>NC_138174.1:6832841-7432841 GCF_964165515.1 Mesoplodon bidens
TGGTGTATGAGCAGGTACTTAGGCCTTGTCCAGCCAGAGGCTTGAAACGTGCTTCTGTGGTTTGGCTTGGCCTCTTGCCTTTCTGCCATCCACCATGGAAGAGCTTGCCCCCAGGTAACTGCAGATTCTAGAATGAGAAATACATGGATTACCTACAACCCAAAGCAGAAGTGCCCCCAAACAACCTGCCGACCTATAACAAGAAAAAGAAACGAGTATTGTAACAACTGAGAATTTGGGGTTGTTTGTTATCCAACATTACAGTGGGAACCACTGTAACTGTTTGTTATTCTACTACAGTGGAAACCTAATTAGCATCATTATCTTGTACTTCCATATCTGCTCCTCCATTTAGTCCTGTCAGTTTATCTCGGTAATATCTCTGGAATCTCATCACATCTCTTCAGCTCCAGGATCACCATTATCTTAGCCCAAGCTATGGCCACTTTGCCTGGACCACTGCAAAGCCTCCCGCCTGGCCCCATACCTCTGCTCTGGCCCCTTGGCATACAGCTCTCCACCCTGCAGCCAGACGCCCTTTGAAAAAGGCCAATCTTATTTATTTATTTATTTGCTTGTTTGTTTGTTTTTGGTCACGCCTTGCGGCTTGCGGGATCTTAATTCCCTGACCAGGGATCAAACCTGGGCCCACGGTAGTGAAAGTGCCTTGTCCTAACCACTGGACCGCCAGGGAATTCCCGCCAATCTCACTTTAAAGAGGGATGGGTCTCTCCACTTCCTTGTCCCAGGCGATTCTTTTATTCTCATTCATTTACAGATAACAGGGGGTTTCCCTATCCACGGGGCCACTGTTCCCCATATCCAGGTTACTATTTCACCATTATCTCTTGGGGGGAGAACTTTTTTAAAATTTATTTTATTGAAGTACAGTTGATTTACAAGGTTGTGTTAATTTCTTCTGTACAGCAAGGTGATTCAGTTATACATATATATGTGTGTGTGTATATATACATGTTCTTTTTCACATTCTTTTCTATTATGGTTTATAACAGGATGTTGAATATAGGTCCTGGTGCTCCTCAGTAGGACCTTGTGTTTCCATTCTATATGTAATAGTTTGCATCTGCTACTCCCAAACTCCCAGTCCATCCCTCCCCCACCCCCCTCCCCCATGGCAACCACAGGTCTGTTCTCTATGTCTGTGAGCCTGTTTCTGATTCATAGGTAGGTTCATTTGTGTCATATTTTAGATTCCACATATAAGTAATACCATATGGTATTTGTCTTTGTCTGACTTACTTCACTTCGTATGATAATCTCTAGGTCCATCCATGTTGCTACAGATGGCATTATTTCATTCTGCATTATGGCTGAGTGATATTCCATTGTATATATGTACCACGTCTTCTTTATCCATTCATCTGTCGATGGGCATTTAGGTTGCTTCCATGTCCTGGCTATTGTAAATGGTGCTGCTATGAACATTGGGGTGCATGTATCTTTTTGAATTAGAGTTTTCTCCAGATATATGCCCAGGAGTGGGATTGCAGGCTCATATGGCAACTCTATTTTTAGTTTTTTGAGGAACCTCCCTACTGTTTTCCACAGTGGCTGCACTAATTTACATTCTCTTGGGGGGAGAACTTACATATGTCACGAGCCTTTGAACCGAGGGCGACAGTCTGCGTGGGCTGAACAGAGGATGATGTCACCCTTGCTGGGCTCATGGTGTGGGGAGAGCGGGCTGCGAGAAAGGTGTCCCCTCAGCCCAGGCCGCCTCCTGGCAGCGTGCTTTCCCGGGTGTAGACAGGCTGCCACGTGGGCTAGGGTCCCACCCGGCCTCTGGCGCTTCTGGGGCAGAGGTTGGGCTGTCTCTCCATGCCCTTCTCTCTGCGTGGTTCCTACAGCCTGGCCGGTCCTTCTGGCCTCGTGCTCACGATCCCCACCACCCCCGCCCCCATACAGTCCAGGTTATGATCCACTCACTTTGGATCAACTTCATCCCCCTGATCTCTTCGGGACTTTGCCTTTTGGTTCACTGGACGCTCTGCTCTTACAAATCAGAGCTCTGGCTCTCACAGCTATTATCTCTGGACTGGAAGCCAATGGCCAAACCTTGACCCCATGTTTGCCTTTGCCATCCAGGAAAGCACAGTTTTACTTCTCCCCAGGAAGAGCCGTGCTGACTGAGGAGTGCAGAAAAGAAAAGCACAGGGAGACATGAACATATTTGAAACATATTGCAATGCACGATAACGTCACTGTCCATCTCCACTTAAAACTACTCAGTAGGGGCTTCCCTGGTGGCGCAGTGGTTGGGAGTCCGCCTGCCAATGCAGGGGACACGGGTTCGTGCCCCGGTCCGGGAAGATCCCACATGCCACGGAGCGGCTGGGCCCGTGAGCCATGGCCGCTAAGCCTGCGCGTCCGGAGCCTGTGCTCCGCAACGGGAGAGGCCACAGCAGTGAGAGGCCCGCGTACCGCAAAAAAAAAAAAAAAAAACTACTCAATAGCTTCCTGCTGATCTTAACATAAAGAATAAAATCTTAAACATGGCCCAGAGAGCCTAAATGGTCTGGCTTTGACCTTCTTCTCCAGCTAATCATCCACTCCTGCCCCTCCAGCCTGCTTTCTGTACCTTGGGAGAGCCACGCTCCCTCCCCCATTGAGGCCTCCTTCCCCTGGGAAGCCCCTCTAGACATCCGCAGTCCCTGTGACAGACTCCCATAGCCTCACTCCTTTAATTTCAGGAATTTCTTTCACTTGCTGAATTATTTGGTCGCCATCTCTCTCCCCCTGATTCTGTAAGCTGTGAGAGAACTGGCATGTAGTTGTCTTTTTCATCACTATTTTCATTCTTTTTTGGCTGCGCCATACGGCTTGTGGGGTCTTAGTTCCCCGACCAGGGATCGAACCGGGGCCCCCCTGCAGTGGAAGCTCAGAGTCCTAAGCACTGGACTGCCAGGGAATTCATTATTTTCATTCTTCAGTGAATGAATGAGTGAATGAAGGGGATAGATGGATAAATGGATGGATGCAGGGATGGTAGTTACTGGTTAAAGGCGATCGTGCAACTCTGGGTCCTAATCCAAATTGGTCCATCAGAGTATCAAGGAACAGACACAGCCTGATGAATGGTCGGAATATATATGGCTGCCTATTTGGGGATAATTTGAAATAGAAAAATTAAGACCTCCTAAATCACCTGGTCCCACCTCCTGGAAGTTTTACCAGTTAGGGCTGGTCCTCAAGAAACTTTTACTAAAATTCCAATAATTCTAGGAGAGTTCAGTCCTCACGAGCTATATTTTAGGCAGCAGAATTCACGGCTGAGCCCTGGAGATCAGGGAGAAGGAGGATGGGGAAAGAAGAGAAATGGGGAGGTGGGGAGGGAGACACACCATGAGTGAGACCCTGAGAGGGAGTCAAGCCCGGGAAGGCGTCATCAGCTTCACACATTTGCCAAGACCCCACCCTTTTACACTTCACGATCCAGCAAAAAGCCATTTCGCTGTTTTGAGTTTTTCCCCCAAGGCACAAGGATCCAAAAACAAACCAGGGAAACTTCTTTAGAGGTAATTGGAAGCACATGGATATGAGATGTTTAGCATTTGAATATATCCTCTTGGAAAACTCACTCATTCATCCATTTACTCATTAAAGAAATACTATGGTCCATCACGCGCCTGGCCCCCGGGGCACTGGAAATAGAGAATGGACCAAACAGATTGCATTTTTACCCCCATAGGATAGTGGGAACTTCCCACAAGGGCTTTTAGAGAAAAAGACATGCGTTCTTCTGGGTCCACCCAGACTACCCTGGCTTGTAACTGCCTGGAAGCAGTGGGACGGGGGATCTGGGGAAAGTTGGGAACTATATGACATTGTTGAGAGGCACAGAGGGCATCGCAAGGGAAAGGAACGAATATTCTCTTTTCCCGTCTTTTTAAATTTTTGGTGCCAGGACCTGGGCAGATGAGGGGAGAGAGGGGATGTGGTTAGAAGCTGGACTCCAGGAAGTGTCATCAGTGTGGTTTGAATTACTCTAATGGCCTGATGCCAGCCTGTAGCTTTGAAGCTTTGCTGCAAATAGAGAAAAGATGTCTGATCTGCAAAGGAGAGTTTAACTGGCTGGTGATGTGAGAATCAGACCTGCTGCATCTTACTTCACTTGACTTGTTTCCTCTTGTTCCCGATATTCCATTTCTACCCTTTGTCAGTTATGTAAGAGCTGGAACCTTCGAGTTCCAGCCTCCTACCCTGAATGAAGTCCCTTCTGTTCCTTTTCTTGCTTTTATTACACATTCTTCTCCCCGAGCCATTACAGAGGGCACGTACAAAATAAAGCGATTCTGCGATGTCAATAAAAGCCATGTAATCTCTTCCTAAAGCACCGCACTGCTTCAGAAAAATCAATATTCCTCCATGGGCCATTTCCCATAATGTGGTTAGTTTAACAAACTTTGAAAAATCAAAATGTTGTGAGGACAATTGCATTCTTCCAAATTCTCCTTCATTTCCTACCCTCCAGTGTTTCTTAGACTCTTTCACGTCTTACCTCATTGTTGGCTAAGGGAGGAGGTCAAGAAACGCCGGCCTTGAACCATTTCAGAAGAAAGGGTGTATCAGTCAGGGTGGCTTGGTTGTAAGGGATAGAAACTTTCCGTGAGTGAGCCCAGGTGGAAAAGGCGTGGATGGAGGGTGTGGGGCTTGTGAGCAGAGGGACGGGAGGGTGCCTAGGCAACGAAAGGAGCAGGTGTCCCCCACAGAGGCCCGAAGCAAGCGGTCCCTTCCCATCCCACCCTCAGCTGGACAATTATGAGGATGGTGGGGATGCAGCTGGAAGAAGAGGTTCTCCCGTTTGGAAAAGGTGCCTGGGCTGAGGGCTTGAGTGTGCTTAATGGGCAGAATGCTTGTCTTCTTGCCCCATGGTGTGGGGCCCCGTTCTGGACCCCCCTGCTTGGCAAAAAGGGAAAGCTTTCAGCAGAGCTGTCTACAAGAGCTGTATCCACTTCCTTACCAATGGAGCTTCCAGCCACCCGTCTCTGCCCTGGAACTGTGCATGGCTAGATTACCCACAGCCTCCATACTGCCAACTCCAGTGGAATTTCTGGTCCTCCTGTTGCTCTACCGGACACTATTCCCTGGGCATCTCTGATACGCCCCGTCCTTGCCGTCTTCTCCTGCACGGGCCTCTCTTGCGTGCTCTTCTGCCAGCTTCTCCTCCTCCTCTTGTCCCCTAGTTGTGGGAGTTGCTCAAGGCTTGGCCCTGGGCCCTCTTCTAGTCTCTGTGTTCTCCCGTTAAGCAGGTCCATCAATAACATTCCCGCTTAGGGGTGCCCCGGGCACCTCAGTCTTAACATACAAAACAGAGCCCTAGAAGGGCCTCCCTCAGTCCACGTCTAATCCTCTCCCACTCTTAGTAAGAGGCGCCATCACCGCTGCCCCATCACTATCGCCCCCTGGTTACTGGGCTCCATCCTCAATTCCTTGCATTTCCACTTTCTGCTGTAGAACCCAATAACACGTTCATTTGGCTGAACTTCAAATATATCTGCCATAAGCTTGTCTCTCTTGGTCTCCACCACACTCATCTGGGTCAACGCCACCATCATATCTCACGTAGTTGACCAAGCAGCCTCCTAACCGGTCTCATCCAACCAGTTTTCCATAGAGTGTTCTTTGAAAGGCCGATTATGTCACCTCCCTACTTAAAATCCTTCAATGACGTTCCATTGCCCTAAAGATAAAGGCCAATATCTTCTCCATGTCACTGCTTGGAATTCACTGCTTCCAAACCAGAACGCACGGCCACTGTGCCATTTGTACCAGCAAAACGGATGCTTTGTGCCTGGCTCCTCTTCCCACATAACCCTAGCTGTGAATCAGAAACTCCCTGGGTTGCCTCCGAGAGGAGGAACTTAAGTGAAAACTGGACCTCTAGCTGCAAGAGAGTCAGAAAAATGGATCTTAGCTCTCACTTGTGGAACTAATGCAAAAGGGTTTGGAATGAGTGTTGAACAAGCCAGTCCCTGGGATTTGCTGCAGGTGGAGAGCCTGGAGCCGCAGGAAGGAGACCTGTGCCAGGGAGCTTGGATTTTTGTGGTCAGAAGTGAGGAGTCACTGATAAGTTCTCGGCCCCAGGAGCGTCATGAAAAAAGTGACTTTGAAAAGATTTATCTAAAAACATTATTCCAACTAGATTTGTCACCCGGAAGTCTTAGGTAAAAAAGAAGATGTAGGAGACAGTTGCTGTGATCTGCTAATAATCTCAGAGATAATGAAGGCCTGGAGCAGGAGCAGAGAGGAAGAAAATAATAACTAACAGTAAATTGAGACTATTCAGTGACTGATGAGACAGGTAACAAAATGAACCACAAACTCTGTGAGCAGAGACTGTCTCACTTGTCCTTGAATTCTTAGTGCCTCCCCCAGTGCATGGCTTACAGTAGATGCCCAATGAATGAATCTCAGGTGAGCAAGAAAGACAAGTCAAGATGGTAAATGATCATCAAAAGGCAGGTGATTAAATAACTATTTAAAACAATGAGAACAGATTTTGCTATTTTTCCCTCTTTGTGACCAGCAACTAGAAAGGCACTTTACAAAGAGTGGGCGGGGGGAGAGACGGAGGGGTGCAGGAATGGGAGGAAGTGAAAAATGGAGCTGATTCTCTGGCAGAAGTGACGGTCTAGGACGGTGCCTGAGTTGGGAGAATAATCCGACCCTGAGGGTCACCCCAGGTGGGAATGAACAGCACTCTCAGCCGGGCGGGGGGACACCAGCTCCAGACACTCAGTGACACAGCAGCAGAGAGAGCAGGGGAAGCTTCTCCAGCAGAGCCTGCACACCCCGCAGCTGAGTTTTCTTTCTTTTCCTTCCATCCCCTCCCCCCACCACCCATTTCCACAAACTCCAGAACATCATACTTAGAGAACTAAAGTATACATTTCTTTTTCTTTTTTTTTTTTTTTTTTTGCAGTACGCGGGCCTCTCACTGCTGTGGCCTCTCCCGTTGCGGAGCACAGGCTCCGGACGCGCAGGCTCAGCGGCCATGGCTCACGGGCCCAGCCGCTCCGCGGCATGTGGGATCCTCCCAGACCGGGGCACGAACCCGTGTCTCCTGCATTGGCAGGCGGACTCCCAACCACTGCGCCACCAGGGAAGCCCAAGTATACATTTCTTAAAAAGCAAAGGACTGGACCCAGCTGAGAATCAAAGTGCTGACATTAGAAGAAAGATGGAGGTCATCTCAGTGACTGCACACGGAAAAGACACCAATGTTAAAGCAGAGAAGATAACAGATCCGGCCCGTGAATGGTGAGAATCCAATAGAAGCACGATTGGTGTCCCTGAAGCAGAGGATTGACAAGAGGACCAGAAGGTGTCCTGAGAGACACATAATGAAAAATGTCCCAGGCAGAACTGATTCTGCAGCTTAAAAGCACACTCCACATTCTTGGAGATTTTGACACTGAAAGCTCTTTGCCAAGGCATAGCCTGGAGAAGCTGTTGAACTTGAGGCTTAAACAAAGAGATCTCCAGGCATCCAGAAAAACACAGATCAACTACAGGAGAGACAAATTAGACTGGCCTCAGAATTGTTCACAACAGTCAGAGCCTGAGAACATTGGAGTAACGTCTACCAAGTTCTGAAAGAACGAGCAGCCTAAGATCATTCCACCCCATCAAGGTGTCATTCAAACGTAAAGGTAACAGACAGACATCTTTTTTTTTTTTTTTTTCTTGCGGTACGCGGGCCTCTCACTGTTGTGGCCTCTCCCGTTGCGGAGCACAGGCTCCGGACGCGCAGGCTCCGCGGCCATGGCTCACGGGCCCAGCCCGCGGCATGTGGAATCCTCCCAGACCGGGGCACGAACCCGCGTCCCCTGCATCGGCAGGTGGACTCTCAACCACTGCGCCACCAGGGAAGCCCCAGACATCTTTTAGGCAGTGCTGTGAATCTTCTTAAAAAGATATTTTACAATAACAACTTACCCACTGATAGATGACTCATGATTTAAAAATCATCAGGACTAGGGAAGCTTTGATGAAAGACTGGTAAGTGAATATGGAATCCATTTAAATGTAGAGTTAAAACTGAATAATTATGCCACATAATTAGAGAGCAGTGTATGTGTTAGAAATATGGGAAGTATTAAAATAATCGTGTAACTTACAAAATTCAGAGGGGGTCAGATGGAAGAAGTAATACCTCTTTCATCTTTTTCAGAGAAAGGAATCAATTAGTTTTGTCCAAAACTGAAACATAAAGTACTAAAGATAAAGAGTAACCCCTTCTTTTTTCTTCATAATCACTCTTTCTTTAATCCTAGAGGGATATTTAGGAAACAACCCTCTGGTGGTGAAGAAACTTTTATGTGACGGTGATTCTTTGAGTTTCATTTCCATGTCTTTTGTTGAATGCAACTAAAATTCAAAACAGCTTCTGTTATATGACCCCAAGTTTATAAAGCAGTTTTGCTTACGAACCGTCTCTGCTGTCAATATGAACAGAATATTCAGATCATGTTCTTACTTGTGCGTGATGGGCTTGGGGTAAAACTAAAGTGAAAACACTTTTCACCTCTTCATGTTTAAGACTCTGAATTCTTTATAATAAGCATTTTTTAAAATAGAGAGACAGTGTATTTTATTATATAATTTATTACAGTAGAAAGGCTGGAGGGAACTCGCCAAGTCCCTTCTGGGGTGTGTGAATGTGCATGACACTCAGTGGTGCAGCCCCACCTGCAGGAAAGGTCCAGATTTCGGAGTTACGGGCAGGGCTTCGGAGCTTCCTCGCGTCGTGGCCCCGGCTCGCTTTTCAAGCCTCAACTTCCTCATTCCCTCCCTGTCAAAGTCAAGTCCTCCGCGCTCCAGCCACACCGAGCTCCTCACAATTTCCTGGCCAGTTTGCCCGCTTTCATTTCTAGGCCTTTGCATTTCTGTTTGCTCTGGTTGCATCACCCTCTGCCCATCGTCTCTGAAGCTCTGCTAGGCTCCTTTTCCTGGGTAAGGCCTACTCATGTTTTTGAAAAAAAAATTTATTTTCTTTTTGACTGCGGTAAAATATATATAACATAGAATTTACCATTTTAACCATCCTGAAGCGTACAGGTCGGGGCATTAAGTACATTCATGATGTTGTGCAGCCATCCCCACCATCCACTCCAGAACTCTCCTCATCTTCCCAAACTGAAACTCTGTCCCCGTCTCCCCATCCTTGCCTTCCCCCAGCCTCTGGTCATTTCTCTCCTACTTTCCATCTCTATGAATTTGCCTATTCAAGGTACTTCGTATAAGTGGAATCACACAATATTTGTCCTCTTGTGGCCTCTTATTTCACTTAGAACAGTGTCTTCAAGGCTCATCCGTGTTGTAGCGTGTGTCAGAATTTCCATCCTTTTTAAAGTTGAGTCATATTCCATTGTCTGACGATACCACGTTTTGCTTTCCAATTCATCTGTTTGGGTGGTTGCCACCTTTTGGGTACTCTGAATACTGCTGCTATGAACACTGATGTACAAATCCTTCTCATTTTTATGGATTCCACTTGGACATTATTTCTCCCCAAAGCCAGTTTTGATTCCCCTGTTTGGGGTTGGGTATCTGTCCGTTGTGTTCTTATGACATCTTGTGCGTACACATCAGGTTTGTTAGGTTGTATCACAGTTGCTGGCTTCTAAGTTCTGCTTGTCTTCTTCCTCCGCTAGACTTAATGGGCTTCTTGAGAGCAGGTGACTCAGCATCCCTAGTGGTTCACCTAGTGCTGAGAACACAGGTCGCCCTCAGCACTCTGTGGAAAGGGATTTATTGGCCAGGGCTGCACCATATTCTGGTAACACAGCTGGACCGCTGATATCAGAGAACGTAAGACATTATTATATTTGTTATGATGATCTGCGATCAGTGACCCTTGATGTTACTACTCTGACTCCCTGAAGGCTTGGATGATGGATAGCACTTTTAAGCAATAAAGTTTTTTAATTAAGGTATATACATTTTTTTAGACATAATTTTCTTGCACACTTAACAGACTATACTGTAGTGTAATCGTAACTCTTATATGCACTGGGAAACCCCGAAATTCGTGTGGCTCACTTTACCATGATATTCACTTTATTGTGTTGGTCTGGAACCAAACCCACAGTATCTTTGAGGTCTGCCTGCAGTTGATTCTAGGTGATGGGATTAGTTTCTTTTTCCTCAACTTTCCTATAATTACGAGATGTTCTACAACGAGCAGAAGAAAAAGCAGAAGAAAAAACAACAAAGAATATTTTCAAGCATAGTGTCTGCCTGGGAAAATGGAAACGTCTATGTTCAAACAAGAAACTGTGCTTCTCTGGGCCTGTTCTATCACCTGTAAAACGGACCCCTGCCAAGACCATAGCACAGTGCTTGTCACCAAGTAAGCCTCAATAAATGACAGCTTTTGAAAACGTAAGGCTTCCAGCATTGCAGCGGGAGAGGGACCCTTGGTGGGGGGCGGGTGGGGTGGGCGGGTGGAGAGTTAGAGATCAGAGCAAGAAAATGAAAGGAACTTCCAGAAAAGAGGTTGAGGCAGTCTGGAAGGTTTCCGCTGGACCCTGAGCTCCAGAGGGCGCAGTGAAAGGGTTTCTTGGAGTCATTGGGGTGGGGGAGGGGGACACGGGGGTGGGTAGGAAATGGGAACAGAAAAATGGACATCCCAGGGCCACGTGGGTATCGCGGCTGGGACTCTGGGCGTCTGGCCTCGTGGCCTGGGAGCGGGTGGCGGTGGTGAGCATGAGTAAAGGCACGCAGGGAGGAGTGGGTCTAGGGCGATGCGGCGGGAGGGGCGCGGGGGCTGTACTACTCGGCGTGCGCAAGGTCTAGAATCCGGCCCAGCATGTCATCTGTCATCCGGCTCTGGTGACTTGAACCCAAAGCGCCCGGGACCCTTATTCCCCATCTCCATCCTCTCGCCCGGTTTCCATTTCTACTTTAACTCGACTTACTGCAGTCTTTCCACTGTATTGTGTTCTCGGTATTTAAGTGGTTCTGGTTTTGGTCATCGGCAAGAATTAAGGAGACCGTTCCAAGTCACGAGTGTTCCGATTTAGTTCAGCTGATGTGAGCAACCCAGGCGTCAATAGGAAAAAGTAAAAAAATAAGGAAAACTCCCCCGGTGGTTCCGGCATGCAGCCAGGGCTGGCTCCCAGCAGTGTATCCCTGCCATGTTCTTTTTGTGTTGAGCACAGCAATTGTGTACTTTCTATTTCCGTTCAACCTCCGTTCATTTCAGACCTTTCTAACACCATTCTCAGAGGTGTCTGACACTTACTAGATTTCTCTTTGATTTACATAGCCAAACACCCAGTTCTGCTCGTGCTGTTTAAATTATGACGGGAGAGCTGACTTGTGGCCACAGTGGTCTCTTCAATGTCTTTTTTCCTTCCTCATCAGGATAATTTGTGACTACATAGTGATTTACTTGTGAGAGATCTGCACTCAGAATCTTCCTATTTTTTCTCTCCTTTTCGTGAGCTGCTTCTTCATGATGTCTAGAACACACACGGGTGCTGGGCCCTCCATTTCCGACGTAAGGCCCTCTGACAGCTCTGACGGGCGGTCAGATGAGTTCTTGGACCAGTCAGTGCTAAAAATGTTTATTTTAAGATAATTCCTACAACCCTACAAAATAGGTATTATCCTTACTCTATATATGAAAAAACGGAAGCCCAAAGATTAAGTAACTGGACCTCGAAGCCAGACCTGATTCCAAAGCCCTGCTGTTCTCGGGCATGGTATCCTGCAGTCTGAGGACTGACTGGCAGTATCAGTCAAAATGGAGATGTGTTCATCAAATTTTTTAAAACGCTTGAGAAACACTGGTGGAAGGTCGCATGCTAATTAGTGGAACTCAGTTAAGCAAAGCCCCCGGAGAGAAAACCTCGCGATGCAGAAGGGGACCGTGAGAGGGGCCAGGCTCCAGAACGCCGGAAAAGCCATCTTATCCAGCAGACAACTGAGAACAGAATAAATCCCCCTCTTTTATTATCACATGGACCGTATGGACAGTCTAAAAAGCAGCACCGATTAAAACCTTGAGGTTCCAGTTCTGCTTGTGGTCAGGCGCTATTCCCCTCTAGATCCTGTTCCCTCCTTATTTAAAAGGAGCAAAGTGTCTTCTACTACAACGTAGACTCCCCTTACACCAAAATAAGGCTTGAGAAATGTCTGTAGAAAATAAAAATCAGATACTGAACAATGTCTGAATGTGTCATAACTACACTCTAGAATCAGTTAAGAGTCTCTGCCTCAGACTCTTTTGTTTTTAAAACAAATCACTTCCAGAGCCACGTTAAGAAATATGTTAGTTTACCCAATTCCCCCCACCACCACGCGGCATGCAGTGGAAGTGCAGTCTTAACCACTGAATCACCAGCGAAGTCCCCCAATTCCTTTTTTTATTGGTTGAATCAGAGGAGAGCTTGACATCCCCTTTCCCCAAGTACTGATTTACCATGCCTACTGTGTACTGCTTGAAAGTTGGCGTTTTGAAAAAGAGGCAGAATAAAAAAATATTGAAGGACATTTGATGTCATTGTCAAGAGCCACAAACTAACTTAATAAATGAAATATGTTTTCATATTCTAGTGCTGGCTTAAACTTTACCGAGACTTGGACGTTTATTTACTTTTGTCCACGAACTGTTTCAGAAGCCAGTCCCCACCCCATCCCCTGGTCTGTGAAAGGGCTTCACACATGCTGTATTCTTCCGAAGAAAGCGCACAAGCGCTCGGAGGGGCTCCGCTGAGGGGAGCCGCAGCCAACCACCCGCTGCCCACGTCCGAGAAGCCCACTCTGCTAGGTCAGGGAAACCGTGCCTAGGAGACGGCCAGCAGCCTGCAGTTTTGTTTCAACCACAAGTATAGGTTACACACCCTTCTTCAAGCCCTCCTCCCACCCCCAGTCAGTCACTCTGTTTGGCTAACCAGTGGCTATATTACAGAATAATAATGGAAAAAAAATAAAAGAGATGCCTGCAACAGTTACCAGTAACGATGGTGTGAGGCACACAAAATTCTGGTTGATCACTTCTCTTTGATTTCGGTAATAGAGAAGAAAAAACGGCTGACATAATGCTGATTTTACTGAAGAATGTAATAAAGTAAATGGAAGGAAAAAAGAGAAAAACAGTAGCGACAAAGAATATTTCTACACCAAAATTATGAAGTCATTTAAAAGAAGGGAAATATTCTACAACAGATGAAGAAAGTTTTAATTTCTTTTCACATTAAACATTGTTCACCACAGTCAGCTAACAGAAATTATTCTAACATTGGTCAAGATGACATAAAACTAAGGATAGATGTTTGTCATGAGAAAACCTCATGTAATGTGCATGATGATGTTAAATACTACATTTTTCATGATAAGATAAAACTTATCTTGAAGAGGAACCAAATAAGTCAGATCAAGGAGACATGCTGAGGTTTTAATAAAGAAGAAAAGCTTTGCCTTGTCCAGAATACTTCAAGTCTAGGACAATTTAGGTAAAAGACATGAGTTAAATACCAAGTGCTGGGCAGGGTCACAGGCCCGTAGTTCTGGTCTTATTTACAGGACTGGACCTCCGCGGCTCTCGCCTTTCAGCAAGCAAGCTGTTTGTGGCAGAGGGACCTTCAATGGGATATGATCGATCGATTTTAACCGGCAGGCAGTCCAAGGAACTATTTTCAAAGGGATGGTTGAGTATTTTCACGTATACACTATTAAGGCATCTAAATTTTTGGTGTTTCCTGTATATAATTTTACTGCAATTTTCAAATTCTTCTTCTCATTTTGCACAACAATGATACTAGGTATTGAGAGACATAATTCTCTACTGATGAACCAGTTCATCCATTTTGCAAACTCTAAATTGAGGTCTTGTGAAGGGAAATTTATAATGTGGGAACACACAGAAAAATATATTGAAAACCAACAGAGAATATGGTTAACCATCATAAAATTTCAATCACAATTAAATGGAGTCTTTAACTTTGGAGAAACAGAAGAATAATTAGAATTAAAATAGGTATTAAAAATAATTACCAGTAGTTTGTATTAGGAAAGAATACAGCCATAAATGGCTTAATTGCCCAATTAAGTAACTACCAGATTCTTCTTTAGTCCACACTAACAGAATTCACATGTGAGCTAGTCAACAAAGCATATAAATATTCAACATCTCTTGAATAGAACATCTTAGTGATAACAGGGACTACATAATTCTACCCATTGTCGTGACTGTGCACAAATTAACCAGGTTAAATACCAGAGATACATTGGGATTCGTCCCAAACCTAACAGTAGAATATTAAACAAATTCTTAAAAGATTCAGAAATAAAAACAACAATTTTAACATGGATGAGACAGTGCTTAAACAATTATCAACCTAATCAAGACCTTTAAAGTTACCACCAAAATGCACTACAATATTTTTTTTATTTAGTTTACAGAAAGAATCTCTAAGTACAGGTTGCAGAAGGAAAATGTTTAGTGCTATTTACATTCATTTTAAAACTCTGCTCTATACAAATTTAATTCTGATCAGTATGAACAATATTTTCTTAGATCTACTGCATATAAAGCCTTTTCGTCAAAGCATTAACAATGAATAAAATAACCTGATTACCTTTAAACAAAGCTGACCGTTTGAAATCATTTACACTTACCATTTGTAAGGGCCGTGGACACTCACTTCAGTACAGAACATGACGTCAGCCTGCAACTGCATTTTTATAAAGGCTAAAGTTATTTATATGGAACATTGTTCTATATACTACACGCCAATCTATATTTAAGTTCTATAGTTAGGTATTTTATAAGTTTTTAATTAAATATATTCTACACATATTTGTAATTTCATCCAGGAAGAATTTCTTCCCAGTGAAAAAATATAAAATCTTTTATATTTTTTACAGGTTTAGATGAAACTAGCTCATGCTTTAGTGCTGTGCAAATTGTTTTTAGCATATCAATTTTTAAATTATTGGTACAAAACAAAAAACTGGCATCCCTAATCAAGTGTGCCTTGAAAATCAGCTTTTGACTTTAATACAATTGCAAGCACTAATACCCAATGCAAACTACATAAAGAAACAAAATTAGTCCTATGGAGAATTTTTTAATTTTAAGAATTCATCTGAGGTCTCTAATGAGTAACTGTGACACTGGACACAGAGGTGAGCAATAATTATGGAAAAATTCAATTTGCTGATATTCAAATACACAAAAGTGATGAATAAGTGAGGTTTTCTAATATTTCTGCGCAATCACGGAGGTCTGCGAGTGACTGGAATTTACCCCCGCGTTAAGGCCGGGACGCGAGCTCTCACCCGTCTTGTGCTATGTGAACAAGCCCTCAGTCACTGTCTGACTAGAGTACACATGTTAAAGGAGAAACAGCTAGGTTCATCAGCCCTCTGCTGAGTAACTTCAACAAGAGGCACGTTTTGTTTTTTCACTTGTTGCGGTGAGAACAGTCACACTCAGTGTAGGATTCTGTGCCAGTGCAGCTGCCATGGCTGACTTTGGTAGAATTCACCCAACATTTTAGTTTCTTTTCCATTTTTTACTCTCAAGTTGGCCCAGTAATTAACTTCATTAATTGCTGAGTGTCTTCCAGTGTGGATTGGTATATATGAGTATATTTCTAGGTACCATAAACCATGTTATAAATTCTGCTGATGAAGAAAATAACTGTCTCTTTTAGTGCATACTGTATTTGGAACACTTGATTTTGTTAGTTCTGGTGATGAAAATTTTTGTGGCAGCAAAATCGTTTCTGCTATGAAAGATAACTTGTTAGCTTTTCCCCTGGAGATTGACTTGCATTCAAAAATCAATACATTTTAAAACTGCTCAACATAAACAAAAATACTAGAAATAAAAAATCATAGTGAAAAATGTTCTTGGTTCTTTTTACTTTCGTGAGAAAAGATGACAGTGTCCATGTGATAGTTCAGGTCCACGTATTTACAGGCAGACTCATCCTAAAGGTTCTGAAGCGACGTTGGGTCTCCTCCGGCCCAGCAGCATGAAAGACAAAAGACTGCATCACACCACACCTGGCAGACGGCGTTTACAGGATCACACAGCAGTTACTCTCTCCGGTCTTTTCGCGATTCCTCTGACCTAGGGAAAGTGAAGAGAAGCCTTGTTCATAAAAATGCATGCGGAAAGGGGCATAATAAGAAACAGGATTTTTCTGTTTAATGTTGTTTGCATTATTTTAAATTAAAAACCTATAGTAAATACCCTTTTAATTTTAGCCTGCTTCCAAACTCTCTGGTTATTTGCTTACTAACAAGCTCCATTCATAAACTATGAATAGAGTTTCTGGTGACTAGTTAGGTCTTAGCAATCATCCACAAAGTCACCTTCCCTCTCCACTGAGACCCAGCTCCAGGACGGATGGTAGCACCTCATCCTTCCCGGAAGCAGAAGGCTTCCACAGGGCAAGCAGTGTCTAGGCCAAATGGCTGGGCGTGGGGGTTGGGGTGATACCTGTCTTCACCCCCAAAACAGAGGCCCCCAGAGGTTTTTAACATAAAGGCCCACTTACCTACCCAGACACCCTAGAGACTCCACAGTCCTGCCCCTCCCCCTCCTCTCCCCCAAACCAAGATACACACACACACTCACACACGTAAACACAGAGGAAAATCAAGGGACACATTGATTTGGTTTGACTGCTAAGAACTAGTCACCATAAACTATGAAAACTTCTTTCCCTCAGAATTTCCAAGAAAAACTGAGCCATTTTTGAATGCCTGTCTCTGTGGCTCAAGTGAGAAACTTCTCTAGTGCGTGGCTTACCTTGAGAGTTTGGCTCTGGCAATGTCTCTCTGGCCACCAAATGCATCACTGTTGTTTTGCCAAAAGGAAGTTTTAATGCTATGTGAAAAGTAGAAGACAACTTGTTACATATAACACCAACCTGTGGAAATCACTAACCAAAATTGAAACCATTTAAAAAATTGATTGCTTTTTGTATGACTTCCTCAACAGACGGCACTTCTTACCAGGCAGAGCATCTTTTACAAAATGAAATTAGGTTAATATTATCAGAAACAATTTTTATAATTCAGAAATTATTTAGCTATGGCTATCAGCTTGACACATATATACACATTGTTTAAGGAAGGGAACAAGAGAAAATGCATAACTGGTTAATACTGGATAATCTTTAAAGGAGAGAAGGAATTTCAAAAAGTTTTTAAAGAATACTTTTTCTAAATTAGGGGGAAGTTTAGATTAAGAGACATTTGTTTCTAAACCTAATTATGTTTAGTCACATAATAAAATTCCTGCACCAAACAGGCCACTATAGTGTAGAAACAGAAGAAATGACAAACATAATTTTAAACATAATATAATAATTTTATTATTTTTAACCTTATATGCTTCAATTAGAAAATAATTTTCTTAAAAAGGTTACTTTAAAAGAATCACTGTCTTGGCATTATTAGTAATCACTGTTTTCTAATCAAGTCTTTAAAAGGTTTTTCTCATTTATAAGTAATCATTTTTATTATGAAATATTTCAGACACAGACTAATATAACGCACCCATGTATCCACGAACCACTTACGCAAAAGTTTCATGGCAAATCCCTTTGTCATTCTGTGTATAAAATTAGAAGCAGCCGGTAGATCTAACATCTGGAGTTGTTTCCATAGCTGTGATGTTTTCGTTCTGACATTTCAAACTAGTCTCTTCACTACAAACCTAAGGCAGGCTTAGATCATTACTTAGCAAGCACTGTCCTCCTGCTACTTGTTCTTTAAACCTGCTCTACAGGATGCTGGTTAAAAAGAGCCCTAATTATCTTCAATATTCCTAATATTTCATGTAATCAAGGTGAGTTTCCATCTTATTTAAAGCTAGCCAGCCACTACTTGGTCTGTTCTCTTAATTTCCAAAGTTAAAATGAAGCATCATGGCCCCAAAATACACACTAGGCTGAAAAAAAAAGGAGGGCCTTTACTGGATAATCTCCTAGGCCTGACTTAACACTGAAATGCAAACAGGACTTTATATTATGAAACATTGCACTAAATGTATTGGGAAAGCCTGACTGAATTAAAATGCCCACGTACCAAGCTGTGTCCCACTCTCACTCCACCGCCTTGACTCCAGTAAGCCAGACCTGGGTTACAGCTGCCCCCCGCTACTTACTGACTGTAAGCTGAGTTCTGAGAGTTCTGTTGTCCCCTCCCTACGCCTCAGCTTCCTCCACCTAAACTGGAGATAGTAACTCTATCACCTGCCCCCTACCACTGCATTGATTAAAACAAACAATCCAAGGCAAGGGCTTACCTCAGGGCTTGGCCCAAAAAAGCATTCCATAAATATTACCATGATCATCATCTTTTTGAGCAGCCAGGAAAATAGATCTCAGAGAACAGGTAAGTGAACCGAGATGGAAATCTGGAGAAATGTTGGGCAGGCCTAGAAAGCTGCTGAGGGGCTTACTGTTTGAAGCCACAAATTTGATTGACGGGGACTTAGTTTTCTTCTCCATCTGAATTTTAACTAGAAATTGTAGATATTGATACTAAGAGAAGGTAAAGGAAGAGGGATACAAGATCCAAGATGCTTTCTCTCCTTCACTGTGGTGCTTCTGCTTTCTACTGTGACACTGCACAGTATCCAGAAAAGAGGTTCTCACCCTTTACATAAAAATTACCAGGGACTTCAAATCGGTAGTAGATTGGGAGACGGGGAGGGGGGAGAGTGGGCATGCAGAAATCTGCATTTAAAAATAAGTATCCGATGCCCACAGGGCTATACATTACAGAGCAAGTCTCAAGCCGTGCAAAGCAAGCCTAAGCCTTCTCCACGCTAGCCATTCAACTGTATGACCCTGTGTGCCGTCTCCTCCTTATCCGCATTCAACAATACAGGGAGACAGGGGCTTCCCTGGTGGCGCAGTGGTTGAGAGTCCACCTGCTGATGCAGGGGACGCGGGTTCGTGCCCCGGTCCGGGAAGATCCCACATGCCGCGGAGCGGCTGGGCCCGTGAGCCATGGCCGCTGAACCTGTGCGGCCGGAGCCTGTGCTGCGCAACGGGAGAGGCCACAGCAGTGAGAATCCCGCGTACCGCAAAAAAAAAAAAAAAAAAATACAGGGAGACAAAGAAAAACAGCGACCAAAAAGCCACAAATAGTTCAATGTTATTACCCAGATTTACTGATCAACTTAAAAGGTCTAGGTTATATTCCTATGCTCTTTGTCTAAATCACTAAGACCAGAGATGGTCTGTTCTTGAAAAGATTGACAGCAACATAGAATGACAGTAAGAACTAAGTCAATCTGTTAATCGGTCAAAAACAAATTCCAAAAAAAGTCAAAAGTTTGATTTTAACACAAATTCTATTATCTTTAATATGAAGTTGGAACTTTGGGGCCACAACAGAGGGGTAATTAAAGAATTAAGTTGATAAGAAATTGCTCATGTAGATCAATACTCAAAGGGAAATGGAGTCTCAAGACTCATTCGTGGAGTCAATAGATTAATTCAATCAACATTGACCCATCAACACTACAAAAGCTTATGTGAGGCACAGACTCAAAAAAAGACTAAAATATGGTCCCGTCCTTAATGAATGTAAAATATAGCCATGGACAACACATTAAGAATTGGTCCATGTAACTACACAAAGAGCTATAAAGAAATAATAACAATAACTACAAACCAAAAAAGCTATATTTTAAACGGCAGATACCTCTCAGTAGATAGCAGCACTTTTTAGACCAGTGTTATCACTGCCTTCAAAACGTGGCTGTGTGTAAAATTACATACTGAAACACTCCATCTACTTGGCATTGTCATAATAATCATTTGCATTCATCTATCCCAAGTCACACAGTATTTTAACAGTAAATTTTATGTGTTTCTACTATGTAATACCAGAGCACCTTGAAGGAAGAGATTCTTTTTCAACCCTGTATCTTTAATTGTTTAGCAGTGTTGGCACATAAGAAATAAATACATGCTGAATAAATGAATGAATGAACGAAAATGTTCTACCTTTAAGGAAGAACAGATTAAACATTTCGAGGATTAGGTTTAGAGGAAAAAAGTCATGACTACATGTAAACAAAGATATATGACAGTAGATCACTTCCTTTGCCTACAAATGTCTAATTCTCATAATACATTTGAAATACCTGTACTTAAATAAAAACAAATCCTGCTGATGGTAGACAATGTCCCACCCAGAAGGGGGCACTATTGAGCTACATTTCCCCATTCACATATAAAGAGCAGTAACAGCTAACAATTAAAGTGTTTACTATGTGCCAAGCACTGTTCTATGTGCTTTGAATATATAAACGAATTCAACCCTCCCAACCTATGAGGTAGGCACTATGGTTATCCTAATTTACTGATGAGGAGACTAGGACAGAAAGCAGTGAAGTAACTTGCTCAAGGTTACAGAGCCAGTAAGTAGTGGAGCTAAGATACAACTTAGACAATCTGGCTCTAAAATCTGCTCTTTCAGTCACTACACTACAGTCTCTCTAATGTTACTCACTTACCTTTATTCCTGCATGATTAGCAATTACATCAGTTAAACATACCTTCAGTATTCTATTTGAAAATCCATTACCATAAACTTTTCCTAGTTTGTGTGTCTTGCCTTAACTTAAAAATATTACATCTAAATTATATTATCCAGAAGTACACTTAAATTACATTTATAAAATATCGGTATGGACTCCCATCTATAATGGCTTAGAGTTTATGCCTCAAGGCAGTAAACACTTAATCATAGTGCTAAAATTAAATGGAATGCAAAATGTAAAGAAGTAGACATATCAAAAATTAGGCAAAATTCACAGTTTGAAATTATATATTTTTCGTAAAATCAGACATTAGCATTTAAACAAACAAATGAATAACGCTGCCAATGAGACAGGCATTAAATCCCATTACAAAGGTAACTCTTACCTCCTAATGTGACATTTCCATGTAGAAATCGTCCTTGATAAATAAGGCGTAGAATATTTGGACTGCTGACCTGCTCTTCTTCCCAGTCTGAAAAAAACCAGGGAATTGTTAGGTGCACTTCAACATAAAATTAAGGTATTAGTGCATTGTTTTAAAATTCGGCTCCAAATCAGATAGAATACATCAGAGAAGACGCTTGGAGCTTCCTAATAATTGGAACAGTCGCTACCCACGCAATCCCTGTTCTTGTTATTCTCGTTAAATAGCAAGAGCTGCTTAAGGCTAGTTTTTGCTTCTTAAAGAACACTAAAATGTGCCAGAATATGGTCCTGAAGTTTAAAAACTAAAACAAATGAGTTGGGGAAAATCTAATCCTAGTTTTAAAAATGTCAGCTGAAAATCTTAATAACCAGTAATTAACAGAAAATATTATAATATGACCAATATTTGTACCTTTTAAAATATACATTTGAGGCTGGAAACAATAGGTTTAACAAAGATTTTTAAAAGAATTAATATATTGATAGAGAGCGTAACAAAAAATCAAACCTCAATAACTGGAAAACAAACATTTAAAAAAGAACAAAAAAACTGTTTACTTTTGGGTAATGTTGATAACTATTGTTTTTTTGAAGCCAATGGATAAACATTACAGAAGACACAACTTTAGTTCACTTTACCCAAAATTCTCAGTATAAACTTGAAAAATAACAGATATTAGAAGGTGCTATATAAGTATGAAAGCTAGGATAATGTACAAAGAAAATCAAAAGAGAAACTGGTGGGTAGAATGAATAACAGAATATTTCATTTTAGTGTATAACTTAACATTATAGTAAAATACAGAATATGATTCTGTTAAAATAATGGTTTGAGAATACTAGTATCATGACAAGGTATGGGGTTAGTAATTTTCACTAGCTTGTAGATACAGAATTGGAAGCTCTGATTTTGAAAGGTTTGAGAATTTCATCATCATCATCTTCCTCAAGAATTCTAGTATCATGTGTTTGTTTCCTACAGAAGCTCCTGTTTTCAGGAGATGATAACTCAACACACAAACTAGTTTAAAATAGCCTGAAGAGCAAGGGACAGAAGAGAAAGGAGGTAAGTAGCGCGCTCTTCTTCTTGCCTTTTTTTGAGTGTTCAAAATGATGAATACGAATTTGATAAAACCAGTGACTCAGCACAACAGGAATGGGTAAGGAGAACTGAAACTCATTCATTCTCCCCCAGGCCCCCGTCCCATCCCTCCCCCTGGGGTGTCTCTGTTGCCTTCTGACCCCAGGGCTCCCAGGTCCCTCTTCTCCAGAAGAAAGAATACGTTGTCAGTTGCTAACACTTTCGTATGGATTACTTTGAATTCATCACACCCAAAATTACTGTTTAATAGAATATTTCTTTTTTCTTTCCTTTAGCGTTGTTCATTTTATTCTTTCATGATAATTTCTACCTAATCTAATTTTACATGGGTCAAATTGTATTTTGTGTTAAATGTCCTCAATGTCAAAATGCCAGGGTTAAAATATTCTCCTATAATTTTTCTTTTTAAAATAATTTTCATTCAGTTTATTCAAAGTAAAAAAAAAGTTTACCCATCTCTCCCCTCCCCACACCTTGTGCAACCACCAGTCTGCTCTCTGTTATCTATGAGCTTGGCTTTTTTTTTTTTTAAGATTCTACATATAAGAGATATCATCCGGTATTCATCTTTCTCTCTCTGACTTATCTCACTTTGCATAATTGCCCTCCAGGTCCATCCATGTTGTTGCAAATGGCAAGATTTCACTCTTTTTAATGGCTGAGTAATAGTCCATTGTGTATGTGTGTGTCTCTCACAATTTCACTATCCATTCATCCACTGATGGAAACTCAGGTTGTTTCCATATCTTGGTTATTGTAAATAAAGCTGCAATGGGCATAGGGGTGCATATATCATTTCGAATTAAGTGTTTTCATTTTCTTCAGATAAATACCCAGAAGCAGAATTGCTAGACCATATAGTAGTTCTATTTTTCATTTTTTGAGGAATCGCCATACTGTTTTCCAAAGTGGCCGCACCAATTTACATTCCCACCACTGTGGCTGGGAATGTAAACTGGCCTCCTTTTCTCCACATCGTCACCAACGCTTGTTATTCCTTGTCTTTTTGATAACAGTCATTCTAACAGGTGTGAGGTAACATGACGTTATGGTTTTGATTTGCATTTCCCGGATGATTAATGATGTTGAGCATCTTTCCTTGTGCCTGTTGCCCATCTGTGTGTCTTCTTTGGAAAAATGTCTATTCAGGTCTCCTACCCATTTTAAAACTGGATTGTTTGTTTTTTTGCTGTTGAGTTGTATGAGTTCCTTGTATATTTCAGATATTAGACCCTTATCAGATACATGAATATTTCTGGTCAAGATATAAACACAAATGACAGTAATTGTCTAATTTACACGGAAAAAAAATTCTAAAAATGTTTATAAAGTATTTTTTTGAGATGCAGAAACGTGACGCCACATATTTCTTTATCCTACAGAGAGTGTCATGATTCTCATGTGCTTCTGTGGTTTAATATGCTATCTTCCTTTCCTTCTCAGAGGATCTGAAATTTAAAGAGACCTGTAGAAGAACAGTGCTTACAGGAGGAATTTCAGCTACTAGCAACATATATTTAGTGGGTTATTTTTTGGAACTCTGACCCAATAACACTATGTGCCTGACTATTCCATCTATTAACAAAATTCCACTAAGCTGCACAAGAATATACCGAAGGAAATCAATTCCTTCCAAAAATATATTGCACAAAGTATTTCCTTCTACTGATTTAATATTCACTGCACTTTTATTATTAGCACCAATAAATATTTACATTTGCTGACCTTTAGTGCATTATGTGATACAAAGCAGACCTAGATTTTTTAATGTTTTATATAAAATAAAAATTATTTATTTGTATTCCTTGCAGTGTCTAAAATTGCTGAGTAGAACTGGCAAACTGAGGAAAAGATTGGGTTCAAAAACTTTTTCTATCAAAATAAGTAACATAGAATTGATACAGTCAATTTCCAACACTGGTAGATGGTTTGGGAAACTATGCTACAGGCCTGCACTTGAATCTCACCTTTGTTTACCATTAATCAGGATACTTTAAGGAATTGAAACTAATTTTAATGTCTAAGTCAAACAATCACGAAGGTGAAAGTATTTCCTTTACCTCAAGTTATGGCGTAACCCTTGCAGCCAGGGTTGTAGTGCCCTTTTCTACAACACGCCCACAGATGTCAAAAGCCTATCTTCACCCTCCACCCCACAAAAGTCACAAAAGGCATCTTTACACTTAGTACATCACCACCACAGAGGTAATTAAGAACGCTTTCCATACTCTTACTTATCCACCCTGCCTGGCTATGAAGAAAATCCAGTATTCTAAGAGCCCAAGTTTAATTTACTTCAGCTCTTCTGAAATTCCTTCTTATCTATGACCTCTAGCTTCAGTCTCTTCCTGATTTAGGAGCTAGTGTTGACTTGTTCCTTGGTTATCAATGAGAAGAAAGATCCAGTCATTTGAAAGTGTTTGTCTAAAGCAGTATTTCTTAAACTCGGGTCTATGAATCCACAAAGACAGGCTCTTAGGGTCTCAAAGTCCTCTTCAATAAGTTCTAGATTCTGTTTTCATGTTAATGATCATCTGCAAGAGATTATCTAGATAATTCAAATAATTACCTTACAACCAAGTATAGCCTTGGGATTTTAGTGCCCATGTATGCATTTAAGTTTATGATTGTACTGGTGCTAAGCAGTACTTCTTTGTCAAGAGGTTAACAAGAAAAGAACAGAGGTTGACTTAATACATAAACGATGCATTCTTGTTAAGTGAAGGCTGAATGACAATTTGGTACACTGTGTGAATGAAGGTTTTGTGGTGAATCTGCAGATAACTGGGTTCTCATACAGCAAGTAGTAGCAGAGGCATGCCACACTCAACAGTACCATATTCATGGTGCAAGCAGTGAGTTAGTTTTAGCAAAACTATATCATGTGGCACATTGAAGTTGTTAATTTGAACATTACTGGTTTTAGAGTTATATTTGCATTTTCTTTGTAGATCTGTTTTAGTTTTATGGTTGTATACAAGTTAATGAGCATAAAGAGTTAATTGAGTTATATGTCTCTATCCTTAAAAATAAACATTATAACAAAAATAATTTAAGTCAGCACTAGGGAATCTACAAGAATTTTCTTCCTGTAAAGAGTTCCATATATTTTTTTTAGGTTGAGAAACACTGATCTAATTGATTCATTTTGTATACACTGTGTTCTTTGTTAAAACAAGTCTTGTGATTTAAAAGTCCAAGCTGCTTTGGTAGTAAAATTAAGTGAAATCAGCTGAAACAGTCATATCACTATGGTACATGCCATTAAAAGGTCAAGATGACTTGGGTTAAGTTCAAAGGAAGAACATAAGCTAAAGACTCACTTGAGGATGGCAAGACAGTCTTATTACATAGAAAAGAACCAGAGAAAGGAATACCACATACATACACACCACGCCCCCGCGCCCAAATTTTGTTTGTCATGGATACTGGCTTGAAAATGCAATGTATAAATGGATTTTATACCTTCTTGACCTTGTAGTAGTTCAGAGAACATAGGATGTGACATGAATTAGAAATTAACTTTGTGTCAAGCTCAATTTTAAATAGGCTATGTATAGAACAGACCAAAGAGAATGTATTATAATTTGTTAAAGATAGTGTTTCTTTCCTTTTATTTGTGTTTTGGTATAAATAGAGTTACTGATATGAAAGTGTGTATGTGTGTGTGTTAGCTACCTTGTGTTTTCTTTTAAAAAATAATTTTCTTTTATCAATACATTAAAACAGCTCTAAAGCCAACCAGGGACTTGATGCACTGGCTCCGTTATCATTCTGCAGTGAAGGAGCCGAAAAGCAAAACCCAGGAAGGATGCAGCACCCCCTTAACTTTAAGCCTTATACCCTCAATCATTTGTTTGTTCTCTTTTATTTACTTACAACTTTTTCAAAATGTTTGTGAAACAAGGTAGGGCATGAAGAATTAACATTATTCATTCCCAAGAGAAAAATACCACTCACCCATTGGCCAATTGTCATACACATGCTTTGCAATGTCAGAAGCGGAATCATTAGGAGAAAACAGGAACTCTTTTGTTTTCCCGCTTACCAAGATGAGGCGCAAGTTTATCTGAAAGAAGACAATGATTCTTTTAATATAAACCTTGAAATTTTTAAAATAAAATAATGACTCATCGTCTTTTCATTTCAATAACATTCTCAGTTATTACTAATGCCATTTTCTGGTTTTTATTTACTTAAATTATAAAAAGATTCTTTTTAAAGAATGGGAATTTGAGACATGATTTTATTTCCATTATTTAATATATATGTGTGTGGGGGGGTAATTTACCATAATAAACGAACAAAGGAAAACCAAAATTCATTATACTTTTAAACTTAACTACTCCAGCAATGCTCAGAATTGGACTTTTACAGGTTATCACTATAACTATAAAATACACATTTTCCATTGAAAAGCTAATAGAAGTGGTTACCCTGCAGATCACATCACCAAACAGGAAAAATAGTTACTTGCTAATCTGCTTCTTAGGAAAAAGAGACAAGAATTATATATAACTTTTTATCCTATAAAAAATTTTCAAACCTAAACAAATTAACCAGAAACTATAATTTTAAAGAACTTTATTAGAGCTAATAGAGGATTCAATAATTGTAATTACTTTAATCCCAATTACATGATCGTTCATTTCTGTGGGGAGGGGAGGAGGCGCCACGTGTGACACAGAACACAGATTCACCCTCACCGGAAAACCTAAAATGGACGAGAGAACTACTAATTTTGAGATCCACTGGATTTACAATTCCAAGTCAATATATATTTGCTTATACCAATCTTAATATATTTTCCAAAATGTTCACTTTTTCATTTTTGTCTTTATCCACAATTAATGATATTATTTAAAACCACGATATTCATTCATTTCCCCTATAAGTTACAGAAATACAAGGGCGGTTTTCTATACCTCCAGGCCTCTGTTAAGAGAGCAAATAACACCTTCCTAAAACTTCCACTCCTGAGCTCAGCGCTGGGATTAGCCTAGCTTCTTTATATAGAGAGAACAGAGAATGTCACTGTACCAGTTTGAATTGTGCCAGGTCCTAGGTTACCCAAGCTCTCCTCCTCAGTTACTAACATTTTTTTTTCTTAGAAAAAAAACCCCAGAAAATCTTTAAAATGACAAAGCCTACAGTGAAAACACTGGTGCCTACTGCAGCAACACCAAGATACCAGGTCACTGATTTACTATCTGCCACAACAGTGGCCACTGCCACTCCCAGTGCCTCACCACTTTGAAAATGTACTGAAAGTTACAAAATATCTCCTGTAGAAAAATGCTATACACAAACAATTCTGCATTCAATGGAATGCAGCTGGATTCCATAGTAGATGGAGTAGAACTGGGTTCCATATTAGAAACTGTATGTACACTATATCTCAATTTTTAAAGTATTTTAAAAGATAAAAAGAAATCTACATTTCAGGTGAAAAGCCCTTTCGATATGTCCAATATGAATTTTTGCTGCGTTTCCTAATTAAAATGAAAGTAGACCAAAGAACTTAATACAGGAAGAGATCTGATGAAATCACACTGCTATAAAGAAGTAATTTGATTCAGAAACTCTAAGTTCCATTAGAACAAAATTCAAGTAATAGTTTGCAAGAATGATTATATTGTAAGAAAGCACCACCTTATTTATCTCCTATAACAAGTAAGTAAGGAGTGATTCCCAAAGCAAGAAACCTAACATCTGCACAATACCATGTGAATTTTAGTTCTCACACATATATCACCGTTCAAGGCTGTCTCTTTACGTGTGAATATTGGTAAATATATATTTGCTCTGAACTTATATGGAATCTTTTAATAGCTTCAAACTCCTGTGTAACAGCCCTTCAGTTATTAATGCCCAAGAAATTATGCCCTTTATAATGGTTCAGCCACATGTGTCTGCTTAAACAGAAAGAAATGTAATTAAATTCAGGCTTCCTGAGAGTTATGTAAGTGATATGAACCTACTGTTTCCTGGAATCAACTTTTTAAGTTTAACGTTCATTTCTATTGAGCTTCTCTTCAAATTATATTTAAAAGTAGCAAAGAAAAGAGGGAAGGAGGGCTGAATCCTTATCTTCTGTAAAGTTTACACTAATGCATACTGTAGATTTTCCCTAATACCCATCAATATGGAAAAGGAAAAGTAAATGATAGCACATTCTTACTATGGAAATCTCCCGCAGTCATTAAATGACATAGATCTATATGATTTGACACGGAAAGACATCCACAATATATTAAACAAAAACGAAATCATCCACATACCTCCACCCCATAAATACATAACACTAAGTGCATTCATGCTGCAACGTTCTTGGCATTTCCTATTTTAAAACTGATATAATCACTGTCACTAATAAACTGAGATTTCACTTTCATATTTAAAAGTCAACGGTCTAACAAATTTATGTTTATCTAGATGTTCAGAATGTTGAAAACTTTTGGCCTGTAGATGTGTTTGACACAGGTTAAAAAATATTTTTTTAAATGTTTACAGGTGGGCATGAACTTTTCAGTTTGACACATACCCTACTAATCTCAATATACTCACACTGGTCTGCTTCATACACTTATACCTGGCTGGCCCCAGAGAACATTTAAGTTTATAATTCATGGTAAAGTTTGAAAGGGACTTTGGGCTACAAAATGAGAACAGAAAGCAGAGTAAGATTTTAAAACTTACTTAGAGGGCAACTAATCACCCCTTTGGGTGGGGAAAGGGGAGAACATGACAACTGCAAGAATAAGTCTAAAAGTACATCAATCTAAGAATTTATCAAATCTTACCGTTAAACTATCTATAACTGACAGTAGCAGTTAAAGACTGCATTTGGAAAGAAGCTTAAGTCCCAAATTAAAACTAACAGCAATAAACCCACAAAATTAAGTGGCTGAGTAAAGTAACACATTGCCTGAAACACTTCCACTGCCTGGAACAGTGCCTGGCACATAATAGGTGTTCAACCAGTATTTGCTGACTCACAAATATTTCAGTTTCTTCAGTTTGAAGACTCAAGTAGAGATGCAGACTAGATAGGTCAGCACCAAGATCAAAATCCAGGCTTCCACATTCTGGGCATTTTATTAAATGACAAGTGTAGGAAGTAGAATGAGAATGGATAGTAATTTTGTGGTAGTGACATGGACATGTGGGTATTTCAATGTGTAGAACCCTCAATGTTTAATTTGTCAGGGTCTGGATCTTTAGTGTCAGCAATATGCCACAATTTATATAAATGCTATTATTTAGTAAGGCGCTCTGAAAAGTGAAGTTAATCTTGAGCTACCATATTAACATGTATATTATGCCTAGTTTTCAAATGAAGATAAAGACTGGGTTTATTGATACCTTAGATTAACAGATGAGTCTGGACTTGTTCCTATGCTTGTATCTATGTGACAGCCTTGTCCCTAGACTAGAAGCATGAATCTATCTGCCTCAGTATGCAGTCAAGTATATCTTAGGACTGTAACACCAAGGGAGGAAAACACTGAATTCCCATCATTTCCTTCAGAAGAAATCCTGAAAGCAATCACCCAGACAAACATCTAGCTACACAGGTAGGTCAGTAGTTAATTGTTCTTATATTATAGTTAGAATCTCTCAGGCTTATTCAGATAAATAATGTCAATTATAGCTCCCCTCAGTAAATGTATAGCAATTCCTACAAATTTCTTTGTAGGAATTTTCTTTTAGAAGATTATGTATTAATTATTTAAATATTTATTAATGAAAGACCTTTTACTTCTTTGAAGCCAAATCAATCTATAAAATACCTTAAAAGAACCTCTGCTTATGAGGTAGTGGGATTCTCAACACATCGACAACGGGTTACAAACAACACTCTTATTTACAGCTTAAAATGTGATATACTGATATACATACTTCTCTAAAAACAAAACTGTTAATTAGGACTCTGAATGACTTGGTATGAGATGGAGTTCCTATTATGTAATGAAGTTCCCAAGCGATGGCACTTAGGTCATCCAAATGAATTATATATTTTATAATGACTTTTGAGGCAAAACAAATCAAAACAAGACTATTAGTGTGGTAGAACTACCATGATCATTTCCCGTAAGGCCAATGGAAACAACAGAAGCTCTGCCATGCATGTAATTTCAAGTTAAAAAAAAAAAAAAGTTTTCGGTCAAATGGACTGCCATTCCTATTTGTTAGATTATATCAATTTGGAGAAATCTCATCTAGAGCTTAATTCACTCAACAATTTGTTTTCAACTGGTCAGGATGGAAACATTTAGAGGGAAGGAAAGAGGGGGGGATGGAAGATGGGACTGACTGGAAGATAAACGGGCAACAGGAGGTGGACCACGCCCTTTAAAAGAAGTATGAAAATATGACTGCTTTCTACAAAAAGATCCACGTGTTGATCAAAAAGGGAACTCCTGACTTCCCTGAGAGTCTCTGAGGAGTAAACTGAGTCCTGGGGCGCTCTCCTCCATTTCCTAGGGAAGCACCTTTGCCTTGGCAGGGCTCATTCCTGCCTTTTTTGCTAAAGGATGAATAAGGGGCCAGTGGGAAAGATGTTAGACTTTCTTTGAAAATCACTTTTTAAAAGCTCTCAATTTATCTCGAGGGGATTATACCCAGTAAAAAAAAAAAAGTCAATCCAAAAGGCTACCTACTGTATGATTCCACTGATCCAATGTTCTTGAAATGACTAAGGTAGAGATGGAGAAGAGACGAGTGGTGGCCAGGTTTTAGGAAGAAGGGAAGGCAGTGGCTGTGTTTATAAAGGAAGCACAGGGATCCCAGGGGTGGAACTGCAATGTGTGCTGCTGTGTAAGTGGCACATGAATCTGCACATGTGATACAACTGCACAGAACTATACACACAGACACAAATGAGTGCATGCAAAACTGGGGAATCCGAATAAAGTCTGTGGATTTTATTAGCGTCAATTTCCTGTTGGGCTACTGTACTAGTTGTAAGATACTACCATTAGGGAAAAGTAGGTGAAGGGTGTATGCGATTTTTCTGTACTATTTCTTACAGTTGCATGTGAATCCATAATTACCTTGAAATAAAAAGATGTAAAAACAAGCGCTCAACTTGCTAAAATACATGGTATTATGTTTGTCTTTACTTATTTTTCTTATTTTCATTTGAAGATGAAAAGTACTTTTTTTTTTTTTTTTTTTTTTTTTTTTTCTTTTTGCGGTATGCGGGCCTCTCACTCTTGTGGCCTCTCCCGTTGCGGAGCACAGGCTCCGGACGCGCAGGCCCAGCGGCCATGGCTCACGGGCCCAGCCGCTCCGCGGCATATGGGATCCTCCCAGACCGGGGCACGAACCCGCATCCCCTGCATCGGCAGGCGGACTCTCAACCACTGCGCCACCAGGGAGGCCCGAAAAGTACTTTTTAAAACAATCTTGTATTAAAATAGCTACTTGATCTCGAGGAAAAAATATAAACCGACCATTGACTTAAGACAAGGTATGACGTTGAAAATAGATAAGCATTTCTTTTCTAGAGTTATGGATTTATAAATGGCATATTTTGAATTTTTGTTAACTGTAAAAGAAAAATGGAATGAAGGAGGAATGTATTCATGTTTCTACACAGGACTGATTTAAAACAAATTATTCAAGTAACTACAGTGCTTAAATATGATAATTATATATTTCACAAACTTTCTTTTAGTTGTTTATTCAAACATTTTCGGAAATAGATACTATGTTTGGTGCCTGGATTACAAAACATTTAATATGAAATCCCTGGAGGATTTCATACCCTTGAAGCTATGAGACATACAAACATAATTATGGAGGACAGGTGTGGCTACAAAATGCTCAACAAATATTTGCTGAATGAACATAAAAGAGAACAGAAAGGAGACCCTGTGAGTTGGAGATTCCAGGGTAGGGTAAAGAAGTAAAAATGCTACCAGCTTGCCATTTTTTGTGTGGCTTACTACACAGGCACCTAGTTAGCACTAGTCTAGCCAGGCTCTCACGCAGGTGTTCCTACCCACATTTCAGAGCTGTGGGAGTGAGTGTAGAGACCTTAGCAAGTGGGAAGCTGAGAGCTGAACCCAGTGCACTAACAACACAGAACCTGCTGTCTGCCATTCTGCTCAAGCAAACCAAGCGGTCCTGGCGAATTCCTCACCATGGTCTCCATGATTATTCTCTGTCATCTAGATCACACTTGCCCCCATTATGCCCCAATGACAGGTACCTTCTTTCAGTTCCTCAAAACTGCCAAGTTCTTCCCTGCCTCAAGGCCTTTACCCAGGTTGTTCCGGTCAGAACGCTCGGTGCCCCATGCTCCCCACCCCGACCCACACACGTTCTGGGCTTACATGTTTGAGAGGGGATGGTCCTGAGCCTAATCATCCTGGATGAAACGATAAAATTAAATTTTTGAAAAAAGAGCAGGAGAAGAATTTCAAAATAGAACTGAAGAAGCCAAGACAGCATTCCTACTTTTTACTGGAATGAAGGAGCAGTCAGTCCTATTTGTGAAGAAGTTAATATAAGGCATTCATGAAAACAGATTCTAACTTCTAAGAAAATACACCTGAATTCTTGTCTCGGAATTCACTTGTATTATGTAGTCATAAACTCAGGTACACTGAAACTTGCTAAATGGATTAAAACTATGGGATCTTTTTCTGTCTTCTTTTTAACACTTAAAATGATGTAGAGTCTAATATACATGAAATATGAAATCTTTAGAGGTAAAAACTCAGTGGCATTCCTTATTTTTAATTGTAGAAACACTTACCTACCCTGAAAAATAGGTAAAGGGGAGGTCAGAGAGTTCTCTAGCTTAAGTTCCCAAGTAAAACTTTTACAACATCTCATGTTACGTGGAATGTTAATTTCCAGAACATTTGACTCATTTAAAAACGTAGAAGAACTACATCCCAAAGCAACACTTAATGCTTTTTGAATTACATGAACCCATCAACTATTTATATTCATTATTTTTTGACCACTGAACATGAATAAGAATCTGCTGGACAATAAAAATGAATTTATAATAATAGTGAATTAGCCTACTTGCTTTCTATATAGACTTTTTTTCATCAGGGAAGAGACAAAGAAAATGTTGCGTTCTTATAAGTACAATTTAAAATCAAACAATGTAGCTTAAAATTTATACAGCATTTAGTGCCTGGCACATAGTAAGTGCCTAATTAACTCTTACCACAAGTCACCTATTACCATCGTCATCATAACCATCATCAGCTTAGTAAGTCATTTAATACTAACCACATGGTGCTCTTTCTTTAGATACTTTATAATGTACATTTACTTTAAAAAAAGTTTGGGAACTTGGATAAAATTAAAATTCCATGAGAAAACTGGATAATATATTCTCTTGAAAATTATTCTTAAAATTATAATTTCTCCTTCAAGTTCTAAATCCTATAAACTTAGAAAACATGTTAGTAATGAAATTATGATTTTGCATCACTTTAAAACCTGACTATAGGATATCCCTTTAAAACTTGCCCCTAAATAGGATGCAAACTAGCTGCTTTAACAAGATTTCAATATGAAATAGTAGCAGTCTGATTTCCTATACATACTATCAACTAAATAGCAACTTCGAATGAAAGTAAAGCACTCTCTTTGGGACACTGGGTTTGTATACAGGGAAACCCTTGTTTTGAGGATTTTTAGGTCTTATAACTCACTTTAATAAGAACAACAGTTCAGTACAATTGTTTCTGTCAACCAGGCACTCAATACAAACTAGCTGCTTTTAACAAGATTTCAATATGAAATAGTAGCAGTCTGATTTCCTATACATACTATCAACTAAATAGCAACTTTGAATGAAAGTAAAGCACTCTCTTTGGGACACTGGGTTTGTATACAGGGAAACCCTTGTTTTGAGGATTTTTAGGTCTTATAACTCACTTTAATAAGAACAACAGTTCAGTACAATTGTTTCTGTCCACCAGGCACTCAATATATTAAATTACAGACAGGAGAAAGGGAAATGGCAAAAGCAAAGCAATAACGGACACTGTGGAAGGGAGAGAACTTTTTCTATATTCATAATATATGTTTTCATGTATTTCAGGAAGGTGACAATTTGTTCCTCTACCCATCTCTCCTTAGTGGAAATACAATGGTGTTAAGTTTTTTGGCTAACAGCCTAAAATCATGAGAGAAGAAACTAATATTTATTGAATACCAACTAAGTACTAGAACTTTTCCTTACATACATTGTATTTTGGCACCTACTATATAGCACTTTCTCTTCTCTCTAATCACCTGGCTACTCCGATAAATCCAGGTATGACACAGGATGAATCTTTCAGACATCTATGCTTCTTACACTTGTCTTGGCTTTGCCATTATTTGAGGTGCATGCCAGGTTACATTTGAGGTTCCTGTGGGTGTCAATTCCCAGATCCTCTTCCTCCTACTTCTTCTAAGCTATTATCAAATTCTCAGTACTATAAGTTCCATGCCTTTTACAGTATTCCTCAATCATTCAACTTTTAAGATTGGAGGGAGTCTCAGGATTCATCCAGCTCATAGACAGGGAACAGACAAGGCAAAAGAGGCCCTGAAAGACTAGCTAGTTAGTGGCAAAGCAGAACAGGAACCCAAGCCTCTCTCTCCTAGGTCAGGGTTTGCTCCAGCATAACTTCAATGCCTCCCTAAACCACCCTCCCAGTCTCCTCTAGAGCTTTCAAAATATTGGACTTATGTCTTATTCGGATAGGCACTCCAGAAGGGCTTGCTTTTCTCTTTAGGAGTCATGCAACCTTTGAGGCAAAAATACTCCTTATCTGCTACATACTAGCTGAAAACGAATCCTGCATTTCTCTGAATGATGGAACTTCTACAGAATATAATAAGTAAATGTCAAGGGGAAAAGAGTTTTCATTTACCGTAAAATAAGTTTGGAAGTGCCAGGTTAAAAAATTCAAACAAGGTATCTGCCAGGAGCTTGGGGAAGGAGGAATGTGGAGTTGCTGTTTAATGAGTAAAGAGTTTCAGTTTTTCAAGATGAAACGAGTTCTGGAGTTGGATGGTGGTGATGGTTGCAGAACACTATGAATGCCTTTAATACCACTGAACTGTACATTTAAAAATGGTTAAGATGGTAAATATTATATGTATTTTACTACAATCTAAACACACACTAAATATTTATAAAACAAAATTCAAAGTTTCTTCACTGAAAAACTTCTCAGAATCTTTCATGTGCCAAAATGAATTTGTGAATTTCCAAGGGGAACAGGGGTCTACATCAGAGTATTCAAGACTGTTCTACTTTCAGCTGATATTCCCAGAGACTGAACACACAAATGTCTGTTAAACAAGCAACTAGGCGAGATGCTGTAGAAGATACAAAGATGATCAGTAGCTCCCCAGTACTCTGCGTTGGCTCTCAAGCATTCACCCACCTCCACAGACAGTGGGGCTAACACAAGAAGGTCACTGAAATTCAAGTTTGTTTCCTTGAATGTCACACAGGAGTAGTTTATGTGACCACTCCAGCCTACACCACTCATTACGGATTTTCAAATTTGTCGGGCATGGTGTGTTGATGCAGAGCCTGATTTGCATGTAACAGAAAATCAGCCATCAGTTCTATGGCATATTTTATCACAAAAAAATGCTGCAACAGTTTTAATTAAAATTATCTACACCTGCTGTTAGAGGATGTCAAAATGACTTTCCTCTTTACAGCATAACTGTGAATTAAATATTTGCATCACTGTCAAATGACAGTATATATCCAAAATGATCTTTAATATTAGAGTAAAGTTCACATAAAATGGACCCCTTAAAAACACAAAATTGATAAGTCGTATCTTTCCCATATACTTTTTTATTTAAATTTATTTATTTATTTATTTATTTTTGGCTGTATTGGGTCTTCGTTGCTGCACGCGGGCTTTCTCTAGTTGCAGCGAGCGGGGGCTACTCTTCGTTGTGGTGCGTGGGCTTCTCACTGCGGTGGCTTCTCTTGTCACACAGCACGGGCTCTAGGTGCACAGGGTTCAATAATTGTGGCTCGCGGGCTCTAGAGCGCAGGTTCAGTAGTTGTGGCGCACAGGCTTAGTTGCTCCGTGGTATGTGGAATCTTCCGGGACCAGGGCTCGAACCCGTGTCCCTGCATCAGCAGGTAGATTCTTAACCACTGCGCCACCAGGGAAGTCCCTCCCATATAGTTTTAAAAAAACATGAGGAAAATGGTTTAGACTTGATGGTCTGGCTGTGGCTAGAAAAGAAAATAATTTTAATGTGTGCCTTTGCCCTAAGAAAGAAAAACTTCATAGTTCTCTGAGGGATTGTCCCAGATGACTGTTAAAGTCCCTACCAGCTCTAATATAGGATTAACATTAAACAAAAAGGGCATGTTATTTAGAAATATAACCATTTTATTATGCATAATAAAAATGCATAGGATATAGAAACATTCACTAATGACCAAGTTATTCCTATCCGTCACACTTCATATTTGAATTAACAGAGATGTAATGATGTAAACCCACTGCCTTCATTTCCTCGTCACATCACTAACTCTTATCTTTAATTCCCTATAAACCAGTGCCTATTGAAGTCACACTAGTGAACTGTACTCGTGAAGGTCACCGAGGGCCATCTAATAAAAAACATCAAGTATAGATAGCTTCCTCTCATTTCTCATGTTCCTTAGTCTTTCTGCAACATTTGGCACAGTTTAACTCCTTCCTTCTTGAAAATCTTTCCTTGTTAGGCTTCTATAATTCCCAAAATGTGTTTTCTGGAACACTAGCATCCATTAAGTATTCTGGGGGAGAAAAGGGTTCAGTGACCGGATAAATCTGCAAAACGTTACTTCATATATATTCCCCTCTTGGAGATTTGCCATGTATGCTAACATATTAAAAACCCAGAGAATTCTTGCAATGAACAAATTCATTTAACTTTCACACAGTTGTAGTTTTTAACCACAGAACCAATTTTCTTTCCCATATTACCTGTTACCATCCCACAGATCTAGTGTTCAGTAAAACATACTTTGGAGAATATTTTCCTGCTCCTTTGAGCCTCTTTTTAGTTGTTCTCCTTCCTCTTGTACTGACTCCGAATATGGGCTTTCCAAGGTTCCCTCATCAATCTTTTCTTTCCAACCCCCTATCCAGGGGACATCCTCATCCACACCCGAGGCCTCAGCTGCCCCTAGTTGGGTCACCCCCACTCTCCATGGACGACCACTTTCACTTCTCCAGCTGCCGGCGACCATTTCTAATTAGAGAGCCTGCTGTTCCCTCAAAATCATGTTTAAATTTGAACGTACCCCTTCCTAAACAACAGGTATCCCTCCCAACTTGTTTATTTCTGCTCAGCTCTCCCGGCCTCCCAGTCACTCAGGCTTGAAAGCTCAGCGTCATCGTTTACTCTGCCCTGTTTTCTCCTCTCCCCTCTCTGTTACTAAATTCTTTCAGGCTCCCTCTGCTGACTCTCTCAGCCCCAACCCCCCCTGCACATTTCCAAACACTTGTGACCATTACAATCGTCCGTGTGCTACAGGTAGCCAACGTTTACTTATCACGTGAATGTGCTGCACGGTACTCTGCGTGGACGTGTGCAGCTCACGGCCGTACAACCCTGTGAGACAGCGACTACTGTCGCCATCTTCTAGATGGTAAATGGGGACACGGAGGTGAAGTAGCTTCTCAAGGTCACATAGTCACGGGCGAAACTGCTCAGTCCAATCCAACCATGGCTGTCCCTCGGTATCCACCGGATTGGGGTTCCAGGACCGTGGCGGATACCCATCTCCCTTACACAAAATGGCACAGTACAGTAAGTAGGCTTAGGGTCTCTGTACCCACGGATGCAGAACCCACAGATATGGAGGGCTGACGGTAATACTATTTCCCTATGCAAATTTCTACTCCAGCCAAATTGATATATTCATTATAAATCCTATGCTGGCAAGAATCACAAGAATGACTTCCTGATTCCTCTCTTTCAGTTCTAGTGCCTCCTTTGAAGCCTATGTGACAACTCCAGCCTACACTGCTCATTCCTACCTCAGAGTTTCTACCCAATCATGGGTGTATACTGGGGTGACCCTATGTGTCCACGTTTGCCTGGAACAGTTGTGATCATTGTTGTATAATTGTCTTCTCACTATTATGATGCACAGTGCCCCCTTTACTCTCAGAATATCTCAATCTAGACAATAAATAATAAGGTCATCCTACATATATCATATCATTTATTGTAGGAAGATACAGTTTATGTCATGTGTCTTAACTCTCCAATTATATCATGGTCCTTGAGGGTGGAAAAATCAATCTTAAAACTTCATAGTTCTCTTCTTTCATAAGTTGCTAACTTAACATACACAAGCACAGTTGCTTATGTGTGTGCGACAAAACAATTTTGGAGATGAGCCTTTGGCTGTGTTTTGTTTCCCAATTAAATCCTACTTTTAGCTCTAGAGACGAAAATTGCATTTTAAATTAATTCATATAGTTAACCTCAGTCACTGTGCCTGAAAAATACTAGGTATTGAATATACTGGAAGATGAAAGAATAATGTACCAGAATATGCCAGACTATAGCCAACATCCCTCAAATATTTCAATAATGTAATGTAACAGGATACTTTAAGTATAACCAGGAAGTGGATCTACCGACAACTACCAAGAAAAATATGTATTCTCATGTTTTTACTATTATACACAGATAGGTGATGACAGACTCACTGTTTTCCACACACAACTATCATGGACTACGTGCCCTGAAACAGCCCATAGTGATAATAAAAAACAGTTGCCCTGAAGAGGGAAAAAAGAAAAAGACATTTTAAAAAATCATCCCATTCTTTACAGTATGTTTGTAGTCAACTCATTATTCAAAAGCGATAGCAAACTCTCCTGTTTAAGAAGAATACATTCTGTCTGGCTATGAAGACGACGATTGTTCCAGGCTGCCTGTGCTTCACAGGCCTATTCAGCTCACACAGACAATTTGCATCAACCTGTGCCTAGTGACACTGTCACTCAGCGGTGCCCCAGATAGCCACAACCTCATGTGCTCTTAACATTGAGGTTCTCATTTATAAATTAATGTCTCTGGAATACTCATGAATTCTTACTTGAATATAATTGTTTTATTCATTATTATTTATTAAAGTTTAAAACCATAATAAGTTATTTTACTTAGGCTTAGTGTGACAAAATTATTTAGCAGCAGAACTCTACAAAACAAGCAGGAAATGAAAAAGGCAGACATGTAAATGCATCAACATCAGCATATAATATTAAGTACAATTATCAGGAAAATAGAGCACAAAATTCTGCATCTATGCCGGGTATACCATCTAAGCTAAGAATGTTATTAATTAACATAATCACTAAGTGTTCATCATTGGGGGTGAATGCATCATGCTATTCATTTAAATAAACACAAGAACTGTATGTTCATAAAAGTTGTTACTGAATATAAGTATAAATCCAGCAGCATCAAAACATTTAGCATTACAATACAGAAAGCAAATGCAATGGCAGCAGATGGTTTCAAAGAGGGGAAATAAAGAAGAAAACTACACAGTAGTAAAGTACAAATTAAAACTAAAAGGAAAAATTTTACAAAGAAATAGTTAAGGAAAAGGGCAGATGAACTCCTGGGAAAAAGTAAATGACTAACAGAGAGCAAAAGAAGGAATATTTATAAAGAGGAAAGACTGTTATGAGCAGATTAGACAACTGCCTAGAGACATGGACATGAAAAGAGTAGAATGCATCTTTGCCAGAGAAACAATTCAAGAACTAAAGAACCCCTGGCACTGAGCTAGAAAATATCACTTATGCTTTCTGCAAATTTAGAAACTCAGGTTCAGAGTTAAAGAAAAATTGTCTAAGGTTACAAAAAAAAACAGAAGATAGTTAGAAATCCAGATAAATTGGTGCAGGTCAGTTAAGTATGACTATCTTCTGACTTGGACTATATGCTATACACTGAGCAATGCTCTATTTTTTAAATCAATAAAATAGCCTACGCTCATGTCTATTAAACAAAATCCACAAGAGTAAGTGAGGAATTTCAGAAGTTTCTAACATATATCAACAATAGCTCAGAGTAACGAACACCATAAAATAGATACAAAAGTCTGGGAAAGATATTTAATGAATCTCTCGATCTGTCATTGTAAGAACTTAATAAGCGTTCCTAATCACTTTGATTTCTTACATTAGAGCTCATTTTCAGAATATTCCTGACGTTAATGTTTGAACAATTACCAACCTCTAACATACTGTCCTTACTCTATCTGCCGTTTTAGAAAGTACTAATAGGGCATAAAAATTGTTTTCTTAGGGAATAGAAAAAAATTATTTTTCCAGTTTTCTTCAAAAGTAATTCCACAATGCTATGCATTTGATTATGTTTTCTTGCAGCAGTTGTGGGGAAGAACTAAATGCATCAGGACTACAAATAACAAAGGCAGAATTCTACCCAAAGTTACTGTTATGATTATTACCTACTGGAGCCAAAATAGTCTTTTCTTGGCACTCCTAAATTATCAGACTGCAAACATTCATTTCACATTCAAGTATTCAGGCTATTCACTCATGAATGGAATTAGTGGTTTTGATCACATATACACAAATTTTTATGTGCATAGGACCTAATGCCTTCGAGGAACAACTCTACTGGTAGTGACTTTAATCTAGCAAATACTAAGTAATCTGGATCCTAACCAACTCTAATTTATAAGCTTTGATGTCCCAAGGCTTCATGTGTAAATCCACTGTTTGAAACCTGGATTACATTTCTATAGAAGAAAGGCTATTTACGGCAGTTAGTTTCCCAGCGAATTCCTAAGTCTATTTAATCTATTGTAATAATATGACTAAAATACACCTAATATGCAGTGAAAAGCAGTAACATTATTAGTAATCGCAAACACCCATAACTCTTACTGTGTGCCAGGTCATCCATCCTTTAGGTGTTTTTCATATATTGACTCATTTGATCCTCACAACAACCCTATGGGAAAGTTACTATACTATGCCCATGTTTACAGAGGAGGAAACTAAGCAGAGACTAAATAACCTACCCAAACCTGGCTAAGAAGTACCAGAGCTGGGTTTCAATCCAACCCTGGTTCCAGGGCCTGCACTTTTAGCCACTAGGCTGAATTGCCTCTAATTATTAACAAGTTTTAGTTCAGCCTGCAGAGCATCCAAAGTTTTAAAAGTACATCATGGTTTTTTACTTCAAATGACTCATCTGATACTTTAAAAGATTCTTCTGAGGTTGGTTTCATTACTTCACTCAGTCACTATTATTTAATGAATTATTCACATATGTGCACGTAGAATTTACTTCAGGATCAGTATATATGGTCAGAGCCCCTGGCCCCTGGCTGAAGCACCTGGACTACTCCATTTGTCTCCAAAATGTATGCTTCCTAAATAAACAAATCTGAGTTGTTCTGCTTTTTAAAAATAAAAAAACAAATAAATCATCTCTATCAGGAAGTTAAATGGAATAACAATTACCATGACTTCTGCTAATCACTCCAGAAATATACTGAATTAACTTTGATTCCTGTTCTTTTTTTTTTTTTTTTTTTTTTTTTTTGCGGTACGCGGGCCTCTCACCGTTGTGGCCTCTCCCGTTGCGGAGCACAGGCTCCGGACGCGCAGGCTCAGCGGCCATGGCTCACGGGCCCAGCCGCTCCGCGGCATGTGGGATCCTCCCGGACCGGGGCACGAACCCACGTCCCCTGCATCGGCAGGCGGACTCTCAGCCACTGCGCCACCAGGGAAGCCCATGATTCCTGTTCTTAATGTTGTCTTCTATGTTGTATTTACTGGGGGCTTGATAGCGTCACCTGTTCATTTTCTGTCAACTTCCCCCTCCATTGCTCTTGGCAACACCAATCTTGGAGCACCATCTCCTCACCCCAAGACACAAAGATTCAAAGGAACTACTAACAGAGGTTCAAATCCAAAAGATTCACTGGTGCGCATACAGGACTAGTTTTGGACTAGCTGTTCTGTGAAGACAAGAAGGCAGGGGTGAAGGGCTGGAGGATGGAGAGAGAGCTCAGCGATGACTCAAACTAGAGAGAAAGAAATGAAGAGACAGGGTCTCCAAGTTAGTTCTAGCTTCTACAATTAGCTTTAATTTTTATTCAATTTACAAATCTGTCAAAATATTATCACTTGACTTTTGATTAACTTCTTAAATTTTAAACTGCAATTATAAATTCAATAGATTTTTTTCCTTTTTACATATTTCAACTACCTGATGGCAAATCTTCCCAATTACTTAATAATTCCTATAAAACTAATAAACTAAACTTATAAAAACATGAACCTTAAATTCTTGTCAATGTCACAGTAATGTAAATAAACTTATAAGTGTTTATCCTAGAAATCACAAGCAAAAAAAAACCCAACTCAATTACATATTTTACATTGGAAGTACATTGACCTCAGCATCATTTAGTCAGCCATCAGAGAAATCAAAATCAAAACCACAATAAGATATCATTTCAAACCCACTAGGATGGTTATAACCAAAACAATAGACAATAAGTGTTGGCAAAGGTGTGGTGAAACTGGAATCCTCAAGTATTGCTGAGGGGAATGTAAAATGGTACAGCCGCTCTGGAAAACAGTTTGGCAGGTCCTCAAAACGTTAAACACAGAGCTGTCCTATGATCCAGCAATTCCAGTCCTAGGTATGGTTGATTCTCATTATACGGAGTAGTTCTGTTCTACACAGTTTCGTGAACACTGACTAAGAGGATACTGAGCCACTACTATTAGGGTTAGGTTGTGAGCCTCTGGTAACAATTTCATCAACCAATGAATACATAACCTGATGTTATATGTGTTTCTATTTAAAGATACCTTAAAAAGATGTTTACACAACTCTGTGAACATTCCAAAAAATCCACTGAACTGTACACTTTTTAAAAGGGTGAATATTATGGTATGTGAATTATTTCTCAATTTTTAAGAATTGGAATTACATTGAACCTGAATCTAATTGAGTCTCTAGACTTCAATACCAGTTTACAGGAAAACTGAGGAATAGAGGAAGAAATAAAATAACACTATGAAAAATCAAAACTTAAACCAAATCCAAAATGCAGTACATTGTACAAGACATATGTCCAGCTCTTCCAACAAGTCGATGGCATAGGAAGAGAGAGAGAAAGGGGGTTAAAGAGGGAGGGAACTAAGAGAATAAAAGATACTCAAATGACATAATCATATGCAATGTGCAAACCCTTTTAGATCTCGATTTGAACAAACCAACTCTTAAGTAAAATAAGGGAGATCTCAATATGGACTGCAGAGTAAATGTTATTAAGGAATTACTGTGATAATGAAGTCACGATTATATAGATTCTTATCTGTTAGAGGTTCATACCTAAGAATTTAAGGAAAAGTGACCAGAAACCTGGGATTTGTTTTAAAATACTCTATTAAAAACAACTTGTTGGGGGAGGATGGTGGTGAATAGGTATAATAAGAATGGTATACATGTTTTTAATTGTTGAAGCACGATAATAGGTACATAGGAGTCCTTTAGACTGTATTTTCCACTTCTATGAATGTTTGAAACTTTCTATGATGAAAAGTTTTTTTTAATTATAATTATAAGGCAGTCTCATTATTCAAAGAAGTCTAATTCTCTTAACTATGAAAACTACATAAACTGCCAAATATGGAGAGATTGCTTATTTGTGTATTCTTTTTAAACTTAATTCAATATCTTCCAGGAAGTAAAAGACATTTGTCTAATAAAACAATTATACCATCACAAACAATTTTGGGATAACTTTCCTATGAAACTTTTAGGGCTACCATCTCAGCTGTTAAGATTTCTTCAAGATCAGACAGGCCCAGGGACAGACTCTTGCCTGCAACCACAACTGCCAGCTGAACCTGCATGATAGCTGTTGCATCAATGACGCCAGAACTTAGAGAAGGAGACGGGTCCCTCAGCAGCCTGCCTCCAACCTAAAGGATGTCTTACAACCTAAAGGATGTCTCCAAACGAGACACTGACCGTTACCTGCCAGAAAGTTGTCAAACATATACATACAAATCATCTGTCTTTGCAGTCAACGATTATAATAAAAAAATGAAAAAAACTTTCAAAATAATCAACGATCCGTTCAATATGAATGGTGCCTCTACCTTGGGTGGGACAACTCTGACCCTTAGATTCAAGTTTACTATTAATGTATATATGCTTAATTTTTCTGTTTACTCAAAGAAATCTATAACTCTACTTGGGTGGCTACAATGCTGATTAGATGTGGCATTTATCTGAATTTTAAGATATGTGAATGTCTTCCCATGTAAATATATAAGAACCCTGAACTTGGTTTGTATGTATTTCATATATTTTCTACCTTTTGGAGCCACAGTTCTTTTAGGTGATAAACTAATAAGGATATAATCTTGGATCTTTTTCATGACTTGGTCTGAATTCTGATCACAACTGCTAAGGCCATTCTACTGAAAGGTATTATTTGCAGATTCTTTCAGCTTTTTAATTAGGTACTGTTCTAAATTCAGCTGCTATTCCCCAAGGGTTTCCTATTCTAGGTTTAAGGAAATGACAGGAAAATTTTAGGAAAAAACTTGAGGGCAGGGAGTCCCTGCCACGTAAAGGGAACATGTAAGTGTCTCTTTTCTTTAACAACTGACATTTCAATTACAGTGTCATGGAATAAGCAGTTCATGTACTCACACATTAATCATTTACATATTTTATTAGTAGAAATACCTTACGAAAACACAACCTAATCAAATAGGCTCTAAAGGAAAAAAAATCTTAATGTATTTTTCTTATTCCCCATATTCTGTGTTCTGTGCATCTGTGTTCTGTTGGTTTGTGTTTGTTTTTGTCTCCCCATCAAAACTGTACATTTCTTCAGGTCACAAAAAAGGAAAGGAAAGAGGAAAAGTATATGCTAGATGCTTTGTTATTTTGTGAATGAGATGTCATACAGTCAACACAAGCTTAGTTGGTGAGTAAAATATCTTTGAGGAGTACAAACAGAATCTTAGAATTAAAGGAGGGTAATGTCTCCATAGGACGTTTTCATCAACATATGGTTCTCTGGTGAATACCCCTCATCTTCTTTAAGGTCTCCTAACACATTTACATTAGGCCAGGATAGTGCTAGAGACTATTACTCTCCTAATTCCCCCCTGACATTCCCCAATATGTTTTCAAATCTGTTATTTAATTCACATTACATACATTACCTACATGCATTTGGGAGGCACTTTAATGACTGTTACTTTACCTCTAAAGTAAAGCACCTTTGGCTACTGCAAAGATCAGACATTTAAAATAAGTATGAACATTTACTCTAAATTCTAAGACCTTAAAGTGCTCTCATATTTATATATAAGGAATAATGTGCTTCAATCAAATAAAATGGCTATCCTTGATTTGTCCTTTTCCTAACCTTGCTCAATTATGTCCTGCCTTATATATGAGGTCTGCCATACATTTAGGCCTATTAATCCTTTGAGTATCAATTAAACATGTAACTCCTATCTCCTCAATTAGACTATAAACTCCTCAAGGACAGGAAACACAAAAACTTCCATTCCTTTGCGTCTGTACTTCCTTCTACTTCCTCTCACCACTGGCCAGTTTTTTACAGAGTGGGTATTTGTGGCAGCATTATTAAATAGCCTTAATGAAGGCACGGTACAGTACTGAACCAGCTAATCATTCTCCCTAACGTGCGTCAATAAAATCATTAGGGGGCCAGTAGAGAGGAAGAGAAAAATACCATGATGACCAGGATGCTGTCTTCAACAAGCCATGGCAACTACTGAAGAGGTAACCCTAAAATGAAGCAGCTACATTCCACATGCTTACTAACAATCCTTATTCCAAAGACTCAAGGTCCTCTGAATGCCTGCAATCACTCTACAAGTGTTTCAGTCTTTAAGCCATTTTATTTTGATAATTTAAATCTGAGTAAGGTAGCCTGAAGCATGTACAATTAGAAAATACGTGGAAAACAAACCACTTCTAAGTGGGCTTACTATGCTGCAGTACAGCTATTATACAACGTATATGTGAATTACTTCTCAGATGAGGGAATTCAGCAAAGAATTAAAAAACCTGTAAGACTCATCAAACTACCATTCTAGTAATTTTTGACATGCTTGATATTATTGGTGGTGGTGATAACAATAGGATTTACTGACTACTTACCGTGTGTCAGAAAGTGTGCTAACTATAATTATATAAAGCAGATATTATCTTTATCTTCCAGATGAGCGAACTGAGGCTTAACTGAGGTTAAATATCTTGCCAAAGTTAAGTGGAAGGTTTTTCCAGTTCACTGTACAGCCTGGGTTTGGTTATCAGACCTAGCACTTAATAGCTGTGACATCCCAGACATAATACTTGACTGTTCTGGGAGCTAAGTTTCTTAGTTGTAACATCACTACTATCAACATCTGTTTCATACTGCAGAGTCTGCAAAATGTTTTGATATATATTAAGTTACTGGATATTCACACCACCCTCATTTTCTCATTCTGCAGATGACTTACCCAAGGTCACATGCCTGGTGGCTAGATCAGGGCTTACATACAGAGAATACCCTAACTACTCACAATCTATTCTGAAGCTCAAATGAGACAGTATGTGAATGTATTTTGTAAACTCTACATCTTTTTGTAAAAATGTAAACTAGCATATTATTATCCATGTTCCCTGATTAGGGAGGTACTGATTGTATTCAGTGATCTCGAAAGTTATATCTAGATGTAAAACTGCAAGTTGGAAGAGTTTTTTTCTTTTGCTATTATAAGTTAATTAAAAAAAATAGATTCCCACCATCTAAAGACTATTAACATTTTTTTTACACAGTATGATCACGCTCAATAAAATATAAATTTTTCCTTTTCCTCAAGATAATGTTAAGAATCTCTCCATGGTATTCATCATGCATTCAGCCAAAAAAAAAAAAAATAGCACCTATCATGGACACACTGGGTATGTAAACAAGCAAACAAACAAAAGATAACCTGTAAGAAAGTGCTATAAAGGAAACAAGGCTCTAGAATAGGGAGCTTTAGGAAGGTTTCATTGAAGGGCTCTCTGAGGAGGTGATACTTACACTGAGACCTAAAATAGGAGCCAGAAACACAAAGAATAGGCAGTAGGACACTCCAGGCAGTGGGAACAGCATTTATGAAGACTTCAAGGGAGAAAAGGAAAAACCTTGCCCATTTCAGGAAAGAGAACACAAATACTAAGGGCAGGCTGGCAGCCGAGGAAGACTGGCACAAATGAGGTTGAAGGGTACACGGGCCAGATCCCACACAAGCCGAGAGGAGTCTGAGTAGTGCTCAGAACGTCGTACTGTGAAACCATTTAAAAGTTTTAAACAGGGAGGCACATGATCCAAATTCCACTGAAGATCACCTTGGCTGCTGTATGGATAAAGTAGCTAATGAGATAAGAAGAGAGCCCAGCCCGAGCCCTGAAGAAGGCTAACATTCAGAAAGCAGACGGAGAGCTGGCAAAGGAAACTGAGAGGGAGGGGCTGATGAGGGAGCAAGACAGCCCTGTGTGTGGGGTCGTGGAAACCAAAAGAAAGTGTTTAAAGGAAGACCAGAGGCTATACTATTTTAAGTTCTGCTGAGAGGTCAAGTAAGATGAAGACAGAGAAGCATCGTCTGGATTTGTAACCGAGAGATCACTAACGACCTAGAACAGTTTCCGTGGCATGCAGTCTATTCTGTGCACAACCTTTGTAAATATTTAATGACTTCTTAATATCCCACTGAGTGAAAATACAGCCATTTTTCCTATAAAAGGGAGTTTTCTACATAGGAATTAGATATTTTAAATTCAATTAAAGAACATGATTTACCTTATTTGAACCAATATTGTTTATAATACAAACTATGATGAAGAACTAGCCCTCTATGCAGGAAAAAGCAGCTGCGCACAGGACACACAGGGGCGCAAAGCTACTCTGTCTGAAAGGCTGGCTACCATGCTGGCGGTGTGTTTCTTTGCTCACTGTTAACAGTTATGAATTTCCAGCCTCTAGGAAAAAGCAGCTGCACACAGGACACAGAGGGGCGCAAAGCTACTCTGTCTGAAAGGCTGGCTACCATGCTGGTGGTGTGTTTCTTTGCTCACCGTTAACAGTTATGAATTTCCAGCCTCTACAATAAAGGCCTGAAAGAGATACTCAAATCTCCAGCACCCATGTATGCATGGGCCCTTGACAACTTCAGGTTAATGGGGTACAGGTTAAAGTACCTGGGGAGGAAGGGCTCTTTCTCAAATAAAGTGTCCTCCCCCCTTTTCACCACCTGGAACACAATGGGACGTTTGGAATTAGTCATCTTTCGACCACGGGAAGGAAATCCACAGGCCAAGGAGAGTAGAACGGAGGGACAGGAGGAGGCTGGTTCCTTGAGGGCAGGCTCAGGCCACTGTATTAGCCCTAAAAAGCCACCTTCCAGATTTCTTGCTGGAGGAGGCATGCAAACCCCTCACTTGTTTTAAGCCATAATAGCTAAACACAATGCTAGCAGATACAGGATATGTTCATTTCATTCCTTCCTCAGTAAGAGTATTTTTAAAAGAAGCAATGTTTAATACACGAAGACATCAGAGCTACAGCAAATTCCACTGCAACAAGGGGTGGCATGTGATCGAGCTGTGAACAGTGAGGTACAAGGAAGACTGGTGGGGGCTCCTAGGAAAGGTAGCCCTTTGCTGACAAGAAGAAAGTGCTGCAGGAAAATGGTAGCCGGGCTGCCCCTGCCACGCCCTCCACGCCACCTCTGGCCCTCTGCCCTTCCGGCCTGTTGAACTGGCTGTGATATCTGGAGCCACATGCGATCCTGAAGCCACAGGACAGCAAGCACAAGGATGAAAAGCCCATCTCCAATAACGGAAAAGCCCTGGCTGCTTGACGGCACCACCAACTGCTAAACCAGACTGCCTTTCTCCGGATTTAAGAGAGTTAAAGTGTCTTTATTGATAAAGTCATTTATTATTTACTATTTTTTTAAGTTTTTTTTCTTTTTTTCCCCCAGCAAAAAGCATTCCTACTCTCTCTCAAATATCCAAGTGTAGCATTTCCTCCTTTACTCTGGCTTTGCATCTCCTTTCCAAGTTTCTTCTCCAACATAGGGTGAAATTGTACTAATGTGCCTGTCCTTGCAATGTTCTCCCTTCTAAATCTTGTCACTCCTCAAAGGGCCTATAACCTAATTCCTGTGCTCCTCAAGAACTGTTCCAAAGGAGCCACAGGGATCATGTCCCGATGCCCACAATGCTCTCCAGTCATTTACTGACAGGCACTCACCATTCTCCACCCCCTTTACTTTATTCCCCATGTAAACCCTCCCGTTCAAATCAGCACAGCAATTAGCCAATACAGAATTCAATCTAAGAATTTTCAGGCTGGGAATGCAGAATACCTGCACTGTGGCTCTTCTGCTTCTCTTAACTGAAAGCCTAGTTGTAAACTCATGGTTACATTACTGTAAGTATATGCAACGTATTTTCTCTTCTGCATCAGTTATTCTTAAGTATAAATCTGAATGTATCTGGGAAACTTTTCCAAAATACATACACCAAGAACCATCCCAAACCTACTGACGCATTTCCAAGGGCACATGTTGAAGGTCCCAGGTGACACTGATGTGTACCCCTGGGTAAGATTTTTCTGCTGTAGGTATTCTACAGCTGCACTGTTCAATAAGGTAGCTGCTGGCCATATGTGCCTATTGAAGACTTGAAATTAATTTAAATTTAAAATCTGATGTGAGATTCAGTTATAGGAAAACCTTATGTCTGGAATGTGGGTGTGTGGATTTACTTTTGAAATGTAGATTTTATGAAATCTAAATACAGACGGTATTTCCGATGAAAATTTAACATCTGAATTGAAATGTGCTATAAGTAGATTTCAAAGACTTGGTACAAAAAAATGTAAAATACTATTAATAATTTATACTAGTTACATCTTAAGATGATAATATTTTGGATATACTAAGTGAAAATATATTTAAATAATTTATTTCCCCCATTTCTTTTACTATTTTAATATGGCCACTAGAAAACTTTAAACCATCTGTATTGCTGCATTCTATTTCTGTTGGACAGTACTGTTCTTTAAAGAATCATTTTTACCCAATTGTGACTAAGAGTTACGCTATTTAAAACTCTCTATTACATTTACTTGGAGAGAGCTACTCACTGTGCTACCCAATGTCTCCTTTAGAAAGGCCTGTGTAAGTCTGAAATTTCTCTCAGACTTCAGTGTCAGGAAAAAATTCCTTTTCATAAGCAACTGGTATAGTTTTATTTTAGGAACAATGCAAATCTTATTACAAATGAGGCACCTCTTCTTGCTCTGCCCATAGGAAGCTCAGAGCCAAATAAAAGCCAAAACTTTATTAACTGTATAGACTCTTCAGGGACACTTCTCTACCTAGTGCCCAGATTTTATTTTCCTTTTTGAAAGTCACAAATTTTTTTTTTGGCAGTGAGGTAGGAAATAACCTTCAATAAGCATCAAAGCCTAGATAAACACTAAAAACAAAACTTAAATTAAATATAAAAAATTGTATTCAATTCCTTAAACTGTTATTTCTCATTTTCTAATTTACTCTGCATAATTCATTCTCTTCAACGAAAATAAAGCAACCTTTAAACAACACACCACAATACAGCTGATCCTAGAACAACATGGGAGGATAGGGGTCTGGACCCACTGAGCAGCTGAAAATCCGAGTGTAACTTATAGTCGGCCCTCCATACATACAGTACCTCCGTATCCATGGTTCTGTACCCATAGATTCAACCAACTGCAGATCGTGCAGTACTGTGGTTTTTACTATTTTTTTAAAATCCATGTGCAAGTGGACCCGTGCAGTCCAAACCCATGTTGTTCAAGGCACTCTCATATACTTTGGAGAAGGAGAAACAGAGTCACTTTTGAAATAAGATGAAAATTGTTAGAGGACAAATATGTCATTAGTGAATATTGGTGACACCGTTCTGCTTTATCTAATGAAATAATGTTTAGAGTCACAAAAGAAGGAATCCAAATCAGGCTCCTTGAATTCATTCATGGGAATTCACTCCTATTAAGCCTAACCAAAGAGGAAACAGCAGTTTCAGGTCTAACTTAGAAGGTTTAAAAAAAAAAATTATGTAATGTTATTTGACTAAAGATTTTGTGAAATTCTCTCATTTATTTACAGCCAATATGATAAGTATAGATTTTTTAATTACCTTATATATCGTAAGCGCAACAAGATCTTCCGGCAGTTACCTATTTTACTCATAAGTCCTTAACTAAAACTGAGCATACCAACTAGCTTACAGATGTTATCAAGAAGAACAAATCTATATTCCACCAAACAGAAAACTTAATCTAGAAATGAAACTCATGGTAACAATCTGAAAGTCTGCTAAAAGCTTCTATTCTTCACATGAATAGATCATTTCATATAGATATATACCAACTATGTAATGAGAAACAATAATAAAGATTTTAATTCTGACTTTCCAAGCCAAATTTTCCACATGGGTAAAGGGGAGAAAAACTAATACTTTTTCAACAATCCATCAAAGAGTCACTGAACACCTACTGTTTTTCAAGCACCGTAACAGGCCCAAGATACAAGGCTGAATAAGATGCACAGGTCTCATGCTCTCACTGGGGAAACCAGAGTGTGATTAAGCAGGGCCGAGGTGGGCTGCTGTCTAGGAATTCAGGTCTATAAGGGACACTAAAGCACCACTGGACTATACTGTCCAGTACGGCTAAAGTCAGCTCAAGCTCCAAAACTGAACAGTATAGAGATTTTTATGAGGAATAATAAATGTTACTATCTAAATTTTAAATGCCCTTTAAGAAGCTCTCTGCTTTAGAAAATTCATGAATTAAAACTACCAAAACTTGGGAAATGTTTTGTCTAATTCTTTTTTCGAAAATTGACCTTGCTTTAGCCAGCAGAAATAAAGTCGTAAGGTATTTGTTTCTATGTGGAAATGTTATGAAAATAAAATTAGTTTATCCTTATTCCATTAAATACATGTTGAGCAAACATTTTTTAAATATTATTATTAGTTCCTAACCCACAGGAACTAACCCAACCCCAGGCAAAACAAAGTAGCAAGTGAAATGTCAATCCAGTGTAACTCAGCACTACAAAAGAAATCCTGTGTCATTCACAGGCACAGAGCCAACAAGCACCAACACAGACTTAAAAGGCCTAGAACAGCATCCCAGAGAAAGGGGTTCCTACACCGAGATCTCAAATAGGAGTTAGTCAAGTGGAAAGTAGATGGGGGAAATACCTCTTATAATACATTGCCTTCAAACCTCTGAGATCCTCTAGTCTGGAGGCTATAGAATTGTAAATACACATACTTTGAGAATTACCAATGAATTACCAATCTGCCATGGAAAAAGGAATCAAAGAGATTAACATTAAAATTACTTTACCAAGTTAGAAGATTCCTGAATAAATTTGGGAGGGCCAGAAGTCAAGGAATATATTTAACCCACTGCAAAGCTAAAAACATCCTTGTTTTATTCTCAGTCTTCTGAACACTATTTAATCCCCAAATATGTACTATCTTCTCAATTCAGAACCACAAAACAAAAATTCAGGCAACATTACTGGCATTTTGTGGAAATTCTCAGGAAGCTGTGCTTCCTGTACTGCATAGAGATCTAACTCTAAGTTACTAGATGAGTTCCACACCTGGGCGAACAATTGGTTTTATCAGTCACAGGTTGGTTACATGGATTCCAGTCCAAACAGGAAAAGCACGCAGTGGAAGATGTCTGGAAAACTCTCTTAATGCAATAAAGGAAACCCATACAGTCCTTTCTTAACTTTACCTTCTGGGGCCAACTAATCTATACATTTCTAATGGAGATAAGCTTTCAATAGTTATCAAACAACCAGTCCCTGCACGGAGCCATTATAAATTTCATTTATCACACAATGATGCCTTTAGGACCTATTAGGTAGGTGCTCAGGGATATTTTCCCCTAAACTTTCAGAATGCTTGCTAGGAATTCTCTTTTTAGGATTTCTTTTTTCAGTCAACAGACTCTGAATCAGAAGAAATAATCTATTAAATAAGACAATATGAATGAAAGCATTTTGTTAACTATATGAAAAGCACTCTATAAATATACTGCAATTTTATCAGTATTATTTAATTATGTTAATGTTACTATTATTATGTTACTTTGCATAGAGTCCCTTCTTCTCCTCAGTTAGAGCACTGAAGGCATTGAACTGACTAGATTATGAAATATAATCACAGAATTTAGGGAATTTACTTTTAGAACCAACTAATAGTAAAGAGTTTTTTGTAATAGAAGCTGCCTGTTGTGGCTACCCAGAGAGCTTCTCTCTTGCTATGGGCTAAGATAATCAGTTTTAAACTGTGTCTAAAATAAGAGCAACTATGCCATCAATGTTGATCTCTGGAAATCTTGTAACCAAAATCAATTTGGTTATAAGAACTGATTATAAAAATTGCTGTTTAGAGGCCTTCATTGTTATCTTCTTGGTCTTGGCTAAACTCTACACAGCAGAGATTGCTATATAGCCACTAGGTAAATTAGGGGTTATCTATCCTATGTTGTATTATATCTTGATTCAAGACATGGAACACGAATTACCTTGGCTGCATGTAACAATCCTCAAGTGCAAGACAAAACTGTGGCAATGCTGCTATGCTGTGTCCTCTTTATCCCTGGACATTTTGTGCTGAGGACTGTTCAATTCCAAGCTACAGTGCTAAATGCTAAACCACTTCGATTTTTAAAATCACACGTAGAAGGTGAATACATGAATTTAATTTCTTGTCTGCTTTATTTTATTCATTCTGGAATAAAGGAACGGAAGCATTTTCTAGTTTAGACTTTGAATGTCAACACGGGGAAAGGCTACTACTACATAGCTCAGTAAGCTATAATGTTTAAAATAAAAATATAAATTTCAATAAATAAATTTCAGTTCCTCTGTTTACTTTGCCTCCTGTTTGACAGATCTGCAGAAGCAGCAGAAACCTTGAATTTTTAAAAACATGATTTCAGTTGTCCAGGCTTGCTCTTGTGATTTAATCACTGCCTTAGTCCCCTCCCCACTCTTGGGGGTTGGGGGTGTGTGATGAGGAGGATAGTTGCAGTGATTGTAATGAGAGAATGGGTCAGGGGAGGAACAGGGAAAGGGCCATAAACAAAAGAGCTTAAATGTATTAGAAAAAAACAGGGTTTCTAGAGGCTTGTGATGTTTTGAATGTCAACCTGTAATCCAACTCTAAAAGCAGGAAAGTAATCATAGGAGAAAAAACAATCGCCAGCCAAAAGGAGGTCATCAAGTTTGTTAAAAGGGATATTCAAGTGCAAATTCACAGGTACACATGTACATGGACGGATAAACTTGCACATGTGGCCAGTCCCTACTCGGATCCAGAACTGGGTCAGGGTTTTGAGAGATGGGAGAGCAGAGAGCTGGGTGAATGGCAACCAGACATAAAGAAACGCCTTCTCTGTAAGCCAAGGATTCCAAATGAAACTTGATTCAGAGAATTTTTTTAAACTTTTGCTTTTATTCAGTTCAAGGCTTATAGAAAAATAACCTCTAGCTTGAACTGTTTGCAAATGTTTATTTTTAGCTCTCCATTCGCCCTTAACTGCATAAAGGAGTGAAGAAAAGGAAGCAGCAAAATAAAGCTAAAAAATAAGAAAATAGCCATACTTTACCTCTAGTTCAGATACACTCACAAGCTTTCTAATTCATGATCAAGAAGTCTAAATTTGGACTAAGGAAAAAAGACAGTATCACACACATCCTCTTCAGTCAGGAAGAGAAACTTAATAGTATCTGCAAAGCCTTCAAACCACAGGAATGCAGAGACACTTAACATCAATTATTTAAATGACTACAAACCTATTGCAGAGCAAAGGAAAATGAGAACAAACTGTTTAGGTCACTGACCAGACATATAAACACTATTTTCTTCCTTTTCCTTCCATAAAAAAGGAAGATAGCAACCTAATGATTTCCCAGATTAAAGCCAATCAATCACCTGAAAGATATCGCTCTGTCCAAGAACTATTTTTAAATCTTCAGGCAATTTTTTTAGCTTTCAAAAATGTTTCTTACTTATTGAAAAAATTCTTACTTCACATAATATGTATGTCACAAGCGTGCTTGTGCTCAACATTAGTGGCCAATGTTTAAGTTTTTATATGCTGATGGCAAAGTCAGAATACATTTTACTTCTTTTAGAGGTAAGAGAGAAAAACTGAGAACTCTAAGAATATTGCCTAAAGTAGGATTAGAAAAGAACTTTGCTATACTATGCCTTCAACATTTCTCAATGTTCATAAGACAAAAATCACTTTAATGCTAAACAGATTTTGAAATGTTAAATTTTTCAGCACCTTCAGTTCAAAATTACTAAAAGGTAGCATAAAAACTTGTCTTTATATGCTTTTATATCTGTATGATTGATATTAGGTAATTACTGCTAACTGAAGCTGTGATGATTACTGTGGTTGTTTTAAAAGTCATTATCATATATTTCATACATAAATATCACATGTAACATGATAATTGGGATTTGTTTCAAAATCATTCAAGAAAAGCAAGTAAACGTGACTGACTATGAGCTGATAATTGTTGAAGCTGGAATATGGATACATGGGGGTTTCATTATACTCATCTCTCCACTTCTGTAAATATCTGAAATTTTTCATAAAACTTAAAATAAGTGTTTACAAAATCCCACCTAAGGGACTCTTAATGTTGTCATCTAAAGGAGTTGAGTCAAACTGTAAAGCTGGTCATTTAGCTTTGGGACAGAAAATGAGAAATATTCATAGTGTAATACGGAAGAGAAAGGCCAAGTAAGGTGTTTTGTTGCAGTATGCATCCATACCAGAAGTCCGGGAATAAAGAAACATGATGATAGAGTTTAAAAGAAATACAGCCACCAGTGAATAAAAGATTCCACCAAGTCCATGAACTAAGGTGGGTGTTATAATGGTACTTTTACAAATCCGGAAGAAATTAACCTACCTATTCACAGAATTAGAAGACTTAATACAATAAAACAGTTATATATTTTCTGTAATCCATCCTGGATAATTACTGTTTATTTACAATAACGAATTAAACTGCTAGGACACTGCAAATTATACAGATTTATTTTTTATGAGCAGTTTTCCAAAATAAAATAAAATGTACTCCTCTTTCCACCAGAAAGGACATCATTTTAAAAAAAAAAAAAGGAAAGTTAGAAGAAAATCATATTAAGTAATTTAGAGAGAAACAATTTAGAAAGAATTCAAGGACCCCCCACCCCCACCAAAGAATTAATGAGCAACATTCATTAATGTTAAAGGCTGATTAAAAGGCCAGAGACCTCCATCACAAGGAATAACTCAAGAGTAATAATCCCTTTTCCCCACTCCCTACCCACCAAGTTTTTCTATAGACAACTGCAAGGATAAAATGTCAACCACTTCAGAAATGTGAAAGATTCTACAAATAAGCTTAATAGAATGATTCACGGTATTTGGATAAGCCTAACAATGTCTCCTAAACTTATAGTATTCCCCTTACATGGTATTTTCTTTGTTTTCTGGAAAGAAGCTTCTCTAATGAAGACAGTGGTACGTTAGTGACCCTGCAAAAAAAGATGTACCAGAGATAAGCAGGATCTCACTGAGAGGTCCTTAGACTTTTTATAGTAACATAGAATGAATTCTGGATTTAGACTACTCCCAGATTCCTTGCAGTCTTAGAGTTTATTTTACATTCATGGTTCCTATATTTGAAATAGTATTAGACATTTAAAAATATTAAATTCAAGGTTGTTTTTTTTCCCTTGAGTTATCTTCCCCTCCTTTGTTCTTTCAATCTAAAGAATCAGATATGGACACTGTTCAAATCAACATGCTAGGCTACAACCATGATATAAACAAGAAACTCAACTGTATAATAGAGATATTAAAGGAGACCCTTTACCTGATTTGCTATTATTTGTTAAATAAATGCTCCCTTTTTGCTCTGCAATCTTACTACATGTATACATAAAAGAAACTGGCTCATTTCTAATGTACATAGTAGTACTGAATAATACAGTACACCTTCCCAGAATTCCAGAGATGTTATACTCACATAACAGGCTCTGGAAACAGAATACCTGGATTTGAATCCTGGTTCCATCAGTCACCAACAAATTGCTTAATTTCTCCATGTTTCAGTTTCCATATTTGTAAAATGGGGATAATAATAATTCCTAGCTCATAGCATTGTGGGGAAGTTTTATTGAATGAATGTGTGTGAAACACTTGGAATACTGCCCACCTGGGCACTCAATACTAACTAAGCTAAACTGTATTTACATATTGAAAACAACAGAAACTAGACAAGAAGGCTTATTGACTTAGGTTCCAAAAGGACCTTGTTATAAAAGACTGAAATCTGAGCAATGTTTCAGTATATCTGATACTACTTGTGGTTTTTTTTTTAAACCTGTTGTCTGTAGTACCTGATTTATTACACTAAATTCATCAGAGAAAAGTGAAATACCTCCCTTGTGACATAACAAAGCTGTAACACATATCAGGACTGAAACTGTGTTTATTATTTATAACTGTACTAAGTCATCTCATAGTAGTCATGGTTCTTGGTAACTAATCAAATTGCTCAGGAAGCTATTCTGCCAAAGTTTCTTGGTAGGTCTAACTTTAAAACCTTTAAAATGAAGTAAGAGATGGTGCTACTATTGCTTTGCAGATATTAAATTTCACCTGGGGCTTGGAGACTCAGTCCTTTCCAAAAGAACACGCTAAGTTCTTTGGTTGAATTCTCTACCATTTTCTATTGTATATCCTTTATTCATTGAACATGTATTCCACGGATAGCAAAGTTTAGTATTCCAATAAAACTCTTTCAGAAAAATTAATATTTCTCTAATACAAGGCCATAATATAAACTTTGACTTTCTTTAAACCTACTTTCAGTTTATAGTATTGTGTACTGACTTTGTAAAGAAACACATATTCTGAATTTTCTGATTGCACGAAAAATCCCCAAAATAGAATCATCAACAGTGGCTCTCAAGGAATTCAGATGAAATTAAGAGTGTTTTATAAATAGTTGCCAGGTGATTGCAACTGGTCTTCTAAAGTCCTTTGTTAAATTACTTAAATTAGAAGATCTAGAAATCTAATCTCATTCAGGACTGTTGAGAAATAGTGTTGATGTTCTTAATTTTTATATAATTAACAATAACATCACTGTAATATGCTGCATTGGTTGAATATATCTGGCAGACAAAGTAGCTTATGAACTGGCAGAGACCGAACTCAGTAAGTCAATGACCTTTACACAAATGTGATTTCTAAAGAGTAAACAGAACGTATAAATTTTGTAAACCATACACTCAGAGACTTGTTTTTATTTTATTTACTTTTGACAGGTGGACTGGAGAGTAAATAAACTATAAATAGAATGTAAAGTATACTATTCTTTTAAAAAATCTCACGTACCATAAACATGTATATAGACGTTATCTTTATATCATATATGTATTTCCAAACCTAGAAACAGGATAAAGCAAAGTACTAATTGGAGAAGGGAAAAACTTAAAAAAAAAAAGGTTGAGTCCTTTTGTAAGATCAGAAAGCCTTTAAGCATTCTTGCAAAACTCAAATATAAATAAACTCAAACTCCTCCTTCTTTGATTCTACTGAGATAAAGTACTCTGATTTAGGTGAGTTTTTTTTTTTTGCTTTGACTTTAGGGGAGCTACCAAATAAAATCAGCAAAATATTTCTAGTCACTGGCACTCCATATTAGACTCCACAGAATCCCCAGAAAGAAGACTGCATTTTAAAAAGCAAAAATGGGGACTTCCCTGGTAGCACAGTGGTTAAGAATCCGCCGGCCAATGCAGGGGACACGGGTTTGAGCCCTGGTCGGGGAAGATTCCACATGCTGTGGAGCAACTAAACCCATGCGCCACAACTACTGAGCCTGCGCTCTAGAGCCCGCGCGGCACAACTACTGAAGCCTGCGCACCTAGAGCCTGTGCTCCGCAAAAAGAGAGGCCACAGCAGTGAGAAGCCCACACACCGCAACAAAGAGTAGACCCCGCTCGCCGCAACTAGAGAAAGCCCAGCGTGCAGCAACGAAGACCCAACGCAGCCAAAAATAAATAAACAAATTTATAAAAAAACAAAAATAAAAAGCAAAAATGTACACCCCTATGTTCACAGCAGCACTGTTTACAATAGCCAAGACGTGGAAACAACCTAAATGTCCATCGACAGATGAATGGATAAAGATGTGGTGTAATGTATGTGTGTATGTATGTACACACACACACACACACACACACACACACACACACACACACCACTACTCAGCCACAGAAAAGAATGAAATGATACCATCTGCAGCAACATGGATGAACCTAGAGATTATCATACTACGTGAAGTAAGTCAGAAAGAGAAAGACAAATACCATATGGTATCCCTTATATGTGGAATCTAAAATATGACGCAAATGAACTTATCTATGAAACAGAAACAGACTCACAGACATAGAGAACAGACCTGTGGTTGCCGGTGGGGGGGTGAGGAGGAGACTGGGGGAGGGATGGAGCGGGAGGTTGGGATCAGCAGATGCAAACTATTATATAGAGAATGGATAAACAACAAGGTCCTACTGTATAGCGCAGGGAACTATATTCAATATCCTGTGATAAACCATCATGGAAAAGAATATGAAAAAGAATACATATATTTTGTACAACTGAATCACTGTGCTGTACACCAGAAACCAACACAGCATGGTAAATCAACTATACTTCAATAAAATAATTTTTAAAAATATAAATATAAAGCAAAAGTGGTACCCATTAAAATATAAAGCTATTTTATTCTTTGGAAAAACCAAAGACTTAAAGGAAACTTAAGAGTAAACGTAACCTTATGAGTGAATGTGTAAGACTACACATAGCTAAATTTGATCTTTAAGACCTCCCCAAATCAGAACATTTCAAAGTGAATCATCAACTGTATACATACACACATTTACATATACCACACACAGAAAAAGTCTAGAGGGTAGAGAGCAAAAACATTAACAGCATTTATACTAAGTAAAAGAATTTTATAAACGGTATTGTTTTCTTTAAAATGTTTTACAAGGTTTTCAATAATCCGATTGCTTTCTAATCAGTTACAGAATTAGAATAAAACAATAACAAACAAAACAATGAAGTTTACATTTTTAAAACTAAATACATAAAATAAATAGATTACGGCCAAGAAAGGGCAAATAAGACAAGCTAGATAAACACCTGCTTTTAGAAAACACTGGTCAAGTACATGGAGACATCACAGAAAGGATAAATGTCATTCATCTTACTGCTGAAGATAAGTTATATTTCATTGATTGCTAAGTGGCAATCACACTAACCTACTTGATAATGCACAATTATGATTACCTTTCTAAGTAGTTTATCTTAAAAAAAAAGTTACACCTTAGCTAAAATTAATACCATATGACCACATAGGTACCGACTAGGTTTTCAAATAGATAAGAGTAGAAGTGGGTATTACTGTTCCTGCCTTTGTACTACCTGATGTACCTATTCTAGGACATCTCCCCTTCTGTACTTTTGATTATCTTTGGTGTTATGTCTCAGGTAACTATAACTTACTAAGTTATTCAAGTCACCCGGGAAACAAGAAAGGGTTTTACAGTTTCAGGGTAGACTGCCCTCCCTTTTGTCCAACTGAGATGGCCACTTGAACTAGTCCAGGAAGACTGCAGCTATACAGCTAGTGGTTCTACTTGAGAAATGAGATTTCAGATATGACTCGTGTGTTGGCATAATTTGAAAATAAAAATACAATAATAAGCTTACATCTGCACTCTGCACTATAAACAACCTAAGAGTGAATCCATCTCTACTTCAGAATAATGATATTTATGGAAAATGTTTTCCCAGTTTCTTATTTTTCTTGGCTGCCTGTCCTAAGTCCCAAAGGAATAAGGCAGACAGCACTCTGGGAAATGAATGAGCTGTTTGCTTGCTTCCTATGCCAGCTGGGAGTCTGACAGTACCTCTGAGAGGCGAGATGTCTCAATTTTTTAGTAAACCTCTCTTTCTCTGGGTATGAAGAATTAAACAAGAAACATCAAAGCATGAACTGAATGGTTGCTACTGAACCAACAACCCTACTACTAGGTAATAAAGAATATCCCTGTGCAGGATTAAAAAGGATCAATTTCAGAGCAAAAAGCAAGTATTATTAATGCTTATCCAGATTATATATAATAGCAAAGCGAAATACTTTGAAAAACAGAAAGGGTTGAGAAAAGGTAGATATGGACACAAAAACTGAGAAACAGTAATGACTTCAAAAAAAAAGTGGACATGTTGAATTCTTCTATGTCTAGCACTTCAATATGGAAGAAAACTCTGTGAATTATAACAAAAGCACTGTTTTGTCCACATTAAAATATTTGACAATGAGTTAAGATCCACACAACCTTCACCAAATTACACAAAATGGACTTTAGTTGGCCCTCACCCAATCCTCCTGCGATCTCTGCTGTTGTCCACCCCTACTCCTCCTTGGGTTTTCTCCTTGCATAGCTTTCATGTGCGTCAAACTTTTTAAAAAGTTTATTTTTCCAATAATTCTGTTCCTTTTCCCATTTTAAAAATTCTCCTATCTCTAAATAGAGGCATTGTATGTTTGGGCTGTTCCCCATCTCTTAGTGAATTCACGTAACCTCATATCGGTATTTTTCTTCAATTTAATGCATGCTAATTTCTATTTTTAGCCCTCTCTTCTTTCGTGATGGCTATTCCAGTAAGAATGTGGAGTAGCCCTCACGAAAGAAGGCTCACATCCTTAAGTAAGAGGGCTATTCCTCTTACTTAAGGAGAGGTCAAAGATGACTCCCAGGTACCTATACTATTTGCTCTTTCTAAAAGACTTCCATTAGCTTGATTGTATGTCTTTCTATGTCATGTAGACTAAAACCCAGAAAGTTAAAAGAAAGGCTGATGACAGTAAACACAATGACAGTAGCAAAAAACGAATGCTGAAACTGAGAGAACAAAAACCACAAAAAGTAAAAGCAAAAGCTTAGCAATTTGGGACCATTTGAAATACAAGCCAAAGAAAAAAACTGTCAAGAGATCTCTTTAGTCCAGTGAAAGAAATAATTATGTAAACTATATAACTGCACTGTCCAATACAGTAACCATTAGCCACATGGAACTACATTTAAATTAACTAAATAAAATTTAAAATTCCATTCCTCAGTCACACACCACTTTGCAAGTGCTCAATAGCCACATGTAGCTAATGGCTACCTTACTGGACAGCACAGATAAAGAATACTTCGATCACTGCAGAAAGGTCTATTGGACAAAGCTGCAGTGCTCATTCAACATTCACTGAGTATTCCCTGTACAACAGGCACAGTGCTAGGAACAGAAGTATAGGAAGGTGAGTAAGATAAGGCCTCTCTCTGCCCTCAAGGAGCACATAGCCTGTCTAGTGGATGAAACAAATAAAAACTATTTACAAGTGCTAGAAGAGAGGTAATAACATTTACGAGAGAGTAACTGATTAAGAGGCTCAGCTCTGAACTCCAGACCAATTAGCTGGAATGCCAATCCTTTTATCTAGGTTCTCTGTGGACCAGGCCTTATTCACCTGGTGTTACGATGGTACAGCAAATAATGCTGAGACTCATCACTACCTAGCAATCCTGGGCTCATCGGAACCAAGATGCTGAAACCTAAACAGGATTTACGTTAGCTTTGTCCTCCTGGACTTGGTGCTTCACACTGCTGGCAACTTTTGAAGGAAAAAACCGTCCTGCTACTCTGGCTTTTTTTCCCTTGGTCCCTCCCAGGAAACAGCTTTGCCTCAACTGTCCCTTTGGTTTGGAGCTCCTAGCATGTGCTATACTTATAATGATGAAGTCCCTGACCAAGTAATGAAGGCGTTACCAAGGAATTAACACTGCAATCGAGAACAAGTCTTCAGTGGAAATGAAGCAAGAAGGGAGGGGAGAGGTGCTCCTGAGCAGAAAGGGCAGGCTAAGCAAGGATGAGAGAGAGAAGCATAAATGTTAACTGAAAGATCTGTGGGCAAGCAGAGGATTGATTCATTACAACCCAAACACAGGGCGCACACAGGGGCAACAGCAGGAGATGAGGCTGGATCGAAACCCAACTGCTAAGAGCCTTAATGCCACCACCCAAGGAGCCTGCCTGGCCTGTAAGTGATAACCAAGCGTTATTAAGTAGAACAGTTAAATGCTGAGATCTGTGTTTTCAAAAGACAAACCTGGGAAAAGGGTGAAAGGCGGATAAATAGCAGTAGATAAAGAGGAACGATATCTGGATGAAGACCTGGTTGAAGGTAGTGGAGATAAAGAATAGGAAATTCATCCAAGAGACATTAGAGAAAACTGGTTAGCTCTGATTATTGACAGGATGGATCTGGTACACTGGCATCCGATAAATGTTTGTTGCACAAGTTAGTGAGAAAGATACTGATCACTTAGATGACAGAGAAGGGCAGAAAACGAAAACCATGAGAAACACAAAAATTTAAGGGAAGGGCTGGCAGTGAGAGAAACTGAAAAGGAACAAAGAAATCAAAGGAGGCCATATTCCTTCTGCCTGGAATGTGATTCCCCAAGATACCTGGATGGCTGTAGCTCCTTCAGACCCTTGTGCAGATGTCGACATCTTAGTGAGTTCTCCCCTGATGGCATGATTGAAAACTGAACAGCACAGGAGTTCTCTCTCAGCACTCTCCAACCCCCTCTCCTGCTTTATTTTTCTCTGGAGAAAAATACCAACATCTATTATACTATATATTTTACTTATTTATTGTGTTTAATGTCTGTCTCCCTACTACTTAAATGTAAGCTCCACTAGGGGAGGAAATTTGTCTGCTTCATTCACCACTGTACACCAGAGCCTAAAACAGTGCCTGGCATATAGCACCTGCTCAACAAATACTTGCTGATTGACTGAATGATGCGAAGAAATAAAAATAGCAGGATTACTACGCGTATACTGATAAGTATGGAAGTAAACTGATATCTAACTTGGAAATTATATTGATTATATTGAGTGCTAAAAGTAAAAATCTATATAACAGTCCTTTAAGTACAAAAGGCTCAAACATGTTCTCTTCAAATATGTGTTTCATATATACTATATTCAAATATATGCAATTAATTGTAACACAGGCTTTCTGTTTCCTCACAAAGTAATGAGAGAGATTTTATAGCTTGAAAAATCACTCACAATACTTGACAGCCACACTGCAAATCCACCACTTCAAGTATTTAAATCCTATTAATACCTTTTCAACTTCCATTACAAATTTCTAATTTCCTTCCTGAAATTTTGGCTATTTTGAAACATTAAGCAAATGCAAGAAGCTAAAGTTGAAATACCAAAATGTCAGTATAAGCACAGTCATTAGCTTTAAGATATAATGAAAAGGATATGACATTAAAAAGGTAAAGAATGGTCAAAAGTTAGAAATGCAAAAATATCCAAGAATACAAAAAGGCCCACCTAGCTGGCTGGCTTCAGGAAAAAGACCAAATATCATTAAGTCTCACTTTCCTCATCAATAAAATGCAGCTAATACTAGCACCTACCTACCCGATAAGCTTGTTCTAAGAGTTTTTGTTGGATTAAATCTGTTTCAAGTAATTAACTTGGCACAGTGTCTATAATGTAATTTACTCCTTTAACTCACAAATATTTATGAAGAATACAGAAGGCATCATACTTACTGGCTACAGTGGCCAATGAAAGAGATATACCTATCCTCATAGAATCTAGGACAACTAAAATAAATCTAAAGACAAACAAATGAATTACCAAGTGTGACAAGTGCCAGAGAGGAAGCCTATGGGGTCCTGAGTCAGAAACCAAGGGAGTGAGAGAATTCAACCTTAGATGTGGGAAGGAAAAGTATCTCTGAGGACAGGCAAGCTAAGAAGTCATTACCCAGACATGTAGGGCACAAAAGTACACTGATAAGGATTTCAGGCAAAGGGGCTGATACGTGCAAAGACTCAGCCCAAGTGTGGGAAAGAGCTTGTGGCCTCTGAGGAACTGAGAGGACGCAGTGTAACTGAAGCCCAGGAAGCCAAAGGAGGTAAGATCATAGAGACAGGCAAGAGCCAGATGCTGCAGGACTCTGAAGGGCCACTGTAAGAATCTGGGACTTTATTCTTCAGTGGAAAGCTGCTGAAGTTTTCTGGTTTTTTTCAGAGGGAAAGATGATCCAATTTACATCTCATAAAAACCACTAGAGCTATTTTTGGAAAGTGTATTACAGGGGAATGTGAAAGAGGTAGAATAATTAGTTCCAAGACTAATGCCATAGTCCAGGAGACAGCGATGGCACTTGCAATATGGTGGTAGCAAGGAGATGAAGAGGACTTGATGGATTCCAGATACAGTTTGAAATGGATTGAATCTGGGGGATGAGGGAAAGGAAGAAATCAAAGATGACTCCTAGATGTCTGACTTAAGCAAATGCTTGGCTGATGGTGCCATGGTAAGTAACACAGTTAAGAACTTAATTAATTTTAGCTATTCATAGCTACTATTAGGATAGAAGAGAGAGAGGAAAAAAACATGGTGATCCTATAGCCAAAATAGAGGGAGGGAGGGAGGGAGGGGACACTAAAGCACAAACAGAAAGGACAATTAGGTCAAGCTGTGAGGGAAGAGCAATATCAGACCAAATTTCCCACTGAAAACAACTACGAAAGTGACATAAAATACCAAACAAACTGAGCTATCTAAAGGCACAGAGAGAACAACCAAGAGAGCCAGGACGTCAGGAGCCTTGAGAAGGGAGACACATACAAGGTCCCTGTTTTCCCCTTGAGGAATTTGCCAATTACCACTACGGGTATACAGGCCAAGCAGAAAGCAGCATTTCGGAGCTTATATCAGTCCCACTGGGCTGGGAAGACAAAAATCGGAATTCTGTACTACACCAAGGCAGCCAGGAATTGAGGATCCCAGATAAAAAGGAACCGCAAAGAATGAGCCCAGCATTCTGCTCAATTTTTACCCTCCAGGAATGTGCTGAACATGGAAATGCAGGAAAACTCCTCAAAAAGATGTTGCAAAGAGGCTAAAAGCTAAGCAGAACTTTCATCAGCCTCACAATACTTAAAATTCAGGGCTTGCCAAGGAAGAGGCATCTTGGTAAATACTTCAAACTTTTAAATGAGACCTCAAAAGAGCTATGTGCTAAAAGGCTATTTGAATTTCCTGATTATCCTGAATTCAGGCTTATGTCTTCCATCATTGATGAATCAAAGTGATCAATGTTGTCCTAACTGCCTGCCAGAGAATATTAATAACATTTTTCTGGGACTTCCCTGGCGGTCCAGTGGTTAAGACTCCACCCTTCCACTTCAGGGGGCACAAGTTCGATCCCTGGACGGGGAACTAAGATCCTATGTGCCACACGGTGCAGCCAAAAAAATAAATTTAAAAATTTTTAAAGAAATAATATTTTTCTTTCTGAAGAAAGATAACATCATTCAGATCCTCCATAATTTTTCATCACAACGTTAATAAAACATTACCAGGCATACTGGAAAAAAGGATCAAATGATCAAAAGGCAGACAACAGAAATAAGCTCATGGGTGATGCAGGTATTAGAGTTATCAGACAGAAACATTACAACAATGTTTATATACTCAAGAAAATAGGTAAAACACTGTGAGAACTTGAATCTGTATAAGGTTTTGGACTGAAAATACAAAACCTGAAATTAAGAACTCAATAACTGGGTATAACTGGATATTGGACAGAGAAGATATGATAGGTAAACTTGAAGATAGTTCAGCAAAAATATCCAGATACACAGAGCAGGGAAAAATAGTATGAAAACTGTGAAATGACCTAACATACATGAATTCATAGTCCAAGAAAGAAAAGAAAGAATTAGGGCTTCCCTGGTGGCGCAGTGGTTGAGAATCCACCTGCCAATGCAGGGGACACGGGTTCGATCCCTGCTCCGGGAAGATCCCACATGGCTCAGAGCAACTAAGCCCATGCGCCACAACTACTGAGCCTGTGCTCTAGAGCCCACGAGCCACAACTACTGAGCCCACGTGTCAGTTGGTAGTGATACAGTCAACTTGAACATTATTAATAAACTTGACTTACATGATATTAATCACACCACACTTAATTTTCTAAAACTGACCAGAAAGCAAGTGTCAACAAATTACCAACAACTGAAATCAGAGAAAGAATGATCCTAGACCACAGCAGTATTAAACTAGATATCAACAATAAGAATATAGCTAGAAAATCCCCAAATGCTTAGACATTATGCAATATACTTCTAAATAACCCATGGATCAAAGAAACCACAATGGAAAATTTAAAACAATTCTAAATGAGTAATAAAAATGTGATATATCAGACTTGTGAGATCCAGTTAAAGTTGAATTTATAGGGAAATTTCATAGACTTAAACGCATACATTAAAAAAAGAAGACTGATCACTATTAATTTGAGTATCCATCTCAAGAAACTTTAAAAAGAACAGCAAATTAAATTTTTTAAGAAATAGAAGGAAAGAAATAAAGTAAAAGCAGAACCTAATAGAAAATAAAGAACTTTTTAAATCTGAAAATTGGCTCTTTGAAAATCAATGGTGATCAAGAAGAAGCACAAATTACCAACAATCAGATTTTAAAAGCACATATCAGGGGCTTCCCTGGTGGCGCAGTGGTTGAAAGTCCGCCTGCCAATGCAGGGGACACGGATTCATGCCCCGGTCCGGGAAGATCCCACATGCCGCGGAGCGGCTGGGCCCGTGCGCCATGGCCGCTGAGCCTGCGCGTCCGGAGCCTGTGCTCCGCAACGGGAGAGGCCACAACAGTGAGAGGCCCGCGTACCGCAAAAAAAATAGCACATATCATTACAGATACTACAAACATTAAAAAGATAATGGGGCCTCCCTGGTGGCGCAGTGGTTGAGAGTCCGCCTGCCGATGCAGGGGATACGGGTTCGTGCCCCGGTCTGGGAGGATCCCATATGCCGCGGAGCGGCTGGGCCCGTGAGCCATGGCCGCTGGGCCTGCGCATCCGGAGCCTGTGCTCCGCAACGGGAGAGGCCACAACAGTGAGAGGCCCGCATACCGCAAAAAAAAAAAAAAAAAAAAAAAAGATAATGAAAGTATATTGTAAAAAAAAATGTAAGCCACATTGGAAAATTTAGATAAAATAGACAAATGCCTTAAAAGCAAAACTTGTCAAAATTGACAAAGAAGTAATAGAATACGTGAATAGTCCTACATGAATTGAAGAAACAGAATCAATAATTCCCACAAGAAAACTCCAAATGGCTTCACCAGTGAATTCTTCCAAACATTTATGGATGCAATAAAATCAATTTTCACAAACTCAGAGAATAAAAAACATTTCCCAGGTCACTTTATGAAGTCAGCATAACCTTGATACCTAAAAGTGTCAAAGACTTTACAAGAAATTAAAAATTACTCATCAATCCTTTTCATGAACAAAAATATATTCTAGAATGTTAAGAAGATAATGCATAGTGAAAAAGTTAGGTTTATCCAGAAATTCAAGGATGCTTTAAAATTAGTAAATGTGTATCCCTCCCCCATCCCCCCAATTTTAAACACATATCTAAACACACAGCAATTACATTCAAGAATTTTATGCTAAGAAAATAATCAGACAAGGCAGAGATATACTCTAAGATATGTATTACGACACTGTTTGTAATAGCTTTTAAATGCTATATGAATATGGAATAGCTAAACAATTTATGTACATTTATCAGAATCAGTTCAAAATTATAATATGGTTCTATAACTTATTTGTATGGATAACTGTTAATGATATATGACTAAATGAAAAAAGCAGGATACAAAAGCAGGAGTATTTCTAAGGCAAAACCACTAATTTTATATGAAAGTGAAGAAAATTAAACACATGAGAGAACATTTTGTCTAGACATAATGAATTGCCATCTTAATTTATGTTCATAAACAAAAGATATAATGCCTAACTTAAGACAATTTTCTTCAGCAGAAAGAACATTTTCTTCTCAAAATCTAGTCAAAGAAAATTGCCCAAGTATATATTTTATTTAGACCATAAAAAATGCTACTAGATTTGAATCTATCAACAGAAATCTGCATCATACATAAGCAGTTATACTAGTATGAAGACAAAAACAAAATACCCTGAAAGCACTAAATCAATCTATGTGTTGTGTGTGTGTGTATACATATATATATATGTGTATATATATATATATATATATATATGAAGCAATAATAGTCTGCATTCAAAGTGGTAAGTTTATAGGAAAAAGTTCTATTGTATAATATAAATACAAGAGGACTCAAAGTTCCAACAAGTTTAAAGAAAACTCCCTTTAATTTTAGCAACTAATAAGAAAATCCACCTGCATTAAAATCATTCCAACCCAGAGGTTACACAGTATTTTGCAAAGATACCTAGAACAAGGTTTTGGGAGGGAATCTTAGGTATTTTGCTTAGGAAGCAGTGCCAAAGGGATTTAGCACTGTCTGCTCAGGTATAGTAGGGGGAAAGGGCTTAGTGTGTTTATCACTATTGCCATGAGACCCAAATTCCTACCCTAGCTCTGCATTTTCCTAGCTACTCCTGATTCCAAAGAAGTTCCCTACCCTCTCTGAACCTAGGTTGTGAGAAAGTAAAAACAGCTCTGCTGACAATCGTACTGTGATGCCTCTAAAAGACAGAGACAGACAAAGCCAACAGAAGACCAACAGGTAATAAACTCTCCCAGGGCCACTCTACAGCTCCAAAATGACTAACACTGCCCAGCCCCCTTCCTTTCTCCGGACTCCTAAACAAAGACAGCTGAAAGGTCTGATTACCAACCACTTCCACTTTGTGTACGCAGCATTCAATCCAGAGCTAGGCTCCACTTCCCTGCTCTCTCATCAGAATCATTAGGCACAGTACAAATGCCAGCAAGAACCTCTCCCGATACCCTCTTAGGAGACTGCGTGGCTGCTCAGGCACAAGTTCCTGCTCGCTGCAGCAAGTCAATAAACCTGACTCATTCCACTACAGATGTATTCCTGGTGGTCTTCACCTGGTGGGCAATAGCTGCTTCTTTTTCTATATACCAACCTATTTATCCAGGTTCACTGAGAGGATTAAACTAAATGTTACCCTGTAAAATGCCGCGCATCTGCCTGGGAAACTGCTAGTACACAACAAATGTTAGCATCTCACCCCTATGAGCTCACAATAAAGCTATACATGTAATTTTATTTTTTTAATCATCTACCTAGTTCATCCCTGCAAGAATCTACATCTCTGCAAAACACAGCTAACAGCCAAAAAAGATAAGCCCTGAAGTAAACAGAACTCTAAGCAACCAAAACAGACATGATCAAGTCCATGAAATAAAGATTATGCACTTCACCGTAAGAACTCCTAAAAATCTCACTTGGACACCATCTGCTCATTTTTAACACACTTTATTCTAATAAACCTTGAAAATCTGGTCTCCACACCCACAGCAAATTAGAATCAGCAACTGTAAAAAGTTAGAGAGGAATAGGTACTTACCACAGAAAAATGTAATTGTTTAACAAGGCAGGAGACGGGAAAACTATAAATATCAAACAGAACTTAGGGCTTCCCTGGTGGCGCAGTGGTTGAGAGTCCGCCTGCCGATGCAGGGGACACAGGTTCATGCCCCGGTCCGGGAAGATCCCACATGCCGCGAAGCGGCTGGGCCTGTGAGCCATAGCTGCTGAGCCTGCGCGTCTGGAGCCTGTGCTCCGCAACGGGAGAGGCCACAACAGTGAGAGACCCGCGTACCGCAAAATAAATAAATAAATAAATTTAAAAAAAAAAAAAAAAAAAAAAAAAAACAGAACTTAAAATACTTAGAAATCTTAAGTCATCTTACACACAACTTCTAAAATTTTTTGACTGAACATCCCAACTATAAAATACTTCAGCATATACTGCCAATATATATATTCCTTTATAAACCATATAATTTATGTCTATTATAAAACATATACTAAAACAGAGTTAAAATATTAAAATATTGTTTTAATTATTAACTATTTTAAACATTATCTGTTTTAATATTGCAATCACTAAAAATACTATTACTATTAACATACTAAGAGCACTGTTACTGAATACGCCTCTTTATTTTTTAAAATCTTGCTTTCCCCTTTTGTAAAGTTCAATGTACTCTGAAACTTGGTTTTAAAAGAAGTCAAGTTGTAACTGAAAAACCTAGCTCACAAATGCATACATCCATATAGAAGACTATGTCACTTACTGGTTCACAAAATCATATCACTTTTCTACTGTATCACTAAATATGCACAAGTTTTTGTTAAAAGTCAGTTACTTGATGTCAGTGTTATCACAATTTTATTTTACCTGATGTCAGTCAGATATTTTTGCAAACTAAGGAAAATGTGTTGCTTTTTATGTTTCTAATAAATGGGTCTAAAGCCCACTGAAATTCTCTATGAGGAAGATTTTTCAACAGACTGGAAAAATCTAAACAAGTTTTCAAATGTTCTCTCCATAACACTTCTGAAAAGCAGGTATTTTTTTCACTTACTGGTTAAAATGTCAATTTTGCCTTAAAGAGACAACTAATTGTTTTCTAAAAACTATCTGCTGGGCTTCCCTGGTGGCGCAGTGGTTGAGAGTCCGCCTGCCGATGCAGGGGACACGGGTTCGTGCCTGGGTCTGGGAAGATCCCACATGCCGCGCAGCGGCTGGGCCCGTGAGCCATGGCCGCTGAGCCTGCGCGTCCGGAGCTTGGGCTCCGCAACAGGAGAGGCCACAACAGTGAGAGGCCCGTGTACTGCAAAAATAAATAAATAAATAAATAAATAATAAAAATGTGTGATTCAGCTTTGAGTTCTACAATTCTTTAAGTACTTTGACAGTGAACCTCTGCCCCCCACTTCCATACAAAGTATCATAGATTCCTTTAAAAAGTATTTTCAAAAGTAACTATATAATATACTATGACAGAAAAGCTGTAGAAACTTTGAGAAACTCACGGTGCTGCTTTTGTTCTCTACGTTACAAAATTCCCACACCTTCCCCCAGCAAACCACGCTCATGAGAACGTGGACCTAGAAAAGCCTGGAGGCTTTTTCAGATCCAATCCATACATTAATACAAAACCTCAATTCTGCCCTCTTTTTGGAGCACAAAATAACAACCAGAAGTTCTAATATTTTTATTCTCACACCACAACTGACTTGCCTCATCTCACTTTGTAAATTACTAGTAGTGAAGGGGCATTAGGCTTCACAATCTATATTAGATGCTGAGGGTAGGACAGCTATAGTTTATAGAATAATGATACTACATTACACAGTGAAGGAGTCAATGAACTACATTGAAGTGAATCAATATTACTCAAATGATGGCTCTAAGTCACGGAAAGTAAATTATGCGTAGCATATTACACATAAAGCAAATAGGACAGTAATCCAAAATAAATTGTGATATTCCCCAAAACAACCTTTATGTATTCAAAAAATTTACTGATTCAGAAAAATTTATTACCCAGGGTTTCCAGTTACCATGAATTCTAGTCACTTTCAGTTTTTCCCCCCTCAGAATGAGAGGAATTCTTAAAGAGCATATTTAAGAAGTATATACTTCAGTCTCCTAAATCATATTTACTGTTCCATGTTATGAAAAACAGTAGAGCCATCAGTACTTTATCGATAATTTAAAATAACTTCAAGCCTTACACTAAAAATATATTTTTTCATATTCCAAGTAGTAATAGAAGCAGACATCACAGACTTCATATTTAACACCATTATTATAAACAGTAGTAGTATGGGACAATATTTACCTTTCCCATAAATAACAGAGAGAGTAATGCTTTAGGAGTCAAGAAAACTCTCAACAGTTTTAAATGTCTATTCTGTTTTAGAAATTACAGGAGATATAATAAAGGTAAGACACATATTCATATAAATTTGACATCACGTAAGAATCTGAAATACACTGACAGAAAATGGTTCACAGGAAGGAAAGATCACTGTGGACTAGAATGAACTAAAAACCATTTTCACAGGAGAGGGACATGAGCTGGAGTAGGATTCAGAGCTAGAAAGGAAAAGGCATTCAAAGCAGAGGGAAATAATGTGTCATTTGTTTTCTCAATAAAAATGCTTAATTCAGAACACCAAATTTAAGACACATTCAAGTAAAATAATTTAGAGAAACACTCCATAAGAGATATGTTAATTAATAAGCCATTCATCAAGTCACCTACATATGTGTGTGTGTGTGTGTGTGTGTGTGTGTGTATAAGTATATACACATAAACGGTACTATCTACCCTTTAGCTTCATAAAACCTCCCAACTTATACTGGGAATAAGAAGTTCCAGCAAGAGAAAGAAAAATTAAGAAGAGCTGTAAGTAAAGAGAAAATCTGTGCATTACATCTTTTTTTGGGGGGGGGGATTTTTTTTTAACATCTTTATTGGAATATAATTGCTTCACAATGGTGTGTCAGTTTCTGCTTTACAACAAAGTGAATCAGCTATACACATACACACATCCCCATATCTCCTCCCTCTTGTGTCTCCCTCCCACCTTCCCTATCCCACCCCTCTAGGTGGTCACAAAGCACCGAGCTGATCTCCCTTTGCTATGTGGCTGCTTCCCACTAGCTATCTATTTTACGTTAGGTAGTGTATATATGTCCATGCCATTCTCTCACTTTGTCCCAGCTTACCCTTCCCCCTCCCTGTGTCCTCAAGTCCAAGTCCATTCTCTATATCTGCATCTTTATTCCTGTCCTGCTCCTAGGCTCTTCAGAACCATTTTTTTTTTATTTTTAAGATTCCATGGGCTTCCCTGGTGGCACAGTGGTTGAGAGCCCGCCTGCCAATGCAGGGGACACAGGTTCATGCCCCGGTCTGGGAAGATCCCACATGCCGCAGAGTGGCTGGGCCCGTGAGCCATGGCCGCTGAGCCTGCGCGTCCGGAGCCTGTGCTCCGCAAAGGGAGAGGTCACAACGGTGAGAGGCCCGTGTACCGCAAAAAAAAAAAGATTCCATATATATGTGTTAGCATACAGTATTTGTTTTTCTCTTTCTGACTTACTTCACTCTGTAAGAGTTTCTAGGTCCATCCACCTGACTACAAATAACTCAATTTTGTTTCTTTTTATGGCTGAGTAATATTCCATTGTATGTATGTGCCACATCTTCTTTATCCGTTCATCTGTTGATGGACACTTAGGTTGCTTCCATGTTCTGGCTATTGTAAATAGAGCTGCAGTGAACATTGTGATACATGACTCTTTTTGAATTATGGTTTTCTCAGGGTATATGCCCAGTAGTGGGATGGCTGGGTCATATGGTAGTTCTATTTTTAGCTTTTTAAGGAACCTCCATACTGTTCTCCATAGTGGCTGTATCAATTTACATTCCCACCAACAGTGCAAGAGGGTTCCCTTTTCTCCACACCCTCTCCAGCATTTATTCTTTGTAGATTTTTTGATGATGTCCATTCTAACTGATGTGAGGTGATACCTCATTGTAGTTTTGATTTGCATTTCTCAGTGATTAGTGATGTTGAGCATCCTTTCATGTGTTTGTTGGCAATCTGTATATCTTCTTTGGAGAAATGTCTATTTAGGTCTTCCGCCCATTTTAGGATCGGGTTTTTTGTTTTTTTGATATTGAGTTGCATGAGCTGCTTGTAAATTTTGGAGATTAATCCTTTGTCAGTTGCTTCATTTGCAAACATCTTCTCCCAATCTGAGGGTTGTCTTTTCATCTTGTTTATGTTTTCCTTTGCTGGGCAAAAGCTTTTAAGTTTCATTAGATCTCATTTGTTTATTTTTCTTTTTCTTTCCATTTCTCTAGGAGGTGGGTCAAAAAGGATCTTGCTGTGATTTATGTCATAGAGTGTTCTGCCTATGTATTCCTCTAAAAGTTTTATAGTGTCTGGCCTTACGTTAATCCATCTGGAGTTTATTTTTGTGTACGGTGTTAGGGAGTGTTCTAATTTCATTCTTTTACACGTAGCTGTCCAGTTTTCCCAGCACCACTTATCGAAGAGGCTGTCTTTTCTCCATTGTATATTCTTGCCTCCTTTATCAAAAATAAGGTGACCATATGTGCGTGGGTTTATCTCTGGGCTTTCTATCCTGTTCCATTGATCTAGATTTCTGGTTTTGTGCCAGTACCATACTGTCTTGGTTACTGTAGCTTTGTAGTATAGTCTGAAGTCAGGGAGCATGATTCCTCCAGCTCCGTTCTCAAGATTGCTTTGGCTATTCTGGGTCTTTTGTGTTTCCATACAAATTGTGAAATTTTTTGTTCTAGTTCTGTGAAAAATGCCATTGGTAGTTTGATAGGGATTGCACTGAATCTGTAGATTGCTTTGGGTAGTATAGTCATTTTCACAGTGTTCATTCTTCCAATCCAAGAACATGGTATATCTCTCCATCTATTTGTATCATCTTTAATTTCTTTCATCAGTGTCTTATAATTTTCTGCATACAGGTCTTTTGTCTCCTTAGGTAGGTTTATTCTTAGGTATTTTATTCTTTTTGTTGCAATGGTAAATGGGAGTGTTTCCTTAATTTCTCTTTCAGATTTTTAATCATTAGTGTATAGGAATGCAAGAGATTTCTGTGCATTAATTTTGTATCCTGCTATTTTACCAAATTCATTGATTAGCTCTAGGAGTTTTCTGGTAGCACCTTTAGGATTCTCTATGTATAGTATCATGTCATCTGCAAACAGTGATAGCTTTACTTATTCTTTTCCGATTTGGATTCCTTTTCTTTTTCTTCTCTGATTGCTGTGGCTAAAACTTCCAAAACTGTGTTGAATAACAGTGGTGAGAGTGGACACCTTGTGTTATTCCCCATCTTAGAGGAAATGGTTTCAGTTTTTCATCATTGAGAATGACGTTGGCTGTGGGTTTGTCATATATGGCCCTTATTATGTTGAGGTAAGTTCCCTCTATGCCTACTTTCTGGAGGGTTTTTATCATACATGGGTGTTGAATTTTGTCAAAAGCTTTTTCTTCATCTATTGAGATGATAATACGGTTTTTCTCCTTCAATTTGTTAATATGGTTTATCACATTGATTGATTTGCATATACTGAAGAATCCTTGCATTCCAGGGATAAACCACACTTGATCATGGTGTATGATCCTTTTAATGTGCTGTTGGATTCTGTTTGCTAGTATTTTGTTGAGAATTTTTTGCATCTATGTTCATCAGGGATATTGGCCTGTAGTTTTCTTTCTTTGTGACATCTTTGTCTGGTTTTGGTATCAGGGTGATGGTAGCCTCGTAGAATGAGTTTGGGAGTGTTCCTCCCTCTGCTATAGTTTGGAAGAGTTTGAGAAGGATAGGTGTTAGCTCTTCTCTAAATGTTTGATAGAATTCTTCTCCGAAGCCATCTGGTCCTGGGCTTTTGTTTGCTGGAAGATTTTTAATCAGTCTCAATTTCAGTGCTTGGAATTGGTCTGTTTATATTTTCTATTTCTTCCTGGTTCAGTCTCAGAAGGTTGTGCTTTTCTAAGAATTTGTCCATTTATTCCAGGTTGTCTATTTTATTGGCATATAGTTGCTTGTAGTAATCTCTCATGATCCTTTGTATTTCTGCAGTGTCAGTTGTTCCTTCTCCTTTTCCATTTCTAATTCTGTTGAGTCTTCTCCCTTTTTTTCTTGATGAGTCTGGCTAATGGTTTATCAATTTTGTTTATCTTCTCAAAGAACCAGCTTTTAGTTTTATTGATCTTTGCTACTGTTTCCTTCATTTCTTTTTCATTTATTTCTGATCTGATCTTTATGATTTCTTTCCTTCTGCTAACTTTGGGGTTTTTTTGTTCTTCTGTCTCTAATTGCTTTAGGTGTAAGGTTAGGTTGTTTATTTGAGATGTTTCTTGTTTCTTGAGGTAGGATTGTATTGCTATAAACTTCCCTCTTAGAACTGCTTTTGCTGCATCCCATAGGTTTTGGGTCGTCGTGTCTCCATTGTCATTTGTTTCTAGGTATTTTTTGTTATCCTCTTTGATTTCTTCAGTGATCACTTCGTTATTAAGTAGTGTATTGTTTAGCCTCCATGTGTTTGTATTTTTTACAGATCTTTTCCTGTAATTGATATCTAGTCTCATAGCATTGTGGTTGGAAAAGATACTTGATACGATTTCAATTTTCTTAAATTTACCAAGGCTTGATTTGTGACCCAAGATATGATCCTGGAGAATGTTCCATGAGCACTTGAGAAGAAAGTGTATTCTGTTGTCTTTCGATGGAATGTCCTATAAATATCAATTAAGTCCATCTTGTTTAATGTATCACTTAAAGCTTGTGTTTCCTTATTTATTTTCATTTTGGATGATCTGTCCATTGGTGAAAGTGGGGTGTTAACGCCCCCTACTATGACTGTGTTGCTGTCGATTTCCCATTTTATGGCTGTTAGCATTTGCCTTATGTATTGAGGTGCTCCTATGTTGGGTGCATAAATATTTAGAATTGTCATATCTTCTTCCTGAATTGACCCTTGATCATTATGTAGTGTCCTTCTTTGTCTCTTGTAATAGTTTTTATTCTGAAGTCTCTTTTGTCTGATATGAGAACTGCTACTCCAGCTTTCTTTTGATTTCCATTTGCATAGAATATCTTTTTCCATCCCCTCACTTTCAGTCTGTAGGTGTCCCTAGGTCTGAAATGGGTCTCTTATAGACAGCATATATATGGGTCTTGCTTCTGTATCCATTCAGCCAGTCTATGTCTTTTGGTTGGAGCATTTAATCCATTTACATTTAAGGTAGTTATCAATATGTATGTTCCTATTACCATTTTCTTAACTGTTTTGGGTTTGTTATTGTAGGTCTTTCCCTTCTCTTGTGTTTCCTGCCTAGAGAAGTTCCTTTAGCATTTGTTGTAAAGCTGGTTTGGTGGTGCTGAATTCTCCTAGCTTTTGCTTTTCTGTAAAGATTTTAATTTCTCCATTGAATCTGAATGAGATCCTTGCTGGGTAGAGTAATCTTGATTGTAGGTTTTTCCCTTTCATCACTTTAAATATGTCCTGCCACTCCCTTCTGGCTTGCACAGTTTCTGCTGAAAGATCAGCTGTTAACCTTATGGGGATTCCCTTGTATGTTATTTGTTGTTTTTGCCTTGCTTGGGCATTAGATCTTAATATACACTGTCTTCAAAGTTAAAATTTTTCTATTCTCTAGACCTTTATCGAGCATGACATTTTCCCCTGGCATATTCTATATCTGTCATTTTAACTTGGAAAAGTGATAAAACTTCAGTTCGAGAAGAAATTCATTTTAATAATTTCCTGTCCACTAGAGGGCTCCAATATTTCTTCCACAAATGTTACAGATATGACATTACAATAAAAATATTCATTAAACACTGAAAAAACTCAAATTATCATTAGCTCACTTAACCCCAGACTAAAAATGGTTACATCTGCTAGAATTTTACATTAATAATTTTAAAAGATACAGGGTTCTTCTGTATTTTATCATCTAAAACATTTCGAATAACCAAAATTGCTTTGCCATTATTCTCACAGTAATTGTCAATGTCTCTCTTAGATAGGGTTTTCAATTTTACAGGTATCATAAAGTATAATTTCAGTCCAAAGCTCTAAATAGTAGTTCAAATGTCTTATATAATAGTTTTATAAATACAATACTTTATTTCTTGATAACTTTCCAAATCCAGAAAATTACCAGCTTATCTACACAGCCTTAGGTTTTATTACTAACAAAAGAGTAAACATTTTCTTTCAGAAAAACCTAAGTCATTAACATAATTCATGCTACAATTATAAACAATGAATATTGCCCATCATGAACTATGATTTGCGCTGAGGCGAAAAAAATGAATCATTTAAACACAATGTATTATAATGATATTCTGTTCAGATATTTTCAGATTTTTCTCACAAATAAGTTATTACACTGGAATGTTAGTAAATCTCTTAGTTCAAACTCAATCACTCTCAGCAAAGGAAAAGCCAACATTTTAAGTAAACACATTTATATAATTTATAGGACATCTTTACAGAATGTTCATTGGAAAAGTATCAACTGCAAATTATTTTTTGTAAAGAATATAGCAAATCCATTCACTGGGGGTACCACTCCCACCCATCCCCAAAAGACTGACTTGCTAAATTTGGATTATAAGAAAAAGAGACTACTTATGGTAAACAAAAAAATTTACTGAATGTTTAAAAATAAATTTTAAATGTTAGTTATATTTACGAAATAAAAAAGTGATGCTAAAAAATCGATTTTAAAGTGAGTCACAATAATTGCCGTAAGAAGACTTTACCAAAAACATCAAATGATTTAGCAATTATTATAGCTCAATTATGAACAATCTCCAATGAAAACATGGCAGGGGTTATAACTTCACTGCCCCACCTCGTCTCCTAAACAGGATTTTCCTATACAACTGACAAGCACCGTTAACACGTGAAACAGCGTAACATTTGTTTCTAAATAGCACATACGAACTGTCGCCACTGAGAAACTTGACATTTTTACTGCATCTAGCAAAAATGTATGTATTCGTACTTGCAAGGGTGTGTATCCTGATCACTTTAGAGTTGTACTTCAAGAGAAATGTCAGAGTGTGGAAAGAGGTGGGAGTGGACCGGCTGACGCTCTCCAAGAGTGGTAAAAGTCTTCTCACTTTAAGTCACAGATGTAAATGCAGATTGTCAATTACTGATAATAAAAAGTTGAACAAATATGAAGCATTTAATCGACAACTTTCCACCAGTATTTATCATGTCATATTTCAAAAAGTTGAGGATTCTAGGTACATATCAAATAAAGGCACTTCTTAAGCAAAAATGCAATGTAAGTACTAGCAAATGAAGGTTTAAAAGGTTTTAACGCTGGAAAAAACCCTCAAGACCTCCAACAAGTTGGACAGCTAGAAAATGACACATAAAAAATATTCAGAACCATCTAATCTGAGCTGTACCTTAGATACACTCTGAAATAGCATCACCAGGGCATTATATGTTTATTACATAATACTGCTTTGCCCTTGCATATCACCTTTAATAAAGGGATCTCAAAGCACCAAAGAATCATCAAGGCCTTAAAATACAGTCTGAAAGAGAAATCGTTGTATTTTATAACTGCAGCTATTAATAAAGCCTTGCACTACTTCCCGGTCCCCTGATCCGAACACTAGCTTCCAAACCTTCTCTCTGACTTGGAAACAGTATTCCCCAAATCATCTCAATTTGTGACTGATGCTACCCACATTCCAGCTTTTCTTCATCACTGGGCCTAAATAAAGTTGTGGCACTATTTTAATGACACAAATCTATTTCACGACAACTTCTGTGACAGATAAATAGTACGTAGGGTGATCATATCTCACAGTGCGCATGATGATATAAGATGGAGGCTTTAGAGAGAGAGCCAATCTTTGCTGGAGGTGAGGAGCCCACAGAGCAATTATCCAACAGAGGAAAAAGCATTTTCCAGCTCCGTCCAGAGACCTCTCCAGGCAACTTCGCGAGTAGGGTGGAGGAAATCAAGTCCAGCTACCCTTAAGCAGGCTGGAGACTATTCTCCGGTGTGCACACCAGGAGGGAAGGGAAAACTAAAAGGACAATGCTCGAGTTTCAAGAATCAGGAAGGAGAGTGTAAGGTTGCTATGTGGCCACCCAAGAGACAGAACCCTGTGGTTCCTTTGCATTTAAATAGTGCATTAAAAGGGAAAGCAAACGCTAGCAAAATGTCTTTAAACCAAGGTCAAATTATGCCATTTAGAGCCACTTAATTTTTATTTTACAGCCTGTAAATAAGGTTCACTCTTATTGAAACATCTGTCATTTAAAAATTTAATCATCAGGGAGGTTCAATTTTGTTTTTTCGCTGAAATATACGAACACTCAAATGTTAACTTCATGTAAGTGAGCATAACTATGTTAACTTCAATTCTTTCATAAACAAGATTATTCACCTTCCTGTTAATTGCATTACGTTTGTCCCTAGGACAGCAAAGTGTAATTTCACACTCACTCAAACCCACCTCCCAGCACTGTAAACCTACACAGTTCCTGTTAGTCAACAGTCTCATATCCTTAACCTTTATGCAGAGTACTTTTTGTTTCAGGTTCTTAACATTCCAGGATGAAGGCTCAATCAATAATGTGTTTTATGAGCTTTTAAAAGTCCAGTGATGTAATACGACTAAATATTTGGTACTAAAAGTCCTGGAATATTCATTAAAAGTACCAAAATACAGCCAGCCTAGATTTGTGAAAATTCCAAAACGTCTTAATATTTCTGTTGCCATACTTGCTCACCCATACGTTTCAAAAAGCTCACAGCAAATTCTGGTCAAGTTTCTCTCCAAGAGATAACACGTCCCTGTTTTTGGAAATATCAAGCTGTACCTACTGCATTAATGATCAGTGCCACCGAGCAAGATCCCCGTTTTCCTGTCCACCTCTGTATCTAGCAGGGACACCCGTCCTGAGCTCTGCCCACTGCCACTGACGCTTTCAGAAGCTTTAAAGACGCAAGTGTTCAGAGGCTTCTAGCAAAGAAGAAGAGATTTTCTCCACTTCAGGCTACCTTGCTACATGCTCCCAACTTCTCCATTGTCTTTAATCATTTAGAAAACACAAATGAGGAAAATCCGCATTAAAAGCAGTACTTTCTCAAGAGGGACACCAGACCCTCCAACTTCTCCAGATCTCCCAGCACCGTGGCTTTTCAACAGTCCCCCCCGCAAACCTACACTCCACGCCTGTATCCTTTCTGATGAGATAAGATTGGAAACCACAATTAAATCAAAGGGTGTCGTAACTCTTATCCTTCACTTACCATATCCGCCGGGACATTACTGGACATCTTGCCGTTTGATATATATACCCAGATGTTCACGCCGGAAAAAAAAATCAAAAAGAGACAATAACAAACAAAAAAGAGAAATCTTCGAGCTACAGGAATCAACCTTCACGATCAATCTTGCCTGGTTCGAGATGTGCTTCCCCCTAAAATAAGTTCTTTCGGAGCCAAAGTGCCGGCCGGGCCGAGGTTCCGAGCGAAGAGGAACAATCCCCGGGAGCGGTGTGGCCAGAGCAGGAGGGAACTCCTGGGGTGGCAGCCCCGTCGCCGTCGTCAGCAGCAGCAGCCCCAGGACCGGCCGCGCCAGGTGGACCGAGCCGAGTGCCACACGGACATGGAGCGGGGTGGGAGGGGGTTAAATCGTCTTCCTCCTTTCCCAGCCCGGCAGTGATTCACACTTGCTCCCAGGTCGAGTCCTCATTAAGCAGGAGGAGAATGCCCCGGCGCCGCGGTACACAGATAACTATGTGGCCACACATGGACGCGTCCCCCGGCGGACGGCGCGGGGAAACGGCTCAACTCGGGCGGCCGGCGTTGCCAGCCGGGCCGCGGAAACCCGCGCTCAAGGGCATTTAACTCGTTGGCAGCCGAAGCGCAAGCCCGGGCCGGAGAGCCGGGGCGGCGAGCGGGGAAAGCGGGGCGCTCGGCCCGGCAGAAGACCCCACGGCCCGTCGGGGCTCAGGCCGCGGGCGCCTCCGGGCAGCCGCGGGGTTCAGGACACATAGTCTCCGGCTTCCCGGCGCTCCTCTCTCGCCTCCGCCTCCCCCGGCTCCGCCTTCCCCTCCCCTCCCCGGCCTCGCGAGCTCCCCGCGACGCCGACTTTGGCTGGGCCCCGGAAGAGCCCGGGTCCTTCCTCTCCTCAGCCCGGGAACCGCTTCCTCTCAGAGCTCTGTCTCTCCTCCTCCTCCTCCTCCTCCTCCTCCTCCTCCTCCTCCTCCTCCTCCTCCTCCTCCACTTTTCAGTACCCGACGCCGCAGCCGCCTCCTGTCATCGCCCCTCAAGCCAACATGGCGGCGGCGGCGGCGGCGCGCGAGTCGGGGACATGGGAAGAGCACTGCACCCCCTCGCAGCCGCCGCCCCCGCCTTCCTTCTCTCCCTCCCCCTCTGCGAACACCAAAGGCGTCACTACGGAGACCACCCTCGAGCATCACGGGAAGTGTAGTCTACGCCAGGGGGGGCGGTGCGGAGGGAGCGGGCCGCCTAACGCGTCCTCGCCCGACTCCGAAGCCACGCCCCTCCTAGCAACAGTTGCTAGGAGAGGAAAGCTCGCTTTAGCCAAGCTGCTGCCGGGGAGTTAGGAGATACCTGCTACCAGAAGTGCTGTGATCGTGGGAATTATTGGGCGAAAATTATTCTGCACAGAGAAATTCCCTCGTGCACAATATACACGCAGAGTTAAAACATGGTTTACCTCCAAGCAGAACCATTCATTTTAAGGATAGCACGCTCTCCACATCCTGCAATCTCAAAGCATTTTGTATAGTGATTTCGTCTAGGTCTCTCCTCAACAATACATTTGGAAGATCAGAAGCATTGATTTCCAATAAGGTCATAAAAGTTCAACAAGAGTAAGGATATCGTTAAGCAGGGAGAATGTTGGAACATGTGTTTCTTGAAGACTCAGGCCCATAAGGCTACAATCTAGTTAATTGAAATTACCAAAAACTGCATTAGATGCAATAGTGTATGAACCAAAAACTGTATTAGATACGATAGTGTATGATGCTAAATCTCTATCAGGAAATAGCTACTACAAACTACATGAGGATTCGCCAGTTTACCAGGCTAGCCCTGAAATTCTATTTAACTCAAGATGTAATTGAGGGCTTCCCTGGTGGCGCAGTGGTTGAGAGTCCGCCTGCCGATTCAGGGGACACGGGTTCATGCCCCGGTCCGGGAAGATCCCACATGCCGCGGAGCGGCTGGGCCCGTGAGCCATGGCCGTTGAGCCTGCTCGTCCGGAGCCTGTGCTCCACAACGGGAGAGGCCACAACAGTGAGAGGCCCGCGTACCGCAAAAAAAAAAAAAAAAAAAAAAAAAAAGATGTAATTGAAAATTTATACACCTGCAGTGATTAGCAAACAGCAGAAAATAATACCATTAGTGAGAGACTTAGATGAAGAATACATCTACCCCAGATTTAGGAACAAAATGCAGAGACCACGAATGTCTATCTGACTCCCTATACATACCTCTCTTAGGGTATTTTAGGAAGGGCCGTCTCAGTGAGACATCTGTATAAAAATGCCAACAGAGTAAGAGTCTGACAGCCACCTCTCCAACCTACAGTTATGTGACCTCATCTGTGAAACAGTCTTGCCTACCTTCCAGGGGTAAAGTAGGGGCACTTGTGAGGATAAATTCAGGCAGGGAAAATAAACTACTTTGTAAATAACAATGTATCATTTGATGTGAAACGTTACTACTTATTTATTCAGCAAACAAACACACCAGGCACTCTGCTAGGCACCAGGAGTTCAAAAATGAATAATCCAGGCAGTGTCCCCCATTGTCTAGGAGCCTGTGTCATTCCCCACAGCAATCTCTCCAGTCAGATGTGTCTCATCATGATGGAAACTCACAGGACGTTTAGAGTACCTGTCTCTTGAGTAGCCCGGCTGGAGAAATTCCAAGCCCTCCTGGAGGCCTACATCATCCTGGGGTGAGTTAGAGTGGTAACCAGGGAGGAGGAGGGTAGATTGAATTCCCAGAGAGACCAAAGGACAGAAGAAAAAAGAGGCCTGAATCTTGCCCTGATTAGGCTTCAGGACTTGGTATAGATATTTCTGAGTCCATAGCTACATGATTTTCCTTGGCCTCATTCTCCATGTTTAGCAACCACAGAGGCCTTTCCAGCAGCCCTCCAGGAAATAAGGGTGGCTGAAGATGTTTCAGTGAGTTCAGAAGGAATATTGAAGGCTCTTGCTCGCAAAGTTAGTCCTCCACCCTACTCCAAACCCCAACTTTCATCCAACTACTGCCCTGGCCAAGGCTCTGCAAGAAGCAGAAGGTGGCAGGATGTATAGAAGCCTCAACTCACTTCCTCTGCTGTTTCCCAGCAATCATGCGACAACAGGAGACATAATGACCACCACTGCCAGCCCAAGACCTTGGCATTTCTGATACATGGTGTTGCTGTTTGACGCTGGTTACCCCAGCCACCTCCACAAAAGGCAGCATCTTTCAAAAGTAAAGTCCCTGCCCCTGGCTGTATTTCCAATCTCTCTTCTAAGAGAGGCTGCAACATTATTCTCCATAAGACTCATTATAGCTCTTTCCTAACAGAGTTAAGGCACAAGGGAGCATGACTGGACACAGTGGCAGACTTTTCCACTCTCCTCTCTTTACTCTGTACTTCCCGACTCATGTGGGTAAGAAGAGAGACTGGAAAAAGAGCCCAGGAAAGGATAACATATTCATAATACCTTCAATCTACTCTCAGCATCAATTTGAAGGAAGCAAGTGACACGGCATTTTTGTATTACAAAAAGTAACTCTATGGGAAATCAAAAGACCTGGCTCTGGTGATGAATTTGCTGTGTGACCTTTGACAAGACACTTTGCTTCTCTGAGCCTCAATTTGTTCATCTGAGGAGGTGGGACTAAAATCTCTAAGGCCCCTTCTAAGAGTCTATGAAGTCAAGTCCTGGAAGAATAACACATGACACCCATGATCTGTTAAAAATATCTCCCCCAAGTGACTGCTCATGGGTATGAGGGGTTTTTTGGGGGGTGGAAGGCAGGGTGTGATGGAAATGTTCTAAAATTAGATTATGGTGATGGCTGCATAACTCTGTAAATATACTAAAAACTATTGAATTGTACACGTTAAATGGGAGAATTTATATTTTTTTAAATTATAAATACACATAATTTACCATCTTAACCTTTTTGGGGTGCACAATTCAGTGGCATTAAGTACATTTACTCTGTTGTACTACCATCACCACCATCCATCTGCAGATCTCTTTCATCTTGTGAAACTGAAACTCCAAACCCAATAGATGACTTCCCATTCCCCCTCCCCCCAGCCCCCGGCAACCACAATACTTTCTGTCTCTATTAATTTAACAACTCTAGGTACCTAATATAATTAGAATCATACAGTACTTGTCCTTTTGTAATTGGTTTATTTCACTTAATGTCTTCAAGGCTCATCCGTGTTGTAGCACATGTCAGAATTTCCTCCCTCTTTAAGAGGAAATAAATACTCCACTGTATGTATGTACGTATTACATTTTGCCTATCCATTTCATCCATCGATGGACACTTGGATTGCTTCTACCTTTTGGCTATTTTGAGGTGGATGATTTTTATGATATGCAAATTGTATGTCAGTGAAGCTGTTAAAAATATAATCTCCCCTATCTGCCATGTGAGGGGTCTGAAATGATTCCCATCTTAGGATCATTCCTTAAGGGTCTTCACAAAAAACTCTGGAATTTAAACTAGAGAGAAGCATTATTTTCTATAAGACCAGTAACCTTTAATCAGACATTACTTTGCTTGATTATCTCATCATGCCATCCATTGTCATTTATTAAAGATCTGGGGGTAGGAAAATGCCACAAGAGGCAGAGAAAGGTTTGCAACAGTGCCTGGGGGGTGGAGGCAAGGGTTGTGGATATACCATACTCTGTGGGCAAAGTGGAAGTAAGCACTTTTTTTTTTTTTTTTTTTGCGGTACGCGGGCCTCTCACTGCTGTGGCCTCTCCCGTTGCGGAGCACAGGCTCCGGATGCGCAGGCTCAGCGGCCATGGCTCACGGGCCCAGCCGCTCCGCGGCATGCGGGATCTTCCCGGACCAGGGCACGAGCCCGTGTCCCCTGCATCGGCAGGCAGACTCTCAACCACTGCGCCACCAGGGAAGCCCTGGAAGTAAGAACTTTGAGGACCGCCTTTGCCCCCTCTGTCCGGTTTTACCCAAGACTGACCTGGTCCTCCTTGGTCCCAGTGTAAGAGTCACATCAAGGTTTTTCTTTGTAAAATTATACTACATTTCTTTCTCATGAGAAAATCTAATGAAGCCCCCTAAAACCAATGTGAAGACTCCTATCATAGAAGGGTTCTCAAGAAATGTTCATTTCCTACCACAAAAAAGGTCCGAGGTCTTTTCCCTGAAACTAGACATAATTTGCTAGTTACTGGTTTAGTGATGGACTCTCCCCCTTTAGTCTTCACTCTTGCTGCAGCAAAATAAACGGACTATGTATGTTTGTAGATTTGAGAATCGTGCTCTGAAGGCATTTGGGATATGAAGAAAAGAATTATATTGTGTAAGGCAAGGGAACAACCCGGACACATTGGCTGGCCTATTTTCACACCTGAGGAGCACCCCTACACACGCGTTGCAAATATGTCCAGCCTTTTAACCCTACACTCCCCTAACCAGACATTCTCCACCCAGTTCCCATAAAAACCACTAGGAACCATTTAAAAAGACAGATGCCCCAGCCCTTCCCCAAAACAACTGAATCACACTCTCCTGGACTGGACCTGACACCGGTATTTTTCAAAGCTCCCCTAAGTATTTTGATTGTGCAGCCACAACTGAGAAACACTGTGTATGTCAGATTCCTTCAAGTTCAGCTTCCTTCCTTTGCCCCAGTCTTGTCTTAATAGTAAGAGTGATAGCCTGTAGGTACTGTGATTTGTAAAGGTGGCCACAGTCACAGAGATGTAAGGAATAATCATAAGCCCACTGTTCTCCCCTCTGCCGCCCCACTGTGTTCATTTACTCACCCAGACCTTGACCTCTCCTCTGATACAACCCAAGTCTCTTTATCTCAAGACATTTCCCTCTGCTTAGAGTCCAGTAAGGGATAGAGATGGGCAAGGGGGGAAATTGTAAATGCCATGCGATGGGTTGGTAAATGCCACCATGGGAACAAGCACTGGGCAGTTTGAAAGCACAGAGGAAATGAGGCGAATTCAGCCTGGAGGTATCTGGAGTTGAACCAGGTGAAGGCCAGGTGAGCAGCCGGGGTGTTCAGGAAGAGCGCGCACGCGCACACACACACACACACACACATACACACACACGGGTTGAGCCGCAGACCAGAAGCCAAGGAGTCAAGGAGGGGAGGTGGCTGAAGCCCAGATTGCTGCTTGGGAATGGGGGAGGGGTGAGGCAAGAAAAGGGCAGGAGAGAGAAAGTGGAGGCCAGTCACCAAGCACTTTGCAACTGAGGCTAAGCAGTTTGGATTTACTCTGACAGCAAATGGAAGCCATTGAAAGGCTGTAGGTGAGGGAATGCCATGATGAGATTTGTTTTTATAGGAGGATGGAAAAGGGCTTCTGAACTCCAACAGTACCTTTTATCTGTATGTTTTGGGTTAGTTGTCATGGACCCACGTAATCTAAAAACTCTTAGGCGGTCCTGAAGGTGGTCAAAGCCCAACTCTTCTTTTTTTTTTTTCAGATCAGAAAGGCCAGTTTTATAGGAGACCAGGACTGACTCCTAATGCAGTGCTTGTTACTCTCTCTTCTGCTAACAAAGTTCCACAAAAACAAGGAGTCATTCTACTACATAATACATAGTCAACCCAGTATGTATTTTTCTCTTTTATTTTTAAAATAAAGAGCAATGCCAATATTATAGAAAGTTTGGAAATTAGAAAAACTATTTTTGTTTTTTGTATATTTCCTTCCAGGTTGTTTTATGTACATAATTCCACATATTTGTGGTATGCATAAAATTTTCTTTTCAATATTAAATGAAAATTCATTTTTTAAACATTAAAATTTTTTAACATTACAAATGGTTACCTAATCTTCCTACTCCTCATTTGTAACGGTTGCATACTATTCCACAGTGTCCATGTACTATAATTTATACAATCATTTTCTGTTTGGAGGAGATAAAGGTTGCTTGCAATTGTATGCTCTTTGTGCAAATAAGTCTTTCTGCATTTTGAATTACTTGTCTAGGGGAGAGTCCAGAAACTGTTATCATGGAGTCAAGTCTATAAGCCTCCCCATGGCCCTTGAACTGTGCATTCAAGTTATTCTCCAAAGGGTTTGCCTGCTTAGAATGCTGTCTGTGAATATGAATACCAACTTTACCATCATCACCACCCAGCCCTTATGTGTATCTATAGCTGTACTACCTGTTGATACTATACACGTATACCTTGCGCACAACAGCAGTGCACAGTGGTGACTGGGCGGTCAGAGCTCCACCCCACTACCCCATCAGCCCTCCTCTCCACCAATTAAAGACACAATCCAAGTAAAAACAGGTATTTTCTATGTAAGCACAGCTTCAGCAACACACCCACACCCACATCCATACACACACACACACACACACACACACAACCCCAACCAGATAGGATACCCCTCACGTTTAGAAATTTTGGGTCTGTCCCTGACTATGTATGCTATTTATTAGGTTAAAAAAAATCCTGTTCCTTGTGGTTTTTCATTTTGCATTGAGATGATTTCTATCTGGTTGAGCCTTTTTCTGTGTGTAAGAAATAAACATTTTTGAATGTTCATTTCTTACACACAGAGAGCAAGCAGAAACAGGACAGCAAGCACAGTACGGTCTGGGGCCAGTGTGGATAAAGCCCCAGAATCTTACCTGTGCATAGCTGGGGCGACCCCTCACGTGGGGAGGATGCATCTTCCCTCCAGCTGGGCATGGGTGACATGACCGTGGAGTTTTAAGGGTCATTTTAGTATAGCTATCAATCAGATAACATAAAGAAATTATTTTCTTATTTACAAATAATTTATTGACATAAGACAGCTCCGGGGCCACCACATCATGAGTGAAGGAGGTAACACCCAGTTTTGCTACATGTTGGCAGCTTTGTTATTTCTCCCCTGGGCTGCAGCCACCGTTCTACCTGTTTGGATCGTGGGTCTTCAACTATCTGTAACCTCCTTAAGGGCCTGAGCTGGGTTTTATTCATCTTTGTAGCCTCAACGCTTAACATAGTGAATGAATAACACCCAACACCCTTGTCAGTAAGTGTACGGAAGAGATGAAACTTTATGTTCTCTTCCCAGTTCCATGATTTTGTAAAGTTGGGGATTACTTTTTGATGTTCTATTCAGACCTAGAGGTGTGCCTCATTAACGCAGAAATGATATTCAGGCTCAGCTCAATTGCTTTCCCATGACTAAGAGAATATGCCAACGGAAAGACAATTTTTGTGTGAAGGCTGGAATTCGCTTTTGAAAAAACGAGAGTTAAGTTTTTTAATGGTCACATAGTTCTAGCAAGTTTTTGCAAACATACAGCCACGGGAGTTGGGCAGTCTGAGTTCATAGGCCACTAGTAAAGTAATACCCGTGTTTGACCTCTTGCTGATGTCCCACAATGCCTTTCTTCCTGACTTGACCCCATGTTTGCCCACACTATTGAATATCTAAAGCTAAAGCTGGAAGGAACCTTAGTGATGGCATCGTCTTCAACTCTTTTAACAAGTGAGGAAATAGAAACTTTTTGAGAAGCACGCACATTTTCTCTGTACTTTTCAAATGTACGTGAGAATGAGTTTCCTCTAAGATGTTCCAAGAAACAAAAAGGCAGAATAGTTCCTAGTGGCATTATGTAATTGTTGAATTATTATATAACTTTGTGTTAAGTCATGACAAATATACCAAATGAATATAAAATGTATCATCAAATTGGTATCCTAAAATACAATCATTATTCTTGGTTTCCACTGTCACAGAAATCAGCCCACCATCACAGGATTATTCAATGAAGAAACAAAATTTTAATGCCAAAAGTAATAAAACTCCATTCAATTAAAAAAAATTAAAAATCCTGCATTAGCATTATACTCTCATCAGTGTAGGCAAAAGAACTGTCCTTAACACTAATCTTGTGGGGTGTGGCATGAACTGGAAATTCTGTTTCTTTTGTACCCCAATAACCTCTACCATAGTCATTGGGCTTTTGTTTGTTCATTTTTATTTTTTTATGGAAGTTGATTTACAGTGCTGTATTAGTTTCAGATAGTCATTGTTTTTGACACTAGTTTCTTTTTTTTTTTTTTTTGCGGTACGTGGGCCTCTCAATGCTGGGGCCTCTCCCGTTGCGGAGCGCAGGCTCCGGACACACAGGCTCAGCAGCCATGGCTCACAGGCCCAGCCGCTCCGCGGCACGTGGGATCCTCCCTGACCGGGGCACGAGCCCGTGTCCCCTGCATCGGCAGGCTACTCTCAACCACTGCGCCACCAGGGAAGCCCAGATAGTCACTGTTTTTGACACTAGTTTTTTGATTGATTGATCCATAATTATTCCACGCTGTTCAAATTGTGTTTTTTTCTTTTCACCGAGGCAGATAGTGACCCTGTCCATCATTAATGCATTGCACATTATATTACTATCTAAGAGAGCAGAATGAAGAATCAAAGAAAGATTTCTCCAAAGCCTTGTGTATGCTCTTGAAGGCTTCCAGGGTATCACACTGACAGGGAGGTTGCCAGTCGGAATGGCTGGGCCAAAGAATGGCCTCTGTCATGACTGATGTGGTCCTTGAGTCAGGCCTTGTTGGGCAACTGCCCTTGTGGCTGAATTTCACGACCGTGTTTCTTACACTGAATAACCATCAGTCTCATCCTCCATGCCGATCAGGGACTTCACAGAGGGGCCGGGACCTAACCGTCTCACAAGGGGCAGCAGTGGAGAAAGAATTGCCATGTTTAACTGCACATCTCATCCAGCAGGCCAGGAACCTTCATGCCACGTTACCATCTCATCTTTCGGGGTGATTCATATGTCATTAATTTATCACACAACCTTTGACTTAATACCACAGATAAAAGAGAAAACCTAAAATGAACTTAAATCAACAGATTATAGTGAAAGAGAGAGGGGAAAATAACATATTGGTTGTGAGTGTGGGCCCTGGGTTTAAATCCTGGCTCTGCCATTTACCAGATGTGTAAACGTGGGTGAGTTACTTGATTTTCTCATCTAAAAAAAATTAAGAAAGTAAAAAAGTGCATACAAAATATATAAATCTAAAAGAGAACTCTTTCTAGCACATAATAAGCTCTCAATACTAATCTACGATTATAATGATCATAATGAAATGGGATACAGTGATAGAGGCTTCAAGTGTTAGTGCTACAGGTTTGTCTCACTCTACTGTTTTCTGCTATGCTAGGATTTTCACATGTGATAGTAACTCGACTAAACCAACTTCTCTTAGGGCGAGTGTTCTCAGCTATTTGTTCATGCTCAGCTCAGATCTAGCAACACTGTCGGCCTCTTGTTATAGAGACCAATGGAACCACATTTATGAAAAGGTCGGCCTCATGGCTAGCAGAATAAAGCAAGTTGAACATGGAATTTGAACCCTAACCTGTGACCTCATGGCCTCTTACTTCACAGACAAAAGGAGTCAGGTAAGAAATCTCACAAATTTGTGTCCAGCCCTTAACCTGTAGCATCCATACGCTTCCCTCATCAGCTTTGGGGGAAGCCCTAAGCCTCTCCTTCTAAGAATCAGCTATCTACCCACCCAGGAGCCACTCCTTCTCTCCCCAGAACCCTGTTCCAACAAACGACCCTTCTCTTGTCTTCCATCTGCCGTCTCTCCCTCTCCCAAGGTCCTTCTGCCCAGGGTGAGCATATAACATGTTGTCCCAAATCGGAAAAGTTTAAAGAAAAGGGGGCATTGTTGATACTTACACAGGGAAGCTGGAACTACCCCAGACAAACTTCTCCTTACCATGGAAATATGCTCAAATCTCTCCTATCTTTAAAAAGAAAAAAAACAGGCTCTCCCATTTCTCAGAACTCTTTCTAATTCCTCCTGTGTCTTGTTCCTCCCTTAATATCAGCTTCTTTAAAGTATTGAGCATGTCCCATACACTCCATTTAACCCTCACTCAGGGCTGCTGCCAGGAAAACCAATCAAGTGAAGGGCCACAGGGCAGATGGTTCTAGATATTTCTCACTTAAGGGACGTATCATGCATACACATCTAAAATCCTAACCTTCCCTGTATGCCATCAGAGCACATGGTAGCTGCTCAGTAAATGCTGTGAGTGGGATAGTTAAGCTGAAGATACTAGGAAAGTTCAGCAGCCGGGCTCTGCATCTCTTAGGACTCTCCTACTATCCTCCTGTTAAGAAGACATTGCTTTACAAGATTGGTCAGATTGTCATGGGGAAGCAAGGAAAACAGAGTCAGCAGGGAATGACTGTGTTTCTGATTTGTAAACAAAGCTGCCACTGGCTCCTGGGTATGGCCAGTTCTGACAGTTTCAAAGTTCTATGGGGATTTAGAGAGGAATTTTCTGTTTTGACCTTGTGGTTAGCTTTTTCATGAAATATTCCTCTGTACGTTTCCTACTATTATTTTCACCTTCATCACTTTTCCATCCCTGATCTTATACCCATGTGACATTGAAGTAGGAACATAAGTCTTCGGTGAGATCAGGATCCCAGGAAGAGAGAGTAACATGGTAATTTTGTTAATTTGTTAAAGCCCCAACATTTCCCAATTCTACTTAGTGAATTTGTGTCTTACCATCTTTAAGCAGAACTGAAATCACAAGCATTTGGATTTAGCTTGAAAAGGAAAACACACGTGAGTTCTAAACCAGCTTCAAAACTGAGGGAAAAAAAAGGTTATTTCCTACTTATAGAAAATCTAACATGAGAGATATCCCTAAAACACGTTATTTTGTAAGTTCTTCAAAACACTGCAGCAATTTGCACAAAAGTGTGCTTGGTGATGCTTACAATGCACACGATGGTAGCCTAAGGATTTGAGAAGTAAAGCCCAGCCATTTCCATTATCACTGAAAAATCTCCATATTTCATTACATTTTAGCAAAGTCATCTTTTCCCCAAATCCTAGAAGCTCCAAGCACACTTCACCCCCAAATATTTCTATGTGCTACAGAGAATACATGAAGAACATAAACAGAAGAGAAGGGGGAGAGACAGAAGCAGTACACCCAGGCATGACATTTGCAAAACAGTTAGCAGAACACTAGGCAACAAGCACAGATGCCATGCGTGCCCCCAGGCAAGAGGCGGAGGATAGTAACGACTCCCTTTGCCAGCTCTGCTTCTTCCCTGAGGAGCCCAGGGCAAGGTCCTTGACCCCCTCCCGTCTCCTCCTAGCTTTCAACACTTGCATTTGTGGATTATGCCTACGCTGTTTAGTTAACTTGCCCAAGGGGAATTACACCAATTACAAAGTCATGGATGGGAATGATTTTGTGAAGCTCTTTCCCTTGCAATTTTTCATACTGCACGGGGTTTTAATCAGGTAACAGAGTGGGCAAAGAACATGGAATGTTCCTCCACAAACCTTCCAGACTCCATCCTGTGTCCGCCTGTTTTCAGGATACAGAAAGTGAGGACAAGAGACCTCACACCAATCAGAATGGCATCATTAAAAAGTCTACAAGTAACAAACGCTGGAGAGGATGTGGAGAAAAGGGAACCCTCCTACACTGTTGGTGGGAATGTAAATTGATACAACTACTATGGAGAACAGTATGGAGGTTCCTTAAAAACAAAAAATAGAGCTACCATATGATCCTGCAATCCCACTCCTGGGCATATATCTGGAGAAAACTCTAATTCAAAAAGATACATGCATCCCTATGTTCAAAGCAGCACTATTCACAACAGCCAAGACATGAAGCAACCTAAATGTCCATCGACAGATGAATGGGGAAAGAAGATGTGGTGCATATATACACAATGGAATATTACTCAGCCATAAAAAAGAATGAAATAATGCCATTTCCAGCAACATGGATGGACCTAGAGATGATCATATTAAGTAAAGCAAGTCAGACAGAGAAAGACAAGTATCATATGATATCACTTATATGTGGAATCTAAAAAAAATGATATAAAAGAACTTATTTACAAAACAGAATAGACTAACAGATGTAGAGAACAAACTTATGGTTACCAGAGGGGATAGTGGGGTGGGTAGATAAATTAGGGGTTTGGGATTAACATATACACACTGTTATGTATAAAATAGATAAACAACCAGGACATACTGTATAGCACAGGGAACTATATTCAATGTCTTGTAATAAGCTATAATGAAAAAGAATCTGAAAAAGAATATGTATATGTATGTATAACTGAATCACTTTGCTGTGTACCTGAAGCTAACACAACATTGTAAATTAACTACACTTCAATTTAAAAAATGGTTTAAAAGAGAGAGAGAGAAGGAAAACACAAGAGGAGAATATAAAGAAAAGGAGTGGGCAGCAGAAGGCAAACTGAATGGTACCAGCTCTCCTAGGCAACCTCCACGTGTCAGTCACCATTGGGGGCTTTACATCCTTTATTTCATGTAAGCTTTACAACAACCCTGTGAGGTCACATCGTTTTGCCCAGTTTTACAGATGAAGAAGAGACTCAGGAGATAGATAACTTTCTCAAGGTCCCTGGGATTCAGACTCAGACCTGTTTAATTCTGAGAAGGATTAAGGAGAAGGGCAGGGAACAATTAGAAAAAGTACCGTGTGGCAGTTGGTGTTAACTCATGTGGCAGGGTTGAGTTAAAACCTTAGAAGGACATAAGCTTCACTCTCTTTAGCTCATGCATATACACTTTTCTTCCATAAAGAGCAAATACAGATAAGTAGCTTTAGGGACCCAGAAATAAGTTATTGGAGTCATAAAATGCTGGCTTTTGAGTTTAGTTTCTTCTAAGGATATAATTTATCCATTAAATCCACTCCTGGGGTTCTCTTATTCCTGGAAGGGTGTTCTTACTTTCTGTACAAATATGATTCCAGGTAGCTCTGCATCATGACATAGTCAAAGAAATCAAATAAAACTTTTGCCATTTATTTAGAATCAAATCACACGACTAGCATTTATTAGTATAAAACGGTGGCAAGCTTAAATGCATCTCCTGACACTATAAAATGCTTGGAGGCCTGAACAGATCTTATGCCATTTTGCTATTCTTTTCTTGCAAGCTCCATCCCTTTAGGACATAAGCAAGTGGCCCAAAGCTCATTTTTTAAAGTGTTCTAAAGAAGCACTTGTCAAATTTCAAATTCAGATTTCCTTGCAGGCTGCACATGGAACAAATGAAAGATGACTCCGTTGAAACTTGAGCATGCTTTCCCCTTCACCTAGTGGTTCTTTGGGGCTTATCGTGTACGGTCGTTAAATTAAAAAACCAGTTTCCTCTGAATAAGGTTATTCCTTTGGAATATGCTAAATAACAGTTATAAAAATATTTGGGGGAGGGTTTTGTTGGCATTGGAGGTGGCTTTTTTTTTCCCCAAAAGTTAAACTCCAATTATATTTCAGCATACATGCATTCTTTACATGGGCATGTGCTGTTTTGTTCTAGTTTCTGTGGTAAATCAAATGTGCGAAGTCTCAAGTTTATGAATAAATCATATTAACAATAATTCTTATGAGGCTAAGTATAAAATTAAAAGGCTTGATTAAAAGCCATCAGTACCTCCATTGTCGGGGGGGCACTGTGGTTCTCAGAACAGCTGCCTGGTGGTCCCTGTGTTTTACTGGGTTGGGGTGCCTTCAAGTTGGCGACCTTATTCACCCTTTATTTATAGCACTATGGGTGTGTTTATTTCCATTCTTGTAAAAACTTTCTGCTGATGGCAAGATACACAAAGCTTTCAGATCAAGGACAGGGACCTACCATTTTTGGAACCAATCATTTTTAATGGAATGATTCATTATGGATTCTTTAGCTAAAGTGGATGGTCTTTTTTCAGCCTTTGTTTTCAGCACAACTAACCTAACTGCCTGTGGGTCTGGAATTCACTTTATCCACGCTGACAAGTAAATGAATATATGGTCCTGGGTGGAAGGTAGACATTTCTAGGTTTTGATCAGCCCATGTATTCTAGTCTGATTCTAGAATCAGAGGAAAACTTAGAGAGGCACATACTGTAAGGGTTAATCCACTAGGTCTCCAGCTTGAGTTCCTTCACGTCAGGGATCTGAAAAGATGGTGATGGGGGAGAGAGGAGGGAAGAATCCTTGAAATAATTTCAACTCTTTAAAATGGTTAATAGACGTTGTGTATTTGTAACTGAAAATGCTGCTCAGAAGACTCAGATGTCACATTTCTTGGATTTTTGGCTGGAACATGATGGCATTGATTATCCCATGGAAAAATCTATTAATAAAAACTTAATAAATGCAGTTTAGGAGATGAAAATCTTTCAGGAAAATGAGGTGCGTTGGGGAAAGATAACAAAATATTATGCAAAACCACTGACTGCTCATTGCTTTAAAATAAACCCTTAGCACCTCCTATGGAAAGACATGGCGGTGAACAGCAGAGCTACAGAGTGAACAAAAGACAAATCTCCGCTCTTGTGATGAAAATTTCGTATGGAGAGGCAGAAAATAAACAGGTAAGCAAGAAAGCAAGTAAGTAATTGATATGGGCTGAATTGTGTTCCTCTCAAAATCCACATGTTGAAGCCCCAACCCCCGGTACTTCAGAATATGACTGTTTTTGGAGAGAGAGCTTTAAAGAGGTACTTAAGTCAAAAATGAAGCTTTGGGCTTCCCTGGTGGTGCAGTGGTTGAGAGTCCACTTGCCGATGCAGGGGACACGGGTTCGTGCCCCGGTCCAGGAGGATCCCACCTGCCGCGGAGCGGCTGGGCCCGTGAGCCATGGCCGCTGAGCCTGCGCGTCCGGAGCCTGTGCTCCGCAACGGGAGAGGCCACAGCAGTGAGAGGCCCACGTACCGCAAAAAAAAAAAAACAACACACTATAATCATGAGAGCCATTCAACAGATACATACACTGTACCATGTACTGTTCAAGACGAACCCTGCCTGAATTAGCTTTCTGACCCATTCTCACATGAAACTAGATTATCACTACAATGGTACTTTGGAATATCTATTTGTATCAATACATAAAATCAATGCCTAATAAGTATCAATACCTAAAAGGCTTCTTTTGCTCTAATCTTTGCAAAAATAACAAAAGGATTAATTAAGAATGACTGAGTTCAGAAAAGGCATATAAATGAATTTGTCTTTTAAAACTTGTCAAAAATCACAAATACAAATGTAATACATCTTCATTAGAAAAATGTGAAAGGACATAAAGATGGAAAAATAAACTCCATCCACAATCCTAACCCTAAATCTTCTCCTACCCCACACCATTTGTCTTGTTTTCTACATTTCTTGTAAATATCTGGACTCAACCTATATATAAAAATTTCGAATCTTGCTCTTTTTTTTCCGCTACCATAAACACTTTGCAAGCGTCACAACTCTTTGTAAATATCATACTGAATGACTGCATATCATCCCATCATAAGGTCATGTAACAACATATATATTTATATATATATATATATATATATATTTACATTTATTATTTTTACCTGAGCTGGAACAGGTCCTTGAATATGACTTTTATATCCTCTTTTGCTAAACCCAGCGTCTTGGGAAGATCCTAAGGAACAATTGTCCAAGGTCCAGTTATAATTAAGAACAAAAATTAAAAGTCCTTAAATTGTATCATTAACTCTTAGTCAAAGTTGAATGTATTTTAAATGTGCATTGACTTTCTTTCTTTTTGATATTTATAGCTCAATCTAGCATCCTTTAGACCCAGGTCTTTGGGCTCTTGGCAATTGGTAGAGATTTATATTTCGACTATGTACACAGTAGAACAAATATACTCATATAAATGGTGATCGATGTTTCCATCTCCAAAAGTCCTTAATGCCAGCTATATCTTTTTTCAGTTGAACTGTATTAAACTTTATTTAGTTTTTCTTTTTTTTTAAAGAGATTTCACAATATCCTTGAGTTGCCCTGGAATATTACATAACTAGGGTCTTGGAATCAGGATGAAAGTTATGTTAATATCACGTCTTACGTGACAGGAACATTCTTCTGGTGTTCTGATGGAGCAATAGATTTGAGGAACCAAAAGGAAAAAAAAAATGCCATTGTTTGCCTGGCTGATTTTAAAGTCTCATTTTCATGGAATGAAATTCATTTAAAAGTCATTATAAGGCAGTTTTTAGTTATTACATTCTAGTGATGGAGGAGTTTGTAATGTATTCATAGAAATAATTAAATGCTCATAATAGTGCTCTTGTTCACCATTTCTGAAGACAGCATTCTTTTAAACTATAAAAGCTCAGAACCCTCCTATTATCTTTGATTGATCCCCTGAAATGCCCTCTCGTTCCGTTTCAAGTAGTAAAACACATTGAGGATTTGGAGAACCCGAAAGGGAAGTTCATAGCGGTTGACTGAGCTGAACAGTCAGAATTAGAGGTTTTCTTTCTAAAATACATTACCTCGAACAACATTCAATTAAAAATCTTCAGAAAAATATAGGTAGATGGAGAGGCGGAGCCTTTAGGTGGGATAGATTTCTTTTTTTCCCCTAATTCCTATGTTGCTTGGGATAAAGTTCCAGAAAGGAACCCTTAAAGGCGTGAAGGGTCTAGGCCACCAGCCCAGCAGTCTTTATCCCAGGGGACATGACTTTAAATTTATCCTGTCTTGGTTGCAGGAAGGAAAATTCTTTCTCTGCAAAACCTACTCCCACTTCCACCATCAGATTTCCTCTGATTTGTAGAAACTGTATCAGCATTTTGTGAAGGTGAAAGAGCTCTGAAATAAAGGGCTACGTTTGCTTTGAAGGTCTAGCGGGGACAAAGCAAGATTCTTTTTCTCCCTGGAGGATTGGATGGCACAATAAAAGACAAGAATGTGAGTGAGGGGCACAAAGGAGACATATAAAGGGCACCGTCCAGCCCTTCTTGATAGGGCTAGTTTTCTATTCTCCTGGTTAGAAAAACATGCTTCGCCAACTAGGTTTGTCCTTTTCCATCTCTGCGGTTTTGTTTTACATCAATTTACAGATTCCCTTGCTCTGCCCTCATATCTCTTTGTGCTGGATTCACCCACTCTTGTGACTACCACTCTGTGAACAGAATCAGTTGTAAATTTATTCCGACTTTTTCAGCTCTGTGGAATATCAGGGGTTTCTTTGTTTGCTTCTTTGTTTTTGTAGGATGTAATCTCCCAAATAGCCTGGTAAATTTTAAAAGAAAATCAAAGGTATTCAAACTTCAGCCATGCAAGGATCTTGACCACCCCTTTCTGTGGCACAGTGGCTCCCAGGCCACATCTGTACCTTGCGTTCCCTTCCATTAACAGCAAATTACCCTTTACACACTAATCATCAACACTGCCAAAACCAGAGCATGATTGGAGCAATGGACTCTTTTATTCTTTACATTAAAATTAAGCCAAAAGACCAATGCTCAGAGTAGCAAATAAAGAAAGGTCTACCTGTTTTAAGAAAGTCTGAAGGATTACATTCCAGATCTGCAAACCCCATGCATTTGGAAGTCAAAGAATCTTTGACTTTGCAAAGAGCCACTAGAGGATTTGCTTGAAAGCTCTATTGCGCTGAAAATCATTTGGTTTGCTTACCTTTAATTTACACCAAGGGCTCTTCTCTTGGGTAAAGGCAGCGATATCCTGCAAATGGCCAAGGAGGCCAACCACTTACTAGAGAAAGTCTGACAGGTAATACCTGTTAAAACCGCTGACTGGGTTGGGAGTTTTTTTAAGAATGAATGACAGGCAGACATCCATACATTGCACTAAACTTTGGAGAAGTCCCCACTTTGGAGAAGCAGAATGGGCTTGTCTGTCAGTGGAGACCTGTTTGACTTGGTGAGGTAATTGTAAGTTGCTGACCTTAGATCTTGGCTGAGATAATCAGGTTACTAAAGTACACAAAGGAGAATTAGCTCTAATACAGAAACTTGAGACAAGAGTTTAAGGGAGGGTCCGGAATAATTAAAAAACCGAATATTTTCAGAGTTCCCATTGTGCATTTTAAACTCATCTAAATGGAAAAACACGAGGTGAGTTAATGAAAAATGTGGAATGCTCGGATCATAGCTTAACTGTACAGTTTTGTTAAAAACAATAGATTAACAGTTACCGAGCACCACACACCATGGCCAGCCAGTGTGCTGGGCATTTTCTCTCTATTTCATTGAACACAAAGTCATAAATTGATGAACCCAACAATTTAAACCATGTTTAAAGGCAACGTTTCTTTAGACCTGGAATTAGAAGCAAAATCTTACTCATTTCAGACTGGGTTTTTCCTCCTAAGGGCAAGAATTTTACATTTGCAAAGGGACAAATTATGTTGAGCTCATGGGTAATTAACTATTGACTTTAGTGCATCTAAATTATTGCTCATTTTACAAAAAGATTAGAATTAGGCATTATATATGCGTGATAAGGCTTAGAAGGAAGATTAAAACCTAGTTTCTTTTTCATTTATTTCCTCAAATAGCTTTTTAGTGGAAGGGTTTCTCTTTCCTTCCTCTCCTTGCATCCCAAAGGATTTTGCTGAAGAAGGAAACCCCAGGCTCTCTCGTGGGCAGCAACAGAAGAGAGCTACGGGTCATTCCTGCCCAGTGATGGGACTGGCTTTCCCACTGTAGAGAAGAAAGGGCACCCATCCGAGTCCTTTTCCTCCTAACCAGGGCCAAATGCCTCAAAACTGAAATTTCACAAAAGACATTAATGGGATTAAGTTGTGGCCAAACAATTGCCTTTGGCAGTTCTGAAAACTCTCTCTGAAGTTGACATGACTCACACTGCCCTCACTGGACCTTTCCAGTCCTCATACCTCCCTACCCACCTAGGTCTTTACTCACCCCGGCTCTATTTTTAGGGATCTACGTTGTTATTTCAAGGACTGATTTATAGCATGACATCATTGTTAGTTACCTTCACTTGATGTTGTTCCCTAATTGTTGCGCTCATCTGTCTTGTCTCCCCCCCCCCCCCCGACAAGACAGTCATGTCACCAGGTGACTCACACTCCCCTACGGCGCCCAGGAAATCACGAGTCAGACCACACATGTGCTCCGGCTCTCGACTCTGTGTCAGGGGCTTGATCTCTGACTTGGTGAGCTTAGGCGGTAAGGGCCTGAAACAATAACAATTGTGCAGTAAGGGACGATTTTTTAATATTCACATACTTACTTATTCAGTATTAGACCTTTCCCGATGGTTTCTTCCTTGATAGGCAAAAATTACATTTCTTTCTCCTCTTTCATCTTCTCAATATACTTGAGAAGGTCATAATTCTACCAATATGTCATAATTCTACAAATATCATATACTGCAGGGCCAAGACTCATACACCATAACTGCAGTTTCTCTGGAGCACAGCGTTGTATTGTTGAAGTTTCAAACAGCCTCATCTCTTCCCTTGTATAACGTGTCGGCCTCTATTTTCCCATCTGATCGTTTACATTTTTGAATTTCTGCCTTTTCCGGGTTACCTCCCTCTCAGAACTCTCTGCCCTGCTCCAACCTGATGTCCTGCCTCTTCAGCCTGCTTTATAGTTATTATTCAGGCTTCCCTTCCACCCTATCCTCACTGGATCCGCTTCTCCCAAATCCCTTCTAATTTTAGCCCCTAGTTTTGCCTGAGTCCATCCTCCAAAATCTGGGCACATTGCTTGTATGAAATAATGGCTTTATTTTACACTTGAGTTGGAATTGCTAGTTTTGCCGGGTGGGGGACATTTCTTTACGTGAAAATAAGGTGTTTTGATAGTTGGGTGGTTTTTTTTGGTAGTATTTTTTTTTTTAACTCGTTTCCTGCCGGGGGTCCATTGTTGCAGCAGTGGGATGAAAGAGAGAGGGAGAAGGAAGAGGGTGGCAAGATAAGGGCGCTGAAAGGAAAGATAAAAGGTCACCGTGAGGTTACTTGCTCCCTGCTTTCCAAGGCGGGCCTTGCATTTCAAGGCACTGCTGTCTTCAAGGAAATTGGTTTTCAATTACACGTCTGTCATAAGCTGTTGCTTCGGGGTCCAGGACACAGGCTCAGATTACTGTATTTGTACTGGAAGCGATGCCAACGGAGGCTCAGAAAAGTGATGTTTATTCAGGCGGTATTCGGGGACTCAGGTGGCCTCCTGTACTTCCTCATTGTCTATTTCCCTGGCTGTTAGCCGGCTCTGAGTTATAAGAAGTTAAAGAGAAGCTATATATGAGCTACCGAAATAACAACTTATTACTGTTTCACAAATAATTATTAAAATTGGCTTTGATGGTTTCAAGAAGTAAAAAATATAACATTGTGTCTATCTGTGGTAGCCCCATAATTTCCAAATGGAAGGATGTTGAGGGGTCACAGTTTTGTTGGAAGGACCAGAGCTAAGGTTATCTAAAAGCAGTGTTTCCATGTAGCACGCACTGTTTTTACTTAGATTATCTGCTTATTTGAGGTAGCAGAGGAATAGCTGATGGAGATTTTAGGGAGAGTCTAAGACTTTCCAACACATATTGTTATGTTGGACGTGGGGGTCTTTTTCAAACATTGTTTCCAATGTCCGTGGTAGGAAGATCAAAAGAATACCATGTCTGAAATGTTAAAAGTTTTCAAACTGCAAACTTCCACATTCCCTCTCACCCAGGCTCCATGTATCTTATTTTGAACACCACTGGCATAGTTTTATACAAGTAATCAATATGAGGAGAAAGTTGAGATAAGTATCTGGGAATCCTAATTGAATCTGATGTGCTATGCATGTAAACTTGGAGCTGCCTGACAGTTTGCAGAACTATATTTCTTGTATCAGATGTCAAGAAGCCTGCCTGCCTGAAAATACCTACCATAATTACCTGCTAGGGTACGCCTGTTAGTCATTCCTTGAGTCTAGTCACCCAAGACCTTCCTAGAATGTTATATTAGAATAAAAACACTCATTACGTCCCATGAATAATTTAGTATAAATTTAATTATTGCATTACCTAGTCGGTCACCTGCCAGATCCCAAGGGAATGGGATATAGGATTGGTAAATCTGGATAAATGATGAGTGACTAGAAAAATTGCAAAGCATGGGTGCTTCAGTGGAGGACATCAGTGCACAGGCAGACAGAGGGCATCAGAGGACAGTGGGTTCTGGGAGAAGATTCATAAAAAAGGGCCCAGAAGATGAAAAATCAATTCACCTAGTCACTATTTTAACTATGGCTAGTTCTGTATTTGTGGCATTTAGTTAGGATTAAATTTGGTTGTAAGTAGTATGTTACAGTGACTTAAGCAAGAAAGATTGTTTTTCTCTTATGTTCTGTAAGCCCAGAGACAGTTACTTCTGAGCTAGATTGTACTTCATAGTTTCAGGAGAACCCAAACTCTTTTTGTTTGGTTGGTTGTTTTTGCATGTATAGTTTCCATTTTCCACGTCCATCATCTCATGGCTCAAGATTGCTGCTGGAGCTCCAGCCATTGCCTGTACATTCTCATCAACAGAAAGATCGAAGGAGAAAAGAGGGGTATGACCCCTCTCTTCCATTTTCACTTATGTCTCTTGGGCCGGAACTTAGACATATGCTCTTACATTTAACTGCAGGAGAAGTTAAAAAGCGTGGTCTTTATTTTGTACCGTGAGTGATGTATTCTATTACTGTGGGAAAATGGGAGAGAATCCTGAGTCCCTGCCACAGGTTTACAGCTCCCATTTATGCAGGTTCCACTGCTGCGTTGCAGTCACACCTCAGCATGTCTACCAATTTTGTAGGCAGTGCTGGCCAGAAGTCTGATGTGTGTCAGTGAAGCAGGAGACTGGAGAGGCTGTCAGTGAGCATCAATGCTGGCAGGGTGCTGAGGGAGCCATACACTCAGGGACATGGCCACCAGTCACTGGGCCTGCGGATGTGGCACTCTGTCAGGGAGGAAAGAGCCAGGTCACCAGCAAAAGGGGGCCTGAAGAAAAAACAGAAAAAAGAAACAACACCACAGCTGCCCCTGTGAAATTCAGCTCGGCTTTTTCACAAGCACATGGAGCACATCAGGAACTCTCAGAAACACTGGGAGACAGAGGGGCGGACCTTGCTTTGGACCAGCATCCAACATTAACTATCAGGGCAAAAGGAAGTGAAGCACTGGCTACAGTTAAAGCCTTCGATAATTCACAACTGAAAGAAAAGTTCTTTCTGTGAGCTTAGGTTATGATTTGGGCAGAACTTAGAGAAACTCGTTTCTTCACATGTCTCCTTTTCTGCTTGGGAAACCTGATGGTGGTTTAATTAACCCCAACTGAATATCAGCAGCAGGTAAGGTCTGATCTGGTCCTTTCTTTAACTCTGTCAGATACTAACATCAAAGCCTCCATGGACTTTGTTATTGTGAGTATTACATTCTGCTCTGTTTCTTCCTTTTATGCATTAAAAACTAAAGACAGAGTTATTTCAAAGTTACGGTCTAAAAATTAGGGTTTTCATGGTAATATTAATTTATTTCCCCATTTTCCATGTCCTGTTCTAAGATTTTGCAATTATCAGGATAATTGGAAGTTTAAAATACCACGGTCAATATGACCGGTTTAATGTTTTGTTTTGTTTTTTATAAAAACTTAGATGTTCTAATTTTATAGCTTTCAGTGTTTTATGGCTTTTTTATTGCCTCTGCAAAGGTTCTGTCTCAATATATATGAAAGTTTTTAATAGCTGCATCTTCTGACATCTATTTTACTCCTATTTTACAGAAACAAGTAAGCATGCAAAAGATGAGATTAGAAACTTGCAATATACACAATTGAAAGAACATTGGTGATGTGAATAACACCATTCAAGCTTAATGGCCTTTGTTTCCCTCACCAGAGGGCATGGATTATCATATTTGCATCTGAAGGTTGTGTACTTAGAATAGCTCACTGCCTTGGGCACAGAGTGTGGCAGGTGGCAGACATTGCTAGATGTTTACCCTACCATTCCTTCTAGACTTGCTTTTTTGGATAGAAGCCTGATGGGAAGATGAAATTTCTCATCCTCTTTTGTATGGAGGTGCAGCCATGGGACTAAATTCTGCCCAATGAGGTTAAGAGGGAGGCTCCTAAAAGGATGAAGGATGCTCTTCTTTGATTTCCCTTCTTTCTGTCACTTGCAATGTAGATTTTTAGATCATGAAATGATGGAGTAAGGTTGATGAAACAAGAGGACAGAAGGAGCCTGGATTCCAGAAGAGCCGTCATATTCGTCCTGGAGGCAAACTCTGGTTTTTTACCTAAAAGAGAAAGTTCGATCTGGTGTAAACACTACTATTTAGGATTTCCTCAGTTAGGCACCTAAGATGAATTCTAGTGGATGGACTGGGATTCTGAAACATGGGATGGAGGATACAGATCAGGGATAGCAAAGGCAAGAATCTTGTATTCTACAAGTTGTGGGTCCAAGTTGGGATTCACAGTCACCTGTCAAGCTTCTAGACCAAGGAATATTCGTCAACTTTTCTATCCTTTGCAGAGACTGGACAATGCTTGAGCAGGTACACAAAATAGCTGTTGAATAATGAATCAATAACCCAACGAGTGAAGAAAAGGAAGTCTTGTTGGGGGTGGGGAATGCGGAAGGGATGATTTTTGCTCATTAGGCCAAAAATACATGAGAAAACTTGCTTTGTGTACTTAAAAAATTAATTTTAAATTCATGATGGATGAATATGCTTCAGAGTGCTTCAAATGCTAAAGTAGTCTTAAAACTATTCTTAAAATTGATTATCTATAATTAGCCCATCAGGTATGTGCTGAACATCTATGGGTCCAGCACTGTGCTGGATATATAACACTGTAGTTTGTATTTTAAAATGATTTCTCATTTGTGATATATGATATATGATGAGGCACTCCAGAGCCTCATTCTTGCTCTCTCTCACCTATAGGGTTACTTCGAGGCAGTGGTAAGTCAAGGGAGAGCACCAACAAATACTCTAATTACCCTACAGATCTGTCTTTTTCTCTCCTGCCCTCTGGTGTAGCCCATGCACCTTGTCCCAGTATGGAGACTAAAGAAGGTACCTGTAAAAGCCAAAGGAATGAAGCTCTAATGGTGGAATGTCAGGCATCTTGCCAAATAAAGAAACTAATATAGTCTCGCTCTGTCCAAATGTGTTGTAATGAAGGTGGAATTCTACTGTTTCTAGACTTCTTTTCCATGCTGCTCTAAGTTCCTCAACCTAAATCTTCACTGATGATCCAGTTCCCTGTGTTTGTGACTTTTTAGAGATCCAGATAGTCAAAGTTGCACTATAGGTATTCTGGAGTCATCTGAAAGAACTGTGAACCACTCCTGGAATTATCTCCAGAGAATACTAACAGGATTATTCCAGATTCAGTGATTTCAGTTTCACATTACTTGGATTGGGGGAATTTGGGGAAGATGCCAAAGTCAGGTTGGTCACCCCTTAGGGTTGGGATATGAGTAGGAATGTCTCTAAATCAACCCTGTTCAGTAGAATTTTCTGCAGTAAAAGGAATGTGGCTATTGTGACTGAGGAATTGGGTGTTTATATTTTATTTAGTTTTAAATGATATAAATAGCTACATGTGGCTAGTGGCTACCACATTGGAGTGCATAGTTCTAGAATTTTCTATTCCTAGTTGTTATAAATGTGTCTAGAGAGCAAGGATTTAAAATCGTATCCAAAGGAGAAGGCTGAGGTCAGCCAAGAAAAATCCTGCCAAAATGGATGGTCAAGCTCGAGAGGTGATCGCAAGGAATCAAAGCTGAGTGCAGAGGACCAACTGGGGCCAGAGACGGACAAGGCCAGGTGGAGACAATGAGGGCAGAGTGTCCAGTGGGACACACAGGCAGCTTCCCCTCAGCCCGCAGCTTGGGACCCTTTGCCTACAGCTGTATTTTTTCTTTATTTATTTACTTTTAAAATTTTTATTGGAGTATAGTTGATTTACGATGTTGTGTTAGTTGCAGGTGTACAGCAAAGTGAATCAGTTATACAGGTACATATATCCACTCTTTTTTTAGATTCTTTTCCCATATAGGCCATTACAGAGTGTTGAGTAGAGTTCCCTGTGTTATACAGCAGGCTCTAATTAGTTATCTCTTTTATATATAGTGTGTGTATATGTCAGTCCTAATCTCCCAGTCTATCCCTCCGCCCCGTCCCCTGGTAACCATAAGTTTGTTTTCTACATCCCTGACTCTACTTCTGTTTTGTAAATAAGTTCATTTGAACCCTTTTTTTTTTTTTTTTTTTTTTTTTTTTTAGATTCCACCTAAGAACGCTTAACTTGCATTTGATTGCCTCAGGCTTCTTAGAAGGTCCAGGCCTGATGTCTAAGCAAAGTTTGGCCATAGAGAGAGATTTGAAGACCACATGTCAGAAGCCCGCAGATTATACTATGTTGCCATATTTAAATACTAAGCTAGATTTTTTGGGGGTAAAAAATTTTCTTTTGCTAATATGTTGCTTTGGGGTTCTCCATGGGGTCTTTTTTTCTCCTGATATGAGAAATCTTATTTTGCCACAAATCAACCAAATACCAAAAAAGAAAATTTCGGATGAAAGCAAAGGTATATCGATATTTTTCTGTTCAAAGTGTTTGTAATTTTATCTAAATACTTATAAGTTAACTTTCCCATCTTTAATTAAGAAAGTATGTGAAACTCTATTTGAAAAATTCATCAGAAAGCCCACCTGACTGTGACTGGCATTTTCAGTTGCCCTGGAAACAGGCTCAAGACTCTGTTGCATTGTTTCGACCTAATGGGACAGTACAATAGTCCAGTGTCTTTCAGATCCGCTGTTTCGTGTGTCTTTAAATTTATCACTATAGATACTGGGTACAATTAACAAAGACTTTGGAAGGAGGGACCCTGAGAGCATTGACAACACTGAATCATGCCTTTCTAGTTTTTCTCAATGTGAGGCTTTCTCTGGAATTGTAGAAAAAAGTCAGGAGGAAACGTAATCCCCCGGGGAACTGGTCTTTGAAAATCCTTAAAGTGAAAGGACTCTTCTTAAAGAGTTCTTCTTTCTCAGCCAAGGCTCAGAAGGGCTAGACTACTGGGCTCAGGACGTTTGGGGAGAGAGAAGAACATCGACGCTCCTTCAGTCTTATACTTGTGAGATCAGAAGCGATCAGGCTCAGATTCGTGCTTGCTAGCCAAGCAGACAAGTAGCAGGAGAATGAATTCTGTGGTTAGGAAGTTGCGTCACTGGGGGTGGGGTGGAGGCAGGAGAGCCAATCCCGTGCATGGACACTGTGTGATTGGCAGGGAAGTCAACCTATCCAGGTGTGGTGGGGAAGAACAAATTTTCAGGAGAAGTATTCACCATCCCGGAGAGCTCTGAGTTTGCTAGTCCATTTTCCTGGGTCTCGTTATGTAGATTACTTCGGTGTTGGTAAAAGAAAGGATGGACTGATTTATACTGGAAGGGGCAGAGAACAGCTCTGTGCTAACCCTTGCCCCACTCCTGATACACTGAATTAGAAGGTCTGCAAGTGAGGTGAGAGCGTTGTGTTGAAAGAGCTTCCCAAATGATTGCTTTCTTCATGCTTGATAAAGGACCATTGTTCTAATCGACGCAACCATAGAATAGGTCAGATCTGAAGAAAAAGGTACAGTTAGGAGTAGGCATGGCAGTAGTGTATATGGGAGGAGGTCATGGATTATGGTATCAGAGATAAATAAATGGATTTGGCAGTTGGATAATAAGCAGTAGCTGTAGTATAGAGCGTCATTACTCACGGCGGGGTCTGCGGCTCAGCAGCATCAATGTCATCTGAGAACTTGTTAAAAAATGCAGAACCTTGGACCATATCCTAGACCTGTGGGATCAGAATCTGCATTTCAACGAGGTCCCTGGTGTCGTGGGAAAGGTGGTCTAGGATCCTGGTGGTGGGAGCAGCAAAATACCCTGGGATGAAGAGGCAAGGCTTGGGAGCCAGACTGCCTAATTCACATGATCCTGACATCCCATGCAGGCTGAGCCCATGGGCAAGGTGCACGAGTTCTCTGTGCACCTCAGCTTCCCCATCTGTAAAATGGGTGCAGTAATATCCCCGCAACTCTGGGCTGTTACAAGGAAGAAATCATAAATCCAAGTAAAGCACTTATCTAGAAGGTAGTAGGTGTTCAGTAAATGCTAGATCCTGGTCATCTTTCCTTAGATGGGATGATGTTGGACCCTTCTCTTCACCTCTCTGGACCTCAGTTTCCACGTAGAGAACATGAGGGCGATAATAAGTAGTCACTGGGCTGTGGTGAGGGCTATCAGACACATACGTGTTCTGTGGTCTGTAAACACGTCTCCAGATGTGAGGATGCTATCGTCAACCGCCTGTCAGAGGGAGAAGGGCAGGTACGAAGGCGAAGCTTTCAGCCAATCCCAGCAAGAAGGCAAGACCTCCCGAGGGGTAGGGGACCACCGAGGGTTTTCTGAAGCACATTGAGAACCAGACCACCCTCAGATATGTGATAAGGTAAAAGGTCATTGGGCTCAAGTCATCCTGTCCTCTGTCTTATTCTCTCCCCCTCCACCCATGGACCGGATCGGACCACCCATGAAGAGATGTTTGTGCAGTGGCTGGAGGGTAAATGACATCTTTGTGCAACCCTGGCTGGAGTGTGGCAAGGAACAGCAGGGGGGGACCACCCCCAGTTCTGTCCTAGAGTCCCCCGGACTTCCCTCTTTCTTTCTTGTCCTAGACAATCCTTGGGCAAGCTGACAACTCAGACTGTGACACTTTGGGTCCTCTTTTTATTTTTTTTATACGTTTATTTATTTATTTATGGCTGTGTTGGGTCTTTGTTGTGGCGCGCGGGCTTCCTCTAGTTGAGGCGAGCCGGGGCTACTCTTCGTTGCCGGGCGCGGGCTTCTCATTGCGGTGGCTTCTCTTGCTGCGGAGCACAGGCTCTAGGCGCACGGGCTCAGTAGTTGTGGCTCGCGGGCTCTAGAGTGCAGGCTCAGTAGTTGTGGCGCACGGGCTTCATTGCTCCACAGCATGCGGGATCGTCCCGGACTGGGGCTCAAACCCGTGTCTCCTGAATTGGGAGGCAGATTCTTATCCACTGCGCCCCCAGGGAAGCCCTGGGTCCTCTTTTTAATCTTGACTTTCCTCTGAGGGTGCAGCCGAGCACATCTGGGATACATTTCATTATCTGCAGAACCGAGAGACATAAAATCTTTTACACTCACTCTCTGTAGCTGGCTTAGTGCCTAAGGGGCAGAAAAGCTGACCCTGGATTTATTGCTGCTGCTGGGAGACTTGGGAGGTTTCGGCAGCAACATCACATTTTTTTTCCATCACGGCTCAGCTGGATGGAAGTACTGTGAGTGAGGCTCAGTCCCAAGTGCCTCGGGACACTGTCAGGGCCAAGGAGTGAATGCAGCCACTACAGGGGCCCCTAGAGGCCTCCAAAAAGGTCTGTGTGCGAATATGTACCAGTTGGGAAGGAGAAGAACCCACGCCGAGTCATCGGGCGCTGACTGCTTATTCCTTGTGCAATCCCCCGCCTTAGCACTTGCCTTCTGCTTGGAGGACCGAGTCCACAGCACCTCTTTCTGTGTCTTCCTGGTCCTCCAAGACAGCCTTTACAATTACAGTTGCAAAATCTAAAGCCCAAGTGAACACTTGAGGAATGTGAGCTGTGCCGAGCGAGTCTTTGCTTTTCCCTTTCATCATCCGTTGCCCCATCTAGAACCATCTGTGAAGGCTTTGACAGCAGAATGCCCCCCCTCACAAAGACAGCATAAAACTTGAGTTTAACCAGGGCAGAAATGCTGGTCCTGACCCTCTTCAGTCATCCGATCTCCTGAAGGAAACCCCCAGCCCGGCCCGGCCCTGCCTGAGCGATCCTATTGTGTCTTTCTAGTTGGGCGAAGGACCCTTTCTGTCTCAGGAACAATGTTAGTCACTGTTGAGAAGAAAGCACATTTGTGACGCTCCAAGATATTAAATAAGAATGCCCTGATTCTCCCGAGGCTCTCTGGGAAGACAGAGTTCTGAAGACTGACTCAACTATTTATGACAACGTGGAAAGGACTGGATGGCTTGCCAGAGAGAAGCAGACACCTGCTGGTCTCAGCACTGGGCAACTTCAGACCCTCTTACTTGACAGAAGACAGATGGCCCGGTGTGAGGGTTGGTTGTGTAGCAGAGCATCCGTGTGTGTGTGTGTGTGTGTGTGTGTGTGTGTGTGTGTGTGTGTGTGAAGGTTGTCTCCCCATTACCCTCTGAGAGGGTCCCACGTCAGGAGGTGAGTTCTCAGAAGGAAGGAGGGCACCTGGGACATCATGCCCATTCACTGGTCCAGAGCAGCTGATTGGACCCCACTTCCCAGGGTGGTGCAGCTTCTGGGTCCTTCCGGGGTATTGGGGTCCCTGACCCTGGCCAGTGTGGAGGGGAGGTCCTGCAGTCCTGCTCGGAATGGAGCAGGTGGTGAGGCCCCTTCCCCAGGGAGCATCGGGCTGCTCTGAGACAGTTTTGTCCTTCAAAACAAAAGGGTCCCTTGATTTTTAAAAAAATGCTGGTCCTAACTTCTTCATTTACTCTTGGTGGGTAACAAGCCTCCCATTCACTTTCCAGAGGGTCTCTTTCTCTGGGGCCTCAGAGAAGGCGCATTGTTAGGAGACTGGAGGATGGAAATGTGGGCCAGTGAGGGCCGTGCTGTGAGCTCTCAGGGTGCTTAAATACTTGGAAACAAGCCCCTCCCTCCCCTTTCAGAGAGAGGCTTATTCAGGTTGGAGATTCGGAAACTTTCTATTTTGTGATGTAGACTCTTTTGATCCATCAACCGTGGCATTAGTTTCTTCTCAAACCAGGTGAAAAAATGACTGTGATAAAAACAAGCCTGGATTTTCCTGGTTCATGATACATCCCGTCACTTGGATACATGCAATTAAGTCTTCAAACCCCCTAGACATAGTTCTCTAAAGAATAGGGGAATCGTTTGAAGACAGGTGATAAGTTCCTCGAAACAGAAAGGAATGTGTTCTTTGGATAAGAGCAAAACTTCAACTCGTCCTTTTTTTGCTGGAGGAAAAAAAGTCTCTGGTTTAAGGTCTCCTTAAATCACTTCGGCAGAAAACCAGTTACACTGGCACAAAAAAGAAACCAATTTTCAAAAGGAATGAAAACACTAAGATTGAACTACACCCTCCCAGTCCTATTTTTTCAACTCTCATCTGTCTGTGGGTGACTCTAACACCTGTGTCTGGATGCCTCTCTCTGGACTCCAGATCTACCTTTCCAACGCCTGCTGGATTTGTCCACCAGTGGGTATCTTGCTGTCCCCCAAATTGAATGTGTCCCACTCTGTACTCCACCCTCCCCTTTGGAATGCCACCTCCTCTTGATTCCCTTGTTTCTGCTGAGGGCATCAACTCTTGTAACCAAGCAGGACCCTATGGGAAAGAGAGCCCCTCATGTCCTCTGCCTGCCTCTTGTTTGTAGGAAAACTCTAGGCTCCCAGGCTTTTCCCAAATTCCAAAGAGTAAATTTAATCAGAGAAGTGAGAAAATGCAAAAAGAAAGGAAAACAGTAAAACAAGACAAAATAATAATACTTTAGACATTAAACAAAGTCAAAGACCTTTAGTTCCACCTCAAGGACTGTAGATAATATTCTGAGCCATGTCCTTTGAGCTCTTTTGCAGATACTAGAATCCCCACCATGTGGAAGAAGTTAACTGTGTGCTGCCCACAAGCATGTAGACCCCAGACTGGTTGGAACCAGAAGGTTGATGATGTTGACTCCGGATTACCTCACCAGCAACCAATCAGAAGAATGTCCACGAGCTGATAACAAACCCCACAACCCTCCTCCCTCACCCTGTCTTTAAAAACCTTTCCCTGAAAGCCTTCAGGGAGTTCAGGTCTTTTAAGCACCAGCTGCCTGGACTCCTTGCTTGGCACCTGCAATAAGCGCTTCACTTTCCTTTACCACACCGGGTGTCAGTAGATGGGCTTTACTGTGTAATGTCAAGAGGACCCAAGTTTGGTTCAGTAACATTATCATTGTGAATGCTGCCAATTCTCTCTCTTTAGTGATTCAGAACCCCCCCATCCCCCGGTTCCCACCACTAACAAGCATGATAGTGAAAGACCTTATCACTGCTTCCTTTGACAATTGCAACAGGCTTCTCCCTTGTCCAGCCTTTTCCCATGCCAATCCTTGTCCACAAATCATGCAGAATTAATTTTCCTAAAGCACAGCTATAGTCATCTCCTTGCTGTGGTGGACATTTGTCAGTAGAAGCTGCCCAATGTCACTGAACATCCTCCCATATTTTGGGCTAATGTCTTCCTAACATAGAAACTGTACATCCCAGACTCCCTTGCAACTAAAGCTCAGGTTTATGATTTCAGGAATCCATTCTTCTGTAAATGCATGTGGGAGGTTGGATCTTCAGGAGTGAAGGTGGGATGTGTTTTCATGACAATAGCTCCTGTTTCCTGGCTTCAGAGCCAAAATGTTTAGCTCACCTGAAGTTTCTATAAGCTACCTAATATTGTGTGGAAATTCTCTTTCAGCTTGGACTAGGCAGAGTGGATTCTGTTGTTGGCAACTAATAAGCAAAAAATTAAAAGTAAATATTGATGGCTGCTCGGTGCCTAATCAAATAAACATCTGCTCCCCAGCCTGGCATCCACATTTCTCTGCAATGTCTCAGAGCAACAGGGCTTTCAAGGCCATCAGAGTTGTGTTTCTATTTTCCTACTTGTGCTGCCTTTGTTAAGTGCATTTCCTCAGATTTTATGATATTCCCCCTATAATCATAGTTTTCCTGCATTAGCTTCTACTTTGGTTTAACAACTGAAATAAAATAACCACCAGGAACAAGCTTTTTATGATGAGGGCATTCCAAAATTTAGTGTGGGGCTCTCTCCTCTTTGATTTTTAGACACTGAGATCAACAGCTCCCAAAGGCCCCAAATTATGCTAATATATGTCCTATATAAGTATAAAACCCATCAAGTCTTGCTTGGGAGAAAACTCTAAAACATTACAGGGGAACTTTATTAGCATCAAAAAAGCATTTTTGATGATGTCTTTCTACACACCTTTCATTTTCTTCTCATATTTTCCTATCTTTGACTGTGTCTATACAACATCAAATGTAAGTGAAAAATTCAATCAAAGAAGTTTTTCATGTTATGCAGATAAAACATCTGGAAGATTTAATTTCTTCTTTTCCATCCTGTGGATGGTCTTGTAGAGATTTAGTCTATGTCATTTACCAAGATAGCTACTTCCTCATCTCAGTCCATCCTTCACCTTCACATGAATTTTTTAAAATCTTTAATTTTTGAGAAGCTCTTTTCCACTTTAGAAAGACAAAGGCTTCACCAGACCTTTGAGGATGCCCACAGAAAGGGATGCAATATTCGTTGCTAACCTGCCTCTTCCCAGTCTTGCTTTGATAATGTTGGAGATGATGAATTGAAGAAAAGGATATTTGGATCAGAATAGGAAGGTCCTGACTTTGTTAAGCCCTGTGAATATGGAAGTAATTGTCAAAATCAGTCCTGGACCCTCTGCTGGATGTGGTACACGTGAAGCCTCCGTAGGCATCATTGTTCACTGACTGCTGGAAGGGCCTAATGCTGTCCGTCACTGTGGCCTTGGATCTGATACCATGTTGCTGACATTGACTCTGAGCTACATTGTTCTCATTAGTAGTGACCACCTTGGTTTCCCAACTGATGGGAGCTGCACTGCCCTGCTTCAGTGCTGACGGTCGACGCTCTATGTGAGATCTAGTCACAGTTTAATAGCTTCCCTTTCCTTGGCAAAGAAAACATTTTTCTAAGATCTACAGTTACCATTGAAGCCAAGTTCATTTAGACTCATTGTCCTTCTTTTTCTCCCATTCTCACTCTCCAGGCATGCTACAAGCATCACTGTCAACTGGCAGTGTCAACCACGCCACTGAAAACCAAAGTGTAGCAAGGTAAGAATGATGAGAACCCAGAACCTTTACACGATCAGGTGACAGCCTTTTGGATTACATTCTTAAAAGATTTAATTGGGCTTCCCTGGTGGCGCAGTGGTTGAGAGTCCGCCTGCTGATGCAGGGGACGTGGGTTCGTGCCCTGGTTCGGGAGGATCCCACATGCTGCGGAGCGGCTGGGCCCGTGAGCCATGGCCGCTGAGCCTGCGCGTCCGGAGGCTGTGCTCCTGCAACGGGAGAGGCCACAACAGTAAGAGGCCCGTGTACTGCAAAAAAAAAAAAAGATTTTAACTATATCAGCCTAGTTTCAAGAATGGCAAACACCACGAAATTCTACTGTTAACATTTTGCATGATAAGTCTTTACTGATTGAATTTTAAAGAGTAAATGAAAAGCTTTGGGGGGGTTTGTTTTACCTAAATGAATTCAAGTTTTCTTTGTTCTGCATAGTTTAACTGCCATTACCATAAATAGGTCATTGGTTTTGACTTCATGAAACTACTGGAAGTTCCCATGATAAATCCCTGTGCTGGCATTTTATATCATTATATAATAATAATATAGTATATAGTATATATGTAAGAGCATTTATATATTTAAATATTTATAAAGAGATAAATTAAGTTATGCTGAATTAAGATATTTAATTATGAATTAAATATATTTAAAGATATAAATATTTAAAGATATATATTTAAAGCTTCCCCTCTAGTGTGGTGAATGAAATATTTACCGCCAATTCTTATGGAACAATTACTTATTGGCTAAGAGGGCGTAATGTTTGCATTCACTCCCAGCTTTATGAATCATCTGTCTCATGATCGCCAGTTTGCTGGATGTGATGATTTAGGGCCTGTTGGAGTCTGTGAGATTTTACAAAAGAGGTGTTCACCGTCTTTCAACACATTTCAGGAAGGTCAGGCTTGACCATACCACCTAGATAACCATGTTGCTGGGGCAGATTTAATTTGTGTCCTGGTAAATTATCTACCCCATACGTTGAACAAAACCGGAAAATCTTGTCATCTGGTTGCCAGATGCTTTAGAGAAACTTGAGATGAAAACACTGAAGTTCAGTTAAGTACTTTAATAATTTCAGTTTTATTATTTCACAAAGCTTTTCAGATAAGGATCGAGCGTATATATATGCTTGATATCTATCTGTCTATCTATCTATGTATATTCTGACTCCCTTTTCAAAAGTTTATTAAAATCCACTGTCTTTCAATTTAAGGGACTAGACTACTACTCAAGGTGCCATCTCTTGGAACCCCAAGACACTCAGCAGGAGTGAAGTGATCCTAAACATAACCCTTTAATATTACAGATTCTGTGGGGCTGATCCCAAAAGACTGAGGAATAACCTGGGGTGAACTTTATGTCTCTAACCATTTGTATCCTTATCAAGAAGCTGAAATACATCCGAGATTTACTGTTTGGGCTGAGAGCCCTGCTCAGGACGGGCCCACACTGATTACACTCTGGGAGTAATTATACGCTGTCTTCACACTTGAACTGTTAGTGAGGTGAATGTACTTTCTCCTTCCTTTACGAGGCTATCATGAGCTTTGTAGTGCCTGGTACTTAAGGACCATGATGACATAGTGGAGGCCCCTCCACGGGACACCCCATGTGAAGCTGAGCAACATGGTGGAATGGGCTGGGAACTATACGGCTGGAGATCCTGGACTTGAATGCCAATCCTGCTACTTATGAGTGGTTTGATGTTGGACGGGTCTCTCAGTCTCTCTTCCTTATCATCTGCAAAAGGCGGATAATCGCATGTTCTTTCCAGGCTATTGGTCGAATGAAACGAGATAATACATGTGAGTACATCTGGCACCTGGTGGGTCTTACTAAGCATTAGTTGAACCCGAATCTGGACTCAAAATCACCAAACACTGGCCAATGTCGCTGTTGCCAGCCCTGGACCAACTTAGTGTGCCTGCACCCTGGAAGAAGCAGGGACTCTCTTGGTTCCTTGTTTACTTTGGAAATTCCAGTGCACGATGGAAGGTTCGAGGCATCAAGGTTTAGGGAGACACGATTCGGTTCGGAAGTCTCTGGGAAACCTTGGAAGAGGAACTTGCTCCGCCTTCCTGGGTGCCCTTCAGGGTGGACGGGGAACTTCTCAGACCACTCTCCCAGAGACCCTTCCACATCGAACAGGACTCTCAGGCCTCTTTGTAGTGCACTAGAATCCTTTGGGATGTTTGGGGGCTAGAATGAGCTTCCAGGGGCCGAGAAATTGTCTTTGGTCTGAAGTTGCTGGAGTCACATGCTTTTGATCACCCTGAGCAACACAAGCTCATCTCTTGTTACCCAGACCTAATGGAGCTTGTCTTACTCTTTAAAGAATCACCACTTCCCTAGCGCAAAGGCCTCCCTGTGGCCTGAGGATGCAGGGCTGGAAGGAGAGAGTCCGGGGAGGAGACGGTCACTGCTTTGGCTGGAGGGTCGCTCACTTAATAGAGTGGAAGGAGCATGGACTTCACAACTGCACAGCACCAGTTCTTGTCTTAGCTGTGCAACTTGGCCAAGTTCTCCAGCATAAATAAGCCTCAACTTCCTCATCTGTATAGTGGGTAGAATGCCACCTATCCACAGGCTGTGAGTATTAAAGGAGATCACAAGTGTTAAAAACTCTACACACAGTAGGCATTCAGTAAATCTCAGTTCTCTTCACTGACCCCCAACTAGCTCCCTCATTTTTTCATGTGGTCTCAGACCGTGTGCATGTGCCCAAACCCCTCTCCCATTCACGGCTCAGTCCCGTTTTCCTGGGGCTCCATTCCTACACGTCTCCCATTTCCCACCTAGTTTCTACATCCCAGCTTCTTTTCCCTTTGGTCCTTGAGATGCTCCCCTGCTAGTTGCTATGTCCTCCCCGGCACTTCCCATCCCAGTGTTTTCTTGGGCAACCCCTTTGTGGTATTTCTGCTCTGGCTTTCCCAGGTGGCCGTGTGCCTCTCGTAGCACTGGGGTATCCAGTCTCCTTGGTCCTCAGTAAGCAAGTGGGCAGTGCCAGGCAGAACACCAGCTATTAGGCCAGGGTGGTGCAGACCCACTGCCCCTCTGACTTGGTGGGGAGGACAGCATTTCCTGCCACTAGCCCGGGTGTGTCTGCGGGTGTGTGGGTGAGGGCACTCGCTGTCTGCACGTGAGTGGCCTTCTCCTGGCAACAGGGAGAGGAGAAGGGGAAATAAAATGCTGGCTCATGACTACAGAGCACCTTTCTTATTGCTGCATTTACCTCCTTGATTCTCACCATGGCATCCAGGGACCATGCAAACAGATAAAGGCGGGGGGAGCAGAACAGAGGGACCAGGTACAATAAAGAGGGAAAGGCGTGTGGGTAATGGGTGAATTGATTTGATTTCATATACATTTATATCAGCTCTTCTACCCAAACCTAGAAAGATGTCAAAACGTGGGAACAACGAGAGCCTGGGAGAAAACTGAAAGAAATCCAGGCTGGAATAAGAAAACACCCTTTAATACTCCTGCTCTTCCTTTCCGTGAGGGGATCCTGTGCTAGAGAGGGCTGCCAGGTACATCTGTGTCAGCACTGTTCTTCAAACTGTAGGTCCTGACCCAGCAGAGGATCAAGAGATCAACTTAGGCTGAGAGCCAGCATTCTTTAAAACTTTTTGATTGAAGTATAATGTATACAACCACATACATAAATCTTAAATGTATAGCTCAGAAATTTAAAATTTTATGTATATATGCATAAAACCAATACCCAAATCAAGATATAGAACATGTCCTGCAACCCGGGAGCTTCCCTCCTGTGACACCCAAGTAAATACTCACCCACTTCCCTAGAGACAACCACTGCTTTGACTTCTATGACCACAGGTTAGTCTTGGCTATTCTTAGTCATCATATAAGTAGAATCATACAATTATACTCTTTTATCTGTCTTCTTTCACCCAAATGTTATGTTCATAGGGCAGTAGTTCATTTTTTTATAGCCATGCAGTAGTTTATTGTATGAATACACTGCACTTTAAGGCATTAATTCTACAGTTGAACATTTGGTTTATTTCCAGTTTTGTGCTGTGACTTTACAAGTCCTTTGGTGGACATCTTCACTCATTTTTCCTTGGGTATATTCATAGGATTGGAATTGCTGGGTCTGAGGGTTGAGGCATGTTTATTTTTAGAAAATACTACCAAACAGTTTTCTAAAGCTGAACTATCCAGTGTGTTAGCCTATCCTTATGGTAGTAGGCTATCCTTATGGCTATTTAAATTTAACTTCAAACAAAATTTTAAATTCAGTCCTACAGTCACACCAGCACAGTTCAAGTGCTCAATAGCCCCTTGTGGCTCGTGGTCATTGTTGGGACAGTGTAGACAGAGCCCATTTCCATCCTCAGAGAACTTTCTCTGATGTTCCAAACTGACTTCCAGCATTTCTCAAAACACGAAATCAGGTAGAACACATGAGAGTGCATTCTATCAAGTAAGGGTAACTATTGTTTCATGAGTCTTTTGTTTCAGCAATATTTTTGTGGATGTGTGTACTCGGTTGTGGTGTGAAGTGTATTTCTCACCATGGGTCATAGTAAAGGCTCTGTCAAGAGGCAGGTTTTTGTGACCTTTGGCTAGAAACGTGGAGGGAAGATGAAGAGGAAAGGAGAGGTTGTGAGGGAGGGGGATACATAAGGACTTCTGTGGACCAAGTGGGATTTTTGTCAACCTAATGCTTCTTGGTTATGTCGTACAAGACTGCATAGGGTACAGATTAATTTCTGGAAGTATATATACTTCCTGTAAGTTCATTCTTCTGAATGAGTAGTAGAGACAGACGCTGTTTAGTGATGGATGGTCTCAGCTTTCCATACTTCCCAGCCTGAGGCATCTACTCGCTCCATGAGACTTGACTGGCCCTGCGTGGCGCTGGCTCACAGGGTTACTTCAGTGACCCACTGGGTACATGCAGGATGTAATGAACCACCGCTGCTGCCCAGAAGAGAGCTGCTTCTGGCAAGTCAATGCCAATGAGAATGAAATGTCAGATTAGCCTTGCAGGCCTTCAAACTCTGATGTGTGCCATTTGGTCACCTCGTCTTCTGGTGGTACAGTACATTGCAGATGTCCTTTGAAAGCTCATTAAATATAAGCAGTGCCCCAAATTATGGTGATTGTACAAGATGTTCTCAATATGACATTATTTCTTTAATCAGGGAACAGTGACTCCTGCATAGTTTTAACAGTGGAAAGTGTTCAGTCACCAGAAACAGATAGAAAATCAAGCAATGATTTCAGACTTCTGAGCAAAGTCACAGAAAACTCTTGTTAGTTCCAGTACCTTGTAGAGGTAGGATCACTTTCTAGTCTGGTCCCCAAGAGCCCATCTCAGGCGATGACCCCACGTGGGTCTAGGAGGTGCCCGTGGTCTTCAGAAAGCCTTCGACCCCGGGTCACCCTTGGTCCTAATGTCCCTGGAGTGATGATTTGATTCCAGAGGCAGGTTGTTCCACGTGTGTCAAAGCTGCCTGGAGATGCCAGATTACACTGAGGACACAGCATCACGCCATCTGAGCACATGTTGTGAAATCAGCCTCGCTGAACGGACTGTGAGAATTAGGTATAAAGATCTTTCCCTGTCCACTGGCATCTTCCTTCTCTTCAAGGATGTCAATAGCTAAGCCTTTTTTTGATAGACGTGTTCTTGAAAAGTCATGTACGTTAAATTTGGATACACTGAATCCTAGTTCCCCTGGTCTTTTGCTCCAGCATCAGTTTTATAAATGCTCACACCTGACTGCTCTTCAGTGAAGAATGACTCCAGCAGTTATGCTTCTCCGCCTGCCTCCGCCTTCTGCCACACAGAGGATGGTAAACAGTCCCTTGCAAGTACTGGATGTGTATGGGCTGGTGGTGGGAGGCCACTATTTGAAAGCATCTTATCATTAATTATTTTATGAGTTTGGGTTTTCAAAGTCAAGTTTCCTTAAACTGAGGCATGCTTGTATCATGAATTCCAGTCTGATCAACTGTGTGTCCCATTGTCGCCACCTCACATAGAACTGGTGGACCCCACTGCATTTTATTGAGCCCATCATCCTAATACTTAATTTTCTATGGCAATTGTTGACTCAACATATGATCTAAATTCAAGGCCTGAGCCTACAGCTTAAGACTCCTGACATCCAGGATACATCAGAGGTAGGAAGTATGTTGCAGCAGATTCTTTGCTGCCTCTCTCGAGGCCAGCCCAGGTATCCCCCATGCATCACAGCCCTCCTCGCTCCTGGGCTCCCATGTGGCTTCAGAATCTTTCTCAACACAGTAGTTCAGGCATCCACTAATCAATATTCAGAATTAGTGAGATGAAACTTACTTACCTGCTCTGGATTCTATCATTTATGGGTGAATTCTCCTTCAGTGAATCTAAGGCTGAAAAGAAATCTCATTGGTTTAGACTGCTTTGTCTGAGCCCTGGCCAGAGCACATTTATAGAAGATAGAATCGTGTGTTCTTTAGTCAAATGGATTGTCACAGTTTTATCCCTTCACTGTTGGTGTATCAGAGAGGCACCAGAGCATGAGAGAGTCAGAGGGACCTGAATTCAAATCCCGGTCCTGCAGCTTACTTGCTGCATCACCCTGAACAAATGACAACCTCTCTGAGCTTCAGTTTCCACAGCTGCAAAATGGGATGATAAAATCTACCGCAGAGAGTTGTTGTGACGTTCTATCAGGAAGTATTAGTATAATGCTTAGCATATTGCAAGCACTCAATACATGGTAGTAATTATATTATTTTCAACTGCTGTGACTAGTTGTAGGTCTTAGGTTCTCCTGTGTTGGAATTTAAATAAAGACATGCATTAGTCATAGGAAACATAACCTCAGTCCTCCAGTTGGGACCTACAAGGAGGGTGCCCACAGTAAAGGCAACGAAAGCAACCTCAGCTGGATTGTTTCTGCACTTTCTCTCCAAAACATGGCTATTCGGACGGGATCCAAAATTAAACCCTTAGGAGACAATAAAGTAAGCAGACAGCTGTTGCTGCAGAGCTGCATTAACCTCTCAGCCACACCCCTTGAATCGGCCTCTCCAGAGAAGCAGAAAACATGTGAGACACCGCAGATTCTGCAGCAGAACAAGAATATGACCTGGGAAATCCTGGAGGTGGCTCATATCACGGGCAGACCTCTTACCACACAGCTGTGCCCAGGCCTGTTAAATTTGATAGGAGGGCTGGCTCATAGAATTACGATTTTCTCTGCTAAGTATAACACTGTGAGGAAAAGAGAAGGGAACTCAATAAAAGAAACGAGTTGATGTCCTTGTTAGGTAGGAAGTGTTGGTTCTAAGTGAGCCGTGTGGCTCTAGCTACCTGTCAGATGGCATCTACCACAGCCATGCAGAATACCTTTTGGCAAGCTTACGCTGGGCCATAAGGACCGGAGTATAGCCGTGTCACGAGAGCACAAGCCATTCTGATCAGAGAACATCAGCAGGAAAGAGTAGAGATATTTTTACTTGGGTCCTTTCAATTGAGTTCGTCCTAGAAGCCAATGGAAACAATTCTTCGAATCACCACCATATTGGACTGAGAACACATATTGTCTGACATCCTAAGAGAGTACTATGACTGAATCTCACAGAGATAAACACTGCAGCTACCGCAGAATCGGGTGTTTAGTGCAAGGAAATAGCTTCTGGAAAGCCCTGTCCACATGGTAAGGGGCTGCCTCACACTCTGTGCTTCCCTAGAATGATGAGCTCCTTGCACACACTGTTCTCACCTCTTTTACTTGAAACGCTCGTCAGTAATCCTCCCCACTCTCCTGTAACGCACTCATACACGAGCTCAGTGGTTCTCAAACTACAGCAGCCCTGGGAATCGCGTAGAGGGCTTGTTCAAACACAAATTGCTGGGCCCCGCCTCTGGAGACTGTAATTCAGTACTTTTGGGGTTCTTCTGAGAATTTGCATTTCTAACAAGTGCTCAGGTGATGCTGATGTTGCTGGTTCCTGGCCCACATTCTAAGAACCACTGCTTTAAGGACGCGTGCACAGAGCTGGGGTTAATGGTTGGTTGTGTGAATGAATGAGTGGGTGACGAATGAATGAATGGATGGATGGATGATGGATGAAAGTCCTCCTTAGCTACCTCTTTTTTTTGCGGTACGCGGGGCTCTCACTGTTGTGGCCTCTCCCGTTGCGGAGCACAGGCTCCGGACGCGCAGGCTCAGAGGGCATGGCTCACGGGCCCAGCCGCTCCGCGGCATGTGGGATCTTCCCAGACCGGGGCATGAACCCATGTCCCCTGCATCGGCAGGCGGACTCCCAACCACTGCGCCACCAGGGAAGCCCCTACTTAGCTACCTCTTTAATATACTCAGAATTAATATTTTTGTCCTATAGGGATATCCTCGGCAAAGTGTACTTCCTACGGTAAAGGAAGCCTATTTTTTTTTCTTTTCTATTTGAAGACAGTCTTTTTCATCCTACCAGGCCAAATATCCTGCGATAAGTAGTTTAGTCTCTCTTGCTAATTCCAGGGCACACGGAGTTCTCAACTGTGAAGGTGCCAGAAGTTCTCTGGATTCAAAGTGTGTCTCTACAGATGGACAGATTGGGGAGCCAGACTCTTCACTGCTTTCCCTGCTCTAAAAATTCTCAGTGTTTCATTTGAACACATCAAAGCGAGCTGGGATGAAAGACAAAACGAGCTTGACACTACAAAAATGGTGCCTGCTTGGGCGCCATGACACGTGAGCATGGCAAGGGCTGGTCTTGGGCCATTAACCAGCTGGGGCTTCACCTGGAGAGCCTGCTGCTGCTGGCCTGCCTTTTGGCCTTGGTGTGAGCATTTTTCACCCAAATTGGGCCACTCCTCATCCCTGGTAACATGGTAACAGCAGGTTCTGTCAACCGTGGTTGTTTCCCAGCTGTCTGTAGGCATGTTCCATGGCACCAGATTTGCTGTTTGATCATTTTAACAATTAATTATATTACATGTTGCCATTGTAATAGACTGACATATTTCTATAGAAGAGTAGAAAAAAGGGATAAATCACTTCCTACCACTGTAAAAATAACCCTGTTGACATTGACATTTTGTATATTTCTTTTCAGTTCAGTTTCTAGGCTCAGGATTATTTGTTTTTAATATATATGTGATGAGCCTGTATCTGTATCTTCTGCCAAACACACTTTCTGCAGAAAAGGAAGCCTTTTTGTTTTTAAAGACTTTGCTTTTTATTCTGCCTCACCAACTGACCTGCAGTGGGTAGTTTAGTCTCTCTTGTTAATTCAGGGCGCATAAAGTTCTCAACCGTGAAGGTGCCAGAAGTTCTCTCTTTCTAGCTTTAAAAAATGATTTTATAAAGTAGATTTGCAATTTTCCCACTTTTTAAAAATCTGATTTTAAAAATGTGATTACTTAGAATCTTAAGCTGATTTTGTATTCTTTTTCCATTTAAGGGGAATGTGATATATATTTCCCAGTGATAATATAAACTCCTATCGAATTACTTTAAAAGTCTCCTTTTGACCCTCCTTACTTAGATCAGTTGTAGCCAGAAAACAAAACTAAACTAAAAACTAAAACCAAAACAATGGTAGGACAGAAAGTGTGAAAAGCAGCACTGAATTCTATTCAGTGTACAACACCAAGGCTCTTCCAATGAGCCAAGGAAAAATGGCATCATGACTGTGAAAAACAGACTGATTGGTTAAAAATTAATCCTGAAGCCTGATCATTAAGTCTAAAATAAAATCAACTTTGAGGCTCAAGTTATCAAGTTTAGTGAGTCTTCATTTATGCAAATGCCTAGATGCCTACTTCCTTTTGGGTAGCAGAAACCAAGATGGCAGGATGTGTTCTCTTGTTCAGGTAGAGACGTGTGATTTCCAGTAGATCTGAGTTCACGTCTTAATTTTCACATGCAGGGGATGGTTCCTCTTCCTCAAATTGCCTTCAGGTAGCATGGCACTGCTAGAGGGCAATTTCGTTTTCCATCAAGGGCTGGTAAGCAGACATTTCTGATAGCACAGGGTACCAGCTAGGGGTTGGCTGGCGCTCTTAAAGGAGAGAGTAACACTGCACCAGGGCTGTTAAATATGATGATAAAAATGTAAACACGTGTCCCCTTTTTGTGGAAAAATACGAATTATTTAATTCACTTCTGAAAATTAAAAAAAAAACCCAAAGATTTTTAAAAATGAAAGACAACTTACTGGATGAATATCCACATGCACATAACATGTAGGCTTAATCTTTTTAGAACATGGAAAGAATATGCATCCCCAAGACACTTATGAAGACAACAGTCCTATCAAAATAAAATTGCCATCACTGAGACCAAAAAAATGTTCCTTTGGCACGTAAAGGGTCTAGTAAAGTTTGTTCCAGTTATGTTGGCCTAGCGTGGGCTGACCACTGGAGTAGTTTGCTAGGGCTCCATAACATGGTACCACAGACGGGGCAGCTTAAATAACAGAAATCTATTCTCTCACAGTCTTGGAGGCCAGAAGTCGGACAGTCTGGTTACTACTCCCAAACACATTTCACTCACATTCCAACTTCCCTCGGCAGTGGCACCACCCAAATCAAATCCTGTGTTGAATATGAGGGGCAATTCCTACAGCGGTCCAAGTGGGATGGATTTGCATTGATCCTACAGTTTGACTTTGCTTTAGACCGATAGCTGAAGGGCTTGAGAGGCTCGTATTCACTGAATCTACTTTATCTCTGATTTCTTAATTTTTTTGAATATTTTGTGATACTTCACCGATGTATTCTTGGTATGTAGAATGAAGAGTATATCTCTGTCTGACTCATCTCTCTAACGAGATACATGTTATCTGTCTGACGTGAGTGTGCCTTGGAGGTGATGGTGGATGCTTCCTTACTAGCTTCTGAGATTTATCTGGAGAACAATAGTTGTTATCCTTTAAAACTGACCCTCTGAGAAAAGAAGGCTTTCTGTAGGCTGAGACTGAATCACCTGCATTTCTAACTAATCCTTGAAGGTAGCTTCTTTTTTTTTTTTTTAATAAATTTATTTATTTATTTATTTATTTCTGGCTGTGTTGGGTCTTTGTTGCTGCACTCGGGCTTTCTCTGGTTACAGTGAGCAGGGGCTACTCTGCATTGTGGTGCGCGGGCTTCTCATTGTGGTGGCTTCTCTTGTTGCAGAGCACGGGCTCTAGTCACGCAGGCTTCAGTAGTTGCAGCACGTGGGCTCAGTAGTTGTGGCTCATGGGCTCTAGAGTGCAGGCTCAGTGGTTGTGGCACACGGGCTTAGTTGCTCCGCGGCATGTGGGATCTTCCCCGACCAGGGCTCGAACCCGTGTCCCCTGCATTGGGAGGCGGTTTCTTAACCACTGCACCACCAGGGATGTCCGAAGATAGCTTCTTACACCCTCCCATCTGACTGTGGGCAAGGACAGCCCTAGAAACTTCCATCTCTTGCTCCCAGAGCTGTGGTCAGAGGCCATGGGAAGATCACATCCAGTATTATGACAAAATGAGTAAGGACATAAGTGTAAAAAGTGGGGCGAAATGTCCTTGAGCTAATGTAATAAACACTCTGAACTGCCAGAGTGAAGCGAAACCAAACCAAACAAAAATAGCTTCAGGTGAGAAAGATAAATTCTCAAAATCTGCATATGCTCAATACACACCATCAGGAGAAAATTTCCCTGGGGAAATAATATCTTTTTGGTACGACCTCTGAGCAAGTCAGAATTGTTAAATGTGAAAGAACCTGCCACCTTGTCCAAATGCTTTCCTGCTACCAGGATGCGTGCAATTGCATTATGCAGAGAGACTATCAATCATGTATTTATTCGGCCTTTCATGATCAAGTCTGAGTTTGGGGTAAATCAAAGTGAAATCATGACCCCCAGGGTTTCGTGATGGAGGTGATTGAGTGACCCAGTCGTTGGGGGTTTTCTGAGTCTCAGTGTGAGACGGAGTCTCCCGTTTTACATTCAGAGTCACAAATGCTCCCACAGAGCCATGCTGGGACCGTACAGACATTTAAACGGTTGGCCTGGTGCTCAAAAGTTAAGCGGCTGAAAGCACAAAGCAAAGACTTAGCAGCAGGAAGCTGAGTGAAAGTGTTCGCTTGGCCGGGCATTGAGAAATGCGTCCCGATGGGGAGAGATGCAGAGATTTTGGACAGGAAGCCCTGCCCCTCCCCACAGTGTCACTCAAGGTGGCGGGTCCCCCACCTCCACCCAGGCCACCTCCCACCTGTCACCTTATGGCTGGCTTCTTGCATCCAGCGTGGAGGAGAGGCGCCCAGGCGGGTGATTGTCGGCTCCAGCCTGGCATTCTGATGGAAGGCAGAGGCAGACGGCTTTTGAATGGTCACTGCCATAGATTTCCATTCGCCTGTCCTCATAGCCGCTTCTCTCTGCGTTTCACAGATCTGCTCTGGGTGAACCCTTGGAACACCCTGGCCAGGGGCATTTCAGGGTTAACAGCCTCATGAGGAATCAGGGGAGAAGTCAAGCTCTGTGTCGGGCCAGTGCAGGACTGACCAGGGAGACCTGAGCTCTCTTATCAATGGGGCCATCACACCGTTCCAGCTTCAGGAGCCGACGGTAGATGTGGGGCTCGCCACAGGCCAAGGTGTGAGAGAACTTTATTCCTAATGCCCTTGTTTCCCTTTGGCTCTCCTCCCCCGTCTTAGTGAGCCCCGGTGAGTACGACTGTCACCCTTGGGCTACCCGCTGGTTCTCTCCAAACAGCAGCATAAACCCCTGCCGTGTTCCACATTCCAGACTTCTCCCGATTTCCTGTCCCTATTCAAACGCGCGCTGCCTCTACCATCTGACGGTGCTGTTCTGCATTGCCACCGCCCTATAACACGGGTGTGTTTCATCAGGCCTCTTCATTCTCTGGAGGTGGGCAGGGGGACCAAAAAGAATGATGCCTTCTATATGCTTTGTGAGATCTTTATATACTTTTGACCATCCTGGAAGGCAGGGGATGTTAGCCCTATATTCCGGAAAAAGCTCAGAGAGATCAAGAAATTTGCTGAAAATCTCCCAGCCAGTCCAGAGGGGAACCAGGATTCCAGCTCAGCTGGCTCAGAAGAAGCCTGTGTTCTTTCCCCACTGGCGCTGGTGGGGGCATGGCTGGCAGTCCCCCGTGTCACACTTCGGGGGGCCTGCTGATATGGTGCAATGGCTCCAGGCCTCTGGAGAGGTAGCAAAGCCCCCAGGCCTGCGCCTTCCCCTGTTTCCTTCAGCTCCAGTTACTGCTGGTAGCCGCCTTCTTTCCACCTAGGGAGCCTTCAAATATCACAACTGCGGGATTTGTGAGGCTGGCACATGCTTCTGGGATCAATAAATTCAGTCTAATGGGTTTTAATGCATTGCCGTGAAACACACCTACCAACAGCGTGGTTCTGGGAAGACGGAGTCCATGGCCTCATCACCGGAAGAAGATTGGGTTCCATCCTATCACCTCGGCGCACATGTGAGCAGGGCCTCCGACCTGCACAGCTGGGGCCGGAGCACACGCAAGACTTTGGGGGGCAATGTTCTTCCTTATTTCTGTGGACTAACCAACGCTGAGAGTTAAAAGGGAAAGTGAAAACACATCTGTCTGGTTGATGATGCCAGGGATCCAAGTTTTAAAGGAAATGTCACTTCAAATGTGAAAAGCCTGAAAATTATTCTTACTCTTCTGATCCATGATCGGGATTTAAAAACATTTTTTTTTTACTTTCACCGAGAAACTAATTAGCAAAGTTAGTTTTAAAGCCAATGTTCAATTGCTGAAAGAGCAAGAAATAGATTTAGCATCCATGCCACATTCTCCAAACGTCACTTCCACCATAAGTTTCTACCTTCTTTCCCATTAATAATTTAACCAGAGTTGCTCGTAGCATAAGCAGTGGATTATTTCTTTCTGTCTCTGCCCAAGAATATGATCTAGAGGCAGTGACCATTCTAACCCGAGGGCTGAGAAGGAGGTGGCTAGCTTCGATAATCTAGACTGTTGATGATGAATTATGGAACCCATCTATTGAACAGATATTTATTTGGCGTCTACCACGTGGCCCTTACTCTGTTACGATTTCTCTTTCATCTCGGCTGTGCTGCAAAACGACCTGAGGGCCTGGTGATGCACTTGGCCCTCGAGGAGCTCCCAGGGAGGGGCTCATGAAAGATGGAATAAAGCGTGGAAGGAAGGAGAGGTAGTGAGAATGTGGGACGCTTGCTCCTTCTGAGGCCACAGTTACAAGCTTGGGATGTGGGATGAGGACTTCCCCAGGCTCTTCTAGGAAAGGTAAACAGAAAACCATAGTGAAAAAGAGTAACTCAGTTGGCTACTTGTGATGGCTCTTGCCTGGTGTCAGAGCAAGCAAAGGATATACTGACCATGTGTAGCTGAGGGGGAGGGGATGAATCGGAATCGGGGAACATGTAGGAGGGGGCAAAGTCAGCTGGTTTTGAAGACCCGGCTCTCTCCCAACATCCTGGTCCCCACCCCGCCCTGGCCGTGCTAATGCTCACTACTTCCTGGACGAGTGCGGTTTGGAACCCTCTGGGCTGCTCCTAGGCTGGCCGACCTGGAGTCCCAGAGGTGCCTGCACCAGGAAGTGTCCCCGGGGAGGGACCAGACCGCCCAGTCTGGAGGCTCTGCGGACGGGCGTGGCCCTCCCAGGCTGGCTCAGGGGTGACAAGTGCTGACCGGGCCTCACCCCATTCTACCCCGTCCATCCTCTGGAAGGAACGGCTGGGCGAACTTTACCTCCCGAGGTTTCTGGTCATGACTGTCTTGCTACCAGCTGCTCCCACCTGGCACCTCCCACGTATTCCCAAGCCAAGGACACCACACTGGCATTGTTTCTAATAATGGGTATAACGTCATGCCTTCATTTGATCATTCCACCAACAGGCACAGGGCACCACTGTGGACCACACACCATGCTTAGTTCTGGGAAAGATGGCTAAGACAGGTCCCTGATATTAAGGGCTCAAATCTACAAGAAGGGACGGACATACACATTTTTAAAAATCACGGTAGACTGATACATGCTTGTTGATTTCATTTATATGACATTCTGGAAAAGGCCAAACTAGAGAGACCAAAAACAGAACAGTGATTGTCAGGGGCTGGCGGAGGGGTAGGAGTTGGGAGGTTGGGAGTGTCATGTGACTACGTTGGTGTTGGTTACAGTTAAATACTAACCGTACTTGTTAAAACTTGCAGAAATGTACACTAAAAGGTGTGAATCTTTCTGCATGTACTGTAACAATATTTTTAAAAAGAAAATAAATCACAATAGAACACTGTAAGTGCTGCAATAAATAGGGTGATGTGTGAACGGTGCAAAGGAAGAAGACAGCAGCTCTTCCTGGGAGGTAGGGGACGTGGTCAGAGAAGCCTGGACAGAGAAAGGGGGCAATTGACTTGCGGTTTCTGAAGATGACATGAGTTTCCAGAGAGACGGGAGGAAGAGGGCATTCCAGGTAGGGGAGCAGCATATGTGCAGGTACAGAGGCTGGACCACAAGCACCCTGTGTCCTGTGAGCTGCTGGTCATTTGGTGCCCCCGACGCATGGGCGGGAGTCCCAGTACGCCATTCTAAATGTGATGCTGAGGATGCGGGACAAGGACTTCTGCCTTTCAACATTTTAAAAATTGTGCTAAAACATATCTAACATGGAGTTTGCCATTTTCCTCATTTTTAAGTGTGCAGTTCACTGACACTAATTGCCTTCACAAGGGTGCGTTGCTATCACCACCATCTGGCTTCAAGACCCTTTCATTACATTACCCCAAACAGACTATCTGTTCCCATTAAACAGTGACTCCACACTCCTTCCTCCCCCCAGGTCCTGGGAACCTCTCATCTACTTTCCGTCTCTAGGAATTTGCCTATTCTAGATATTCAATATGAGTGGAATCATATAATATCTGTCCTTTTGTGTCTGGCTTATTTCACTTAGCATATTTTTGTTTTGTCGTTCATGAAGCCTTTGGAAGACAGTCAGGTGGTGGAAGTCTCCACCACCTCGGAAAAAGAGGGACTCAGGACAGGGCTGGCATTCCTTTCTGTGCGGTCCTGCACATACTTTAGCTCCACTTGTCAGTTCAAGGTCAGACGTGGTCAGTGACACCCCTGCACACCTACAGCTCCCCTGCACCTCCATGGGGCCCTGGTGTCTGTCGAGGGCCCCCTCTGCACTGATCTGTGGCATCCAGCCTTCTCACCCTCCACCAAAGCAAAAAGGAATTTTTTAAAAGGCTTAAGAAAATAAGTGACCAAGAATTGCAAATGAGGCAACCCAAGGAGAAGGGTTTGGAGTTAATTAGCCCTTGAACTGTCAAACCCAATTGCTTCCAGTGAGTTCTGACATTTCTAAGAATAATTAAGGGCTTGGCTGTCACATTTCACAGAGGCCCAATCACGACGCAAGCAAGTTCCACCTGCTGTCCCCGCACGATGTCCGATGTCCGGAGACACACAGAGGAGAATTAGATGCAGTCACATTGCAGATCTTTGGGCAGAAGTGTCATGTTTTTGGAGAACTTTTCATATTTTTTGCCCCGAAATTTAATGATCACCATTTAAGGGCTAGATATGAGTGGCAGAAGGGGTGGCACTTTAAAAATGTCTGAAATCACTGGTGATAATAATAGCTACCATTTACCGAGTACACTATTCCAGGTGCCACAGGAGCCTCAGAGGTAGAGACAGATATATTATCCTCAATTCATAGGTGAGGGACCTGAGGCCCAGAGAGGTTACACAAGTTTTTCAGGGTCACAGGGTCAAGATCAAACCCAGGCAGTCTAGCTCCAGAGCTGGCGTTCTCAACAATGGGACTCACATCTCCTGTCTCCAAGCCATCCTGAGTTACACTGTCAGGGGACCCACCAGCCTTGCTGGCATGCATAATTAGCCCTGTCAGAAAGTATTTATTAATCACAAACTGGCATGTGATTCTGGTTCCTTGCCCACTAAGCACTATTTTTCAGGCAAGACATAATTCATCTATAATCGAACTCATCTCATGCTCAAGTGACTGCTTCATCGTTATCTCCCACCACTCTCATTCACTCATCCACTATTATTTTGCCTTTATGTTCAAGGCACTGTATCAAGTCATGTGAGAGAGACAGAGATTTGTTAGAAATAGGGTCTGTCCAGGAGGGCCTTGCTGTGGGGAAATAACACATATATAATACTTATAATAAAAGGTAGTATAATACAAGATAAAATATAGCACAGGGTAATACGGTGCAAGGTAAAAAGTGCTCAATTCCACAAGGAAAAACCTGTAGTATTGCTATGGCTGTTTGGAGGAGAGAAATAACCTCTCGGATGTGTGTGTGTGTGTGTGTGTGTGTGTGTGTGTGTGTCCTAACTTAAAATGACGGGTGAACTTATAAGATGAGCAAATCTGGACACAGATAGACACAGAGAGAAGACAGCCGTCTACAAGCCAAGGAGGGGCCTCAGCGGAAACCAGCCCTGCTGACACCCTGACATTTGACTTCCAGGCTCTAGAACCGTGAGAAAATACATCTCTGCTGTTAAAGACACTCATTCTCTGGTACTTTATTATGGCAGCCGGAGCAGATGAATATAAACTGGAAAAAGAGGATCCGGACATGGGACTGATGGAAAGGAATGGGGGGGACATGTGGGGGGACAGCTGGCCTTTATTCAGTGGTTGATGGGGACCCAGGGCAGGTTTCTGTGCAGACACACATGAACCGCAGTCATTTGCTTCATTCAGCAAACACTGACTGAGGACCCGCCCCATGCCAGGCGTCGCCAATAGCAACCTGAAGGCTGCAGCTGTGAGAAGATGCTTTGGCACCTGGCTCTTCATAGGCCTGCACGGCTGGGTGGAGACAACTGGGAAATGGGTTAAATTGGGGAGCGCGTGGTGGAGGGAGACTAGTTAGAAGTCTTTTATCCTGGCCTGACTCAGTGCCTTTCAATCTTCTTTTGAAAGAGTCCAACTGACACCCTCCCGACACCCTCCCCCCACCCTCCCCGGGAGGTGTCCACTCCTCCCACCCCTGGCCTGTTCCCAGTCCTAAGTAGCAGTGTCAGCATGTCTGCAGAGCTCCACCGGCCAAGAAAATGTGGTTAAACTCTACCGTCTGCATTATGAGAACATGACTTTTTACAATTTCTTTCAAATGTAAACATAAAATTGTTACCTCTTCCAAACTCCACGTTCCGCCAGGAGATTCTGAAACAACCCTCCTTGTGGCTCCACGCAGTGTATCGCTGCATCCACCACCACAGAAAATGGCCTTTTGATGTCAAACAGCATCTCCAAGGGATGATTGGAAAAACAGAAATACAGAAGCAATCCAAAACAAAATAAATCTGCGGCATGTCTACAGCGACAAGTCTGTCCTCAGTGTGGTAGGCAGAAGGATGGCCTCCCCAAGGATATCCGTGTCCTAATCCCTAGAACCTGTGACTCTATAACTTTGTATTGCAGATGTGATCAAGTTTACAGCCTTGAGATGGCGAGAGTAGCCTGCATTGTCCAGGTGGGCTTAATCTAATCACATGGGTTGGTTGTTTGTTTTTTTTTTGTGGTACACGGGCCTCTCACTGTTGTGGCCTCTCCCGTTGCGGAGCACAGGCTCCGGACGCGCAGGCTCAGTGGCCATGGCTCACGGGCCCAGCCGCTCTGCGGCATGTGGGATCTTCCCGGACCAGGGCATGAACCCGTGTCTCCTGCATCGGCAGGCGGACTCTCAACCACTGCGCCACCAGGGAAGCCCCTCACATGGGTTTTTAATAAAGAGAGACCCTTTCCCAGCTATGGCCAGAGGGAGAATGACCATGGAGGAATGGTCAGAGAGATGCAGTGCTGCTTGCCTTGAAGATGGAGGAGTGGGGCCCCGAGCCAAGGAATGTGGGCAGCCTCTGGAAACTGAAAAGGTCAAGGAAATGGAGTCTTTCCTAGACTCTCCAAAACAGGAACATGGCAGGGCCAACAGCTTGATTTTTTGCCCATTGAGACTCATGTTGGAATTCTAACCTACAGAGTGGTAGGTGTAAATTTGTTTTGTTTTAAGCCACTGACCGTTGTGGTGATGTGTTATAACAGCAATAGGAAAGGAATGCATTCTGTTTGCTGGAACTCAAGCCAGACCTGCTTATTTAAACAGTGTGTCTTTTCGGGGTTGACCTTTTAGTGCCTTCCAATTCATGGATGCCCTTACCTAGTTGGTTTCATTTTTCCCACCAGATTTTAAACTCCCTAAGGGCAGGGACTGAGTTATTCATCCTAGCATCTCTAGTGCCAGCACACTAGATGCCACATAGTAGATTTCAATAACTATGAATTAAGTGATTGTCTAAAAGCCCAAAGGAGCCTAGGGCTTCATAATGCCCTAATGGGACCTCCAAAGTGAGGCATCAGTGCTTCTTTTCAGACATAAAGGGGTCAAATCTGATGTCTCCATTGATGTATATGTATGTCATTATGGTGAAATGAATTCCCCTGAGCTGTAACCAAGACAACAAGAAATCCCATTCACGTGGAGACACTGGTGAGTCATTCAGACAAGCGTCAGTGAAGGCCTGGCTTCCCAAGACAATCTTTGTACAATGTCACTCCAGGCCCCTTTTCATGAAGAGCGTTTATCAACAGGGCCTGTTCTAAATGGCTCTCCCTATGTGATTCATTTCACTGGTCCATCCAGCAAAGGCATGGAACTCAGAAACAAAGCTTTTGTTAGTTTGGATACACGCCTCGTGAAATTATGTTTATTTTTGGAAAGAAATGACCATTCACAATTTTTCACTGTTGGGTAGAAAGCTCTGTAGTTGCTTTCTAGAAAAGCTGATGGTGGCCAGTTACAGTATAAATAACGCAGCCTCCTCCCATCATATCGTCGGTAATTATTCTCAACTGTCATTAGCAGAACCTGGGAATCAGTGGGGAAGGGAGTCCAGAGAAAGCCCTGCTGGCCAGGACCTGGTCTGCTGCTGCTCTGTCCACAGTGAGGCCACCCGCCTTCCCTGCTGCACTCTGCACACGCCCTGCTGTCGTTCAAGCTCACAGCCTGGGCCGGTGCTGAGCTGCTCCTGCTAGGGTGGCTTCTGGCCCTGCTGCAAGAAGCTGAAGGGCCTGGTGAGGGTACAGCGTCAGACCTCGACCCACCCAAGACTGGGAACTTTGAGTTGACCTGGAGATTTTACTTCTCCTCTTCTTCTCCCCAAACTCACTGGAGACCAGAGTTTTCCCTCCTGCTTCCGGCCCCTCTTCTGAACCATTCTATACCCAACCCTGATGTCAGGTAATAGGTCCAACTATGGCTTCAACTGTCCCCAAAGTGGCCCTCTGAAAGTGTCCCTTTGAGGACCTTGTATTCCAGCCGATGACAACTCCCTTGGGCGATACTTCCTTCACTGTCAGCTTCAGGGTTGAGAGACTGCTCGTGCTTATGTTTGCAGCCCAGGTGTGCCTTCCTTCCAGCTGCTTCTCAACTGCTCGGTGCAGGCGGTGACTCTGGCAGGTGAGGGTCCTAAGTTTGTCCTCAGGTTCTGAGAGGACAAATTCTTTCCTGGCCACATCAGCACAGTCATCCAGCAGGGGTTTTGGTGACTCCCATGTACCCGGGGCACGAGCACATGCAGGTTCATCAAGTCATAAGCAGTAAACAGGAAGTGGATGGTAGGATATTAGCGCTGGGCACTTGCCACGCAATTTATTTTCCTTGGCTCGTGTTTGCATGTTTCTATGACTACGGTTCTCTGATAGAAGCATATCAGAATCAAGCAATATTTAATGAGTGACTAATGCATTTTATCTGCTGTAACATAGGTTGGCCAGGAACGAAAGTGGATGGGCTGACATTTGGAACAAGGGTATTTAGAAGGAACCATTACCTAAATCATTCCAAATCCTAAACTATCACCAACCATGGTGGTCCCACGCTATTGGGTCACAGGGAGAGCTGTATGGGGACCAGAGCAGGTGCTCGAAAGCAGGTTGTGAGGCAGGAAAAGCCTGCAGGTGAGGAGCCTCATGATCCCCCAGGTAAGGTGAGCCCCGCCAAGCACAGCCTTGCCACGGAGAGGCGAGCCAGGTGTCAAGGACTGGCAAAGACAAAAGCCCTCATTCAGTCCAGGTGTACAAAAGGGTCAGGACTTAGGGGGAAACCTGACATGAATACTCCACTGAAGAGGCAACATCTCCGGAGAAAACTAGGAAGTGATAGATGGGAGAAGATGGGAAGACGGAATCTCTTAACTCCGTCAACATGGGGTAGGGGCTTCCCTGGTGGCGCAGTGGTTGAGAGTCCGCCTGCCGATGCGGGGGACACGGGTTCGTGCCCCGGTCCGGGAAGATCCCGCATGCCGCGGAGCGGCTGGGCCCGTGAGCCATGGCCGCTGAGCCTGCGCGTCCGGAGCCTGTGCTCCGCAACGGGAGAGGCCACAGCAGTGAGAGGCCCGCGTACCGCAAAAAAAAAAAAAAAAAAAAAAAAAAAAAAGATGGGGTAAAGGTGAATGAGCAGTAGAACCCCCAAGAGGAGGAAAATAATAGAAATGCTCACCCGAAAAGAGCATGTTAAAGATCAGAAGTCAAAGATTTGAGAGGAAGCCAGGAGTTTGGGAAGGAGAGAAGCAGCTTGGAGTGTATGTGGGATGTCTTGTGAAGCGAGAGTGTTATTGTGTGTGAGGTTTTTCACAAAAAGATAATCAGTCAAGGATAGCTTCCCGCTGTCGACCTGGATCAGCCACGTCACCAAGACCCCCTCTTCTCTCCAAAACTCCTCTTCCCTCCTCAGTTTGCCCCCGTGTAGGTTTCACACTATGGAGAAGTTGGCAATTAGACTTTTTTTTTAAGGCAATTAGACTTTAATATCCATCTATCTCTATGGACCTTGCTGTCAACAGAAGGATCTTTAACTGAAGAGCATTTTCCCATGGGTCATATGTTAAAACCTGCCAACTCTAACCTATGCAGTTCAAAAACAAAAAACAAACAAAAAAAGCAAGATGTAGAAGCTGTTTTCTTTGATCATAGTGAAATAGATAGCTTAAAGGTGTCTTTCAAATGACCCAGCTCCAAATCAATAATCCAGTCCTAGACAGAGAAATCACGATGGCATCTTGTTAAAGGGGGTACATGATGGTGAGCCAGAGGTCCACGAAGTCACAGGATAAACCTGGGACGTCATAACAGGAAGGGGTGAATAGATTATGGGAATGCAGGAGTTACATGAAATTTTAAGATAAAACACAAAACTGCAAAGAAATGCAGGCTTTTCATTGGCCACGTGGGCCACACTCCAGAATCCTGAGTCCCAGTAGAGGTTCTCCTTTAGAAAGTTTGGAAAGTTCTGCCCTCTGGAAACATAAGGAAGGCACACCTAGCCCAGCTTCCTGTGTCCTCATTTTCTTCACTTCTGCCTTGGTGGGAAAGTTTGATACCCTATGTCATCATAGCCATTGAGAAAACATACAATATTTAAATAAACACATGAGCAAAAACCCAAAATATGCAGGAAATATACCAGACTCTCTTTCACATGAAACACCTGTAACAACAATCACAGCTAACACAGAATAATTGACACATTGGGACACTGGTGTGGTCCCACCCAGCTAGGGGTGCAGCTCCTGACAGTAAGGTAGGTTTTGTGGAAGAGAACAGAGTAGCTCAATGCTGGTGAGATAAGACATTAGGGCTGTTTGCTAAATATCTTCCCAGGTGTCTTAGGCATTTTTTCCTTCTTCTTGGATCCACGGATGGCCCAGCGTCTTGGATCTGCTTCTTTCCCTGTAGATGACATTTCCAAGGCTCCCATAACACTGTGCCATCACATACCCTCTGCGGATACCTGCGGAGGTGCCCTGTTTCCTCCTAGATCTTATTCAAGATACCACAGTTTAGGGCAACTTATCTTCTTAGCCTTCTACTGCTGCTTCTTTTTGAACCTTAATCAGACCGGACTCTGTCCCAGCTCTCAGCCGCTTTCTCAGATTTCTGGGCTCTGTGCTTTCTCCCTGAGTTCTCCTCTTGCTGCTACAAACCCCAGGCATCACTGGCCCTCAGCATCCGGGGCTCATTCTTCAAAGCTCACTTTATCTCCTCTATGAAGCCTTTACGAGTCCTCTCTTTCCCATCGTTCCATCATGCTTTGCAGCTCTGAGACAGCTGTCATCATTTGTGTATGTCTTTGCTCCTCTACTGGAAGGTAGCAACTTGAGGGTCATTGACTGTGTCTTACCCATCTTTGCATTTTCCATGCTACTTAGGTACCCGTGGCTTCCACATATTAGAGCTCAGTGTGTTGGCCTTGGACAAGTTGCTGCATCTCCCTGAGCCTTGGTGCCCTTATCTGTAAAATGGGGCTAATAATAATGTGTCCTTCACAGGGATGAGTGTCAGAATGAAGTGAGCTCACTGGCACATAGTACGTGTTCCTTGCTACTACTATTAATAGTATATCAGTTGTACCTTATTCATTTCAGACTGAAATGGTCTCTTTTCAGTGCTTGTGGTCTCTCCCAACTTCCTCATTTCATGAAGAAAATAGTGCCTACGAGATTTCAGTGTTCTTAGCCCTGCCTGTGTACCAGCACCATCTGGGGAGTCTTTATAAAACACCAAAGGCTGGATTCTACCTTCCAGAAATTCTGCTTCAGTGGGTGGAGCCCAGCCACCAGTAATTTTTATTCCCTGAGTGTTTCTCACGTAGGGCCGGGATTGAGAAACCCTGAAAATCATTAGAGAGTTTACCATTTCTGTAACAGATCCTTTCAGTCCTATTTCTAGAGCAAAGAGCTGGAATCTCAAGGGAGCCAATCTCCAGACTACGCCACTATTAACACCCAGAGACGTACATTTCTCCTTGTTCTAGAAATCTTCCACAGTTCATTCTCTCTAAGCTCCCGTGATGACTCAGCGTTTTAATACTTCTTGGTGTCCCTCTCCATTCCCAAAACAGTCAAGTGCTGGTTCGAGATAACTTAGTGCCTAAAATGCTAGGTGATAAAAACACAAGGTAGTGACACATAGGAGGGGAGGAGGGACACACAAAATCCTTCCAACCCTCCAGCTCTCATTTTTCCTCTCTGGCTTGTTATGAGAGATGGGCTCAGTCCCAGCAGCCACGAGTGGGCAGGGCCTCGGAGAGGGCACGGGAGGCCACGGTCTGCCAGCCTGTGCCAGTGTGAGCAGAGGCTACACGGACAATTGGGCCTTTATAGCAATAAGCAGAGGGCAATTGCCGATAGAGAGCTGCAGATTTCTGTTTCTTGCTCTCCAGCCTTTTAAAAGCCTTTGTGCATAATTATATGTATAAACCTTGTCGTTCTTACTGGGCATTGAATTTCAACGGGAATTAGGCCAAAATCAGGACTGGAGAAGTGTCCCCACTGTGGCCAACCTGGGAATGCTTAGTCAGTCCCGTCCTGCTGACTCAATTCTCTCTTTGAACTGCAGGACTTATGTAACTTTAGTATAAGCGTCCAGCCCAGTGGTTCTATTGCCAAGATGGAGAAAAAGAAAAAAAAGAAAAAGGCTGATTAAATTCGAGACGTGGCGGATAATGCCAAAAGGCAGAGGAAACGTGATCTCTGAGGAGAGAGAAAGAGAAATGTGTGTATGTTGGAGATAGGAGATACGGATATTGGGAAAATGGATTCCGAGGGTCAGATGACTTCTGTGAAGCAATCGCTCTGAGGAATTTATACTGTTTCCCTGACCCCTAGACCTGGATGGCCTAGTGATCCCTGTTGTTTTTCCAATAGACACAGAATGTGACTTAAAATCTGCATGAAAGGCCCATGAAGTGTTCAGGTGATTCTGAGGACAGGCCCCATTCGCCCCAGAGCCTGAGTGCCAGCTGACGTAGAGGACACAGCACACCCACTCCCAAGAGGACCCACACCCCAGATCAGACTCGGAGCTGATGCCACAACCCCAAAATGCCCTGGGCCTTAGTCCAGACATGTTAAGCTTAACAGTGCAGTTGGATGGGACCTTGGACATAAGTTTTACTGGTCAGGAAACTAATGCCTGCAGGGGGGAAGCAAGTTACCCAGATCACATATCGTGCTTGTGGCAGAGACGGAACCAGCCCCTGAATCTTCCAACAGCTCGGTGTCTGCGCACTCTAGCTCTGAGCTGGAGAACACTGGCTTAGCTGCAGAATGGCACAAGGTGCTGGAGATGGAGACTCTTCCTGGGCTATAACCCCCCGGCCCTTCCATTGTGGGGGGACACTTTTGAAAATTCTGTCTGGGCACTAACTACACAAACAAAACAGAAGAGCAAATAGAGACGGAGGATACCAGCCAGGGAGGACATTGTTAATGCATGAGGTCACTGGCTCCAAGTGCAAACCACCTATGGAAACAAGGTTCTTGTGTTGGCTGCAGCCAACGAGGCTTTCCGAGGCTTCGAGTGGCGGCAGAGAAGACGTGTAGAATCTACAAAACATTCTGCAGCTTTGCTCAGCTCTTCAAGCTCAAATATTTGTGTTCTATCAGGAAGTGGCTCAGAGCACAGGCACAAACCCGCTAAGTACGTGATTCTGGCACCAGCTAAGTGCCCCAGCGTGATTCAGGATGTCCCCGGTCTTAGGCACGCCTCTAATCAACACCATTCAACAACAACAGCACCTGAGTCAGAACGAGTCTAAAGCCCTTCATGGGCTCTGAGCCCAACCCTCCCATCTACTTACTCCCTTTGCCCCTGGAGCCAAGAGTGGTCCAGCGCCCCCTGCTGGTGACCTATCTTGCTCCTCTTCTGCTGGGTTTAGGAGCCTGGGCTGCCTTAGCCGGTAGTGAGTCAAAGACTTTCTGTTCCCTATTCTACAAGACACCTCTCTCTGCTTAAAATGCCCAGTGCCTGGGGATGCCATGTCTTTTCTGCTTCTCTCTGCCTTCCTCTCAAAGGGAAAAAGAATTTCATTTGGGAGTAGTTGGGGCGTGGATTATGAAATCCTTCCCTCACATCCTGGGTGCCATGGGGATGCATGAATTCGTGGCTGGAGGTAGGTGATGCTGCCGTGAGCTCCACGTCCATGCCATCACCTCTGACCACACTAGAGCCTTTAGCCAGTGTGCTCACCATGCAGCTGAGACTTGGACAGGTTTGCCAGCTGTCTCCTCAGATGGAATGCAAACAAACAGAGCGAGGAGAGCCTGGCCTGCTCCTGAGGCTCTTGGCTAATCCAGTGGGGGTTGGGCGGGGTTGGGGGTGGGGTGGAGGCTGCCCTCCACCCAGCAGGGCTCCCTGACGCCTCTCTCAGGGAGGAAGAGCCTTGAAGCTGCTTTAGTTCCCCAGGCCACTCCTTCATGCCTGCAATTCCTGCTACAGGAGAGGGGAAAGGCTTTCACTTCACAACTGAAAATAAGACTTAAATTCCCATACTCCTTTGACGAAAAAACAGTGACACTGGAACGTACCCGTACCGCAAAAAAAAAAAAAAAAAAAAAAAACAACCAGTGACACTCAAACCGATCTAAATTGGAAGTTGCTGATTTTAAATCCTTTACTCAGATTGATAAGAAAAAAGGATTATATAAGAGCTGGACATAAACTCTGGCTATTTCATAATTTTGCCCAGGGCTTAGCCTTCTTGCATTAAAAAATCTATTCACCACACTGACAGGGGTAGATTTTCCCCTCTCCTCTCTGGATTGTCTGTTATCTTCCTTAGCTATGCCATGCGGTTTTCTCAACACCACCGCCAAGTTGTCTGTGAGCCCAGTTTTCCAATGGGCACTGCTTAGTACTGACCAAATAGTGATGAACTTTAAGGCGTCCCCTAACCTGTGAGCCAGTGGAGATCTAGCGGTCAAGTCCAATGCCCTCTTTTTACAGACAAGGAAGTTAGGGCTGCTCCTGTAAGTGAGAGGTTGGCAGGGCTGAGACCACAGTCGGTTTTGCTCGGGGATTTAGTCCAGGTTTCACAACTCCTCCTCTGGTTCTCTCAGGGGCCACCAACAAAACTACACCTCCATATTCTGCTCTGTCTTGGGCTTCTGGATTCTGACTCAGGAATAGCCAAAAGGTTTCCTTTCAAGCTTTCTGTGTAATGGAAACCCTGCTTGACTAATTAGGATCCACCTCTCTGGGATTCCTGAGTCTCTGGCATTAATTAAGCATAGAGAGCATTTTCCTTCCATAAAGTAGGAGAACTGAGCCATACAGAGGCGTCACACACTGATATTCGGTAAAGGCGAAATTCTCTCACTGTCAGAGAATTAAAGAACCCGGAAGGGCAGGTTGAAATCTAGAACTAATTCCTGTCCTTGGGTCTGACTGTGGAGAGAGACCTTGGCACAAGGCTTTATTTATGCTCTAGGTCCCTGTACAGGGTGGGGTGGGGAGACGGGATGTGGGCTCTGTTTTAGAAAGTGTGCGTTGCATTGGCGGATGGTCTGGAGGAGGAGACTAGAGGAAAAGTGTACGTATGCACACACACACACGCATACACACACACCACACATGCATACACACACGCATACACGCACACATACACGCACACCTGTGGTTGCCATGGGCCTGGTGTTTGTTCCCACTGGCTGGCTCAGCAGAAAATTCGGCTGAATTGCAAGACTATGTTTTGAAGGTGGGCGCTGTAAAAAGCAAATACATTTTTCAGGTTCAGGAAAACACCAGCCAGGGAGAGCCAAGGGAGGAGAGGAGAAAAGATTTTTTTTTTCTAGTAATAACTTTTAAAGTCAGAGCTCAAGTTCACCTGTTAACCTTGGTGATGTTGACTTACCCTGCTGGCTCTCAACACCCAATGACCGAGGTGAACCCAGCTCCAGCCCTGGAGGCACACCCTCAGCTGGCAGCTGTGATGTAACTCTTTGTTTTCAATACATGTTCTGAATACCCCAGGACTGACCAAGCAGGACTGGGTTGAGAGCAAAAATCTCCAACCTGACCGTCATTGTGATATCAGGAACGTTTAGAAAAGCCATAACTCAGGGCTGGTTCATAACTTCTTGGAATAATTGTGCTTGCTTCAGATGATATGTAATCAGCAGACAGCAGCTACGGATGTGGGAATAATTCAGGGGTAACCAGGGATCCTTAGATCTGGAAGAAGGAAGAAGCAAAGTCAAGGTTTTTTTCAATGGTTTCACAATTTCCTTGGATTTTAATGCAGCTTAAATTCCCAAAGTGTAACCAAGGACATTGCCATAGGAAATAAATTAATTCGATATTGGCCAATTTAAACAGAATGACAGAATGAATTCACGAGCTGCAGAACCACAGATGGAATTAGATTTGATTATTCTGACTTAAGAAAACACATTTTGAGAGAAAAATAATGTGGGTTTATTGTGAAATTAGAGTTGTATAAATCAGATAGGTATTGAAAGACTTAGGGAAAGATGGTACTTTTTAGAAACAGAGTTCTAGGATCCCCAGTCCATATTTTACAAGTACCAGGGTTGTTTCAATTTTGTCAGTGGGTTTAAAGAACTTATTTTTTAAATTCTTGAAACAACATTAAATCTTTTAAGCTTTTTTTTTTTTTTTTTTTTTTTGGTAAGATGCCATGGTGCCTTTGTAGAAAAGAGAGAAGGGGTGATTACAACATCAAACCAAATCATCGTTGTTGAATTGGATTTTTGAACTTCCAACTCAGAACAGGTCTGGATTTGCTTTATCACTTCCGCTGGCTCCAAACAGTAGGGCCTCCTCCATGGGGGAGGAGGTGGTCACAGAGATTAGAGATATTTGTTCCCTCAAGTCCCTTTAAGTTGGGCTACTCTTTAGAAAAGGTCTCATTTAGCGTCATCCCTGTAAAATAACCACCATTTCATTATTAGACTCATTTTCTTTTGGCCAGATGTCCCCCAAATGCTTTCAAATCACAGGTAGGTTGGTGAACGAGAATATGGAGATGGAATCAGTGCCTAATGTTTCTAAATTTTATGGATTTTTCTCCTTCAAGAATTGAGAATATTGTCTACCTTCCCGGCAACTGAAGTTGTGTTGAGAATTAGCTCATAGTGAAAAATGGTGAATATTCCCATAAGCCCTGTGTCACAGGTGCGAAAGCCCAGACCTGACCAGGGGAACCCAAATAAGGAGCCCAGCAAAGGGTGGACCCTGAATGCACGGGGCAGGGCAGGGCAGGGAAATGGGAATGAGGTGTTTGGGAAAACTGTCTAGATTTTATCCCTATATTTCTTCATGTATTCAATTCAGTCTATTAAAAAGGAGTTCTGCAAATGAATTTTTTTCATAAAGAAGCTGATTAGAGATAACCATTTTTTTAATTTTCAAAGCTATTTTTTTTTAACCTGATATAACCAGAAAGCTTGTTCAATTGGGGATGCTGAGTTTGTCTGGGATGACAAGATTGGGAAACGTTAGATAAAGCACCACTCTGCACCCGCCAGAAGACTGATTTTTGTTCTATAATAATAGTGCTCACATTCCTAAGACAGACGCACTCAGTCCAGCTGGCCGAGAGGAAGTGGGGAAGAGGAGGGTGAAGCCCAGATAGAAGGGAGCTCCCCAGCGGCACACTAGCTTTGTCTTAGCCTGATTTCCCTAGAAAGCAGAGCCTGATGCAAAAGCATGTGTGCTACCACTCCACGGGGAAGTGCCATCCCAGGGAGAGAAGGGTCAATTATCAGTTGTGGAGGAGGGTGTATCTTGGCGTGGCCATCTTCAGGAAAAACAGAGCTTGCGTCTTTAGCCATGGAACCACCCTACGCCCACGTGGGACACTCCGTACCCAAAACCCGTTCTGGTTGGTGTTGCTTTCGGCCGTTTCCGCTGTCACTAAGCTGCAAGAACTCTTACCACATCCTTGGCATCTTTTGCAAAGGAGCATCAATTATCAGTGATAATAGAATGCAAAGAAAGCCATTGATTTGGAGCTTCTAATGTATGATGTGGTTTGATCTTTCTGAGAAGATAGATGCTACTTGTGCTCAAGAATCCCCCTCACCCCAAAGCCTTGTCTCTCTTACCTCAGGAAGTGCTGCGCCAGCCACTTCCCTGAATTGGAGCATCTGATTGGCTACTCCGTGTTATAAAATAGGCGGAATCTGGACTCACCGCTTTATGCAAAGTTCTGCCCCACTTTCTCTGGGATCCCACCCTGACCCCCGAGTCAGCCAAGGCCTGGGTTTGGGTGGAAACATCTCTCCCAACGTTGAGGGACCACGGTGACCCAAAGGTGGCCACAGTGCATGTTGAATGTCTGGCTTTCTTTTGAGCTGGATGTGTGAGTTTTTATTTTTTATTTATTTATTTATTAGTTTATTTATTTTTATTTTTTGACTGCGCCATGTGGCATGTGGGATCTTAGTTCCCGGACCAGGGATTGAACCCGCGCCCCCTGTATTGGAAGCTCGGAGTCTTAACCAGTGGGCCTCCAGGAAAGTCTGGATGTGTGAGGGTTTTTTTTAAATAACTTTTTTGGTTTTCTGATGGTTACATTTGCCTACATATTTAAGGTTTTGCTTATGAACTGACTTGCTTTATTTATTTATTTTTATCGATTTATTGTTTTATTTTTGGCTGCGTTGGGTCTTCGTTGCTGCATGCGGGCTTTCTCTAGCTGCGGCCAACGGGGGCTGCTCTTCGTTGCAGTGCGCGGGCTTCTCATTGCGGTGGCTTCTCTTGTGGCGGAGCTCAGGCTCTAGGTGCACAGGCTTCAGTAGTTGTGGCATGCAGGCTCAGTAGTTGTGGCGCAGAGGCTTAGCTGCTCCGTGGGATGTGGGATCTTCCCAGACCAGAGATCGAACCTGTGTCCCCTGCATTGGCAGGCGGATTCTTAACCACTGTGCCACCAGGGAAGTCCCTGGATGTGTGAGTTTTAAAGCCAAGTTTCCAATGTTCCCGGGCACGGGGACGTGTGTGTGAGCAGAGGACTGTTCCTGTAGTGGGGAGAGAGGACAGCTCTGGGAGCTGCAGGCCCTGACAGCTCAGGAAGGGGTGCATCTGATGAGAACCTCAGGGGAGCAGCCTGGGTCCTTTTCGGCCTCCTGACTCACTAGTAATACTTGGCCTGTTCCTTCCACCCCCAGGGAGCTGTGCTAGGGTATGTTTGCAGAAGGCACGGGGTTCCTCTGATAAAAGATGTACCCTGAGTACAAAGTGTTATTGTCACGTATTACACAATGTGGCTAAAAATAGGATGTGCCATTCGGCAGGAGGGCAGGATGTCTCTTCAGCGTTTGCCTGGGACGAACAAGTGGCCCAGTGGACGCAGCAGCCAAGAGCTGGTGTGCAGCTGAGTGGCCTGAGAATAGGTGAGGTAACAGAGGGAGAGGGGGGCCCTCAGCTGGGGCTCCTGCTGGGGCAGCCCCGGGTGACAGGGTGACACGTGAGGCTTGAGCCAACCAGGGAGTCTTGCCATGAAGCACACCTGCCCACAATTGCCACCAGCCCGGCCCGGGATGGGGCAGAGATCAAATACTGCCGATTACAGGGCACCTGCGGAGCTCAGCAGCAAAGCGCAGGGTGGCACAGCAGGGCACTGAAGGCGTCCCAGTTGGGAGGTGCCACTCAAGGCCAGAGGGCCGGAGTCTCCTTTGGGTTTTTTCCACAGAGCCCCAGGACAGGTCGTGGGACTCTGCCATGCCCACCGGGCCCTGGCTGTTCCTCACCGTGTAGGAGCCAGAGCAGTGAGAGCAGAGCATCCCCATCCCAGGCCCTGTGGTCCCCAAACCACTGGTACTGAGTGGGAGCTGGTGTAGCCCCGCCCCGCTGCTCCGGCCCCTCCCTCTTCCCGCCCGCAGCTGACTGCATAGGTGTCTGGAGGTGTCGGCTCTGAAGTGTTAAAAATAAAACCGGGCTTTCCACACTGGGGCTTCTCATTATTGTGCTGACAAACGAGCCCCGCGGCAGTTTTCCAGAAATCGGCTAAGGAGCTCTCATTTGAGTGGTTCGGCTGGACCCGGCTGGGGTGGAGGAGACGTGGAGCGGATGCCTCCTGGGACCGCCTGTTTGCGGAGCTGATCACGTTTCCACTCCGGAAACCTTTCCAGCCTCCCTGCCTAGGGAAGGCCCAGCGTGGGGTGGGGGGTGGGGGGTGACAAACGCACAGCAGAGCGGGGAGGACCTCCCGGCCGAGAGCTGGGCTTTGGGGTGGGCGGCGGGCGCGGAGAGAGGCTGGCAGGTGCCAGGGGAGAGCACCAGCCGGGTCAAGGTCCAGGTGTGGAGGGGAGGATTGGGACCTTCCTTCAGCAGCTTCTGACCCCTGTGAAGTGTCCCCACCGGAAAGGGGGAAGCTCTGATGGGTGTTAAGCTCAAGATACCTTGCGTGCTGGCTTGGCTTTCTCCAGCACTGTCCCGGTGATGTCAGAGGTGGTTCTGGGCCATGAAGCAAACTCTTCGGGGTTTGGCCAGTTCTTTTTCGGCCGGGTTGAGTGGTCTGGGTTTCGTGAACCTCTAAAAAGGAAGGGAGGGGCACAGCTCGGTTTCTCGGTGGAATAAGATGACATTGGTGGCTGGTACCGACCTTCTCACCCTTAACTGCCTGGTCCGCTCATGGCCTCCTGGGTAAAAGGATCAAGGAGTGACCAGAAGCTGGGTCAGGGGCTGAATGACGGAGGTGGGATCCCCCAAACCCGGCCGAGAGGCTCCGTGGAACATCCATGAAGTCCTGCCCCTCTCTCCTCACCTGCCCCCTCCCTGGAATGTCAGTGCCATGAGGGCAAAGATGCTGGATTCAGGGCCTGGAACGAAGCTGAAGCACAGAAGTGAAAGGATGAATGAGTCTGGTATTCTTCTCGTAGTTTCTTTCACTCTCACGGGCCCCCAGGACCCCCCAGGTGTCTACTCCAGGATCTCTCCTGCTCACTGAGATTCTCTCCTCTTCTTGGCGTTTTTGCTACCTTTCTGTTCCACTTCGAATTCATTATTGGTCTCCAGACAATACAGTTAGCCCTTCCCTCTCATGCTCAAGGCAAACCCACTAACAAGGTCAAACTTTGCTCAAATAAAATATAGAAGTGTAGCTTTTCTTCTCTTTCCTCTGCCTTCCCCACCACTTAAAAACTGTTATCAGGGAAATTTCCAAACATACAAGAAACTAGAAAGACTAGGGTAATGACCCCACCCTCCATCATACACTCGACATTCATCAACATTTTGCCAGTCTCGTTTCACCTCCCCTCTGCCCTTTTCCGTTTGGAGGAATATTTAATCCTCCAACATGCTGAGTGCAATTAGAGAGCCTCCCTTACCTTCATGCCCACTATTAACGTTTTAGCCCCATCAGGACGGGGCCCATACTTGCTCCATTATGTCTGCATCCCATGTCACTCAGTCCTATTTCTGTGCTGAGAGCTGTTTGAATTATACAGTGTTTACTGCATTAAGTGCTGTTATTTAGAATCCAGTTAGGCTCACTTTAGATGAGCTATAGGGTCTATATTTTTTCTCCTTCCCCATTTTCCTTCTTAAGCTGAAGATTAGAGTTGCCCAATTCCCACCCCCATCCCATAGCGCATTGCCTTTTCTTCCTTTCTTTTCCTCTAATCATATCCTGAAGCATTTCACCAGCACATTGCCTTTTCTTCCTTTCTCTTTCTCTAATCATATCCTGAAGCAGTTCAGCAGCACGCTTTATTATCTAACCACATGTCACCAGCCCAGGAGACATTCTGAATATTGACAGCAATAATGAAATAGCCCAGGTCCAGACTAGCTCTTCTCTGTGAGATGCTCATGTACTAAGACAGACCTACTAGGCTCTGTCAGGAATGTCCTCTGTCTCCTTCATGGCTGGAGGGACAGAGGCAGATGGAAGGACAGCTGGGGATAAAGAACTCCCTGGCAGCATCTGGAAGGTCTGCCTACACACGGAATGGACAATTACTCCTTGGGTCAGAAATGTAAAACTTGTTACATATATATACACATATATGCATGCATACAGTATATACATATACATATATACATACTATATATATATATAATATATCTTGCTTATTTCTCACATTGTGTACAAGCTCAGTCCTGGGATGCTTTTGTTGACCTTGTTTTCTTAGGCAGAGAAGAAGATTGACCCGCTCCTTGCCAGTGCCCAGCAGGTGTGTGTGGCATTATTTGGGGGTCCATGTGTGCCCTTCCCTATAGCTAACCAGAGCCAGGGGCAGACAGGTGGGGCCCAGGGAGTTGGGGTCTTCGCTTTCTTAAGTCAGAACTGAATCATCCAAACCATCACCTCTCAACCCAGATGGTGGCTGGTGTTCCGTGAATTTCGATCAGCACAAAAAGCACATCAGCCAGTTGGGTTCCAGCGTCCGTTTCCCCTTTAATTACCCAGCCCAGCTCAGCTAGCGAATGTTCGCCAGTCTCATCCTATCTGTGCCCAGACCTTCCCCACCCTCCCCAATCCCCCTACATGTAAATAATTCCAGGAATGGGAGCCAGTTGTCAGGGACGGTGGACACAAGGGTACCAAGGGGGCGGAGCTGGCCCTGCCCTCCCCTTGGTCCTCTCTTTAATGGCTCCACCTCCTTTAGTTTCCCCTCCTTCCTGCTGCTTGGAGGCTTGTGGAGATACCTCAGCCGGGCCCAGACCTCGGCCCCTTCCCACGCCTTTCCCTTCCCTGGGCTTCCTCACTTGCACTGCGTGTTTAGTGCCCCAGGACCTCAGGGCAGCGTTCAGTCACAGGGCTGCTCGGACACAGCAGTTACTACAATGACACAAACCTACGTTCATTTGTCAACCCTGCCCAGGTATCCTGTCTTTCCTCGTCATAACAGCCGACATTTTTTTGAGTGCTCACTACGTGTCAGGTACTTTATCTGTATTAACTCCCAATAACCCTAAGAGGTAGGACTACTGTTGTCCCCATTTTATAGATGAGGAAACTGAGGCACAGAGCAGTTCAGTCATTTGCCCAAAGTCACACAACTAATAGTTATCAGGGTGGGGTTTCAAATCTGAGATTCAAGTCTGACTCAAGAGCCCAAAGTTCTTTCAAAGTAAACCTGAAACTGTGTAGAATTACATATGACATGGAAATGATTGAATAAGGTTCTGACTCAGGTGGTGGCATTCTGAGGTTTTCCTTTCCCCTTTTTCTTTTTCTGTTTCTATTTTTTTATTACAGGATTGTCCATGCAGTGACCATGTCGAGAGTAAATATGATGGCGGATCTTTAGATAACGTGGAAATGGAGATGACAATTTTGGTTAGGTTGCTTTGCTGTGACCTACTAACCTCAGGTAGGCAGGCACCCTTAGGTCTGGTTGATGATCTTGCTGAAGTCCCGTAAAGGAAGACCAGAACTCCTAGAATCACCCAATGTTTTTGTAACTGTTATGGACATACGATGTGCAAAATCTCCAAAAACAGAGGATCCATCTTTAGGGATTTGAGGATCAACTAAAATCCTAAGAGAAAGTAATTAAGAGGGAGAAAGGTCTGTGACTCTGAGTTGGCCGGGAACCAAAAAAATGAAAATATCTGCAAACTCCCCACAATGGATGAGGCATTGTGAGTGGAAAAGGGCATCCTTCCTGCCTTTACAATAGCTCAGAGGATGTCCTGAGCAGGAGAAATTCATTAAAGACGGAATTGCCAAGGAGTATCTGGCACCGGGCATTGTGCTTTGGGAGTTTTCAGGGAGCATCAATTGAATCAGTGAGGGATGAACAGAAGGATGAAGGTGGGGCTTTGAGGCAGGACTCAGGGTGGTAGAACTAGAATGGCACCGGCGAGCCCTCGCCCAAACCCACGCGGTCACTGCCTCCGCTGTCCTTCCAAGATGTTCTGGGCATAAACTGAGGGCAGGGACCGTGTCCATGCCCCTTGGTACCCTACCCTCTCGGTACAGTACCTGGCGCATAGCTGGTGCTCACTATACATTTGCTGGGAAAAATCAATTAATAAATGAATGAAGGTGGCCACTGAGTTCTCCGGCTAAGTCAGTCAGGCGTATGACACTTGACGAGCCGCGTACTCCTCTCCCATCGAATTCCCCCAATTGTCTTGCCAACGTCTCCATCTTCCTTCATTGCGTTGCTCGGATCTCTCAGCATGGCCTTCCTTCACGGTGTCACCAGCTGCCTCAGCTCTAGGGGAGAAATAGCTTCAAAAGAGTGGTAACCCTTACTCGTAAGCATTACACAATGTCTCGGCTGCATCCCATGGGGCTTCTGGTCTCCACCTTGGTTCCGTCTAAGGAAACCTTTGGTAGGGGTGGGGGAAGTGGGATGGGTTGGACCATGGCGCTGAGCCACGGCGGTACTGGCAAGAAATGGGCACAAGCTCCCTCAGCCCTCTCTGCCCCAGTCCCCTCAACCACAGAACAGGGGTGGCTGCACCTGGCCGCCTGCCAGGGTTCCCATGAGCGAGACAGATGGAGAAGCTCTTTGAAAACTTGAACGTTCTCTTTAGAAATGCTCTCTGGCAAATGAAAATTTCCTAGGGATAAGTCTTTTAGCTTTTCTTATAACTCCCTTCTTTTTAAGGCTTTTTTTTTTTTAATGGGAGGAAAAAAAACCCCAAAAACTGTGTACTATCTCCCCTTCCACATTTTTCTAGTTATGAATTTTTTTTTTTTTTAAAGTAGGATTGGGGCCTTCCCTGGTGGCGCAGTGGTTGAGAGTCCGCCTGCCGATGAGGCGACACGGGTTCGTGCCCCGGTCCGGGAAGATCCCACATGCTGCAGAGCGGCTGGGCCCGTGAGCCATGGCCGCTGAGCCTGCGCGTCCGGAGCCTGTGCTCCGCAGCGGGAGAGGCCACAACAGTGAAAGGCCCGCGTACTGCAAAAAAAAAAAAAAAAAAAAAAAAGCAGCATTGTTTTCTGAATTTCTCAGCAACTGAACTTTACACAGTAGGTGATTCTCAATTCAGAGTTAAAATTCACATGCAAACCGATTTTCTGAACCTAATGGCTGTTCACACATTCAAAAAGTCTTCGTTTTTCTGTCTTCATGTCACTGTTCACCCTCCATGTCCTCTGTGCTTGCTCATCAGTCTCTGAGCAAATCTCTGGGAAACTTCTCCCCACAAGAAGCTCCTCCAGACCCCGGAGGAAGATGGCGGAAGAGTAAGACGCGGAGATCACCTTCCTCCCCACAGATACATCAGAAATTCATCTACACGTGGAACAACTCCTACAGAACACCTACTGAACGCTGACAGAAGACCTCAGACCCCCCAAAAGGCAAGAAGCTCCCCACATACCTGGGTAGGGCAAAAGAAAAAAAGAATAAACAGAGACAATAGGATAGGGACGGGACCTGCACCAGTGGGAGGGAGCCGTGAAGGGGGGAAGGTTTCTACACACTACAAGCCCCTTCGCGGGCGGAGACTGCAGGTGGCGGAGGGGGAAAGCTTCGGAGTAGCGGAGGAGAGCACAGCAACAGGGGTGCGGAGGGCAAAGCGGAGAGATTCTGGCACAGAGGACCGGTGCCCTCAGGCACACACCAGCCCGAGAGGCTTGTCTGCTCGGCCGCCGTGGCGGGCGGGGCTGGGAGCTGAGGCTCGGGTATCGGCTTTCAGTCGGAGCGCAGGGAGAGGACTGGGGCTGGCGGCAGGAAGAGAGCCTGAAGGAGTTAGTGCACCACGGCTAGCCCGGAGGGAGTCCGGGGAAAGGGTCTGGAGCTGCTGAAGAGGCAAGAGACTTTTTTCCCTTTTGTTTCCTGGTGCGCGAGGAGAGGGCATTAAGAGGGCTGCTTGGGGAAGCGCCGGTGACAGGCACGAGCCGCGGGTAAGGCACGGACCTCGGAGACGGGCGTGGGCCGCCGCCGCCGCCGCCGCCCGCCCGCCGCGGCCCGCCGCCGCCGCCGCCGCCGCCGCCGCCGCGGGGCCTGTGTGCGAGCGCGGGTCACTGTCCGCCCCGCCTTCCGGGGGGCCTGTGCACCCCGCCACTGCTGGGGTCCCCGAGACCCGGGGACGGCTTTCCCGGGAAAGCGCACGGAGCGCCACGGGCTGCTGCAACGTCACGCCGGCCTCTGCCGCCGCAGGCCCGCCCCACACTGCGCGCCCCTCCCTCCCCTCTGCCTGAGTGAGCCAGAGCCCCCGAATCAGCGGCTCCTTTAAACCCGTCCTGTCTGAGCGAAGAACGGACGCCCTCCGGCGACCTACGCGCAGAGGCGGGGCCAGGTCCAAGGCTGAGACCCGGGAGCTGTGAGAGCAGAGGCAGGGAAATCTCTCTGTGCAGCCTCGGAGGCAGCGGATTAAAGCTCCACGGTCCATTTGATGTGCCCTGCGTCTGTGGAGTGCATGAATGGACAGCGAATCATCCCAAATTGAGGAAGTGGACTTTGAGGACAAGATTTAAGACTTTCCCCCCTTTTCCTCTTTTTACAACGAATTATTCCAAATTAAGGAGGTGGACTTAGAGAGCAAGATTTCAGACTTCTCGCCCTTTTCCTCTTTTTACAACGAATTATCCCAAATTGAGGAGGTGGACTTGGAGAGCAAGATTTTTGATTTTTCCCCCTGCTCTCTTTTTGTGAATGTGTATGTGTAATCTTCTGTGTAAGATTCTCTCTGTATAGCTTTGCTTCCACCATATGTCTCAGGGTTCTATCGGTCCGTTTTTTTTTTTTTTTTCAATAATTACTTTCTAATTTTAATAACGCTACTATATTTCATACTTTATTCTATTTTACTTTACCTGCTCTTTCTTTTTTTCCTACTCTCCCTTCCTCCCTCCCTCCCTCCGCTCCTCCTTTCCTTCTTTCTTTTTCTTTCCTCCCTCCCACCCTTCTTCTTTCCACTTTCTTTTTCTTTCCTTCCTCCCTCCCTCCTGTCTTTCTTCCTTTCCTTTCTCCCTCCCTCCCTCCTTTCTTTCCTTCTTTCTTTCCATCCTTCCTCCCTCCCTCCCTCCCTCCTTTCTTTCTTCCTTCCTTTCTTCCTTCCTTTCTTCCCTTCTTCCTTTCTTTCCCTCTCTCTTTCTTTCTTCTACTAATTCTTTCTTTCTACTTTTTCTCCCTGTTACTCTGAGCCGGGTGGATGAAAGGCTCTTGGTGCTGCAGCCAGGAGCCAGTGCTGTGCCTCTGAAGTGGGAGAGCCAACTTCAGGACACGGGTCCACAACAGACCTCCCAGCTCCACATAATATCAAGCAGCAAAAATCTCCCAGAGATCTCCATCCCAACACCAGCACCCAGCTTCAGTCAACGACCAGCAAGCTACAGTGCAGGTCACCCTATGCCAAGCAACTAGCAAGGCAGGAACACAACCCCACCCATTAGCAGAGAGGCTACCTAAAAACATAATAAGGCCATAGGCACCCCAAAACACACCACCAGACGTGGACCTGTCCACCAGAAAGACAAGATCGAGCCTCAACCACCAGAGCACAGGAATTAGTCCCCCCCACCAGGAAGCCTACACAACCTACTGAAACAACCTTAGCCACTGGGGTCAGACACCAAAAACAACGGGAACTACGAATCTGCAGCCGGCAAAAAGGAGACCCCAAACACAGTAACATAAGCAAAATGAGAAGGCAGAAAAACACACAGCAGGTGAAGGAGCAAGATAAACACCTACCAGACCTAACAAATGAAGAGGTAATAGGCAGTCTACCTGAAAAAGAATTCAGAATAATGATAGTAAAGCTGATCCAAGATTCTATTTCCATGATCCATAATCTTGGAAATAGAATAGACAACATGCAAGAAACAGTTAACAAGGACCTAGAAGAACTAAAGATGAATCAAGCATCGATTAAAAACACAATAAATGAAATGAAAAATACTCTAGATGGGATCAATAGCAGAATAACTGAGGCAGAAGAACGGATAAGTGAGGTGGAAGATAAAATAGTGGAAATAACTGATGCAGAGCAAAATAAAGAAAAAAGAATGAAAAGAACAGAGGAGAGTCTCAGAGATCTCTGGGACAACATTAAACGCACCAACATTCGAATTATAGGGGTTCCAGAAGAAGAAGAGAAAAAGAAAGGGACTGAGAAAATATTTGAAGAGATTATAGTTGAAAACTTCCCTAATTTGGGAAAGGAAATAGTTAATCAAGTCCAGGAGGCACAGAGAGTCCCATACAGAATAAATCCAAGGAGAAATACACCAAGACACATATTAATCAAACTGTCAAAAATTAAACACAAAGAAATCATATTAAAAGCAGCAAGGCAAAAACAACAAATAACACACAAGGGAATCCCCATAAGGTTAACAGCTGATCTCTCAGCAGAAACCCTACAAGCCAGAAGGGAGTGGCAGGACATAATTAAAGTGATGAAGGAGAGAAACCTGCAACCTAGATTACTCTACCCAGCAAGGATCTCATTCAGATTTGATGGAGAAATTAAAACGTTTACAGACAAGCAAAAGCTGAGAGAGTTCAGCACCACCAAACCAGCTTTACAACAAATGCTAAAGGAACTTCTCTAGGCAAGAAACACAACAGAATGAATATACCTACAATAACGAACCCAAAGCAATTAAGGAAATGGGAATAGGAACATACATATCAATAATTACCTTAAATGTAAATGGACTAAATGCTCCCACCAAAAGACACAGAGTGGCTGAATGGATACAAAAACAAGACCCATATATATGCTGTCTACAAGAGACCCACTTCAGACCTAGAGACACATACAGATTGAAAGTAAAGGGATGGAAAAAGATATTCCATGCAAATGGAAATCAAAAGAAAGCTGGAGTAGCAATTCTTATATCAGACAAAATAGACTTTAAAATAAAGACTATTAGAAGAGACAAGGAAGGACACTACATAACGATAAAGGGATCGATCCAAGAAGAAGATATAACAATTGTAAATATTTATGCACCCAACATAGGAGCACCTCAATACATAAGGCAAATACTAACAGCCATAAAAGGGGAAATCGACAGTAACACACTCATAGTAGGGGACTTTAACACCCCACTTTCACCAATGGACAGATCATCCAAAATGAAAATAAATAAGGAAACACAAGCTTTAAATGATACATTAAACGAGATGGACTTAGTTGATATTTATAGGACATTCCATCCAAAAACAACAGAATACACATTTTTCTCAAGTGCTCATGGAACATTCTCCAGGATAGATCATATCTTGGGTCACAAATCAAGCCTCGGTAATTTTAAGAAAATTGAAATTGTATCAAGTATCTTCTCCGACCACAATGCTATGAGACTAGACATCAATTACAGGAAAAGATGTGTAAAAAATACAAACACATGGAGGCTAAACAATACACTACTCAATAACGAAGTGATCACTGAAGAAATCAAAGAGGAAATTAAAAAATACCTAGAAACAAATGACAATGGAGACACGACGACCCAAAACCTATGGGACGCAGCAAAAGCAGTTCTAAGGGGGAAGTTTATAGCAATACAATCCCACCTTAAGAAACAGGAAGCATTTCGAGTAAACAACCTGACCCTGCACCTAAAGCAATTAGAGAAAGAAGAACAAAAATACCCCAAAGCTAGCAGAAGGAAAGAAATCATAAAGATCAGATCAGAAATAAATGAAAAAGAAATGAAGGAAACGATAGCAAAGATCAACCAAACTAAAAGCTGGTTCTTTGAGAAGATAAACAAAATTGACAAACCATTAGCCAGACTCATCAAGAAAAAAAGGGAGAAGACTCAAATCAATAGAATTAGAAATGAAAAAGGAGAAGTAACAACTGACACTGCAGAAATACAAAAGATTATGAGAGATTACTATAAGCAACTCTATTCCAATAAAATGGACAACCTGGAAGAAATGGACACATTCTTAGAAATGCACAACCTGCCAAGACTGACTCAGGAAGAAATAGAAAATATGAATAGACCAATCACAAGCACTGAAATTGAAACTGTGATTAAAAATCTTCCATCAAACAAAAGCCCAGGACCAGATGGCTTCACAGGTGAATTCTATCAAACATTTAGAGAAGAGCTAACACCTATCCTTCTCAAACTCTTCCAAAATATAGCAGAGGGAGGAACACTCCCAAACTCATTCTACGAGGCCGACATCACCTTGATACCAAAACCAGGCAAGGATGTCACAAAGAAAGAAAACTACAGGCCAATATCACTGATGAACATAGATGCAAAAATCCTCAACAAAATACTAGCAAACAGAATCCAAGAGCACATTAAAAGGATCATACACCATGATCAAGTGGGGTTTATCCCAGGAATGCAAGGATTCTTCAATATACGCAAATCAATCAATGTAATACACCATATTAACAAGTTGAAGGAGAAAAACCATATGATCATCTCAATAGATGCAGAGAAAGCTTTCGACAAAATTCAACACCCATTTATGATAAAAACCCTGCAGAAAGTAGGTATAGAGGGATCTTTCCTCAACATAATAAAGGCCATATATGACAAACCCACAGCCAACATTGTCCTCAATGGTGAAAAACTGAAACCATTTCCACTAAGATCAGGAACAAGACAAGGCTGCCCACTCTCACCACTCTTATTCAACATAGTTTTGGAAGTTTTAGCCACAGCAATCAGAGAAGAAAAGGAAATAAAAGGAATCCAAATTGGAAAAGAAGAAGTAAAGCTGTCACTGTTTGCAGATGACATGATACTATACATAGAGAATCCTAAAGATGCTACCGAAAAACTACTAGAGCTAATCAATGAATTTGGTAAAGTAGCAGGATATAAAATTAATGTACAGAAATCTCTGGCATTCCTATACACTAATGATGAAAAATCTGAAAATGAAATCAAGAAAACACTCCCATTTACCATCGCAACAAAAAGAATAAAATATCTAGGAATAAACCTACCTAAGGAGACAAAAGACCTGTATGCAGAAAACTATAAGACACTGATGAAAGAAATTAAAGATGATACAAATAGATGGAGAGATATACCATGCTCCTGGATTGGAAGAATCAATATTGTGAAAATGACTCTACTACCGAAAGCAATCTACAGATTCAATGCAATCCCTATCAAACTACCAATGGCATTTTTCACAGAACTAGAACAAAAAATTTCAAAATTTGTTTGGAAAAACAAAAGGCCCCGAATAGCTAAAGCAATCTTGAGAACGAAAAACGGAGCTGGAGGAATCAGGCTCCCTGACTTCAGACTATACTACAAAGCTACAGTAATTAAGACAGTCTGGTACTGGCATAAAAACAGAAAGATAGATCAGTGGATCAGGATAGAAAGCCCAGAGATAAACCCACGCACATATGGCCAACTTATCTTTGATAAAGGAGGCAGGAATGTACAGTGGAGAAAGGACAGCCTCTTCAATAAGTGGTGCTGGGAAAACTGGACAGGGACATGTAAAAGTTTGAGATTAGATCATTCCCTAGCACCATACACAAAAATAAGCTCAAAATGGATTAAAGACTTAAATGTAAGGCCAGAAACTATCAAACTCTTAGAGGAAAACATAGGTAGAACACTCTATGACATAAATCACAGCAAGATCCTTTTGGACCCACCTCCTAGAGAAATGGAAATAAAAACAAAGATAAACAAATGGGACCTAATGAAACTTCAAAGCTTTTGCACAGCAAAGGAAACCATAAAGAAGACCAAAAGACAACCCTCAGAATGGGAGAAAATATTTGCAAATGAAGCAACTGACAAAGGATTAATCTCCAAAATTTATAAACAGCTCATGCAGCTCAATAGCAAAAAAACAGACAACCCAATCCAAAAATGGGCAGAAGACTTAAATAGGCATTTCTCCAAAGAAGATATACAGACTGCCAACAAACACATGAAAGAATGCTCAACATCATTAATCATTAGAGAAATGCAAATCAAAACTACAATGAGATATCATCTCACACCAGTCAGAATGGCCATCATCAAGGAATCTAGAAACAATAAATGCTGGAGAGGGTGTGGAGAAAAGGGAACACTCTTGCACTGCTGGTGGGAATGTGAATTGGTACAGCCACTATGGAGAACGGTATGGAGGTTCCTTAAAAAACTACAAATAGAACTACCATATGACCCAGCAATCCCACTACTGGGCATATACCCTGAGAAAACCATAATTCAAAAAGAGACATGTACCAAAATGTTCATTGCAGCTCTATTCACAATAGCCCGGAGCTGGAAACAACCTAAGTGTCCATCATCGGATGAATGGATAAAGAAGATGTGGCACATATATACAATGGAATATTACTCAGCCATAAAAAGAAACGAAACTGAGCTATTTGTAATGAGGTGGATAGACCTAGAGTCTGTCATACAGAGTGAAGTTAGTCAGAAAGAGAAAGACAAATACCGTATGCTAACACATATATACGGAATTTAAAAAAAAATGTCATGAAGAACCTAGGGGCAAAACGAGAATAAAGACACAGACCTACTTGAGAATGGACTTGAGGATATGGGGAGGGGGAAGGGTAAGCTGTGACAAAGCGAAAGAGAGGCATGGACATATATACACTACCAAACGTAAGGTAGATAGATAGTGGGAAGCAGCCGCAGAGCACAGGGAGATCAGCTCGGTGCTTTGTGACCGCCTGGAGGGGTGGGATGGGGAGGGTGGGAGGGAGGGAGATGCATGAGGGAAGGGATGTGGGAACAGATGTATATGTATGACTGATTCACTTTGTTATAAAGCAGAAACTAATTAAAAAAAAAAAAAAGAAAAAAAAGAAGCTCCTCCAAATCAGTGTGAAACCCTTAATTTAATTAACACCATTACAGTTTCCCAACAAGGATAAATGAGATCAACTACATTTACACCAGGAAGGAAGGAAATTAATTTTACTCAAATGAAAAAAAGGAGAAAGCCTTGCAAACCCGGCAAATTAACAGTTGTCTTAGTGGAGATCACAGATGATCCTGAATCCAGAGGTCGGGAGGTCACATATCCTGGGTGGGTTTCAAAATAACTGCAGAAATCCCAACAGCGACAGTTCAGAAAAGACCCAATGGGCAAGAGATTCCTTAAGGAAGGGAAAAGGATGGGAGCGTGAAAAGAGGGAATTACATCATTATCAGAAATTATCAAGTTTGACACTGGTGATTCACATGTTCATAAAGCATCCCCAGAGCTTGTGTCTCAGCTGTTTCAGACTTTTAGTTAATGTGTTGTGCAAATCATGATCCAAAGAAGATACCCAGCATTTTCTATTTTCTAGAACCAGATTTTTAGGGGACAGAAGGGAAGGGATCCAGGACTTACAAGAGATTTAATGTAAAATATAAACTAAGGTGATTAAAACAAAATGGATCCTGTCTAGTAACGCTTAGGGGTACACTTATGTGCTGATTCATGTGAAGGCTGGCTGGAGGCTAGCAGGTAACAATCTGGGGGAAAGAGGCCTAGAATTCATTCCTGATCCCAAGCTGGGAAATATGCCAACTGCATTGTGTTACTGTGGGGGGAAATACCCCACCGTGATTCTAGAATCCAGTAAAAAGAAAATTGTATCCAAGGGAAGGAGAAACAGTCATCTTGTTATGCTTAGACAATCCGGAAAGAGTGACACGAGGGAAAACACAGAATGTGTGATGGAAAAGAGGTCCCAGAAGAGAAGGTTAAAGAATCAGGACTATTTAACCTAAAGAGGAAAGATCCAGTGGTGAAATACCATTGTTTTCAAACATATGACAGTTTTTTGGCAGGAGGATGCTGATCATATGTTTCCTGAGTATGTGGAGGCCAGGACGAAAAAAATGCAGATGAAAATCAGAACAGTAAATAGATCCTCTGATGGCTTTCTGTTTTCCACAGACCAAGGCAAAGCTCCCGGATCTCAGTGCACCCAGGGTCCCATCTCGTGTCACCTCTGCCACTCACTGCAAACCCACGCCGAGCACGGCCTCCGCCCCTGCATTGCATGTCTTCCACACGTTTTCACTAGTAGCCAGCAACAGTGAATCTCCTCTGGGGGGTACCCACTCCTGAGTCTGGCTCCGCCACAATACCGGGAGCTCTCAGCACAGCGCTGGATCAGAGTTTGAATCCCACAAGGTGTTGTTAAATCAGTGAAGAATTTAAGGAAGTAATCCTTAATGCCATGAACAAAGACAAGGAGGGAGATGTCTAATAAGGAATTTTAAAGTGAAATGCTGGCTGTTGTGTTCCAGAAATTCCTCTTCATCCCCTGAACAGAGTCTTCAGTAAACTCAACAGTGCTCACTAATACTTTGTGAAATGAATTTTTGTCTTTGGGGACATATTTCAGTGCATAATCCTGCTTCAAGGTGGATAGGGAGTGAACACCCGTAGATATTCAGCCTCCAGGTAACACTGGAAAGCCCATTATGCCTTCTCTGAGAAAATCCTGCTGTTCATATGTAGATTCTAATCCCTCAACAGGAATTTTCTTGATCTCCTGTTCTCTCTGATCCAGAAAAGGGTTCAGCAGAAAATTAGGTTCTACTTAGTATAGCTCTTTTCCTGCAGTAGGTTTACAATAAATTCTTCAGATCTTATGGTAATTAAACAACATGCCTATTCCGGGGTAGTAGCAACTCAATTACAGGGGGCCCTCTGTATCTCTGGGTTCCACATCCATAGATTCAACCAACTGCAGATGGAAAATATTTTTTAAAAAATTCCAGAAAGTTCCAAAAAGCAAAACTTGAATTTGCCATGTGCTGGCACCTATTTACAAAGCATTTACATTGCATTAGGTATTGTAAATAATCCAGGGATGATTTAAAGTCTATGGGAGGAAGCGCATAGGGAGGATGCAAATACTACACCTTTTAATATAAGGGTCTTGAGAATCTGTGGATTTTGGTATCCCCAGGGTCCTGGGACCAATCTCCTGAGGATACCAAGGGATAACTGTATTCTGTTACATTGACCATCCATGTGTTGGCCTACACACCTGTCTGGATTTTTTATTTAGAACATATTGTCCTGGGAGCCACATAGCTTCCTGGGAGGGTGAGGATGGAGAGACTCCGACAGCTATTCAGCATCTCCACTTGGACTTCATTCACAAAGACCTACAGAGTAGACAGTGCTAAGCTAGCCCCTCTGCCGCCATCGAACTCTTTCAGTAAACTCCATTTTCCTGAAACCACACTGCATTCTGTGAGGCTGGAAGGGATCACAAGTAATTACCTAGTTCATGCTTCTTTGTCTGGGCAGAACGGAGCTCAGCCTTGGTAAAGAGCTGGGCTGTTCTTTCTCTATAAAATCCCCACATGCTCCTTTTACATCTTACCTTTTTATTTGTTTCCAAACCACGTTCCTCTCTAAAGCAAGCCTTCGCTGTGTTTACTTAAAGATACATTAGAACGCCGTGGTTTCCCATGGTGTCTCTTACCCATTTGCCAAAATTATGCAAATTAAGAATAACCCCAATCTGGCTGGGGTTGCTTGGGATTAAGAAGTAATTGGATTGTAATATGCTAATCAGTATGCTAATATTTCTCCCAGAAGATAAAGAGACCCAAAAATGCTAATGTGAGACCCTTTCCAGGAAAGAGGATTTTGAGCTGGGAGGTCAGCGGTGTGGGGAGGAGGAGGCAGGGGAGCCCAATGGGCCAGGGAAACTGTTTGAGGATTTTTGTTTATTTGCTTCTTTTTAAAATTTTTTTTATTTTTTAATTGAAGTATAGTTAATTTCCAATGTTATGTTAGTTTGAAGTGTACAGCAAAGTGATTCAGTTATACACACATATATATATGCTGGATGATTAGGTGCTTTGGAGAGGGGCAAGAGCAGGGCTGGGACCTCGCTTTGGAAAACTTAAGAAAGAAATAAGGGGGTGACCATGCAAAGTGCCTGAACTGTGACCCTCTGTTTGGGAGCTGCCTCGGGCCCTGTTCCATCCACCCTCGTGCGCAATCCTTCCAACACGTGATTCCGCCAGCGGGAAGCTCTGAACTTCTGTTAAAAGCTACACATTGTTCTTTCCTGATCACCCATGTCTTTTTCTCAGACACCTCTGAAGCCCTTTCATGTCTGCTCAGAGATGTGAAGGGCTGCTTTAGCTCCTTTTCTCGCCCTCCCTCCACCCGGAAGTCATACGTCATTACTGTCAGTGGATGGTCCCCACATACACCACAGAGGTCAAAGACTCCAGCCAGTGAGTTTCAAATGCCATCAGCAAAAACCGCCACCCATTAGAAAATAATGTAAACCTGGACCAAAGGAAGTCATCTTCAAGGCATACCCTGCTGATGCCCCGGCTTCCGGTTCCCAAGGCCCTGGTCTCATTTGTTCTGAGGCAAAGTACATTAAGGCTGGTGCTGTTTAGTTGCACTAATGTAATGAAAAGGTGGCAGAAATGTTGGAAAACCTCTGAAGTCCCGTTAATTGGATTGAGACTAGAACCCTGCTTTCTACTCTGGAAATTGGGTCTAAAGCCAGTAAAGTAAAATCACCCCAAAATGCAGATAATGTGCCGTGTGGTTACTGTGGGTGTCAATGATCCATGCTCAGTGTCCTTCCCAGGGGCAAGGTTTCCAGACGCCTTTCAACAAAGGGAATGGGCTGTTCCCTGGTTGTAGGAAAAGAGGGTGTTTGTTGCTCACACATCTTTTTAATCAGTTATAGACACAGATGCTTCCCCAATTTTTTTCTGACATAAAATTACTCCTCTGAACAAAGGTGCTCAGCATATAAATTCAGGAGACAGATTTCCTTACCCAGGAGTGTTTTCTTCCTACTTTCTGTATTGTTGGTTCAATGTGAATTACCCCGAAAAAGACCACCTCCAAAGCCCTGAAAGTTCTCCTTAAATCATTTCACCCTGACAGGTTCTCTTAGTTTCAGACAAACACAATACCCAGCGAGGTGTTATAGGTGGGCAAAACGCTGCAGGCGTTAAACAAGGCTCATGTTAGTGCATGTCCATCCTGTTCATACCAGGGCTTTGCATGACTCCATGCTTCTCTCCATCAACAGCCAGCCATCTGTCCTCAGGAAGTCCATTGCCCTTCCCTGGCCTCAGCTTGCCTGTCTGTAAAAGGATGGCTGAGCTAAGTGTGTTCCCAGGTCCCCTCTGGTCTAAGCTCCCAGGTTGAAGACGTGTACCAGGCAGGACTACTGAGACGTAACAGAAAGGCCTCCCCTTTCCTGCCTGACCACCCTGCTGGGTGCTCTTGGCTTCAGAATTTGGTGTTTCTATCTCCTCTCTTTTCTGACTGGTAAAACCCCACTCTTGCTTCAAGGCTTAGCCAGTCCCAGGCAGCTGTTGAGGGAAAGCGACTTTCCTCCTTCTTACCAGCCCTTTCCCTGTCAGGAGGGGAGCTCAGAGGGACGATGCACAGGCAGAAAGCGGAAACACCGAGACAGTGGTGTACAGAAATTCTGAAAGGCTTGAGGGACTGCTTGAGAGCTAAGGGCAGTCTGGAAGCTGGGAGTAAATGGCGGGTGTTCTTTTCAGCTTCTGGGTTAAATGGTTAATGCTCTCTGGTTGGTCGTTAGCCTGAGCTCTGAAGTTATAGCCTTGGTCTCTCAATGATCGGTCTCTGCCTGACTGAACAGGTGCAGGCAAGGGGGTCTGGTACTCTCTGAGGGCCCTTGACTTTGGACACCCCAAGTATTCCTGTGGATTTCTCCACGTGCTGACGTACCCGGGACTGGCCAGTGGCGTGTGTCCATCCCACCTGGCTCTGCCAGCCTCACGATGGGTGGTTTAGGACCACAGGAAACAGGGATATTTGCAACTCAAGATGAACCTATTTCAGTGGATCCTAGGTCTAGAGAAAAGGCTTTAACTATTCAAGAAAGGGAGATGCTGGATTCCCCCCACCCACACCGTGGCTCTTTCCCCCTTTCCTTTAACCACTTTGGCCTGATGTCCTAAAGGGACCAGATGTGGGTTCCTGGGAGGAGTCTCTCTCTCTGCCTGTCTCTGTCTCTGTTTCTGTCTTTCTCTCTCTCGTACACCCTGCATGGATGCACCCCTCCACTCCTCTCCCCACACAATCCAGTCTCACGCATAATATTTTTTTCAGTTGCTCTTTAAAATGTACTCAGCTACTGAAAATAAACTCCTACAATTTGCTGGAAGTTTTCAGACTTCTTTAGCTTCCAAGCAGACACGAGAGCCTTCCGGAATCTGCATGCGGCTGCCCTGCTTGTGCTTAGAGTCTCACATTCTCCATCCCCCCCGCAGAGGTGAACAGTCGGTGGCGTGTGGAATATTTAGGTCTTTCCTTTCCTTTCCTTTCCTTTTTACTCAATGCTGCCCCGCAGTGTGTCATCTCATTGGGCTTAGTGTCTCTCCAGAAAGTGGACAAGATCAAGGAGAAAGGGAGCATGTAAAGTCAAGGCCTTCCTGCCCCAGCTCTTACAAAAATGCTTCAGTGCTGGAGGATTTTGAAAGTAATAACACAAATATGATATTGTGGGCTCATTTCTAGATTTCATTAACTTGTGTAAGAGTGTTTCATGGTAGTCCAGAAAAAGAGCATCTGTTCATACCTTCAATTTCCTAATGAATGGAGTGTTGTGAATAAAGAAAGTCCAGAGGAAATCTCTTGATGAAAAACGCTTCTTCCCTTTATGTATTGCACTGATGCTCTGTGCAGGGTTGAGCACATAGCAGTAGCTCACTAAATACATTCCGCTCTTTTGGGAACAGCTTCTCACCAAAAGTATATTTTATCTCATCCTTTATACGTGGAATCTAAAATATGACACAAATGAACTTATTTACGAAACAGAAACTGACTCACAGACACAGAAAACAAACTTTTGTTTACCAAAGGGGAAAGGGTTTGTCCATCCCAAATGCACAAGATGTCAAGAATTCCCATTCCAGGGTTTGGAATCGCCTGGACAGCTAAAGTAGAATGAAAACTCATTTCCTATTTACCATTTTGATTTCTTCTGAGACCTAAACATATCCATTTTCTTGCTTTCTGAAGGTTTCCTCTCCTCTGTTTATTTAAGGGACTGCCCTGTTGCCTTTTCAGTAGGAGATGAGGCACAGCCCTTGCAGATTTCTAAAGACAAGCGGCCTCACTGTGCAGACCACTGTGCTCGTTGTAGGGCATCTAAGGGAAAGGACTTGTGCAGCCCAGTACGAACTGGGGTGAAGGACCAAATTAGCACAAACATCACTCCACCCTGTAATTACCAGCCTTTCCTTGAATATTTTTTGGGGTCAGAGTCACTAATGGCTGGAGCAGACTCCAGGACTCCCTAAATATCAGTAATACCAGCTTACTCAATGGTGTGGGCCTGGGGAGAGGGGTGGAGGGTTGTTAGAAGTCACATGACCTTCAAAAAAGAAGTGCTTTGACAATTATGGATACAGGGGTGGGCAATAAAATCTGCCTCCCTCTTCTCTTTTGGAGCAAATATTTGCTAGTTTAGATAACTTGCAAGTATTTTCCCAAGGCCTGGTTTGTGTCAAGCAGGACAGAAACACCCCTGGAAATGGCTCTCCCCATAACCCATTCCCATTGCTGGTGCCACAGGCTCCCATTAAGTTCAATGGGCTTCTCTCTACATCCTTTCTTTTGTGCCAACATATTGGAATGACGGTATTTCCACTCTTGTGCTTGGAGAGTAGTTCTACCAACTAGATTACAATAATAAGCACGGTCACCCAATCCCTCTCTTTAGAGGGAAAATTCCTCAAAGTCCTCTGGGAAATGTAGGGGTTTTTCCATGATTGGAATGAATTCATGGTCATCTAAAGACATAGGATATAAGACGTGTGAGGGGTTTATGCATCAGGCGACAACCTTGACTTGTCCTGGGAAGAAACTCATACAACGCATTTGTTCTGCCATCCAACAGACATGAACTGGGAGTTGACTTCTCCCACAGTCTGTGCTTGGTACTTGGTAGAATTACAAAGTAGAGATGTCTCAGCCCAGGTGGGACCACTGAGGCTGGAGACCTCACATTCCAGGGGGTAGGTAGGGGGAGAGGGGAGGGGCTGGGGTTAGAGGAAGAGGCCAAGAAACGAGCTTGGGACGCATTTGAAGAAAACAGTTCCCTTACGTCGATATAGCTGGTATTGTGCCCACACATTTAGGTCCAGAAATAGACGGCACCTTAGCATAACAGGGGAGACCTGGTTTAACTGCAGTTCCTTTAAAAAAAATACCTCGAGTCTTCCTTTGGCCAAAAGCTTAATGGGATACAGTAGAGTGATGTGGTACCTTTGAAAAGCTAATATAATTGTAGGCTCTATTCAATAGAAATACAGTGTCCAGATCATAAGTAATAGCAACAATGTATGCAGGTCAGATGACAATTGAAAAGCATGTTCCATTCAAGGGGCTGCAATTTAAGATGAATCATAAGGTGCAATAATGTAACTAGAGAAGAAAGGTATAGATGCTAGGCTCTGGAAATGCCAAATATAAACTTGTGGGGAGGCTCTGAGTATTTTGCTTGGAAGGGAGAAAACCAAGAAATAATAACTGTCTACAAATATTGGAGGAGCTGTGGTGAGGAAGAAGGAATGGATGGGTTTTATTTTCGTAAAAGACAGAATTAGAGCAAAGAGTGAATAAATGTCAAGGGAAGGGCTGAGGAAGTAAATAAGGAAGGAAGTGGCCTGGAGGAGAGTTTAACTCAGTATAGGAAATCAACTTTCTAAAAAAAGCTTTCTCCCAAACCCAAGGGCTGGGTGTGGGAAATGACACTCTCCAGAGATAGAGAGCTCTTTGCTGTCCACCAGAGCATAAGCAGGATGGACATTTGTCAGGACTTTGAGGAGAGAGTTCGAGGATCTGGCAAGATGTTTGCTGTCTAAGATCTTGTTCATCTCCAAGATGCCAGGTTTCCATGGTGGGCCAGACCTGAAGTGGTCCTGCTAAGAGCCACCGGAAGCCTAACCACGTGGAGCCCAAGTCCATACGCTTATCGATAAAAGTACTTTTAAGCAGATGGACCACTCTAGACTCTTTAGTTAAAGCCCCAGCCTTTTTCTCAGGGATAGTTCTAGAGAAGGGACCTTTCCCTAAATTAACAACGAGGTCACGATTAACATTGGCAAGGTCTTCACGAGATGCCTGCTCCTTCCGAGACAAATATGAATGAGAAGCGTTGCTAGGTTACCAGTGACAGCTCCCATGTACGATTCTAGGTGCAGTTGGGGAGAAATGATGCTGAGCTATGCAAAGGACACAGAGCGAACCATCAAAGAGAAGAAGGAAATATGGACTCCATCCAAATAGTGTTTCCTCCAGGTGCTGCCTATGAGAACAGGCTGTCGTTCTTGTGCTAATCCAGAGCAAAGATTTAGGAAATAGAGACACGCACAGAATGGTCATTCAAACTGGCTTATCAGATTTTTAAATAATAAAACGATTCATTTCAGTAAAAATTTAATACATGGGAGTATAACATTTTCAAAACAATGATTCATTTGCTTGTTATACCAAGAGCTCTTTGAGGATCGGGACAATCTCCTCTTTATTTTGGCACCCCTGGAGTTTAGCACAGCGTGTGGCCCAGAGTAAAAGTTGCTATAAATGTTTAGTGTACTATACAGAAATGTGTTTTTTGGGTGGTAGATAGGTTGAAGTATCTGAAAAAGACCACAATGATTTCTAGTTTCCCTGGTCTTCTGTTGCTCTAGCAAAACCTTCCTCTGCTCTAGGTGGAAAATTAGGCTCTGAAGCACTTGATTCCGGCACCTTCCATGGCAACCTCAGTTTACTTGTTCACTAATGCATTCATCAAATGGTTATTGAACCCCTACTTTGTGTGAGGCACTGTGCTGGGGCTGAGGTACAGATAAACAAGGCCAGGAAGACCCCTGCTTCCAGAAACTTCCCTCCCATGTCTGCGGCTGGGAGAGTCATGGCAGTGGGAGTGAGTTCCTCGTGTCAGTTCAACAGAAGAAAAGTTTCTTTTTCAAATGACTAGTTGAGATACATCGATGTAGTAAATGGAAACAACCTTTTTTAAAAAATTTTATTGGAGAAGAGTTGATTTACAATGTTAGTTTCAGGTGTACAGCAAAGTGAATCGGTTATACATATACATATATCCACTCTTTTTTTTAGACTCTTTTCCCATATAGGCCGTTACAGAGTATTGAATAGAGTTCCCTGTGCTATACAGTAGGTCTTTATTAGTTATCTCTTTTATATATAGTGTGTGTATATGTCAATCCCAGTCTCTCAATTTATCCTTCCCCCTGCTTACCCCCCAGGTAACCATACGTTTGTTTTCTAATTCCGTGACTCTACTTCTGTTTTGTAGATAAGTTCATTTGTACCCTTTTTTTAGATTCCACATATAAGCGATATCATATGATATTTGTCTTTCTCTGTCTGACTTACATCATTCAGTCTGACAGTCTCTAGGTCCATCCATGTTGCTGCAAATGGCATTACGTTGTTCTTTTTTATGGCTGAGTAATACTCCATTGTATATATGTACCACATCTTCTTTATCCATTCCTCTGTTGATGGGCACTTAGGTTGCTTCCATGTCCTGGCTATTGTAAATAGAGCTGCAATGAACATTGTGGTACATGACTCTTTTTGAATTATGATTTTCTCAGGGTATATGCCCAGTAGTGGGATTGCTGGGTCGTATGGTAGTTCTAGTTTTAGTTTTTTGAGGAACCTCCATACTGTTCTCCATAGTGGCTGTATCAATTTACATTCCCACCAACAGTGCTAGAGGGTTCCCTTTTCTCCACACCCTCTCCAGCATTTATTGTTTGTAGATTTTTTGATGATGCCCATTCTGACTGGGAAACAACTTTTAAAAGAACTTTGTCCAAGAATCTCTGTGATTTGTTTTCCCTTTGATCCAAAAATATGTTAACAAGTACAGCTGACCCTTGAACAATGTTGGGGGGTGGTAACCCATGTATAATTTATGGTTGGCCCTCCATATCCACAGCTCCTCCTGCATCTGAAGATTCAACCAACCATGGACCATGTAATGCTGTAATATTTGCTATTGAAAACAATCCACATATAAGTGGATCCTTGCAGTGCAAACTGTGTTGTTCAAGGGTCAGCTGTATAAACATAAAAAACACCCTGCCCAGGAAAGCTGAGTAATCCTGACAGGATTCAATCCAAATTTTAAACATTTTTTTATGTCAAAAAGTAAAAATGATTACAATCAAATACTATTCACGATTGACTTGACCAAATACATTGCTATGAAGAGAAATTGTTCTAACTCTCAGACATTCAGAAGCAGAAGCATTCTCTCTGGACCCGCCACCTGGTTGCTCATCAGTGGTTTCAAACAGATCAGCAAATAAGGAGAGATTTGAAAGGATCACTGCAGCGACACTGTCAAAAATCTGAAAGTAAATTGGGTCATCTTTTTTTAAAAAATAAATTTATTTATTTATTTATTTATTTATTTATTTTTGGCTGCGTTGGGTCTTCGTTGCTGCGTGGGGGCTTTCTCTAGTTGTGGCGAGCGGGGGCTACTCTTTGTTGCACTGCATGGGTTTCTCATTGTGGTGGCTTTTCTTTGTTGCAGAACACGGGCTCTAGGCGTGTGGGCTTCAGTAGTTGTGGCACAAGGGCTCAGTAGTTGTGGTGCACGGGCTTAGTTGCTCCACAGCATGTGGGATCTTCCCGGACCCGGGCTCGAACCCGTGTCCCCTGCATTGGCAGGTGGATTCTTAACCACTGCGCCACCCAGGAAGTCCAGGGTCATCTTCTTAAAGGGTTCGATTCTTCGCTCATATCCTCAGACAAGAATGGCAAAAAGATGATTAGAGAAACAGAAAGGGAAGAGTTGAGAAGAGAAAGCATGAAGAAGAGAAAATCCAGCAGAACTTGAAGGTCAATTAAAATAAGAACAGGCTGGAAGAAAGGGCACCTTGGATAAGAAAGGAGCGGAGGAAGTGAGAAATAAAGAAAAAGAGGTGCTAAAATTTTTCAGAATCACTAGACTCTGGCTCGAACTTGATGGAAAACAGGCATTTCTTTACTGTTGATCTGCGGGGGTCCCTGCTGTCGGGTTGCAGGGACCCCTGATTTTGGAGGCCAGTGATGGACTGAATGTCACCAGTAGGATGCTGCCCGGCACATAGCAGGCATCGACGCTGGGGTAGCCTGAGTGCAAAGGAGACCTAAATACAGAAGCAGATGGCCGAGATGCACTTAGTGTCTTTAACGTATTCAGTCCCTCTGAGATGCATCCCTGGGAAACATTTTGTTTCCTCTTTCTGGATGGGTAAAGCAAGGCATTTTAATATTACCTAATTATTCCCCCCCCCACATTGTGTATTTTTATATAAAGGCAGCGTGAGGAATGAACTGGGCAAGGTTTAGCCCAAGTGCTGCTGAGGCAGGAGGGACCCACACCCCCTCCCTCTGTATAGGGGCTGGAGGAGTCCACAGAGAGGAGAGGCATCAGAGCCTCCTGCCTGCCTTACGTAAATATTGAAAAGACTGATATGATCATGTTGGCAAACCGTTCTGCGCTCCTGAGAGGGAGAGAGTTACAAGGCTGTGATTTTATTATGCATAACACGGCATGTGCTTACTGCTGGTGAACTCAGATGCAAACTGCCTACGGGTTGTAATTTCACTCTGCTTCCTGCTCCTTCTGCGTTAGGGACCAGCAGCTTAGGTTTCTACACTGGAAAAATCAGTTTCTTCATCACCAGCAACTCTAATACATCAGAGGAGAATGATGGAGGAGAGAACGTTCGATAACAGCGGTTCTGTTGCCCCAGTGAGATTTGCCCAAATGGGACGGTTCAGCCCCTTGAGCAGGAAATCAGACCGACAACAGACCTGGTCTCCACTGAGTCGGGATCCTCTCTAAGGAAGACACCACTGAGCAAAAAAATCAATAGCAGGAAAAACGAGATCAAACCATGCTCGGGTTTCAACACCGTGGGGAAATAACTGGGAGAAGGAGACTTTATTAAGACTGTTCCTCCAACCCTACCCATTCCTTTGAGGCATCTCTGCTTTAAACACTCCAGTCCATTTTGGGGAGTGGAGGATATTGTAGGGCAGATTGATCTTGCACTGAATAGCCATTTAGTTACGTATTAGATGTGTAACATGAGATGGATTTTCTTGGCGAAGTGCGTCAAAGGGTAACCCCTCCAACTCACACCCTCCAGACAGGTCCAAGACTGACTGGGCTGCTTCCGAGATTGAGAAGAAACTAGACTATTATCCACAGTGGAATAGGGACCCACCAGAAGAAAAGAAGAACAGTCACAAGTGACTTGGCGAAATGATGCAAGATGCGCATTGTTTGCTATGTATTGTACTTAAATCAACCACAAATCAATGACTGCAACTACTCAGTGCTATGCAAGGAAAAAAAAATGTTTTCTCGTCTTTCTCCTCTGTCTCACCCTTAATAAGCCTCGGACAGCTGTGAGCCCCTACCTTGTGCTCTAACACTTTACTGCAAAGCTTTAAATGGGATCAGAGATGCACCATATTCAAGGCAACGCAATTCAGCAAGTCCTTATTTTTACTTATTTAAAATGAGTGGCTGTTATAAGCCCAATGCTTTCCTGAGCACTGTGGGGTTAGAAAAGAAAAATACTCTTTGCCCCTGCACTGTACTGGAACTTACAGACTCGCCGACATGCATGAAGGTATTAGAGACTCTATCACAAAGTAATAGTAACCCAGTGCTGATTCATGGGACATCGAATAAGCGCTGTTTCTCCAATCTTGAAAGATGGCCCTGAGACTGACAAGCCTTCCTTGGTGCCCTCCCCTGACCCTTATCACAGTCCCAGGAATCCCACTGGGCCCAGTGCCCACCCAGTCGAAGGGATGGTCTCACCTCTGTTCTTAACACCTGGACTTGAGGTAGGGAGTGTGTACCCAGCCTGCATCTCAGTGGAGCCTGAAGGAGAGTAAAAGAAGCTCGTTTGGTAGCAGCGAAAGCCCCAAATCGGTTAAAACGCTATCATTTATTTTACGTAAAAAAAAAGAAAAAGTCATTTTTTACATAAAGAGGCAGAAGCCCTTATATCTTCGTGCGTGTTCTACCAGCTGTCCAGGTCCTCACCTGCCAAGAAACCGCAACAGCACTCAGCACCCACCTCCAGCAAAGCTGCACGATGGGGGCGTGTGAGGAAGGCTGAGACGAACTGACCATTAAACACTCACACAGGACTGGGTAAAACAAGCACCAAGAACCACCGGGCAGTTAGTTAGGAAGGGATACCATACCCTGCCTCGCACTCACTACTCAGACCCTTTTATTGGTGCTCTTCTGAGTACTCCCCGACCTCTAGGAACTTGACCCGCCACCTGCCAGGTCCTGGAACCTGCTCCAGGTTACAGAGCAGGGCCATTCAGTCCTATGAAAACAAGGCCTCCGAGCCCACATAGGCACAAAAGTCGAGTCATGAAAACACGGCGCTGAGAAGGTGAGAAAGACACGGTGCCGACAAAGATCTGGCAGTTCTTAGTGGACCACACACAGCAGGGGAGTCAGCTCAGCCTGCACCACGATCTTAAGAGGAGTTAATGAGCTCCCGCTGAGCTGCCTCTAAGGGCTTCTGTGGCCCGGAGGAAGATTCTGTTATGCATCCCCAGACTCTGACCTTCTCACCTCACAAATGCATGTCCCTGGTCTCAAGGGACGGGTGATGGGAAGTGGTGGACAGACTGGACGAGGAAGCATCTCTGGTTATTGAAAGTGGCAAGAGGGACCCGACGGCTCGCAGCTAAAGCACGCAGTTGGATCACGGGTTCCCCTGGGGCTTCTTCTCACGTCGCCCCCTGAGCTCTGCCCCCAGCTCTTGCCCTAACTGCGGTCCGGGAGGATAAAAGCTCCTCCCTTCAATGCCCGCCCCCTTCCCCTCCCCCAGCCTGCAGGCCCCATCCAGCAGCCATCACGAGTGGTAAGGAATCACTGAGGCCCTCCCGGGCGACCTCTGGTAGGGCTTTCTAGCAAACAGGCCACTTCGGACGAAAGCAACCCAAACAGCTGAGCAGTTAAAAGTGATAGCAGTCACCAGCGACGTGTGGTCCCTGTAGGCAATGGCAGGTCGATAAACATTCAGCAGCCACGCTGCACACTCTCAGTGCAGCCCCGATCTCTAATAGTGGATGCCTGCTTGTATATAAACGGGTCCTTCTCCCACTCGGCACCCAGCTACCTTGAGCTAAGACGGCTCCACGAAAGACAAGTTCAAGGCAGCGCTGAGCCCAGGAGCCTGGAGAGCAAGGGCCAGAGCCTGGGGTCCTGTGGAGTCACCCGGGGCCTTTGAAAACCCCAGACCAGTTAAACCAGAACCTCTGGGGGGTGGAAGTGGGGAATTAGGATTAAAAACATTTTTTAAACTTTCATTTGGAAATAATTGCAAACTCTGAAAAGTTGCAAGACTAAGACATACTACAAAGAATACCCACATGTCTTTTATGCTTGTGAACTTTTAGCCTTTCGGCTTTGTCATTTCTGTCTCTCTTTACACACACACACACACACACACACACACTATTAAAAAAAATTTCCTGAACCATTTGAAAGTCAGCTACATCACATCCCTTTGTCCCTAAACACCTCAGTGCATCCTTCCTACAAATAGGGCCATTCTTCCACACAACCACACTACAGGTTCAACAGCAATAAATAGAACATTGACACAATACTTTTGGAATCAGTCTGTTTTTTACTGTCAGGTGAGTTCAGTGTGTAGCCAAGTGAGAACCCCTGGGGTCACTACCACTCACCCCAGGATCTTGGTTCCTCGTAAAGGAAGCAGAGAAGAGGCTGATGGCCCGGATCTCCCAGTCTCTCGGATTTATTTACTTTTTATTTTTTGAAGGGTATTTATTTAATAAACAGTGGAAGACTACAAAGTAAATGTTCCTCATTAGTTAACTGGTTAAATAATTTATTTCTTTTTCTTTTTCTTTTCTCATATCCTTATTTTTTCACTCAGATTTATTACAGAGCAAACTGGCCACTGCACTATTGGGACCCAGTGGACACCTGGGTCTGGGGGTTGCTCTGGAAAGCTCCGACTCCCCCCCTTTTTTTTTTTTTGCGGTACGCGGGCCTCTCACTGCTGTGGCCTCTCCCGTTGCGGAGCACAGGCTCTGGACACGCAGGCTCAGCGGCTGTGGCTCACAGGCCCAGCCACTCCGTGGCATGTGGGATCTTCCCAGACCAGGGCACGAACCCACATCCCCTGCATCGGCAGGCGGACTCCCAACCACTGTGCCACCAGGGAAGCCCCGCGACTCCCCTTTTTTCTTCCATTTCATCCCTTACTCCATTTCCCCCTGAGGGACTTCTCTTGTGACCCGGCTTGTTTCATAACCCGCTGGTGATTTATTAACAATCTAATATGGCACAGTGGCCTCTCGAGAAATTACCCTGAGCTTTGTTCAGACTGCTTCGGGACTTTTAAAACTAAAATGATCTCTCTCCTTTCTGGTAATTCAGGCTCACAGCCTTTGAAGAGGAGTGTGGTGGCTGATTTTCTGTGTCAACTTGACTGGGCCCTGGGGTGCCCGGATACTTGGTTAAACATTATTCAGGGTGTGCGCTTGAGGGAGTTTCTGGATGAGGTTAACATTTGAATCGGCAGCTGAGTAAAGCAGGGTCATCCACCCAGTTCTGGCCTGAGTAGAACCAAAGGCTGAGCAAGGGAGGACTCACTCTCTCTGCCTGACCGTCCTCCAGCTGGGACACTGGTCTCCTCCTGCCTTCAGATTTCAACTTGGACTGGAACTACACATGGGCTCTCCTGGGCCTCCAGCTTGCAGACTGCAGACCTTGGGACTTAGCCTCGGCTACCACATGAGCCAATTCCTTATAATAAATCAGATACATCTGTTTCTTTGGAGAACCCAGACTAACACAAAGAGTGAGCTGGATTTTTCCAGAAGGGAAAGGAATGGGACAGAGAAAGTTGAAGAGTTAATTTCCAAACTGGAAGGAGTTAGTTGGGTACTCAGAGATGGGGAAAGAGGATGGTGGGCTGCAGGTTCTCCAGGGACCTGACCCCTCAAGGTGTCCCCTCTACGGTGGCACGTCCTTAGGTGGGTGGGTTGTAAAAGGTCCAGGTGAGGCTCCCCTAGGGCTGAGCTTGGTCCAGGGTGGGTGGAGCTGCCAGGCAGACAGCCAGCCCTTGAAGGACTACTCTGACCTGGCTGGGGGCCAGCAACTGCAGCTACTGTGCCAGGCAGGCAATGCAGGACCAGCTCCACGGGCAGCCTAGGTGCCATCCAAGAGATGTGGCAGAACGAAACACCCTTAAAGCCCCAGGAATCTTTTTTTTTTTTTTTGCGGTACGCGGGCCTCTCACTGTTGTGGCCTCTCCTGTTGCGGAGCACAGGCTCCGGACGCGCAGACTCAGCTGCCATGGCTCACGGGCCCAGCCGCTCCGCGGCATGTGGGATCTTCCCGGACCGGGGCACGAACCCGTGTTCCCTGCATCAGCAGGCGGACTCTCAACCACTGCGCCACCAGGGAAGCCCAACCCCAGGAGTCTTATATGGCCTTGGGAAGGGAAGGAGGCCAGAGAATGACTGATCCTGGGTTTCCAGCCATGTTAGTCGGAGGATACCCTGCTTTCTGTAAGTGTCACAAGGCGGTTGACACCTGGAACATGCATATAAGGCCAAACTCCATCTCCTTTTCCCAGTATTTGCCTAGGACACATATTTCCCATGTAGAAAATTCTCTCTTCCTCATAACATTCCTTTAGATATCAGGACGTCATCAGGAGGGTTTCATAGACTGTTCCCTGGGGGAGGTGGGAGGCAGGCTCTGAATCCTCTGCAGTTGATTGTATTCGAAAATGCGCATTTTTCTGGGGAGGGAACCCGTACACCTGATCAGATCCTCAAAAGAGGTTGGACCTAAAATAAAATCACACACCGCTGTAGTAGAGAGAAAAGGTCCTTTAGGGCAAACTGCCTTCTTTCTAGTCCTCCTTCCCTGAATTGGTCACTCATTCATGCATTCATTATTTTTATTTATTTAATTTTTTGGCCATACTGCGAGGTCTATGGGATCTTAGTTTCCTGACCAGGGATTGAACCCGTGCCCCCTGCAGTGAGAGGGCAGAGTCTTAACCGCTGGACCGCCAGGGAAGTCCTTCATTCAGTATTTTTAGAAGCCCTCCCGTTCCTCAAGTCCTGTAGCTCCAAGTAGAATAGTCTGCACAGAGCGGCTCTTACCTCTGGTCTTTGCTCTTGTCCTTTGACCTTGGGCTCTGGCTTGGCCTTACCATGTCCTCCTGCCATGTAGCCTGGTGACCAGTGCTTTACCTTGGTTCTCCAAGGGTCTCCCTCCTGCTCTCCCTGGAGGGTGAAGGGCTGTATCACCAGCGGTCAAGACCCTTGGATGCCAACTGTCTTCCTGCCTGTCCACTCCCGTACCCAGCTGCCTGGCTTCCCGAGCTGTGATCCATCATGTTTGGGGCACCACCTTGCTTTCCCCTGCAGACTCTCTGTGTGCCACCTTCCTCTCTGGAACTCCCCACACCACCTGTCACAGCTTCCCTGGACATGCTCTCTGCCTGCCACCTGCCACTGAGGCTCCCTCCAAAGCATCTGCTCCCACAGCTCTGCACTTTCATTGCCAGAACATGCCTCACATGTTAGTGTTTAGTTGTCTGCTTTATGCGCTAGATTAAATTCCATGAGGGGAAGAGCTGTGTCCTGTTCATTGCTATATGCTCAGTACCTATTAGCACATAGTCCCAAGTCCATAATTGGTACCTGGGACATATTTGTGGAATGAATGAATGAATGTCCAGTAGCCAGGTTCTGCCTGGCTGTCCTTAGCAAGATCGATCCCATCACCAAATAAATAGCATCATTTGCACAGGCCTGGACACAAAGCATGTTGGGACCACAGCAAGGTCAGCAGCTGGGGAGCCCAGTGTTCTGTTGCCAAAAAGTCAAGGAGCATGCTGATTTCTCAGGCAGGCATGGTGGGCCAGTCTTTTAGCAGGAGCACTGCAGGGGGCTTTCAAAAAGCTCTCTTCTTGGGCTTCCCTGGTGGCACAGTGGTTGAGAGTCCGCCTGCTGATGCAGGGGACACAGGTTCGTGCCCTGGTCCGGGAAGATCCCACATGCCGCGGAGCGGCTGGGCCCGTGAGCCATGGCCGCTGAGCCTGCGCGTCCGGAGCCTGTGCTCCGCAACGGGAGAGGCCACAACAGTGAGAGGCCCGCGTACCGCAGAAAAAAAAAAAAAAAAAAAAAAGAAGAAGAGTAACATCACTCCAGTGAAGGCGTGTCCCACCACAGACAACTGTAGGATCCTCAAAGGGGGCCTCAGGGATCTTCACTGAAATGCAGATTTTAGAGTCCTGCCCAAGACCCCTTGAATCAATGTTTGGGCCCGTGGTCCAACGCTGTGCTTTTAAACAAGCTTTATGAAGATTGCACTTGGAAAAACTCAGAGCTGTAGAATGGAAGCAGGACCCCACCTTCTCCAGCGTTCTGGCATGAGCAAAGTTGGAAAGCCAGATCCTGGCCAAGCTAAGTGGGATTTGAGGTTGTTTGTAGAAAGCACAGTTAAAATTGTGGAAGCAGGCAGACTGTTTTTTTGTTTTTGTTTTGTTTTTTTTAGTTGTATGTGTAGTTGATTTTATTGAATGCTTTTATTTTCTCCTTGATTCTTTTTTACTTTAAAAATTAATAGACTTAATTTTTTAGAGCAGTATTAGATTTACAGAACAATTGAGCAAATAGTATAGAGTTCCCAAATACTCTCCTTCTCCGTACACAGTTTCCCTTTATTTTTTTTTAACATCTTGCATTAGTGTGGTTTGCTAATTATAACTAATAGCTACAATTAATGAACCAATATTAATACATTATTATTAACTAAACTCTATAGTTTACGTTAAGGTTCACTCTTGGTGTTGTACATTCCATAGGTTTTGACAAATGCATATCAGGTATTCACAATTATAGTATCATACGCAATTGTTTCACTGCCCTAAAAATCCCCTGTGCTCCACCTATTGGCTCCTATCCCCTCCCCCAAGGTCTCTGGCAACCACTAATCTTTTTACTGTCTCTACAGTTTTGCCTTTTCCAGAATGTCATGTAGTTGGAATCCTACAGTATATAGCCTTTCACATTGGCTTCTTTCAGTGAGCAATGTGCATGTAAGTTTCCTCCTTGTCTTTTTGTGTTGATAGCTCTTTTTTTTTTATTGCTGAATAATATCCCATTGTATGTATGTAGCAGTTGTTTATCCATTCACTTATTTTTTTTTTTTTTTTTTTTTTTTTTGTGGTACCCGGGCCTCTCACTGTTGTGGCCTCTCCCGTTGCGGAGCACAGGCTCCGGATGCGCAGGCCCAGCGGCCATGGCTCACGGGCCCAGCCGCTCCGCGGCATGTGGGATCTTCCCGGACCGGGGCACGAACCCGTGTCCCCTGCATTGGCAGGCGGACTCTCAACCACTGCGCCACCAGGGAAGCCCTATCCATTCACTTATTTGAGGACATCTTGGTTGTTTCCAGTTTTTGGTAATTATGAATAAAGCTGCTATAGACATTCTTGTGCAAATTTTTGTATGGACGTGCTTTCAACTATAGTGGGTAAATACCAAGGAGAGTGATTGCTGGATTGTGTGCTAAGACTGTTTCACTTTGTAAGAAAGTGGCTGGACCATTTTGTATTCCCACCAGCAAAGTATGAGAGTTCCTGTTGCTCCATACCCTCATCAGCACTTGGTATTGTCATGTTTTTAGATTTTAGCCATTTTAATGTGTGTGGTGGTATCTCATTATTTAATTTGCAATTCCCTAATGACATGTGATGTTGAGCCTCTTTGCATATGCTTATTTGTCATCTGTATATCTTCTTTGGTGAGGTGTCTATTTAGATCTTTTGCCCATTTTTCATTTGTTTTAAGAGTTCATTGTATATTTTAGATAAAAGTCCTTTATCAGATATGTGATTTGCAAATGTTTTCTCCCAGACTGTGACTTGTCTTTTCATTCTCTGAGCTGCGTCTTTTGTAGAGCAGAAGTTTCAAATTTTAATAAAGTCCAACTTACCAATTTTTTCTTTCATGTATTGTGCTTTCCATATTGCTATAAACTAAAACTCACTGTGCTTTTAATTCATCACCAAACCTAAGGTTATCTAGATTTCCTCCTAGGTCTTCTAGAAGTTTCATAGTTTTGCATTTTAAATTCAGATCTATGATCCATTTTGAGTTAAACTTCATGAAAGATACAAGGTCTGTGTTTAGACTCCTTCTTACCATAGATTTTGGCAAACTCAGCATATGATTTTTTTCTTTCTTTATTAAGTCCAGAACTTTCACCTTTTCACTTCACGCTTCTCTTTGGCATATCCACATTGCCAACATCACTCCTCTTGAGCTTTGGGGCCATTAAGCAAAATAAGGGTTACCTGAACACTAGTACTGTGATATTGTGGCGGTTGATCTGATAACCACCATGGCTGCTAAATGCTGGACAAAATGTGCAGGACAAAAGGATCTTGGGTGGGATGGTGCAGGACAGTTTGAGATTTCATCACACTACTCAGAAAGGCATGCAATTTAAAACATGTGAATTGTTTATTTCTGGAATTTTCCATTTAATATTTTTGGACTGCAGTTGGCCCTGGGTAACTGAAACCGTGGAAAGTGAAACCCCAGATAAGGGAGAACTAGTGTAGGTAAGATTTTTTTTCTCCCTCTGGCTTTTTTCAAGAAGTTCTTTCTGACTTTGATTTTCTGCGGTTTGACTGTGATATACCTAGGTGTGGTTTTTAGGTATTTACCCTGCCTGGTGTACTCTGAGATTCCTGGATCTTTGGTTCGGTGCCTATCTTCACTTTGGAAAATTCTCAGCCATTATTATTTCAGACTGGGTTTTAAATCCTGCCTCTGCCATTACTAGAGAAGTGATCCTAGGTGAGCTATTTAACCTTTCTGAGCCCTAGTTTCCTTAACTCTGTAACGGGAGTAACAACTATGTGTTACAGGATACGGTGGGGCGGAAATGAGGTCCAGCTTCGCACAGCGTCTGGCATAGAGTGGAGGGGGGCTGGTGGTTAGTGAGTGCCATGGAATAAAGGGAACTGTCGCTGAGCAGGCAGGGTGAAGGACCTTGAACATCAGGCCCACAAGACAAAGTCCCTGGTTGGTACTGAAGCCACTCATATGCTTCTTAGACTGATTAGGAATTCACTGAAGGGGAGGTGGGGGGCCCAGAGTGAGCCCCAGAATTGACAGAACTTCCTGGAATCTAGGCATCTTGTAATTGCCCCAGTCAGTTGCCAGGCCCACTAGTAAACCCCAGATATTGATATTTTCTCTAGCTTTAATTATGGGCTTGGGTATCCAGGACAGTCTCACAAAATAAAAGTTTTATGAGTGCAGAAGTCAGGCTACCCCAGCCCAGGCTCAGAGCTGGCTTCATGAGGACTATAGCTCTGCATCCAGCAATGGTCTAGTAAGGTCTAGCCTGGAGGTCCTGGGGGACCCTGCCTGAAGCTTCCACCCTGGCATACCTCAACTCCCACCCCTAGACTGTAAAATCCCTGAGGCTGAAGGCTGCTACTCCAAGGGTCCTTGCAAGCCTTCCTCTGTAAGGACAATAACTGAATATTCTTGCATGGGAAGAAGAGGGATTCAATTCAAATGGAGGCAAAGAAAAAGATGAAATACAAATGTAAAGATGTTTTAAATGTTCAGCATAAGAGCCAAGGTAACCTACCTTTGATTTACCTGCCTTAAAAACATGCACTCTGGGGCTTCCCTGGTGGTGCAGTGGTTGAGAGTCCACCTACCAATGCAGGGGACACGGGTTCGTGCCCTGGTCCGGGAAGATCCCACATGCCACGGAGCGGCTGGGCTCGTGAGCCATGGCCGCTGAGCCTGCGCGTCTGGAGCCTGTGCTCCGTAATGGGAGAGGACACAACAGTGAGAGGCCCGTGTACCAAAAAAAAAAAACAAAAAAACATGCACTCTGAAAAACACTCAAATAGGTTTCTGGCCAAGATGGAATAATGGAGACCAGATTTATTTTATGACCTGAAATAATGAAAACCATATGACACAGGCATGCCACTCTGTTTACCCAAGAGAAATGAAATCATATGTCCACACACATTCTGGAGCATGGATGCTTATATTAGCTTTATTAGTAAAAGCCAAAGAATGGAAGCCACCCAAATGTCCATCAAGAGATGAATGGAAAAACAAATTATGGTGCTTCCATACAGTGGAATACTATTCAGCAATAAAAAGGAATGAACTATTGACCCATGCAACAACATGGATGAATTTTAACATATTTATGTGGAGTGAAAGAAATTAGACAAAAGTAGAGTTCATACTGAATTATTTCTTTCATATAAAATACTTGAAAATCGAAACTAATCAATAGTGACAGAAAGCAGAGCAGTGGTTGCCTGGGGAGTCGTGGGCAAGATGGGAGTGGGGAATGAGAAGGTGGGATTACAAGAGGGTCAGGGGAAACTTTAGGGGGTCATGAGTATGTTTATTATCTTGATTATGGTGGTGGTCTCATAGGTATATCCATCCATATGTCAAAACTTACCCCATTGCACACTTTAAATATGTGCAGTTTATTTATTTATTTATTTATTTAATTTATGGCTGTGTTGGGTCTTCGTTTCTGTGTGAGGGCTTTCTCTAGTTGTGGCAAGTGGGGGGCCACTCCTCACCATGGTGCGCGGGCCTCTCACTATTGCGGCCTCTCTTGTTGCGGAGCACAGGCTCCAGACGCGCAGGCTCAGTAATTGTGGCTCACAAGGCCAGCTGCTCCATGGCATGTGGGATCTTCCCAGACGAGGGCTCGAACCCGTGTGTCCTGCATTGGCATGCAGACTCTCAACCCCTGCGCCACCAGGGAAGCCCTGTGCAGTTTATTAAGGTCAACAGAGCTGTTAAAAAAATCTTTTCTTGTTCCAACATTATCTTTTGCTGCTTTCCCTCTTGAAAAAAATGTTCAATTTGCTAAATAATCAAAGAAATGAAAATTAAAACTAACATAACCATCTCCAGTGTATGGAAAAACTTTATAAACATAAAACATGGACTCAGAGAAATAGACTCTCCTATGCCCTTGTAAAGGAAAACGACCTCATTTATTCACTGCTTACTGAATACTTCACTTCTGGTCACATAATGTGGCAGTTTTCCCATGCCAAGCAATTCTGTGACATCAGCTGAGTGTCCTACAGTTTAACTCGATTCCGGTGCTATCTACCTGTAGATGCCACAGATGAAGGGCTCGGTCCCACAAGACTGGCTACCCTTCCCCAATTCAAACATCAATCTCAAATCCAGGTTGTCCCCTGGGATTCTGACCAATTGGCTATAAATCAGACATTCTCATGACCCCCTCCTCAGGTTGATTAATTTGTTAGAACGGCTCACAGATCTCATGAAACAGTTTACTTACTGGATTTCTGGTTTATTATAAAAGGATATATCACAGGAACAGTCAGATGGAAGAGATGCACAGGGCAAGGTATGTGGGAAGAGGCATGGAGCTCCCATGCCCTGTCTGGATGGACCAACCTCCCAGCACCTCTGTGTATTCAGCACCCTGGAAGTTCTCCAAACACTACAGTCCTGTTCAAGGCCTTTTAAGGAGGCTCCATGACTTAGGCAAGATTGATTAAATCATTGGCCATTGGCCAACTGAAGCTCCAGCCCCTCTCCTGTCTCCCAGTGTTGAGGGGTGAGGCTGAATGTTTCATGAAGTCACAAGGTTGGCTCTGCTGGCAACCGGCCCATTCTTTGGCCTTTCTAATAGCCGCCTCTTTAACATAAACTCAGGTGTGCTTGAAATTTGTTATGAATAACAAAAGGTACCCACTTCACCTTTATTCCTCTGGAGCTATTTCAGGAACCGGAAGCAAAATTAAATATTATACGAAAGATGCCCCTATAGCTCTTTGATAGGAAATGACAAGGATTTTAGGTGTTATGTGCCAGCAACTGAGGACAAAGACCAAAATATGTAGGTCTTATTATTGCACAATATCACAGCCCTCATACATTTTTGGTGGGAGTGGTAATAGGCTCCACATTGCTGAGGGCAATTTACCAATATATGCTAAAAGCTGTAAAATGTGCCTAACATTTTAAAATGTGCCAGCCGATTTTAGGGATTAGCTCCGAGGTTACCTCTTGTCTTAGGAAGTGAGAAAGACACAGTTTCAAGGATATAAATTACAGTCCTGTTTATATTTGCAAAATATTTGCAAATAATTTATATATCAAACAATGTGAGATTGACTAAGTAACAATATAGTCACACAGAAATAGGTGCTACAATAGCCAGGTCATGGAAGCAACCTAAAAGCCCATAGACAGATGAATGGATAAAGAAGATGTGGTACATATATACAATGGAATATTACTCAGCCATAAACAGGAACAAAATTGGGTCATTTGTAGAAACATGGATGGACCTAGAGACTGTCACACAGAGTGAAGTAAGTCAGAAAGAGAAAAACAAATATTGTATATTAACACATATATGTGGAATCTAGAAACATGGTACAGATTAACAAGATTGCAAGGCAGAAATAGAGACACAGATGTAGAGAACAAACGTATGAACACCAAGGGGTGGGGTGCAGGGGCGGTGCGGGGGGGATGAACTGGGAGATTGGGATTGACATATATACACTAATGTGTATAAAATAGATAACTAATAAGAACCTGCTGTATAAAAAAAATCAGGAAAAAAAAAGGTGCTTCAGAAACAGACATAGAAACAGTTGGGGGTGCAAGATGTTGATTTGGGTCACTGTCTGTGAGACAGAACGGGAGGAAGCAGGATTGGCCAAGAAAACAGCCAAGCGAAGGCTGGGCCGACCCAAGGGGGCTCAGGCTGAAATGGCCAGGCTCTCAGAACCGCCACATACTCAGTCAGTGGATGCAAGTAAGTTGGCAGGCTGGGTGGTCCTCGGCAGCTGAGGCCACCCTGCAGGAGCTGGGAACGGGAGGGGGTCTGCTGGCTGCACTCAGCTGGACAGCACGTCCTTCTTCCAGGAGCATCTGGACGGCGTGTCCCTCCTTGTCCACCAGCATCCTCAAAGCCTCCGCTCCCCTGCCCCTCTCATCCCTTGTGCTTGCTGTTCTCCTTCTGTTGTCTCCACTGACTTCCAGAGTCCGTTTCTTTATGAAATGTTTATTGTCCAGTTATTTGTAGAACTCTCCGGAGGAACAAAATGCTATCGAAATTTAATTAATGGGAGAGACAGTAAGTAAATAAAATGAGATTCTGGAGAGAATTCAGTGCATGGGATTGATAACGACATTCATTGTGGCTTAATTTGATGGCTAGGCAGAAGAGCGGGAATAGTTCCCTCCTCTCCCAGCATCCACAGGACGAGCCTCTGCAGACCAACAGCAGAGTTTTCCTCTCTGGGTTGCAAGTCAACAAATGGACTCCCTGCGCTGTCATCCTCCATCTGGATGCAGCCAGGACCAAGGGATGAACGTGTTTGTGTGTATGTGTGTGTGTGGTGGGGGGAGTGTGTATTACCAGGACAAGGACACAGGACAGCCTCTCTCTGCTCTCCATCTGGGGGGAGGTAGACTAGGACCCTGGAACCAGCCAGTAGACAGAGCATAGAGCCCATAAGGGTAGGAAGAACAGTGGTATCAACAGTAACATCAGCATTCTGGGTCAGCAAGCAAAGGCTAGAACTGCTACAGAGGAGAACTGATCATTATGGAAGGAGACGTGGGCAGGTGGCTATTTCTGTCTGAATCTCCATTAGAATCTTATTATCAGGCAATGAGTCAAACGCAGAGCTGTGGTTTGACTGCTAAAAAATAATAAAATAAAATAAAAGTAAAATAAAATAAAATAAATGATCAATAACAACCTTTTCAAAATCCAGAAATTCTGCCCTTGGCAAATAGTAGCAAGGATGTTGGTCAATAGGATATTTTATTTTGCTGGTAGATTATTAAAGCATTTGGGAAGCAATCTGGCCTTCTCCTGTAGTGTTGAACATTTGCCTTCCCTATATTTCAAGCCATCCACCCCAAGAATATACCCCCGAGAAACTTTTGCACATGTGCCCAGGAAATACTGTGGTATGATATTCATAACACTGTTAGTAGAAGCAAAAAACTATGAACAGGGACTTCCCTGGTGGCTCAGTGGTTGGGAGTCTGCCTGCTGGTGCGGGGGACGTGGGTTCGGGCCCTGGTCCGGGAGGATCCCACATGCTGCAGAGCGGCTAGGCCTGTGCACCACAGCTACTGAAGCCCGCATGCCTAGAGCCCGTGCTCCGCAACAAGAGAAGCCACTGCAATGAGAAGCCTGCACACTGCAACGAAGAGTGTCCCCCGCTCGCTGCAACTAGAGAAAGCCTGCACGCAGCAACGAAGACCCAACGCAGCCAATAAATAAAAAAAAAATAATAAATAAATAAAACAAAGAACCCAAAGGCCCATAAACTAATGAATAGATAAATAAAATATGGAATATTTTTTGGCAATAAAGTGAAGCCCCCTGATACTTGCTACAAATGTGGATGAACCTTGAAAAGATTTTGCCAAATGAACGAAGCCAGTCACAAATTATATGACTCCATTTACATGAAATGTTCAGAACAGGCCAATGTATAGAGACAGAAAGTAGGTTAGTGGTTGCCAGGGACTCTAGAGGGATTGGGGAAACCAGTGAGTAGTGATGCTGTGAAGCAGCAGCAATGCCAGTGGTCTCTGTCCGCCCAGGACATCCTCTCCTCGTTGGTCTTCATTGCCCGAGAAGGTACTCAAACAGCCTGCATTTCTCACCCACAAGGGGGAGGCATCTTGGAGGAAGCTTCGGGGAGCTTTTGAGTCCTCCTGAACCACAGTTTGGGGCTTTGTCAAACAAAGCACTCAGACCAGATTAGAACGTCTATCGGGGAAGGGTAGTGGGGAGCTGGGTTGAGTTAAGTAGTCTTTCCAGGCACTTGTCTTCCATCAAGTCTCCTTGGATAAGTTCAGTGTTCACACCGGTTCTCAACCCATGCACCTCTTAATCTACTTTAATTTCTGTTTTGGAAGGAGGGCAGGAGGAATTTTTTGTACAATGCTTCAAAAAGTAGGCATTAATAGACCCTGAGGGCACAGTCCCTGCGGTGGCCACTTAGCACTTTCACGCTGTGTCCTGAAAGCAGTCCACACTCTCTGAGAGCAAAGGAGGCTCTGTGGACAGAGACACCGAGTCCTCAAAGACACTGGGACATCAGGATCACAGTCTCGGAAGGGAAGACCATGACCCTGAGTCCGACCCATATGCCACTGAGTGTCTGGACCAATCTGTTTCCAATATGAAATAGTACTTATGAGCGAAATAAAGGACCCGTTCCTTATCCTCCAGAAACCTGTATTGCAGCTGGTGAAATGACACCTTTAGATGAGGTTCGCTTCCATATCACCACTCAGGATCTTTCAGGGACCCCGCCCTCCACCCTGAAAGCAGATACTCCAGCTTCAGAGTTCAGGAAACGTTCTCATGAAGCGCAAGGCAGTGTTTTCTTCCTCGATACCATCCTGCCCTGTTTTCACTATTGTTTCTGTCTTTGGCACCTGAGTTTCAGAAGACGCCGTTCAGGCAGAGCTCGGGGTAGGTCTTCATGGTTTAGAAAAGATTCATTCAACTAGATGTGCAATTATTAACATCGTGATGCCCCCTGTGAAGCAGCAGCAATGCCAGTGGTCTTGTTATTTGGGCTTTTGTCACGAGCAGACACAGGCATGGATGAAGGCCTGGGAGCTCCTCCCGCTGGTCTGGAATTTGGAGTGTGAACAGAGTTGGAGCAGCGCTCTGAAGGCCAAGTCCTGCCCACCAGAGCCAGATGGGGTTTGGACTGGCTCACATATGTGAAAACATTGAAATGAAGAGGATTTGACCTTAGGGAGACAGATGCTGCTCCCCTTGCCTAATTAGCCATTTTGGAAGAGAATCTAGCATCTTCAGTTCTGGAAGAGTTTCCAGGTTGAGGGAACTCTCCATGCCGCCCCTAGGCATGCACAGACACTGCCCAGAACCCACAGCTGCAGCAGCGCAGGACCAGCAGTCTACCTGGCTGAATTCAAGGAGGCAAATGTGCTCTTAAGCCATAAATTTGTACCCAGGCACAGGTCTCCATGGCAACCTTTCACACTAAAAGAAGGACATTTGTAAATATGCATTTTGCAAGCCTTCTTTTTTGACTTGAAATATCAGCCTTTTGAGAACAATTTGCTTTGCCAGCTGTGTCCCGCTGTAGGAAGAGTGAGGCATGGGGCCTCCTCGCCTGCCCCTCTCTGTTTCCTTCCTTTACTTCTGGGCTCACTGAAATCAAGTGGCAAATGCACACTGTGCTTCCCTTCTGGGCCCAGTGCCCTGCGAGGAGCTGGGGACACAGAAGGAGGGAGGTCACACCGTGCCCAGGGTCCCCTGGCACATTGCATCCCCACCACCTGGTCACAGACCCTCAGGGGACCTGAGCTCCGGGTGTCTGAGCCTTGGAGCAAACTGTCTTGGCTGTTTCCCTATAGGAGCTTCACCGGGGTGTGTATGAGACTCACCTGTGGAGCTTTAAAATTTGCAGCAGGCTGATCCGGCGCACTAGTCCTTTGGTATTTACCCAAAGGAGTTAAAAACTTATGTCCACACAAATACCTGCACATGTACATTTGTAGCCGCTTTATTAATAATTGCCAAAACTTGGAAGCAACCCAGAAGTCCTTCAGTAGGGGAATGGATAAATAAACTGTGGTACGTTCGGACAGTGGGATATTATTCAGTAATAAAAAGAAATGAGCTATCAAACCATAGAAAGGCATGGAAGAAACTTAAATGCATGTTGTTAAGTGAAAGAAGCCAGTCTGAAAAGGCTACATCCTGTATGGTTCCAACTGTATGATATTCAGGAAAACGCAAAACTAGAGAGATAATAAAAAGATCAGTGGTTGCCAGGCCTTTTGGGGGGCTGGGGATGGAGGTGGAAAGGGATGAATAGGTGGGGCACAGACGGTTTTTAGGGCACTGACAATACTTTGTACGATACCATAATGGTAGATACATGTCATTATTATACATTTCTCCAAATCCACAGAGTATATAATACCAAGAGGGAACCCAAGTGTAAACTGTGGACTATGGCTGATGATGATGTATCAGTGCAGGTTCATCCGCTGTAACACATGTGCCCCTCTGGTGGCGGATGCTCACAATTCGGGGGGCTGTGCACGTGTGGGGACAGAGGATATATGGGACATCTCTGTAATTTCCTCTCAATTTTGCTGTGAACCTAAAACTACCCTAAAACATAGTCTTAAACAAAATAAAGGACCACATAGTACATGCTCAATAAATAAATAAAGGAAGGACAGACGGACGCAGTGAGAGACAAAACAGGCATTTCCTCTTGATCTCTCAGTGAGTAACCTGTTGGTATTTAATTTCCGATGCTACGGCCAACTGGTTCTTTGAGTCTCTAATTGATTTGGTCAAAGTCACTTGACTTCACTCTGTCATTAACAATGAATAAAGAACTTAAAAGCAAGCAAACACACACACACACACAAAACAAAAACTGCAGCTGCCCTTGTCCTATTCCCAGGACTTCCTAGACCCGAGGTATGTTTAAAAGTTCTTGGGGTGACTGTGACATTCACCCCTACACGAAAGCAATCAACTAGGTGTTTCCTAGAAGACAGGCTTAGCCCCTCCAACAAAGACCTAAAGTCACAGAGGCTCAAAGAGATGGAATTTCATCTTTCTCTCATTTAACAGTCCAAGGGCAGGCAGGCAGGCAACCCAGGGCAGGGGGATGACTACTCCTCAGGCGGCCCTGCAATGCAGGCTCGACCTCGTTGCTGCTCCAACACCTAGAGAGAGGCTCTTGCCCGCGTGAATGAAGCTGGAGCCCCTCTTACGTGCCCACTCTCCAGCCTTTGGGGCGGGGAAAGGAAGAGAGGTGGCTGGGACCTGAAAGAGGCACAGGTCACGCTCACACAGAAACAAATCCCACCCTTCCCGCAAGCAAGGTGAGGAAACGCAGTCTTTGGCTGGGGTCCATGAGCCAGCCCTGCCGGAGGTTAGGAAGGGGAGAATGGACACAGGGACACACCTCCACGTGCTGTTAGAGGATGGCTCAGACTTTGCTGCATATTCGAACCATGTGGAGAACTTTGACAAATGTTGACGCCCAGGCCACACCCCAGGACAGCTACATCACAATCACTGGGGGTTGGACCCAGGTGTCAGTACTTGTAAAATCATTTCCACAAATAACATTTTTGAGACCTGGAGCCGACAGAGAAACATCATTCCTAGGAGAGCATAAGGAAGTTTCTGGAAAGCTGCACAGACCATTGGGTTCTGGAGGGTGTAGCTGTCCTGAGTGGTCTGCAGATGCAGGAATGTCAGGCTTTGCACTGCTCAGTCGGGCCGGGACACAGCTCCACCTCCGGCCATGCCTCTCAGACTGGGTCTCTGTGATTGGCGATGAGTCCACAGCCCACAACGGGGAACCTCATTCAGATGAGTCACCTGCTGGTGGTCTAAGGCGACCAGCAAATTCTGCACACATCGTGGAAGAGGTCATACTGATGGTAAACCCCCGGACAACACACTCTGTGGGATAAACCTGCCTAGAGCTATTGAAGTGTGATGTGCGAGGGAGCCCCGACCCACAGCCCAGCTCCCACCACGGGCTTTACCTCCCTGGGCCTATTTCCTCAACAACAAAATGTGGATGATGATAATACTAAGCCAATATTTAAATGGCACTTACTGTATGCCGATCGCTTTTCTAGATGCTTAATATATATTAGTGAATTTAATCTTCTCCGCAATCTTATAAGATAGACACTATTGTCATCCCTATTGTATAGACAAAGAAACTGAGCCATGGAGAGGTTACGTTGCTTTTGTTTGTTTGTTTGTTTTTATGGTACACGGGCCCCTCACTGTTGTGGCCTCTCCCACTGCGGAGCACAGGGTCCGGACACGCAGGCTCAGTGGCTGTGGCTCACGGGGCCAGCTGCTCCGCGGCATGTGGGATCCTCCCAGACCAGGGCACGAACCCGTGTCCCCTGCATCGGCAGGCGGACTCTCAACCACTGCGCCACCAGGGAAGCCCTACTTTGTTTTTTTTTTTTTTAGTTTAATAATACATTTATTTAAAGCAGTTATTTTCACAGAAAAACCATTACTATCTGGTATGGTGTGCTGTAAAAGAGAAACGTCATTGTTCCCATCAGCGGCTACTTATATGACTCCCCATAAGCAGGTGCCAGAGTCCACCTGGTGTTCAAATCCAAATTATAAGCACAGTGCTGAGAACTCTCAAGACTCCTGCAAACCTCGACCTTCATAAAAGGGATGGAGCAGCAGAGAGAGTGCCCAGGCGTGGCACAGACGGTGATGAAGATTCTCTATTGTGAAGCATCTCTGGTACTTTCCAGACCTTTGCTGTTTTCAGAATCTTTTTTTTATGTTTATAAATATCTGTAGCCATATTCTTCATTGTAAATGTGAGTTATCAAATGTATCCAGCAGGGTATGTGGATACCCTGCAGATGAGTGGCCAAGGCAGGATTTGAACCCTGGTGACCTGGCTTCAATGTCCACGCTCCCAGGTCCACGGATCCACTGTCCGGTGCAGCTTAGTTCAAGGCCTTGTTGTGGGGATTAAATGGCGTGATGACTGCTTGGTAAAGCACGGGTGAGGCCCCTAGTCGATGTCCATTATAGGGGTTATTATTAGTAAAGTCAAAAGTTGATCCTTAGCTGTCACAGTGAGCATGTCTACTGTCCCAGGATCTAGCAGAGTGTCTAGGACCTGGTGGGCACTCAGTAAAAATGAATACAGTGTGGAGTTCTTTTCAGAATCCCTCTTTCCCTCTGTCTCTGACTTTTTCCATCCTTCTCTGTCTCTCTCTCTCCTTTGGTGTCCTTTGTGTCTGGAGCCAAAGATGTTTCCTTTGTGCTTATGGTCTGGAGAGGCAGCGTCAGGGCCCAGGGACGCTCTGATGACCACAGCCTGTGCTCCAGGGAAAATCTCCTCTCCCTTCGGCCACGCCAACCACTTCTGGGCACTGCCTTTGGATACAGTCATTTCTTTGTTGCTTCTGTCTGAAACTTCACAAAATTACTCCCTTCGACTCACCCAAAATACTATTTCTTGTCCTGAAATAGCATCTTAACAGACACACCGGCATTTTTATCCCCCTGGACTGTAAATTCCCCAAAAGCCACAGCATCACGAGAGCGAGGGCATTCTTAGATCTGGTGGAGGCCGGGCCCCTGGAGCCAGAGGCAGAGAACGAGTCTCAGTTCACACCGAGGTGACTCAGGATCAAAGCCAAGCTCAGGTCAGGGGAGAGGCTCAGCTAAAGGGAAGTCCTGTCCTCGCAGCTGTGGGGTCTTTCTCCTCGACGTGCTCACCTCGCATCCCATCTGAGGTAGTCAAGTCCTCTGTGGACACTTTCCCGGCCTCAGAGAAAAGCATGGCTCCTCCTCTGAAGAGGTGGTCAGGGAAAAGGAAGGAGGTGAAATCGGTTTTCAATTAAGATGCTCGGGGAGGGTGAACCCCACATCAGGGCCTGGATCTGGGGTTTCCAACGTCTTTTCTATGAGCCCACAGTGAGTGGTGTGGAGAAAGGCTCTCACCCACCCCAAAGCACCAAGGCTCAAGCCGCCACCTCCTGCAGCTATTTTTATTTTTAGAGCTTTTCTGAGCCTGACATTTCACTCAGGGGCAGTCAGAGCCCTGCGAACGCAGCTGTGTGCCCCATGCTGCCTCAGCGCTCGCGGGCAAAGCCAGGGGAGCTGGGGTGGGTCGGGGACCCGGGGACAGCTGTGACCCGAGGCTTCCTGATGCTGTGGGCTCAGAGAGAAGCCTCCTCAGCCTGTGTGAAGTGTTGTCTCCTACACTTTAGTTCACCGTCTCCCCTCCCAAAGCCATTGCCCTGTGGGTTCAGAAGAATGAGGTCAGATAGAACGCAGGTGAGAAAATTAGGGATCCGAGGGATTATGTCCAAACCAAAGTCAAATCCGAGCCTTCTGACCCACCAACAGGGCTCAGTACGGTCCCACGTGGACAGATCTGCCACCGTCCTGTCGCCCCCCTGGATGCGGTCGAGGCTGACCATGGGCCCAGCAAAGGCTCTGGGAAAGTTTTGATGCATCGGGAACCAAGTTTAGTTGAAATTCACAGGATGGAACGTCTCCATAGGGCCTTTTGTTATTTCTCTAAAATGGACAGTTGCTATGTCTCAATAGACACACAATACATACTTGGCTTCAACAGGAAAAGAATTGCTTAAACTAGAACATAAAAGCGTAAGAAACGATGTTCTGTCAGAGGCAGAGAGAGGCCCCTGTGTCGTGGGGATGGGTTCTCGTGTGCACTGGGTGATTCGGTGAGCTCTTCTCCAAGGCGGGGAGAAACCTGCAGTGTTCCAGAAAGTGCCGGGCCGTTGTGCAGGCTCCTAAGAAATCCGAATTACACCGAAATATCGTTAATATCCCAACATCTTCTGCCCCTCTTCCTTCCTGTTTTGATCAGAGGGTTTCAGACCCATCCCTGTTTGTGGAAGAATTTTTCTAGTTCTTTCTCTGTCTCACCCATGCCCCCAGATGATTCCATCAGTTTAACGAACGGGAAAAAAAACCCAGTGATGATACACAGACCCCCTCACTACAACAGTCCCCCTGGGAAAAAAAAGTTTATTTGGATTTTTATTTTAAACCATTTATCCAGTGGTTGCTTTACTGCACATTAGAATCACCTGGGAATTTAAAATAATCTCTGCACCCTGGGCACTGGACTCAAACATCAGAATTGGGTTTTTTTTAACTCTTCAGATGATCCCAAAGTGCCACTGAGTTGAGGACCAGTGATCCGAACCAGTACGGCTCAAGTTTGTGGTTCTAACGAGCTCCCAGGAGACGCCAGGGCTGCTTGAACAGATGCGGCCAAGGTGTATTTCTTGCTCCCTGATGCCAAGTGGCTTGTGGAGAAATAGAAAATGTTGAAGGCAGCTTAGGCAAAATGGACACGGGGAAGCGAGAAAGATCCTTTGATTGTAGAATATCCCCCAGGTTGTTAAGAAATGACTTCTAGGCTTCCTACATAGACGGGGTTGACAGCTCCAGTTTAGGGGAGGACCTGGACTTCCATAACCTAGAATGTTCCAGACCAAAAGGACCTGGTGGGTCATGGGGTCCAGTGATCCCCAATCCTGGCTGATTATCAGAATCACCCAGGAACTTTCTAAAAATTTATATAGTCCTGGGCTCCACCCGAGTAGCTACTCATTCAGCATATTTTATTTTATTTTTAAAACTTATTTATCTTTTAATATTTATTTATTTATTTATTATTTATTTTATTTATTTTGGTTGCATCGAGCCTTAGTTGCAGCGTGTGGGACCTAGTTCCCCAACCAGGGGTCGAACCCCGGCCCCCTGCATTGGGCGCGCAGAGTCTTACCCACTGGACCACCAGGGAAGTCCCTCATTCAGCTTATTTTAAAATAGCTGATTTGAGTTCAGACAGATTTGGGAACCACTGGTCTAGTCCACCCCCAGCCTCACCTCCTGCCCCTCACACGTACATATTTTATGGAAGAGGAACCCCAGGCATGGGATTCTCTGTGACAAATCGGCATTTTTCTGCTATGAGAACTGACCGAGCCAGAAGGAAAAAAAAAAAAAGCCTGAGTGAGCAATAGGGAGATCTCCTCCCAGGTCACAGCGTTTGGGGAGCCAGATTCTGGCTAATAAATTCAGGCGATGTGTCTGCCTTTGCTTTCTCGGGCTGACAGGCTAATTTTATGAGAGAGTAAAGACAATGGCCAGGTACACGGACAGCTACTAAATAAGGAGGCTTGGCCCAGCTGGAAGGGAAGATTTTGTGCTTGCCCAGAACGCATGCCCACACGCAGGAGAGGGCAGTGATGGCCCCCCCTGGGCTGCCCACCCCTCCAGTGGAGCTGGGCGTGGGCCCTGGTCATGGCTTTCTCTCCTCCTGCGATTCTCCAGGCATCCTTGTGTCCTTTCAAAGACAGAGGGTGAAGGTTTTTAAAGCCTCACGACAAATCCCAGCCACAATCCAACCTATGAGTAGAAATACTTCTGCTGCTCCCCTGGGACTTCCGGCAGCCCCACCAGCCCCCGGTCTTGTTAGGATGCTCCCATTCTACCTGCCTGTGTCCATCCAGCTCTGCTCAGAATGAACGTACGAGGGACACGGGCTACTTCCTGGTCTGTCTGACGCTCCACACCCAGACCTGGGGCCTCAGTGTCCCCAACCCTGCCCAAGATCCACTGAAAACACCACCTGAGTAGCCCTTAGAGATATGGCCATAATTATTCATGTGATTTTGTAAAACCACTAGACTCTTCCCTCTCTGAATGTTTGATTTTTTTGTTAAATTAGGCATAAATATTCAATTTGAAGTCTTAAACCATATTTAATCATTCATCCATATGTTTATTTCTTGAACACATATTATGCATCAGTAAACACCATATTTGTGTATTTTAACACCACACTCCTGTTGGGTAGGTATGATGGCTGCGTTTTGCACACAAAGAATCTGAAGTTCGGAGATTATGAGCTATTCATTCAAGATCACACAGCTCGAAAGCCATTTAACTGAGGTTTGAACCCAGATCTCTCTGGCTCCAAAACACCTTCTCCTTCCCCCAAATTTGCCTCCCAAATGACAGTCCCTCTCCTTTCAGAGACAGAGGAAGGCTGCTAATTGTAATTTTAAAAAAAATTATTTTACTTTATTTTTATACAGCAGGTTCCTATTATCTATTTTATACATATTAGTATATATATGTCAATCCCAATCTCCCAATTCATTAAAAACTTCATTAATTTTTTTAATGAAAGATGTTTTTACGGCAAGGACAGGAGAAAGCCGAAAGACATACACCAACAGAAAGTGGTTTCAGCACATAACAACTTACTATTCATAACTGGCTAGCAGACCCATAAATCGGTAAGCTAAAATTTATACATCTGAATTTCTCTGAGACGCTTCCTGTGACTCTCCAGTCTAAAGAGGGCACAAGGTCGAGCACTTCATAGACCCCGAATTTCTCCTCTTCTGCATATACCTGCATCCCTTGTGCTGTGACAAGGGCTCGTTCTTCACAGGCTGCGCGGCTCAGCACCAATTCTGGGAAGGATAGAAGAGCAGGATGACGAGAGGGATCTGCATTGCATCCCTTTTGGAAGGGCTCATACCTCCAGGCTGTGGCCTATTTCTTTAAAATAAGCTTCGTATTTGGCAAGCGTTGTAGATTTCCGGAGAAGCTGCAAACAGAGTACGGAGTTCTCACTCTGTTTCCCCTCATGTTAGCATCTGCATTACCATGGCTAATTATAATGTCCGGTAATTTTTAAAGTGATTATGTTCTCTCTCCCTGTGGAGTATGGATAAGCAAGTGCTGGTCATGCAGCCCCAAGGAGTCTTGGGAGTCACGGCCCCAGTGACCTCGATCCCCTGGGTCTGAAGTCTCAGGGCGGGATGGGGAGGGGTGAATAATCGGATGGCTTTGCAGGGGTTCCTTGGGAGGATTAAGTGAGGTCATAACAGTGAAAGTCCCCAGCGTGGTGCCTGGCACACTTGTTGAATATGAACCTTGTACTGTGCCTTGAAGCAGCGGTTTCCATCAGGCTGTGTGGTTCCCTGTTTTGACTGTGTCATTCCCCAGCACTGCTGAGCCATAGCCTAACTTGTGTTTACTTAATATACTCTGAATATTTGTCTCCTCCCTGCTTCTGTCCCTCGTCCTTTCCCCATAAATCCTGTTTGACAAATTCAGGCCAAGGGCAGTTATCCTCAACGGAGAGATTGCTTCCTCTTCCGGGATTGCATATTTCAGAGCCGTTGGCCGGGCCAGGTGGTCCCAGCCAAGCTGATGGGCAGCCCTGATGCCTAGCTCATGCCTGTTGACTTCTCAAGCAGTGGTGGAAGAACACGGAAACTGTAGAGATTACCAAGGGGGTACGGAGTTGAAAACATTTCCGCATCGGCCATGTTACTGGCGGCGAGAGGAAGGTGGGGACAGAGAGGGGTTGGCCTTGGGGGGAGAGAAGGGGACAAAACAGACATAATTAGAAAATGTGGGTTCTAGACATTTTCCACCCCTTCCTGATTTATTTTATGTCCCCTGAGCTGGATGCCAAGCTGGCACACGTTTTCAGAAATGAATGGGATGCTTGAAGGCTTCAGAATGAAAGTGACAGTCTTCACGTGCATACTTGCTGACGGACGCTGCCTGCGTCTGCTGTCTGAACAAGGAGCCTCCTCTGTGCACATCTTACCTCACCCACGACGTCTTGGAAGCCAGCAGATGCCCGGAGGGAACCTGCTTGGGGCTGTGCCTGTATAATGAGCCTTCTCTTTAAGGCGTTCTTTCTTGTTCATCCCAGTCCATTAAGAAGATTCCATTCAACATGAGTAGTTGCTAAAGCCTGTTAAAAACAACTGTCCATATTCCTTAATTAGCACAAGAGAATGTGAAATCTTAAAAATGTACATGTGTTATTTTTTTCTTTTCTCTCTCCTCTTTATTTATTTATTTTTATTTTTTAGCGAACAGGGTTGTCCTTTGGTGTGCGTCTCTTCTTGCATGCCCAGTTTTTTAACTGAGCGTGCAAGGAGAGCCCACTCCCTGCGTTTTGGGTCTTTGGCAGGAGGACCATGCGGGTAGAGGGAGTCTGGGCTGTCTGCTCCTCAGCCAGGCAGAGCAGACGGCCAGGAGAAGCAGGAGAGAGATCTTTCTGAAGTGGGAGAAACAAGACAGAGAACTGTCAAACTCCCACTGGCAGCTGCTGTTCAAGTCGGATGCGGAAGGGGTCACACACAGCCAGCTTCGGAAGCGATCAGGGAGCCAGAGGTTACACACCAGGATTCTGAAGGGAATTATGGCTATCTTGAAAATGATCATGTATAGAAGGTTCTAGAAATCTAGGTCTTTTTTTTTTTTTTCTGCATTGAACATAGCTTGAAAGAAGTCATTGTTTATCGTGGCCAAGATGTTTCTATCTGCTACCTGTTGAAATCAGGGTAGACCTACACTCCAAAGTGAGATACAGAAAATATAGATGTTTCTTGGCACACAGAAACATCAGTATGTGGGGAAGGGCTTTGAGTTTTACCTGTAAGTTGCAAAACAGTGATTTTGCTGCCTGCATCTCCATTCCTTCTGGGCAGATGCAAACTTTTGCAGACGGGATCTCCTGTCTTCATTATTTTCTTTTCTTCCTCTTTTATCTTGCATTTTCTCTCCTTTTGCCCTTTCTCCTCTGAAAGGTCCAGAGTTCTGAAGAGGAGGGTGAGAAAGGAGGGAATGGTCAAGGGTCAAGTTTCAAAGGAAGGACACAGAAGGCAAAAGAGAGTAAGAACAGCTTTGGCCCAGGGGTTAAGAAAGCTGAACTTGAGTCTGAGGTCTGACACCAAACAATAACAACAACAGCAATAATAATTTAAAATAATAATAGCGCTTACTGCATATCAAGCACTTACTACCGCCAGGCATTATCTGGACTTTGAATTTAACCTGCCATTTGAGTGAGTGAGGTGGGCGCACTCCTGGTGCCCACGTTGCAGATGAGCAGACAGTTCTAGATCTCTAAGTGGCCGCCTACGGTCACGCAGACCTCAGAGGCTGAGCTGGAATTTGTGATCCCGATACTGTGTCGCCTCCCTGGTGCACGGGGGCAATTAATGTCCATCCCCTCCATCTCTGCACAACGAGACGGTCTTAACAGATGCTTTAAAAGCTCCTTCCAGGCCTTCCTTCAATCAATGCCAGTGCTACCTTCTTCTTCCACTAGCCATCTTCTCAAGACTTAATACGAGAATGTGGCAGCCTTGGCTACTTGAGGCCATTGGAGGCAAAGGGGGAGGTGAGCGTTTAACACCCAGTGTTTCCTTGTCACACCGCTTCCTGGGCCCTTTGAGAGGAGCCTTCACATTTCAAGCAAAATATTCCTGTTCAGCAGGTCCCAAGCAGAAGACCTTGCTGAGGATCCCTGCAGGTGAGCAGTGCAGCTTAACAGAGTGTCGGAGCAACACCAAGGTGCCTGGAGAATAAAGCAACCATGGGTGAACCTTGAAGACATTATGATAAGGGAAATAAACCAGACACAAAAGGGCACATGCTGCATGATTCCACTCATAGGAGGTACCTAGAGAAGCTGAATTCACAGAGACAGAGTGCAGAATGGTGGTTACCAGGGGCTACGGGAGGGGGACGGGGGTGGTGGTTAGTGTTTAACGGATGCAGAGTTTCGGTTTGAGAAGATGAAAATGTTCTGGAGATGAAGAGTGGTGACGCTTGTGCACTATGAATGTGCTTAATACCACTGAACTCTCTGCTCAAAGACGGTAAAATGGTAAATTTTATGCTGTGTCTATTTTATTTTTATTTATTTTATTTTTTTTGCGGTACGCGGGCTTCTCACTGTTGTGGCCTCTCCCGTTGCGGAGCACAGGCTCTGGACGCACAGGCTCAGCGGCCGTGGCTCACGGGCCCAGCCACTCCATGGCATGTGGGATCTTCCCGGACCGGGGCAGGAACCCGTGTCCCCTGCATCGGCAGAGGGACTCTCAACCACTGCGCCACCAGGGAAGCCCTGCTGTGTCTATTTTCAAAAAGCGTCTTAGTGTTTGTTTATGCCTGTATAATATGCATTTGTTGAAAATTAAATACAGAGAAGTATAAAAATCAGATTAAAATTACGCAATTTTCACCAACTAGATTTAAGTATAATTATGACTTCTATCCAATCTTTTCCCTTTGCAGCTATCTGATTATAAACAGAAACTCAAATATTTGAGTTCATACTGTATAAACATTATTTATTCATTCCTTTTCACTTAACATTATATTGTGAGCATTTTCTAAACAATTAAAATTTATTTGTAAGCATGATTTTATAATGGCTGCATCCTAGTTCAGGCATGCTGTAATTTATGTAACCCTCCCTCTGTTTTCGGACTTTAAGGTTTTTTTGATTTTTTACTTTGTAAATAGCATTAAAGCAATCGTCCTAGGACACTCATCTTTGCCTGCCTCTGATCATTTCCTTAGGACACGTTCCTAGAAATAGAGTTACTGGGTCAAAGGACAGGTTATATATTTGAAAAATTGTTTCACTATTTCTGTGTGTGTGTGTGTGCGTGTGTGTGAACTAGTTTCAGAAGCCCTTTCCCTGTCCTTTGTTTGTCTGGGGACTGTTTGAAGCCCTTGGAATCTCATCCTCTTTTAGATGATGCTGGCTGAGTGGTCCTCACATTCCTGATCCCTGAAAACCGCCTTTAGGGAAGATGTGTTTGAATTCTGATCAGACTTTAAACCAAACCTACAGATCTGAGCAAAGGAGTCCTGTTGGGCAAAACTGAAAGAGACGGGGTCTGAGGTTTTGTTGGTGCAAACATGGCTCGTTTCTCACAGGAAGGTGTGAGATTAGGCTCAGCTGCCCAGCTCTGTCCTGGCTGCTCACTCATGTATTCAGTGCACTTCCTGCTCTGAAGGAGATGGAAAGTGAAAACTTGCTGGAGCTCCTTGGCTGCTGGTCCACAAGGGGTTAAAGGTAGCCTGGACCACATCGACCTCTGGGCTCCCCTGCATTCTGTCACTTACTCCCAAGGGACATACACAGACCCACCCTAGAAGGGGAAACAGCAAATCTCTGACCCCCAGGCGATTTTTGGTTTCAAAAGTCCTTCTTGCATCTTTTCATCAGGGTCTGCTGACTCTTTTCTCACTGTTTCCCGACTTCTCTGTAACTCCCTTCCACTCTTCAGAGCTCAGCTCAGATGCGATTTTCATGTAGAAGCTTCTGCGACCCTTTTAAACTAGATCGGCACCCTAACGCACTTTTTTCATAGAGCTTTTCACAATTTGTAATTATCCTGATTTGGGTAATCATTTGGTTGATGTATCATTGAATGTTTTCATTCAACAAATATTTTTTAACTGCCTCTGTGTGCCAGGAACTGTACTATTTGCTGAGATTACAGGGATGAGCAAAATAGATTTAGTTCCTTTTCTTGGGGAGCTTACAGTCCAGTGGGAAATACACAAATAAAAATCTGAGTGCAGTTTTCAATAAGGGCTATAAAGGGAATGAAGCTGGTGCAGTGACAAAGCTTGGTGGAGGGACCCCATCAGTGGTGTGATCCTGAAGCCCATCCTGAAGACAGAAGACTAGGAAGAACCGAGAGTGGGAAGAGTCAGGAGGAAAGAGGGAAGCAGCAAAGTGTGCCCCGGAGCTGGTCACAGGTAGGACAGCGGTGGCCCTGACAGTGTTTCCCGGAGTGCAGTTTGTTGAGAAGTGAATGGATGGTGAGGAGTTAGGAAGTATGTGCCTAGGAAGAGCAGTTTGGGCTGTACAGGGGGATCAAAAAATCAGGTGGATGGAGAGAGATAAGAAGCGCCAAGGGAGGAATTGAAGTTGGTTTTCCAGATTTTCTTTCCTTTTTTTTTTTTTCAAAGGGGAGGTAGTAGAAGGTGTTGATAAGCTGTGGGATGACTCAGGGGGAGAGAGGGAGAGATGGTGCTCAGAGAGGCAATAAATGGAGAGCTAAGTCCTTGAGGAGATAAGATGGGATGGAACCCAGAACAGAGATAAATAGATAAGGCGTTTATAGGAGGAGAGTCACCTCATCAATTTTTAACACTTTATTATGGAAAATTTCAAACATATAAAAGTAGAGAGAACAGTCTAATGAAACACCATATACCCATCACCCCAGCTTCAACACATAGCCAATCTCATGTCATCTGTATCCCACTCAATTTATCACCCCTTTCCCAGGTTATTTTGAAACAAATCCAAGACACTCTAACTTTTCATCTATAGAGACCTTAGTAGTATCCCTAAAAATAAGGACTTAAAAAAATTACAACAAAACTATTATCACACTTAAAAATTAGTGATTTCTTAACGTCACCAAGTACCCAGGGTTCAGATTTCCCTGACTGTCTGTTATATGTTTTTTATTTTTTACACATGACTTGTTCAAATCAAACCCAAACAAGGTGCACACGTTGAATTCAGTTGATATGAGGTATGCAGGCCTCTCACTGTTGTGGCCTCTCCCGTTGCGGAGCATAGGCTCCGGACGTGCAGGCTCAGTGGCCATGGCTCACGGGCCCAGCCGCTCCGTGGCATGTGGTATCCTCCCAGACTGGGGCACGAACCCCGTGTCCCCTCCATCGGCAGGCAGACTCTCAACCACTGCGCCACCAGGGAAGCCCTGATGGTAATTCTTAAAGAGAGAGAGAGAGACTTTCTCTTGTCAAGTATTTGTTTTTTCTGTTATACTAGAACTAGTATCTAATTACTAGTTTGGGTATATTGAATGATTTCCTAGTATCCTCCAAAGATGACCAGTGGGGTTTTGTAAATTTAATATTATTATAAACTATAGATTTTAAAATAATTGGTGGGTGTGTCTCAATCCACTGCAGTTATTAGTCTTTTTGACGATCAAATCTCCCTATTTTGGCCAGAGATTGTCCCTTCCAGATGATTCTGAGTCCTTTGGAAGAATCTTCAATAGTTTGATGGCTTTCTTGCTTTTTGGTACAATAAGATGTTGGAGGTTCATCTTTCTACAGACCTGTAAGCTGCTGTTTCTCCCAGGGCCTCTGATGCTTTTTAGTGGGAAATGATATTTAGAGACCACAATCTGGGTGCTAGGGATACTCATTGCTACCAAGCTGATTACTGTTTCTAGAACTTTTCAGTGGATAGAGCTAGAAAAATTTTTTTGTGAAAAATCATGAGTTTATAATATTTATGTCTTTTACATGGCAAATTATAGTTCTTAGTCATTAACTGTATTCTAATTTTCATTTCTCCTATTCATTTTACTAGTTTTAAAGGGAGACAAGAGGAAGAGGGCAGGTAAAAGTGTGAGTATCTTTGTAGATTTGATATTAACTAGATGTTTGCCCCTCCAGACTCTACCGCCATGAGGGCAGGATGACGGCTCTTTGTTTCCCACTTGTATTTCCAATGCTGAGCTGTCTTGACATTGAGAAGGCACTCGCCAGTGTACAACGAAAAGGATGAATGAATGAATGAATGAAAGGGTGAGTAAAATACAAAAACTGCCCCTTTTGCCCGTCTTATGACTGCACTGGGGTATATTCAACCTCTTACCTTCATTCCGACCTTCACCTCTCTCCACGCTCAGACCTATACTTAGGGGAGCCATTTGGAAGTTGAAATTAAACTGTGAGTTGAAAAAAAAAGAAAAAGAAGTCACAGAAAGGCCACATCCGGAAGGTTAATGAGCTGCGCCTGTCAGTAAGGGGTAGGGGTAGGGCACAGCAAGCAAACGTTAGCACTTGTTGACAGCTGCTGGGAAGACTGGCTTGGCTGGCGGGCATTAGCGCAGGAATGATGATTTACTAGTTTAAGGGAGAGAACAGCCTCCTCCACGTAAGTCCCTCCCTCTCCATTCCGCCCCTTTCAGAGACTCAGCTGACGGCAACTTCAGGCTCATTGACTGGAGTCCCCCGGTCAAGGCCACAGTTCCCTAGAGTATTCCTGGCTCCAGCCAGCCCGTGCTCACCTGGCTCAGAGAAACAGTCTGCCCCACTGCGCAGGACCATCTCCCTACCTGGGCATGTACTCCATGGAGAGGCTCTTTGACCTACAACCCTCTCCACGTTGTTGGACTCTCACTTCTCCAGGCAGGACCCCTGAGGGAAGGAACTCTGTCTTTCCTTTCTGGATACTAGGCTCCTAGCACTGTGTCTGGCATATTTTATTTATTTGCATTCATTCATTCATTCATTCATTCATTTATTCCGCTACCTCATTTCAAAAAGGATTCAAGGCACTGTCAGCTACTGCTAAACGAATAAATGCAGGTGCACCAGAAAGAACAAACGAATGGGTGATTCCCAGACATTTCCATCACACTCTGAACTCCTCCTCAGGATAAACTCCAGTATTACAAAAGGGGGTGGCCAGTGCAGAGCACAGGGAGCTCTTCTGTCGCCTGAACGAGGCATTCCCCAGCTTATAATACGAACCAGCACTGCAGTGGCTCTTTGGACCTCTACTGATGACTCACAGCCTGCCGTAAACCAAACCTCCCGTGGCTCTTTCATATGAACCACATCTCTGCCTTGCATTTGTGCGGTCAACATTTTTTTTAACCTGCTGAATATTATTCTTTTAGATAGAAAATAGGTAGATAGATAGATAGATAGATAGATGATTGATGATAGATAGATAGATGATAGATAGATAGATGATAGATGATAGATAGATAGATGATAGATAGATAGATGATAGATAGATAGATGATAGATAGATGATAGATGATAGATAGATGATAGATGATAGATAGATGATAGATAGATGATAGATGATAGATAGATAGATGATAGATAGATGATAGATGATAGATAGATAGATGATAGATAGATAGATGATAGATGATAGATGATAGATAGATGATAGATAGACAGATGATAGATGATAGATGATAGATAGATAGATGATAGATATATAGATGATAGATGATAGATAGATGATAGATAGATAGATGATAGATGATAGATAGATAGATGATAGATGATAGATAGATGATAGATAGATGATAGATAGATAGATGATAGATAGATAGATGATAGATGATAGATGATAGATGATAGATAGATGATAGATGATAGATGATAGATGATAGATAGATGATAGATGATAGATAGATGATAGATGATAGATAGATGATAGATAGATAGATGATAGATGATAGATAGATAGATGATAGATGATAGATAGATAGATGATAGATGATAGATAGATGATAGATAGATGATAGATGATAGATAGATAGATGATACATGATAGATAGATGATAGATAGATAGATGATAGATGATAGATAGATAGATGATAGATGATAGATAGATGATAGATAGATGATAGATAGATGATAGATGATAGATAGATGATAGATAGATGATAGATAGATGATAGATAGATGATAGATGATAGATAGATAGATGATAGATGATAGATAGATGATAGATAGATGATAGATAGATGATAGATAGATAGATGATAGATAGATAGATGATAGATGATAGATAGATGATAGATAGATAGATGATAGATAGATGATAGATGATAGATAGATGATAGATAGATGATAGATGATAGATAGATGATAGATGATAGATGATAGATGATAGATAGATGATAGATAGATAGATGATAGATAGATGATAGATGATAGATAGATGATAGATAGATGATAGATGATAGATAGATGATAGATAGATGATAGATAGATGATAGATAGATGATAGATAGATGATAGATGATAGATAGATGATAGATGATAGATGATAGATGATAGATAGATGATAGATGATAGATAGATAGATGATAGATAGATAGATGATAGATAGATGATAGATGATAGATAGATGATAGATGATAGATAGATGATAGATAGATGATAGATAGATAGATAGATGATAGATGACAGATAGATGATAGATGATAGATAGATGATAGATAGATGATAGATAGATAGATAGATGATAGATAGATAGATGATAGATAGATGATAGATAGATGATAGATGATAGATAGATGATAGATGATAGATGATAGATAGATGATAGATGATAGATAGATGATAGATGATAGATAGATAGATGATAGATAGATAGATGATAGATAGATGATAGATGATAGATGATAGATAGATGATAGATAGATAGATGATAGATAGATGATAGATGATAGATAGATGATAGATGATAGATGATAGATAGATAGATGATAGATAGATAGATGATAGATAGATGATAGATGATAGATGATAGATAGATGATAGATAGATAGATGATAGATAGATGATAGATGATAGATAGATGATAGATGATAGATAGATAGATGATAGATAGATAGATGATAGATAGGTGATAGATGATAGATAGATGATAGATGATAGATAGATGATAGATGATAGATAGATGATAGATGATAGATGATAGATAGATGATAGATAGATAGATGATAGATAGATGATAGATGATAGATGATAGATAGATGATAGATGATAGATGATAGATGATAGATAGATGATAGATAGATGATAGATAGATGATAGATGATAGATAGATGATAGATGATAGATAGATGATAGATAGATGATAGATAGATAGATGATAGATAGATGATAGATAGATGATAGATGATAGATAGATGATAGATGATAGATAGATGATAGATAGATGATAGATGATAGATAGATGATAGATGATAGATAGATAGATGATAGATAGATAGATGATAGATAGATAGATAGATGATAGATGATAGATAGATAGATGATAGATAGATAGATGATAGATAGATGATAGATGATAGATAGATGATAGATGATAGATAGATGATAGATAGATGATAGATAGATAGATGATAGATAGATAGATGATAGATGATAGATAGATGATAGATAGATGATAGATGATAGATAGATGATAGATAGATGATAGATAGATAGATGATAGATAGATAGATAGATAGATGATAGATAGATGATAGATAGATGATAGATGATAGATAGATGATAGATGATAGATGATAGATAGATGATAGATAGATAGATAGATGATAGATGATAGATAGATAGATGATAGATAGATAGATGATAGATAGATGATAGATGATAGATAGATGATAGATGATAGATAGATGATAGATGATAGATAGATGATAGATAGATGATAGATAGATGATAGATGATAGATTTAGCGATAAACTGTCAATTCAGAATATTAAATTGGTTTGGATCTAGTTCGGGTCTTCCAATATATTGGCCATTCCTCCTAGTTCTGTGTCATCTGAAAGTTGGTAAGAATGTCTTCACTTACTCTAAGTTGTTGGTAAAGCCTTACGATCAGCCACATCTCACCTTTAGGATTTCCTGCTTCTGAATTCTTTCAGACATGTTGCACTAATCTTCTGTCGCTTACATTGAGTTTCTCTTTCTCCATTTGTCACGTTCCTCCTAAAAGATATCATGAGAACTTTGCAAAATACCCCCTGAAATCCAGCTATACTTTCTCTATGCCAATCCCTGGAGCTATCAAAATGATTTTGGATCATTGAACCATGGGGTTGGAAACGTATGTTAGATGTCGTACAACTCAGTACTTCACTGATGGGGAAACAGAAGGCGAGAGTACCTGTATAAGTACTCACGCTGAGCACTCACACAAGTACCTGCACTAGTACTCATATTGAGTATCAGTACTCACAGGAGTACTCCTTCATTCAGGTCAGGGAAGTGCTCAGTGACAATGTCTTGACTTGAAGCCTGGGCTTCTGACTCCACATACAAGTGACTTTACAAAATGTCCTGCCACTTCAAGAGAGACCATGCAGACTCCTAGTGACTGCCCCTTGCTTTTGCTCACAATCTGTTAAATAAAACTCCTCCATAATGTTAGGAGACTTTGTGTGATACCAAGAGAACTGAAGCCAAGGGAACATCCAGGGCTTTAATAAACTATCTGCATCAGACATGCTGCGTTCCAGAATATAAAAACAACCTATGGGATCCTGAAAACATGGCAGGCAGTGTTTGGGAAAGTCTGAGAACAGATTCTGGAGAGGATTGGAACTGAGTGGACTTTGAAGAATAGGAAAGATTTTGATAGAAAGAAAGTGCCTTAACATTGGGGACACGAGCCACAGCAGCTGGGAATGCACGTTCGGGACAATTACAAGAAACAAAGGGATGGTATCAGCTCACCTAACTGGAGAGGACAGGGGTCCACCAGGACAGCCAGATCCACAGGCTCTAAAGACATGATGTGGATGTTTCTTTCCATCTCTCAGCTCTGCTTCGTGTGCTAACTCCTTTCTCAGGGAGGCTGCCCCGGCAGTTGGTGACAGCGGCTATCACAATCCTAGTGGGGAAAGGGTGTCCTTTTGCCAATAATCCCAGAAATGCCCCAAGGAGGGCTCTCATTGGCTCCCCTGAACAAGGTTGCCAGATTTAGCCAATAAAACTACAGATGCCCCATTACCTTTCAATTTTAGGTAAATAATGAATGATTTCTTAGTGTAAGTATATTCCATGTAATATTTGGGATATATACAAGAAATTATTTATTTTCCAAAAACCCAAATTTAAATTTGAATCAAATTAAATAACATCCTCTATTTTATCTGGCACCAATCCACATGGCCAGACAGGTGAGGAGCTTAGCTGGTCCACCCTGGGTCGTGTGCCTCTACCAGGGATCCCAGGAGTGAGGTCACCCTGAGGCAGGAGATAGATGGGCTCCAGGGTAAGCAGCTTGAGTTCATTCCCTATGGACAGAAACTCCAAAATATCCATAGTAGGACAATCAAGAGAGGAGGCTGGACCCTGCCCAGATAAGAGGTAAAAGACCACAAATTCCTCATTCTCGAAATCAAGGAGAACTCCCCAACTACACATGCACAGAAAGGGTCCTTGGAGGTCAAAAAGGGAGGGGGCGCCACCCCATAGTAAGTGATGTCAACTATCCATAGGCCTCTTCGCTAGAATCCATCTTGGATAAGAGACACGGGAGGACCCTGATGTGGGACGTACACATGGGAGGACCTTGAGATATACCAAATACAGGCTCAGAACCAGGCAAAGCAAGATGATTGGCCAAAGGAAACTCAGAAGAAATGCCCCATAAAAGTGATTCAAGGGGCTTCCTTGGTGGCGCAGTGGTTGAGAGTCCGCCTGCCGATGCAGGGGACACGGGTTCGTGCCCTGGTCCGGGAAGATCCCACATGCCGCGGAGCGGCTAGGCCCGTGAGCCATGGCCGCTGAGCCTGCGCGTCCGGAGCCTGTGCTCTGCAACGGGAGAGGCCACAACAGTGAGAGCCCCGCGTACCACAAAAACAAAACAAAACAAAACTTAATCTTCAGGTAGATAGAATTTGATGTGAGCATTCAAATAGAAAAAGTAAAAAAAAAAAAAAAAAAAAGTGATTCAAACTATCACGAGGGTGCAACTCTCTTTGAGTCCACCCGTATGTCTATCCACACATACTCTTTTCCCTCCTAATAAACACTTTGTTTCACTACTTTCCACCTCTACGTGGAAATTCATTTCTACGCAGCTGATGGGCCAGGGCCTTGTCGCTGGCCGCTGGTCCCTGGTGGTCTAGTGGCTAGGTTTCAGCACTCTCACTGCTGCTGCCCGACTTCAGTTTCTGGCCGGGAACCAAAATCCTGCTTCAAGCCGCTGTAGGCCGAGGCCATCGGAGATCAACCCCATCCTCATCCCGTGGACCGGGAGTGGGGAGTGGTCAGCAGTCAGATGCTTTCCCACAGAGGCTCTGCTTGTGGGGCAGACAAAACAGCAGATGCTCATCATAGTCACTTCCATGGGCAGTAACAAGACGAAGACAAAAGAGCAAATGGGACTCAAGCAAAGGAGTCTTGCTTCTCTGTTATCCCACAATAATGCTGGGACCTCACCACCTGGTTCTTCGTGGTCCCATGACGTATGCCCACTAGTCTGTAAGCTCCTAGAGAAAAGGCCTATGCGTCTGTTGTGCATCACTGCAATCCTGTTGCTAGGCACATAGTAGACTCTCAATTAAAGATTATTGAATGCCAGATGAATGAAGCATTACAAGTCCTTTATACTTCCTTGGGCAAATTTAATTTTTCACACTAGATGCAATTCTTCAAAAGAGACCTTCAAAATGTTTTCACATGAGCAAGGACGAATGCTTTGATAACAATAGCCATGCTAACATGCTGTCCTTCCACGGGACCGTATACCTCTGGCTCTCTCTCCATGTTCTCTGAAAAGCTCATAAATTTCACGTGATAGTATCTCTGCAAGATAGATGAATATTTTTCCATTTTACATATAAGGGAGCTGAATCACCAGAGGCTGGGTCATTCCATCAAGACCACAAATAGGGTGGAGAGAATCTGACAGAGTTTGGGATCCCCATTTTGGGCTGTTTCTCCATCTTCCTGAGAACTCTGTGTTTTCAGAATCATAATATTTTCTCTCCATACTGTAGCATTTGAGCTTGGAGAAAGCAGGCCAATTCCTGTGGAAAGTTAAAGTGTCTCTACAGTTTTGTTTCTGGCAAAATGCATAGCGGGTGTTCTTTCACAGGTGGATTTAGAACATGAAGCAAGGGGAGCTGGAGGAGAAGTCGGCAGACCTGGGGTTCAGTCCTGGCCCTACCAATCATCCCAGGTCCCCTCCTGAGACAGGCTGGGGACAGAGGCTGCTCTGCCTGGTGACCGCTGAGAGCTTGCATGTGCCAGGCGCTTTGCAAAGTCCCTCCCTGGAGCAAGGGTGGCCCCATCTCAGGGACAGTTTTCCTACCACAGTCATCACAGTTTCCAATAATTTTCTGACAAATGGAAATAAAATGTCTTGAGGAAAAGGCTTCTTGTTCTAATTTGCCCAAAAGTTTCATATGTGCCCCCAAAGCCTTCCTCGTCCTGTTATAATCCCCGTCTTCCAGAGGAAGAAGCTTTGGCTCAGTTTTTACCCAAAGTAAAATACAGTAGCTGACAGGGACTTCCCTGGTGGTCCAGTGGTTAAGAATCCCCCTTCCAATGCAGGGGATGCGGGTTTGATCCCTGGTCAGGAAACTAAGATCCCACATGCTGCGGGGCAACTAAACCCCTGCGCCACAACTAGAGAGCCCGCATGCTGCAACTACAGAGCCCGCACGCTCTGGAGCCCTCGTGCCACAACTAGAGAGAAGCCCATGCACCGCAACGAAAGATCCCACGTGCTGCAACTAAGACCCGACGCAGCCAAAAATAAATAAATAAATAACTATTTAAAAAAGATATATACGGTAACTGACAGAGCTGGGATTTAAAGCCAGAGTGGCTGACTCCAAAGCACTGTGCTGTTTCTGCTACACCAGCCCCGCCTCTCACAGGGGTGGTGGGGCAGGAATGAGATGGTGGGTGTTGACAAGGGGCGTGCCCCCAGAGCACCATAAAACACAGGAATCACTGTTCAGATTCGCCTTTGAGCAGGACGCTTCATGTTACCGCTGGGCTTTTCCTGGCGGGGGACCAGCCATCGTGCTATGTGGCCTTTGAAGAGCATCCCACATTCTACCAGGACAGGAGCGCCCAGAGACTGGAGCCACATCTGAATCAGACGATGCTGACGGGAGAGAGCAGTCATGGCCACGGCTCACAGTGGGTCCGGGTACCACGTCTCCCACCATCGTGTGCACAGGCACTTCTCGTGCACACGCCCCCCTCTATGGGGACAACAAAGGGCTTAGGTGAAAGTTACATTGGCTTTCAGCTCCCAGCCCCACACTCAGCTTTGCTTGCCCTGTTCCTCGTGGCGTGTCCTTCGTGGCCTCTCCTCCGTGGCTGGTCTTGTTCCTGCTCCTCTGTCCTGGCCGCCTACCCCCTAGCGCTCCTACCACGGATGTGCTCTGTTTGCCACAAGGGCCTCCCAGCCTGTCCCCTATATGATTCTGGCCTTTCAGATGAAGCTCAGAAGCTCCACGGGCCTTTGGCATTTCTTTTATGTGTGAGGACTTCAAGAATGTAAGCAATATTCACTTATGTTACCCCCAAGTGACTCAGAGACAGCGTGGAGGAAGATGCCAGCTTCCACCACGCGGCTGCACGGGGCGGCCCAAAGGGGGTTTAGATGGTGTAAGGCCTCCCTCCCCTCGAAAGTTCCATCCGGTGCGCCCCAGAACTAGCCCCAGAAATACAAAATCTGAGCAGAAACCAGGTGCTTGCTGTGCACACCCAGAGCCCCTTCCTTGCTGCCTCTGTAGGCAGTGCCCTATGCCCTCCAAGTTACGATTCCTGGGGCCGCCACCATCAGGCAGGCAGCTGCCAAAGCCCCTCCCCCCAGGATGCTTCAGCTGCCCGGATTGAAGGCCAGGCGCAGCTTTACCTGTTTTCTGTACTAGTCCAAGGCGAGTTCCCCCAAGCCCCACTCCTGAAAGCCATAGATAGGACATCTAAGCCTAGAAACTAAAATGATTGTCTCTCCCCTGGTCCTGGTCAACAGAATCAGGCTGACCACGGCTTGGAAGTGAAGACCAGAACAAGGGGCAGGGCTGAGGGCAGGCCTGAGCATTGCCCACAGTTTGAGAGGGGGCCCTGCACCTGGCCGTGAGCGGACAAAACCGCTGACCAGCCTCTCAGCCGTGAACGTCCAGCAGCGGCCAGGCCCCGCACACCGTGGGTACGTGGTGAGCAGCTGTGGACTTGAATGCATGAAATGTGGACTATGCATGTGGACTCCAGATGCATGAAACACAGGCTATTGTCAAAGAAAAGGAAGAAAATCTACCTCATCTAAGATGTCCTGCTTATACAACAAAAAAGGGGACCTATTTTGACTTTTAAGGGTTATTTTCAGGAGCCAGCAAAGTGGAGAACTTCAGGGGTGCGCAGCCCTGGCTTCACTCTGGGTCCGACCAGTCACTCGTCTCCTTTGTAACTCAGAGGAACTGGAGCCCGCAATCCCTAAGCAAACCGAGCCCCGCCGTGCTGTGACACTGATTCTAAAATCGTTTAGGAAATACGTGCACACATATGTACATAAGTATGTACATATTTTTTTTCTTCGTAAAGTAGACTAATTAGTACTTTTCAAACTCTTAGAGAAAGTACAAAAAATAAATGTTTTAAGTGACCAAAGGGCTTTTGTGTTAGCACATTGTGGGGAGGCCCTGTGGCCTGGTGGAAAGAGTTGTGAGCAAGAACCCAGCGAGCTGGATTCTAGCACCGTCTCTTAGACCAAGCAGTTCTGAGTGATTGCACAGGTGACCTAACATCGCTGAGTCTCATATTCCTCATCTACAAAATTTTTAAATGTGGATTACGAGAGCTCTGAGCTTAGTCCCTAGTGGTTTTATCCACACGTAGGATCTGCTACAACCTTCTCCGCAGCCCTTTCTCCAAGATGAGTGAGGGGTGACCCACCGGTCGAGCACCTGAACCATGCAGGTGCCAAGGGCTGCAGGCGGGGACGACCAGGACCTAAGGGTGGTGCAGAATTGGAGGTCCCTACCCACCTCTAGGAGCGTTTCTTTTGATTTTATTAATTGTATTTTATTTAACTCATGTAAGAGCCAATTCCTGCCTCAAAGTCAAGTCACAAAAAAAGAAAACAGTGCTAGATGGGGTGAAAGACGGGAGAAGCCCAGCATCCCTTGGGGCCCCCAGTGCCTCCTGCCCAGTGTCATGGAGGTTGTTTCCAGGACAAGCCCCCGAGAGTCTGCTTTCTTGGATGGAGCTGAAATTCTTTTTAAAATGCCCCACTCCAATGAGGAAGATGATGCCGCTGAGCATAAAACATACGAAAGTGTGCGAACTAGAAAGAGGGGAATTGAACGAAAAGTTTTGGAATTCTTAAGTAAAATGTAGAGGAGGATAAACAGGACCAGAAAGAGGGGAGAAGCAAGGGAGCAGAGAATCCAGAAAGTGACAGGAGGCGGCGGGGAGGGACCTTCTGAGAATCGGAAGCAGCTAGAGGCAGGCTGAGCCTCGAACAGTCAGCCCAGCATCCTCTGCCTGCCTCCAGGGAAAGGCCCTGAGCCAGCGGACTGTCTTGAAATCGTAAAAGCAGGTGACAGGAGAAGGAGGTGGGAATCTTGTGCTCACTCCCCAGGCACCGCTGCAGAGGGAATCCAGGGCACGGGGAGATGTCTAGAGCAGGGGCTTCAGAGGGAGCGCCAGCCTTTCCCACATCACTCACTCTCCGGGTACCACCCAGGGGAAACAGCTCCCTTGTCATCAGCTCTGATGTGTATTAGTATTTTTTTTTTAAAGACTTTAAAATACTATTTTTACCCAGAGCACTTTTTTTTCTTCCAAAGGAACAAAAGGATCACAACCCACATGCTCCTCAAACTGGCAGCCCTGAGAAAAGGCAGGGCTGGGATTTGCATATGGAGGGAGCTTCTACCCCCGCTTTCCCACCCCCACCCCATTCCCACAGAAATGAAACCAAAAGGAATGCCATGGGCTTGCTATTGTCACCCATCCTGAAATACACGAGCAAAAATAGTACGAAAAGATGAATGATGGGGCTTCACAGCTAATGTGATCATCTGTAGTAGTTTTGGCCATTAATAGTGTCATGGTTCTAAGAATGGAAGGGGGTCTATCTCCCTCTCTCTCTCTCTCTCTCTGTCTCTCTCTCTCTCTCTCTCTGTCTCTCTGTCTCTCTCTCTCTCTGTCTCTCTCTCACACACACACACACACACAGACACAGACACAGCCTGGTAGCCTGGGTTTTTTCCACCACAAAGGAGTTATGTTCTGCTCTTTCGGATTTCAGATTTCCAACGTCGCTTAAAATTTCAGCTAATTAAGTATTATTGGGTCACGTGGTAGTTTAGGAAAGGCTGAAACTTCCACTCACTGTTGTGCTTGTCTTCCTTTACTTCAAAATAACTAGCACTTAGGGATCTTGTCCAGAAACATCCACATGGGGTTCTCCTCCTTGTTTTCCCGTGTGACTAGGTCAGAGTTTGATAGTGAAGGACTTACCTCTGATGTGTGTGTGTGGGAGAGACATGTTTACATATACATATGAGGATTTTTTTTAAAGAAAAAACTCTGGTGAAAGCCACACAAAAGCCCCCGGTCTATCTTAGCTTTCTGAATTTCTCTTAAAGTGGAAAATATGAAGAGTTATTACTCATACACTCATTTAGAAATGGTAGACAAAGGGAAAGCAGATGATTCCTTCCAACACCAGAGACAAAGAACAAACAAAGGCTAGAGTGACTTTTCTCAGGCCTTTGAACTTTGGGTGAAGGACCTGGTGTCCCCGTGTGGGAGCTGCACGGGGCGTCCCCCAGAGCCACTCAGCCTCGCTGCCCTCCCACCCGGAGCCCATATTCATCTGGGAGATCTTGGATGGTATCTGCCTGGGACCTTGCACACGACCAATGGGGCATCTTGGCTCTGTGTGGGGTGGGTGTTCCTTGGGTACCTGCTTCCTGGCACGCTGGGAGTTCCTCCCAAAGGTCACAGGAACCCCGGGGTAGTCCCCTGCTGAAGGTCATGCTCGTCGTCACCACTTTCCTCCTGGCATTATCCCTGATGCTCTGGAAATGGTCTCGCCCATCAGAGGCTAAGGGGCCAGGTGGACAGGGCCTGGCTTAGCTCCTGAGACTTCCTGGGCCCCAAATCCACACAGCACTTAAGGCACAGAGAAACAAGAGAGGCACTGAAAATTCATGACCAAAAAAAGTACAGATATGACTTAAGGAACACCCATTATTGGATATTTGCTGCAGAGGAAACAATAAATCAAAGTAATGATCCTTAGAGCAGGCACCTGATAACATTTTTTGTAAAGATAAGCCAGTCTATCTTAAAGAAGGATATTAAACAGATCCGTCAACCCCAGGCAAGCTAGGTTTGCTAAATAAACTGACAATTAATAGATAGCCCGGGAGATAAACACCATTCAGGGAAGAGTCGCTAAAAGGCTGGTCTTTTAAAGGGGGGTGTTTACTTTAGGAAAGAGAAAATGAAGTTAAAAGATCAAGTACCAGATAGAAAATGCTCCTTCCAGGCCCCAGCCCCAAGTGTCTGGTTCTGAACTGATGTTCTGTCCTTTAGAGCTGAAATCTTACCTTGTGAATCGCTTTACCAGAAAAATCACCTCTCTTTAAAGGTCTGGTTTTTAAAAGGTTAAGCCCCTCTTCAGTGTTTTTCTTTTAAATGCAATAAGGTCTTTTTTTTTTTGAAGTTGAGATAACTTTCCAAAACACATAATAGACATCTGGAAAGATGGTATATTACTATAAAATAACATGATTTAAAGCAGTCTCCTAGGAACACACCCGAGCCCGTGCATCTGAAGACTTGTTTATTGTTATTTGTTCACAGCCAAAGACAGAAGGTCAACCTGAGGTCAAACTCAGGTTCATCAGCACATTTATTAACTGTGTTTGCGGTTTGTAAATCTATTCCAGATGTTAACTGTTTACGTGGGAGCTTCTTTGTGATGATTTCTGAGCGGGAATTGCTGTTTCACAGCCATGTTCTGATTTCTACAAGTGTCTCTTTTTCCAGTTTGCTGGCGAGCGGGGACCGGGCAGGTGGAGTGCATCCTGGCGCGGCAGGGCCATCGCCCCATCTCTCCACTGGCCCAACCTCCTTGTCGCCACAGCACGGCCTCCCGTTCCTTTCCTAGGAGTGCATTTTTTCTTTTTTTTTTTTTTTTAACATCTTTATTGGAGTATATTGCTTTACAGTGGTGTGTTAGTTTCTGCTGTATAACAGAGTGAATCAGTTATACATATACATATGTTCCCATATCCCCTCCCTCTTGCGTCTCCCACCCACCCTCCCTATCCCACCCCTCCAGGTGGTCACAAAGCACCGAGCTGATCTCCCTGTGCTATGCGGCTGCTTCCCACTAGCTATCTACCTTACGTTTGGTAGCGTATCTATGTCCATGCCTCTCTCTCACTTTGTCACAGCTTACTAGGAGTGCTCTTGACATGAAATGACTCCTCGTCACCGCAGCGCAGCTAAAACGGTCTCCATGCCAACTCGGGCTCCGCGGGCCCCTGGGAGGGGCTCGAGAACGCTGCGGAAGGCTGCTGTGCCGCATCTTTAGCCGCCTGGGCCTTCCGCATCCCTCTTCCCCGGCAGTCAAGTGAGAGCTGCTCTCCTCCGCCCCGCTGGCATCTTTCTTTCCGGCAGGATTAGACGCAGGAGTGGGTCAGGGAAGGGAGCCTCTCCCCTTCGCAGCTTCAGTCTCTTCCCAAGTCCCTGCGTCCTTTGCTTTCTCCAGGGCCTGTACACACACCGCGCACGCCTGAGTCCGGGACCCGGAAGGGGTTCCCTGTTCCCCTCCACCTTCTGCACCAAGTAGAGCCAAGGCGCGGCTTCCTGTGGTGTCACAGACAAGCCGTGTTCTGTTGTCACTCCCTATTCTGGCCTTTGCTCTCTGCCTTTGGGGTTTTTTTTGTTTTGTTTTGTTTTGATTGCGGTACGCGGGCCTCTCACTGTTGTGGCCTCTCCCGTTGCGGAGCACAGGCTCCGGACGCGCAGGCTCAGCGGCCATGGCTCACGGGCCCAGCTGCTCCGCGGCACGTGGGATCTTCCCAGACCGGGGCACGAACCCGTGTCCCCTGCATCGGCAGGCGGACTCTCACCACTGCGCCACCAGGGAAGCCCCGCGATCCTCGATCCCGGCAGCTACACTCTCTGCCTGACTGCCACCCAGAGCCCGTGCCCTCCGCCCTCCGGCCTTGTTGCTCACCTAATCCCCTGCCTGAGAGCACAGCACTGCCTCCCTGTGGGCACCTTTGCAAATTGTCCCAGGATGTCCCTGCCTGACATCCAGGTCTTGAATTAGGCTTGGGGCCCTTGCCCCTGGGCTCTTCCCTTTGAGGGGAATCTTCTTCTTCATTCCGGAATTCCCAAGGTTAAATATTTGTCAGAACTACCCAGAGGATGTGATGTCTCCTGCCACCTCTGTCTCTGGTACCAGCTGTTTCTCTGAAGCTGGATGGGTTCCCCTGACTCAGCCCCACAGGTGGGCTGCCTCCTTGCTCCCTGCCTGCCCAGTGGTGTGAGAAGTCACAGGGCTGGACCCATGGCCACCCCCGGCCTTCAGGGAGGACATCACACATAAGGACACATCCGTGCAACCTGCGACTGGGCAGTAACGGCCCAGCCATCTGACCATTTGGGAGACTGGGATCCTGGCTCATCTCCTGGAGATGAGCCTCCCCACCCCAGTTTCTGCAGTAGTGATGCACCGAGATGTCCCCAGATCTGCCGACAAGGGGCTGCAGACGTGGGCACCACGGCAGCGCGGACCACTGGCCAAGCTTCTCCAAATGTGCTTCCTCTTGCAGTGTCAGCATTCAGATTTGGTCCTTGGGGTGTCCTGATGCCACTGAACCTTTTCGTACCCTCTCCTCACTCGAAGATGTTCTTTCTATTGTGAGAGAGAGAATATAGCAGTGTTCTGAATAATAGTGGGACAGTCACTGTTGTCCATGGCAACAAAGCTCTGTTAGAATGTGCTGTTTGGTAAATAGAGTGAGTCTGAATCCTGTGGATGTGGGCTTATCGCACCTGGGGCGGGGCTGGCCGGGCGTGGGGGTGGGGGTGGGGGTGGGGGTGGTATGGCCTCTCGTGGAATCTCTGCTAGATCTCTTCTGCCAGTGGACCTGAATCTCTACGTGAGATCTTGGCCTACATTATAGAGAAAGAACCCGGAATAGATGCCCGGAGAGCATTTGCCATCATGAAGGAAGGAAGGGAACTGGCTGAGGGCCAAGTTCAGGCTTACGTGCATCCTCTGTGTCATCATTTCGTCCTCCCAACAGCCCTGCATGGTGGATAAGCTTAGCCCATCTCACAGATGAGGAGCCCAAGCCTTAGAGAGAATCCAGCCACGGGCCCAAGGGCTTGAGCACCGGCTGTGCAGTTTGCAGCTCTGTGGCCCGGGACAGCCCCGTGGGTGGGATAGCAGCTTCAGCTGCTAATCCCAGTGGGCATTAGAACCCGGCCCATCTGACTCCAATGGCTGTGACACCCCACTGCGTCCTGAGCCGAGATGCTTTCAGGACCACGGCATCTTCTGTCCTTCCCTCTCCTGCAGGCGCCAATGCTCCTGCAGGAGAGGGAAGGACAGAGGGTTTTCCCTCCGGAGGGTTTTCCAAAGGCACCTGGCTTCAAGTCCAGCTAGTCTCACGGGTGAGAAGATATTTGGGTTCAGCGTGTTGCTTGCTGACACTGCAACTTATAGCAGGACGTGGCAGTGGGGAGTATCTACGAACAAGCGTTTCATAAAAATAGAATTTGGGGCTTCCCTGGTGGCGCAGTGGTTGAGAGTCCGCCTGCCGATGCAGGGGACATGGGTTCATGCCCCGGTCCGGGAAGATCCCACATGCCGCGGAGCAGCTGGGCCCGTGAGCCATGGCCGCTGAGCCTGCGCGTCCGGAGCCTGCGCTCCGCAACGGGAGAGGCCACAACAGTGAGAGGCCTGCGTACCAAAAAAAAAAAAAAAAAAAATAGAATTTGATTATAAACAGAGACTTCTAACCCCAGGTGTGACCAAGAGGAGGTTTAAAGATGGGAAAGTGGACACGGCCATAGACTCTGTGAACCTGGGAGAACATGACAGGCTGCTGGGGACAGCCCCAGGGTCACGAGGGAGAACGTCCCCATAGGGCCTGGCCACCTCGGTTCAGGACCAAAGCAATCAGGTCGGAGATGGCAGGACCCAGAGCAGGAGAAGCGCGTTGGTTTCATTCTACCCGCAGGGTCCAGCTTTGCCTGTTTTCAGGCAGAGTGACTACGCGCAGATTTTACACCGGGGGGGACGGGAAGGGGCCAGTGGGGCGAACAGAGCAGCAGAGGCAGCCGCCGAGCTCCCGCGGGGGTCTCTCAGCGCCGGGAGACCAGTGCAGGCTCACAGGAGGGGTGTGCGACCCACGACGGGCTTCACCGCATGTTTGGAACCGTCTCCCAGTTCCTTCCACGCTGAGGGTCACGGGAAGGGGGCTTGTGCAGCCGCGAAGAGCACGTGGGCTTTGACAGGCACAGCCATGGCTTGAGCGGAGCTCACTCACGACCACCAGTGAGAGCTGAGCCTCGGTTTCCTCGAGTGCAACGGGGCGGGGGGCGGGGGCAGTGGACGTGTTCATCAGGGTCTTGGCGGGAACCAGGTGGCACCCCGCGAGTGGGATGGGGGAGGGTGGGGGAGCACCCAGCTCTGGGCCTGGCAAGCGAGGGAGGCCAAGGTCAGCTGCGTTGGAACTTGGTGAGAGACAGAGGTGGGAGAGGACACCCTGCCCCCCGCCCCCCCCCCAGCCTGTGGGGAGGGGACCGGGGTGTCTGCTCCCTCTTCCCGCCCTCCCGGCTCCTATCTGTACCTCCCAGGGGCCAAACCCGGTCAGAGCCAGAGCACGAGGGGCCTGAGTGGTGCAGCCCTTTGGGAGCAGCCCCCAGGACATGGGGGAGGGGGGAGGGAAGGGGGGAGGATGGAGCCTCGGGTCCAGCGCAGACGAAGCAGGACTTTGAACTGTAACTCACGGAGTGTCCCACACTCTGTGCCACGCCTGAAGCTGCAGGCGTGAGGGCTCACAGGCACCGTGGTCGTGGCCTGGTTGGGGAGCCAGTTAGTTGTTCAAAAAAGTGGAAATCATCACATAATTGCAAACGATAAGAGGTCATGTGAAAAAAAAGTATAAGCAATAAAGAGAGTCCCATAGTAGCCCCAGACCAAGGGAATCAGGAAAAGATGCATCCAGAAGCCACTCTCAGGACGAGGTTGGAAGGAGATGGGGAGGTCACTTCAGGAGAAAGGACGGAGGGTGAGTTGGGGAGGAGAAGGTCCCGAGCACAGGCTCTGAGACGGGGGTGGGGCTGTGCATGCCTGACTTTGCAGCCGGTGAGGAATATGGCCTATAACATGAGCCCTGGGAGGCCGCTGGGTGAGAGAGTGAGTCGTGCATGTTTGTAAAGAATCAAGCTGGCTACAGAGACAGAACTAATTGGAAGGTCCAGAGTGGATGTTGGGGGACCAGTCAAGAGGCTGCTGCAGGGACCCAAGCAAGGGTGAAAGCAGCTTGGCTTGAAGCCGTGGCGATCGCGCCTCCATCCTGCCATCCATCCAGTTAGGACTGTCTGTGCTTCGGGCACTGTCAAGGCCTGTGGATGGAGCGATGAACAAGACGATGAGGCTTCCGTGCTCAGGAAGCTTAGATTCTGGTGGGGGAAGATGTGACAACGGCTGGGAAAAACGAGAAGATGCAATCAGGCCATACTTAGGGGGTGCAGCCAATGGATCTCAGGTACTGGGTCAGGGAACGGGAAGTGTGGAGGAACAGCCCTGACGTACACCCCTCGGGGGACAGCTGGGCCATTCCCGACCTGAGGGACTGAGGTGGAGAAGCGGACTTTGGGGAACGAATTCTGTTCTGGACGTGCTGGGCTGGAGCTGGCTTTGCTGCATACTGCATCGCAGAGCAGCCAAGGTACCTGAATGATGGAGGGTCTTGGAGGGCACCCACCACACAGAGTCTGGCATTAGGTGCTCAGTGAGGGTTAGCAGCTCTTACCCTGTCTGTGAAAAGCTCCAGTAAGAAACGTCCTTTGGAGGATCCGTCAGTGGAGGTGTCTGAAACAGTTGGACTCAATGGCTTCTGTTCTGCTGGGGTGGATCCACGAAACCACCCTCAGAGCAGCATCCGACATGCTGGAGGACTTGGCCCTGCGGGGGAAGTGAATTATATGCCCCTGGCCCTGGCAGTTGGCAGCTAGATCGGTTCAGAGACAGATCTAAATTCCATAGAGTCTTTGAAACTCTCAGATGTCTTAGGATCCCCCCAGAACGATCTCAGTGGGAGAAGTCCCAGGGGTTGGTTCATCTTGGAGTTTTTCCTGGTGGGCAGTTGGAAGGAGTTCCAGGTGGCTTCAGGTCAGTCTGTGCAGCTCCAGAGCCTGGAATGGTTGGAATCCTTGGCCATTTCCTGGGTCTGTTCTAAAATCAGGGACATCTCAGGGGAGTTTGGGGCCTGACAAAACACACAGGGTGAGTCACTGCCCAGCCAATTGCGCTAAAACAAAGTCTGCTTAAGATAAAAATCAAAGACAGCCTTGGAGTGAGAAAAATAGGGAGAGGGCCTCAGAGGAGAGCAACACGCAGCCTAGGGGCCTCTCCAGAAGTGAGCAAGGCTGGACCCATTGATTGCCTTGTGCCTTGTTTTGGGTAAGGACTGTTATGGCCTTTTTTTTTTTTTTTTCCCTTGCAGCATCTGATGGAATCAGCTTCTCCTCACAGGCTACCAATCCCAGCTTCTGGGTTAAAATAGGACAGGCCTCTAGACCCTGTGAAGCCTGGTTTATCACATCTCCAGTTGTAGCGAACCCTGGGGATTCCTTGCGAAGGAGTGGCTTGGGCTGGTGTATCTGTGCTTTGTTCAACACCGAGCTCGTCGCGTTCTCCAAGGCTCATTTGTCAGCATTTATTGAGCATCTGCTATGTGCCAGAAAATGTGCTCAGTGGTGAGGCTACCACAGGATGAACCTGCAGGTGCAGGAGTGGGAGAGGTAGGTGCAGAGGAAGGGTGGAGAAGAGAAGGGAGGGAGCATTTTAACCATTGTGTTTGCTGGTCTATTGATTCAACCCTCAAAAAGGAAAGAGGAAAAACCCCTGAGGCAATAATAGCCCAGAGCAATATCAGTATTGATGTCAGTTTTATTTTTAGTTTTATATATATATATTTTTTTGCGGTACGCGGGCCTCTCACTGCTGCGGCCTCTCCCGCTGCGGAGCACAGGCTCCGGACGCGCAGGCTCAGCGGCCATGGCTCACGGGCCCAGCCGCTCTGCGGCACGTGGGATCTTCCCAGAGCGGGGCACGAACCCGTGTCCCCTGCATCGGCAGGCGGACTCCCAACCACTGCGCCACCAGGGAAGCCCCCAGTTTTATTTTTAAATGCGCATAAATAGAATCAAGGATGCTTGCTTCTGGAAGTTTCTAGGTGAGCCATCAGAGATGATAGCTTCTAGGGCATGGTTGATACCCAGCAAAAGCCTTAGATGAGAGTCAGTGCTGAAAACATTCTTCTGCCTTTAGCACAGGCGAGCTGACAACTGGGGTACATTGGCGGTAGCTAGAATGCTTGTTTTCCCCTCCTTTCTTTTATAGTGATTTGTACAATTTGACTTCAGAATTGGACAGAAAAAGCATCACAACCAATGTTCTGTATTTGGAAAAGATGGCAAATCACTCGACAGAGAGATGTATAATTCAGGCCGCTACTGAATTATATGCCTAGAAGCCAACAAAGTAAGTACTTTGTTGCTAAGGGGATTAATTAGTTAATATTTATAAAGGCCTTTAATGATGAAAAACGCTCTATAAATGTAAAGTATTATTAATATCACCAGTAGTTCTACTGCTTTTATATTAGGTAGGAAGACTTGTTCTTTAGTCTGGTTATGGATTCTTATGGTGAAAATGAAAAGGAGAAAAGAGAACAGCAAGAACTTCCAAAAGACTGCGACCCACTGGTTTTTGTTTATTTTAAAGGAATTTCCATAACTGAAGAAGGCTTTCTTGACATCTCGTCCAAAACAGGAACGTGTGCTTACAATTCTTTCATTTTATATGTTGGCATTACATCCCCCTGCCTCCTGGATCTCTCCTGCTTTCTTGGGCAAGTGGGTGGAGTTTTGGAAAACTGGGTCTTGCAGAAGGAGAGATGGCTGTCGTCTCCCACTCAGTGTCAGGCTGAGAGGCCGAACAAATGGTCCAGCCTGCCGGGGGGGTCTTTCTGGTGTGCGAGTGAGACCCTGGGGGCTGGCCAGTGGCGGTGATTTCCCCCACTGTGACATATAATGCATTGTGGGGTTTGGTGACAGCATAGCCAGGTGTGACCCAGGTAATTCCTAAGGGCTTTGGAACATGAATCATTTTTATTAACATAGTAGCTGAGGTGGGTGAACTAGAGGGGGGTGGCCTTCCCAGAGGCCTTCCTCTGGGAGCCTCTGGTTACATCTTGTGCCAGTTTAAATGCTAAAGCGTTGAGTCAAGGGGCCTAGGGACCTAAGGTGGCACCGATGGGGAGAAGGCAGATCCCTGGAAGGTTCTCAGGAAAGTGTATGTTCAGCAGTAGGTGCCGACCACCTGTAATTCCGGAGGATGCCCTAGAATAGAGGACAAAACAGGCTCGGCCAGGCCGGCGGTGACCGTTCACACTGGATCCCTTTGCCACGTGTCCAGACACTTCTTCCTTATCAAGCGCATATGATGGGCCTCCCCAGGTGTTGTTCGCAAAGTTACACACTTTGTGAGGCTCAGAGGAAGTTAGGAGAAAGGCATGCATGTACATAAGATGAGGAAGAAAGCACGGTGGGCAGGATGATGGAAAGCAGAGACATTCCAGAGGATGGGATGGGGTCCCCCGTGGAGCTAACCTCTCCAGTCTCCAAGTGAGGTCTCAGCTCATAATGGGCCCGTGCACATACTTCATAGACCAGGGACTGAGGATCTGTGTTTGCAGCTGGAAAACGAATGCACACGAGACATCACATGGCGGAGAGCTGGCAGTTTAACCCATGTTTTGTGAATTCGGCTGCACTTCTGAGTCCCACTCTTCTGGGATTTCCATGGGCCCAATGGAAGGTGCTGTTTGGGGAAATGTGGTGGAGCCTCAGGCATCTTCACAAATAAAACCATTTTTCAAAATACCAGGATCGTTCCCCTAGTTCGACCGCTGCAGTGCAGCCATACCACCCGTGACATCCCTGCAAAAGGTAGAACCCTCCAGCCGTCTTTTGTTCTGGGCTTGGTGCTGAAGCTGCTGCAGTGACTGTTTCTTCCCCGTCATTCTCCAAGGCTCCCGCAATTTCCTTAACAGCCAGAAAGGCCCACACGATGACGCCTGCAATCTCCTTGTCTTAGAATATTTAACCACCACTCCTGACATGCAGTGTCTGTGTCATTTTAACACCTGCCTCATGGCGGGAATACTAGAGTCAGGGAGAAGCCCAGGTACCAAGATGCTGAACCGAATGTCAGGAGGAGATGGGAAGGGACGGTCAGAGGCAAACACCTCCCAGAGAAAGGACAGTGGTGGCAAACCAATTGCTCCCTCCCCTGTTGATGGGACTCTGCCCCCCTGTCATGGGAAGGTGGTACCTAGGGTGCTGGGGTGGCAGAAACTGGGAGGAAATCACTAGATGGAGGCGTATAAGCCTCCTTCAGGATGCCCATTTTGGAGTTAGGCTGGAATCATCCATGCTCCAGTTCCCTGATTCCTATAGTGTTCCGTTGGATATCATAATACCAATAAAATTATCATGAATCCAGCAAGGCAGACAGACCTTTGTTTTCTTCTAAGATAACCCAGAACCCAAAAGGGACATGGCTGCTGAAAAAGGAGCCCCACCACCAGCAACAATGCCAATCTATCAATCTTCCATCACTTCTGCATCTCTTCCTCCTGTTTCCATGGGTGCATTTCTTTATGCATTGCATAAAGAAAACTGCCAGGAGTGACCATGTAGCAGTGGAAACAGATTTTGTGTTGTGCATGTGTGTACGTGTGTGTGTGCTTGTGTGTCTGCATGCATGCCTGTGCATGCGCATGTGCCTCTAGAGTGTGCATGTGTGCGTGCATGTGTGCATTTGTGTGCGTGTGTGTGTGCACACATGCCTGTACCAAGGGCGGCAGGCACCAAGGGCAGCGTGGAAGGCTGAGCAGCTGTGCACTGGTGTCCGCCCCCCTGCCCACGAGGCAGAGAACAGGCTGCGTCTGCGCTAGTAACCTGCTTGCTTCTGGGCCTCCGCCTTGACTGCTTTTTATTTCCACTGCCTTCATTGTCATTGTTTCATATTTTTCTGTCTAGGTTTGCTCTCCCAAGTGAGTTTATAAATTGCTCGAGAACAAAGACAGTGTCATATTTTGTGTGTGATTGTGAGACAGCTCTTCTGGACCTTTGTTCAGACTCTTCCGACCGCCAGGTGACTGCACCACGGCTGCCTGCCTTTTGGCTCCTGGAGTAATAAACGGACCTGTCTGAAGACCGTCACGGAGGGTCCAGACCCCAGCAGCCCGCCATCAGTAGGAGGGCAGTCTCTGGCAGTGATGCCCGGCAGGCGGGACACACCAAGCCCCCCACTCTGTGCTCTGGGCACAGGGGCTGGGACTTCAGCGTGAGCATGTTCAATCCTTTCACCCCACCCCACCCCCCAGAGGACACACAGGGGCACTGTGTTGCCCCCTCTCATTGCCCCCAGCTCCATTCTCCCCTTTCCCTGCTGCTCCGTGCCTGGAGGCGATCTCCCTGAGGTCTGCAGCCTATGGGTGCTCTGGCCTCTGGCTACCAAGTGGGTTCAGCCCTGGGAGACCAAAGGGGGGAGGGGAGAAGAGGTCAAGGCATCTGTCAAACGCACTCCCTTGCCCTCCCCCCTCCCCCTGCCATTCTGTCCCGCCAGATGAGATTCTGACAGAGGCTGGATCCTCTTCCGGGTCCACCTCCTATAGGGTGACCGTCTCAGCAGAATTCTCCTGTGGGCTCTCATACTTCCTCTCTTGCCCCTTCGGGCTGGGGCAGTAACGGCTTCTCCTGTTACTGCCCTAGGAGCCTGAGCATCCCTCACCGGTCCCCTCAAGCCGGCCCACTCTCAGTGGGTCTCCTCCTTAAAATTCCCTCCGATGAATCCTTTTAAAGTGCCCTCTTTTTGGGGCTTCCCTGGTGGCGCAGTGGTTGAGAGTCCGCCTGCCGATGCAGGGGACACGGGTTCGTGCTCCGATCCGGGAAGATCCCACATGCCACGGAGCGGCTGGGCCCATGAGCCATGGCCGCTGAGCCTGCGTGTCCGGAGCCTGTGCTCCGCAGCAGGAGAGGCCACAGCAGTGAAAGGCCCGCGTACCACACACACAAAAAATAAATAAAAAATAAATAAATAAAGTGCCCTCTTTTGTCCTCACCCACCCTCCAACTTAACAATAAAGCCACAAACTGTGAGCACCCTGGGGGCGGGGCTCTGCCTGATTCCTTGTTGATCCCCAAGCTTAGCAGGTAGGTCACCAATGGATGTTTGTTAAATGAACACGGAATGGGTGATGCGCGGATGAATCATACGTATGAATGTCTGGTAACCACAGGGGAGTCAGTGGTGTCTTAAAGCAAAAGAACAGAATGCAGAGGGGACGAGGAGGGCCTTCAACAGGAAGGGCGGTGGAATTCTTGACTGTGATGGCTGCGGCATGTCACTCGGCCAAACCATGTGACGGTGTAACGCAGTCAGTTTGTAGCTGGAGCTCCCCGTTCCAGCCTCAGGAATGGCTGCGCAATTGTTGGAAACATCCTCGGGCTTCCTGGCACGTAGGGGCCACACGATGTTTCTCTGGAATGCTGACGATGGCCTTCAAATGCGCCTGGAGAGGGGATCACTTCCCTTGTGAAGCCGGAGCAGGCTAGAAAGAGGAAGAGGGACCGCAGCCGCAGAGCCACGAGGGCGGAGGAGGGGAGGAGGCTGTCCAAGTGGAAAGGCCCGCGGACATTTCTCTGGCCTCCACGAGAGCTGCTGAGCGTAGCCCGTTGGAGAGAGGGCGGATTTGGAGAAGGAATGAACCACGCTCATGACAGGAAACTTTTCCTAAGCCTGCTGCACATTCCCTGTGGAAGAGCAGAAATGCTTTCCAAGCAAGGATCCCTTTGGGTAACTCCTTTTGCATGACTGCCTAGGAAAGAATTGCACATGTAGAGGTAAGGAATGAACATGTCCTGTCATTGGAGGGTTTCCAGGCAGGTGGTGGGAGGGACACTATCCGACAGTCATCCCGGGAGGACGTTCCAGGCTCTTACTCTACTACAGGAAGTGAACTCACTCATGGGATAAATTGGCCCGGATCCCCCCAGTGTCCCTCCAGGTGCCCGTAAAGCCACGCCCTCCCTCCGCTCCAACCAGACAGTGTTCCCATCGCTGGGGGGAGGTGCGGTACATGTTAAGACAGCTCCATGAACAGCAAAGACAATGAATGTTGATCACAGTGGACTAGGCTCTGTGAAGGGTCTGTTTTGTCTGGATGATTTAAAGCTCTTTCCTGGTCAGAGGGCATCCTCAGGTCCACCAAAGTCTCAGGGGATCTCAGACTCATGATAGTGGTGCGCGTGGCCGTATTTATTACCCATTCACTTACCCTTTAGGGAACCCTTTTGTGGCCTCTGCGAGTCATGATATTTTCTCCTCTAGAAGAATCTCATCTCTATTGAGCTGGACATCTATGATGGGAACCAATTCTATTATAGGTATATTTAAGGAGGATGATTTCCTTATCTCTCTGAATAGCACGCATCATATGAAAGCTCTTTGTAACAGCATCTATCTCGTTCTTAACCTACTTATTAATCAATTGATCAATTTGCCAGGCACTATTCTAAATGTTCTGTGTGGTTTAACTCATTTAATCCTCTACAACCATGATTTGGGTATTACGATCACCTACATTTTTAGACTGAGACTCTCTGAGGCTCAGAGAAGTTAAGCCACTTGCCCCAGGTCACACAGCCAGGAAGTGTCAGTGATGGTTTTCATACTCAGGCATTCTAATTTCACAGCCAATAAATAATCATCCACTACATTCCCCTGAGTTTTTGAAAACATCTTTTTTTTTTTTTTTTTTTTTTTTTTTTGGGTGGGGGGTATGCAGGCCTCTCACTGTTGTGGCCTCTCCCATTACAGAGCACAGGCTCCGGACGTGCAGGCTCAGCAGCCGTGGCTCACGGGCCTAGCCACTCTGTGGCATATGGGATCTTCCCGGACCGGGGCATGAACCCGCGTCCCCTGCATTGCCAGGCAGACTCTCAACCACTGCGCCACCAGGGAAGCCCTGAAAACATCTTTTATATAATATGGTTTAACTGGGAATAGAGACTACCTGGGCACTGTCCCTGAACAATGTCTTTCTACACTACTTTGCTTTAGTATAATGTCTTTAGAAAAAGTGATCAAGTATGGGGCTAAGGGCTTCCCTGGTGGCACAGTGGTTGAGAGTCCGCCTGCCGATGCAGGGGACACGGGTTCGTGCCCCGGTCCAGGAAGATCCCACATGCCGCGGAGCAGCTGGGCCCATGAGCCATGGCCGCTGAGCCTGCGTGTCCGGAGCCTGTGCTCCGCAACGGGAGAGGCCACAACAGTGAGAGGCCCGTGTACCACACACACACACACACACACACACAAAAAAAAAGTATGGGGCTAAAAGATGCAGCAGTCCATTCCAGCAGGGAATCCATTCCTATCAACGGGAAGGGTGTTCAGTTCTCCCAGTAATCCTCCCTGAAGAATGTGAAGGATACATTTGACTAGACTTTATAGGGTCTTTGCCTTGGGTTCCCATCATTGAATACCTCCTGAGCATTTTAAATTACAAGTTGTTCTAAATATTTTGTAAAAGCTTTCAACCAGTTTCCAATACTTTTCTTTTGAGTATATATAATTTCCATACAATTTAAACAAATGAAGAGAAACACAAACAAATTGTTAATGATTTATTTATATATTGCTCACAAGGGTTCTCTTTTGGTCAGTTTAATGATGAACTGTCTCCAATATTTATGAAAATCTTATGCTCAATCTTGGGGGTTTTCCTCTTGTATTATCTACAGAGATAGAAATTGTATATGGGCAATAAGAGTTATAAAGAATTTCCTTGCCATGGAGTGAGTTGTATATAACACATTGAGTTCAAAATATACCAAAGTGAAATAAATTGGATTAGAATGAATCTATTTAGAAACTTTATTTCATTTGAATTCAGATTCACGATGACGTCAGAACATTGCTGGCTTGATCTATTATGGCTTCTAAGACCACACCATCCTGTGGTCTTTCATAAGCTCAATGCCATGGCTCGGGGCTCAGTAGGGGCTGTCTCCCCTACACCCCACCCCCACTGTCCCCTGCAGTCTGTGGCAAATGACATCGACAGTTCTTTCAATTCAGCTCAACCAGACTTTATGGAGCGTCAGGCTGTATGCTTGGTGGGTTTGAGGATGTTTTTGATGGTATATAGTGAGAGATGTGTCTTATAGAACTAGGAGTTACTAAACTCCAATATGTTACTAGATTTATTGATTGTCTATTATTATTAATAATTTATTGTTTACAAAGCAGTCCACATATATGTCATTGTCCCATCACACCTGTCTTTCCAGGTGTATTGCCCTAATCTTATTATATGGAAAGGAAATGGAAGCTGGAGAGGTCAAGGAACTTGCCCTGAGTTGTCGTACAAGTCCTAACATCAACAGCAAAGTCCACGGAGTCTCTGATGCTGCATCTGGCACAATAGATGCTTGGTAAGTATTTGTTGAAAAAAATCTATGAAGGAGTGGATTGGTGGGAGGTGGGCTGAGAGGATGATTTTTACTTTGTTTCCATGTCCATTGAAGGGAAGAGATAGCTGCCCGAGAGGGGAAAAGGAATATCCCCTCTTCAATGCCAACCACAGGGGTAGGTCGCCAGGGATGTTTTCAGACTCACATGCTGGGGAAGGATGCTGAGAGGTTACCTCATCTGTCTCTGCCTTTAGGCGAGATCAGCAAAGCCCACCAAGAAAGATGAGCCTCGTTCTTCTTGCTGAGGAAGGGGAGAGAGCCTGAGGTGAATCCGAAATATTCCTTGTCAGGAAATCCTCCTCACAATCCATCCTCAAGCCTGTAAATTGGTCATTATTGTTACAACAGCATTTTAGCTGTTGGTTGTTATTATGATGGGATTAACTGAGATTGCTGTGCATCCCCCCAGAGGCTCTTTAAAGCAACTGCTTTAAAAATTGAAAGCACCGTCAGTGAGTAGAGCTCATAAAATGTGCGTGGTGGGGACATCCTATTTAGCAGAATTTCATACCTCCAGCCCCCAGGACTGGTAAAAATGAAAGATTTACCCGTATTTCAGCATTGAAAAAAAACTAGCTGTGATTTTATCTTCCACATTGGTTTGGAATCACCCTGTCATTGCGAAAGGGGGGCAGGGAAGGAAGGCTGTACGGCCCCGTTTTCTTTTACATCATTAGTGGAGCCATTTCTTGTAAAATGGCTTTTTTTTCAGCACTAACTGCCAAGCGATGGATCTTTACTGAGATGTCTGAGTGTTGGTGGCTGGATTCATTTAGTGAATCTTTACACTATTAATTTAAATCATTGCCAAGCTAAATCCAATGAGTACTTGACGCAGGGGGTGTGGACCACCCAGTGGGGAAGTCAGAGAGTGGTCTGCCCTGGGCTCTCAACAGGCAGGAAATATTCCCACCCCCATCTCCAGCCCACCCCCCACTACTCACCCCCTTTCCCTGAACCCCCAAGACCCTTCCTGCCAAACAAGCTCATTCTCTGCCCCTGGGGGATTCCAAATGGGCCTATCAGGTAGAAAACACCTGACCACTAAGCCTAGCCCTAGCCCTGACCTTGTCTGACCCCATGAAACAGTTGTGATGTTCATGGTGGATGCTGGTGACATCGTCTAGAGAGAACAGTGTGAAGAATGTTAGCTCTGGTATCAGAAAGTCCAGGGTTTGAATCGCTCTCAGTAAACTGATTAGCTTTGTGACCCTGGGTAAACTACTTACCCACTGAGCCTCCATTTCCTCATCTGTAAAATGGGGATAAAAATAATGACCTCGGGACTTCCCTGGTGGTGCAGTGGTTACGACTCAGGGCTTCCACTGCATGGGGCACAGGTTTGATCCCCATTTGGGGAACTAAGATTGTGCATGCCGTGCCGCATGGCCCAAAGAAAGAAAGAAAGAAAAGAAAAGAAAAAAAAAAAGGAATGAGCTGTTGATATATGCAACATGGATCTCAAAAGAATTAAAATAATAATAATAATGACCTCATGGGAAGTCAATCCCACATGGGATTCCTGAGCTGACAGGATAAACCCTGTGAACAAAGCACTGAACAGGGTACTTGGGGTTCCATGGTACAGGTTTGCATGTGGACGCCACAGGCAAAGCTGATTCAAAAGGGTGAGAGGTGATGGTTTCAGTTCCATGGGAGGTTGCCAGTGGGCTGTCTTTGGGGAACTGAAGACTCTCTGCACCTTGATTGCCACCGATATCCTCCGCCTCAGGGCTTTGCAAATGCCCCTCCTCTTTGCTGACCCACTATTTCAAATGACAGTTGACTACCCCGCCTTTGCTTTATTTTTCTCCATCGAATATCTCCCCATCTGCTGCTCAGGATGTCCTTCTAAGTTCATATTCTAACGGTAGGATCCCTCTGGTTTTTAATTCCCTAACTTCAAAGAATATACACATCTCTCAAAGCAACATTTTCTTCAGCTGATGCTTATATAGGAAAAATGTATACTTCCATCCCACTGGCTCAGCGTGACGTCTTTAATAAAATGATGCGCAGTAGAATCTTGAATTAGAGTCCAGATACGGTTGGTAGAATGTTGGAGGCATGTGTAGGTGTTTTGAAAGGCTTTCTGAGTGACAGCAAAGGGCTGTGCATCTAGACGTTTCTCCACCCCTCCAGCCTCAAAATTCTTCACTTGGGGAATAACAGTTCATTTTAGGAAATTTGTGCTTTTTACTGGAAAAATAAAAATTTACTGTAAATATTATCTGTGTTTTTGTCTACAAATTGTTCATGACTGACATTTGCCTTATTTATTTGCCATGACTCACCTTAAAGGTAATGCTTGTGACATGGCATGCAAACCATGCGTGTCACTGCACACAGGTGACTGTCAGCACCCTTATTAATTGGTTAGGGACCAAGAAGTGATGATTTAAGCATTCATAATTATGTACTCTGTGGGTGTTAGCTGAGTTGGGTTACGCATTAGGAAACTGACTGGAGGTTTTGATAGATTTGTAACATCGTGATTTTCCCATTTAATATAAGCATCGAATTATATTATTTACCTCTTTTATTTTCTATCTGTCCTCATTAAAGCGTGAGCTCCACGTGAGCCAGACCTTCAGTCTGTTTGTTCCGTGTCACCTCCCAGCACGAAGTAGGAGTTCAGTACGTACTTGGGGGAAATCTGTCTCTGGTCTCCTTGGGCTACAGCAGGAGTTACCTCATAAGGACCTGCTCGCCTGGGTGCAGCCCTGCGCCCTGTTCTAGGCTCACTCCTCTCCCCCAGCAGAAGGCTGCAGTGTGGGGAGGGGGTTCCATCTCAGGGAAGATTGAAAAATCTGTGCAGCTCTGGATGGCTTGTGGCCGATGCCCACGGTCCATAGACTATACCCTATGCAAGTGGGTATAGCAGCACTAAAGCTCTAGATGTCTGACAACTAGAGGAAGAAGGCTGTGATGCCGAAAGCTCAGCTCCTCTGTACACTGGTGCTGATTCGAATCTCGGAGACAGAGTTGTGGGTGGAGTAGAACAGGATAGCTTTATTACTTTGCCAGGCAAAGGGGGACACAGTGGGCTCCTGCCTCGAAAAACGATGTGTCCCCATTTGGAGAGGATAGTGAGAAGTTTTATAGGAATGGTTCAAAGAGGGTGTGACCGGCTTGTGGACATTCTTCTGATAGGTTGGTGGTGAGGTAAGTAGGAGTCAGCATCATCAACCTTCAGGTTCCAACCGGTCTGGGGTCTACGTACCTGTGGGCAGCACACCATTGATAATCATAACTTCCCCCACCTGGAGGGTGTTTCAGTATCAGCAAAACAGCTCAAAGATATTGTTGTGTATATCCGTTGATGGGGAGCCAAGACCTTGCCCCAAGGCTCCATCATGGTTTCTCTTGACTGTTTGTTTCTCCCTGGTCTTGCATCCCGTCCCTTCCCTAATTAGCAACTGCTTGAATCTGCCCTTTGGAACTCAGGGAAGGTCACTGATGCTGAATGAAGGCTATGTCCTGTAATCAAAGGAATGGGGGACACAGAAAGGCTTTGTGCCCAGGAGCCCCTCAGGGCCCTGCTCAGTATCAGCTGCTGTATTCACTGAGCACCAACGGAGGGAAGCAATGACAGGCACTTTATGTGTGTGCCGTGGGGTAGACTGCTTCTGAAATGTCTCCCAATGATCCTGCCTTCCGGTACCCAGACCCTGCATAACCTCTTCCTCTGGGGGGTATGCAGAGCTAGTGTCGCACTTTTAACAAATAGAATACAGCGGAAGTGATGGGGTGTCCTTTCCAAGATTAGGCTATGAGGAACCGTGACTTCCTTCTTTCTCCCTCTAACTCTGTTCCCTGACTTGCTCTGATGAAGCAAGCTTCTGAGTTGTGAGCTGCCCTGTGGACAGACCCACACGGCAAAGAACTGAGAGAGGCCCCCAGCCAGCAGGGCGTGAGGACCTGGGGCCTCAGTCTGACAACCCACAAGAATCCACAGCCTGCCAACAGCCACGTGAGCAAGCTCGGAAGTGATGCCTTCCACCGAGCCTTCAGATGATCTCAGCCTGGCTGACACCTGGATTGTCCTCTTATGAGACCCTGAGTGAGAGGACCCAGCTGAGCAGATCCACAGAAACTATGACATAACACATGTTGTTGCTTTAAGTTAGTAAGTTTTGGGGTAATTTGTTACATAGCAGCAATCGATCACTAATACACATTATTTCATTTACTCTTCATTAGAGCTCATTTTACGGGTCTGGACGCAGAGGCTCAGAGAAATAAGGCAAATTGCCAAAGGTCACTACTATTGCCCGACCAAAAATCAAACCACAGATTGTCTGGGTCCAACCCTCTTGTACTTTCCCACAATCTGGTTCTTCCTCTGGAGGTCCACCACAGACCTATCAGGAGTCCGCTCTCTGGAGCATCTGTGCTTTCCCAACACTCATTTTCACAGATTTCTGATTGTCCGTCTCACTGCAATATGCAACATAAAACCACATGGACATCTTCAGAGAGGATCCTTCAAACACTGGATCCAGCTACTTCCCCTCAAACAGGCTGCAAAACTTCAGGGGATAAAATCTATTTTTACTTTCAGGAAGCCATCTGCCTCCCTTCCAGTTTAGAAGTTTGACCAGAGCTGGAAAATAATAACGAGATATTTGAGGACAGTGCGCAGTTGGGCTAATTTCCCTCACACCCCTCTGTAATCTCTTATTTTGTCAAAGGGCCGGTACCAAGGGCAAAGGAGGATTGAAGGATTGGTGTATCAATTATTATCAATACCTGAAGTGTGGGCTAAGTGAATCGGATGTTAATCTGGGCTACACGCTCCTCAGAAAACATGCGGGGGGCCTGATTAGACAGAACAAAGTAGAAGAGACCCTCCCCGGCCTCCCTGGGCACCCTGCCTCCCCCCCCCTCGCACTTTTCAGGGCGCCTATTCCCCACGACATGGCTACAGAGCTCCCCTTCCAGGGATTGTACCCCATTCAGCATCCCCTCATCAGAGGGCAAGGCTGGCCAGCCTTTTCCGGAGCTCTTCAGGGATGACTTGGTGATGGAGTGGCTTCCATCTGTGCTAATCAGAGGCTGCGTCCACAGGCTGGTTCCTCATCCTAGAATAAAATGCTGAGCTGCATGGCTTTTATTGTTTCTTCAGGGAAAATCCACACTAACAAATGAAATGAACTAATGCAAACCTGACCAATATCAGTCATAATAGAGACTCAAAAAGGATTTCTTCCCATAATAGTCGAAGCGTGGACCAGAATCACCCAGAAAACACATCCGCTCTGCATTTTGTCTGGGGGGCTGCCTTTCCTGTTCGACTTTCACTTCTGCACATTCCTGCTGGTTGTAGAGAAGGAGAAATCCTCCTCCCTCTGACTCACTCTCAGGGTCATGAACTCTCTCTGGAAAGTTCCCCAGCAAAACACCGATTGGTTCGTTCAGAACAACAATACCTGGTTGGTTTTAGCTCTGGCTGAATAAATATGGTTAATCAATATCTAACCAGGAAGCAGGAGGTTATGTAAGGTAGAGATTAGGGCTGTACATAAATAAAAATGAAAATTAATCTAACAAGACTAATGTGCTGTTTTACGCAAGGACACATTTTTTATTCACTGTCTTTATTGCAATATTTTATTGCACATGGTAATTAGGCAGAAATTCAATTTATAAAAGTGATGGGTGTACTAACAAATATGGAATCCACCTGCTTCGAGTGTTCTTATGTATTTGTAATCAAAAATGGTGGTCCCCATTCTCTACTGTAATATGCCCTCTCATAATTAAACAAAAGACAAAGGTAGAGATGAACACTCTGGACCTGGGTGCCATGTCCCCACTCTCTCTCCATGGCCCTGTCTGCTGGGCGCAGAGACCTTATTTCATCAAAAGAGCACATCTTCAGGTTTTGCACTGGGAAAGAGGTACTGCTCTGGTGGGAAGTGGTGAGGTCATGATCAGGGAACTTGGGGATGATGGAGAGGGAAGAGGGCAGTTTGGGCTGACCGGGAGTGTGGAGAAGGAGGCCAGGATGAGTGCAAATCGAAGAATGTTGAGCGGAGGAGCACAGGTGCAAGAGTCTTGGATGCGGGACCCAGGCAGCGAAGAAAGGTCCAGCTGGAAGAACAAACACCGGGACGAGGGCAAGTCAGGACCTGACCCGGGGTGATTGGCAGAGGCCAGAGCAGAGACTGTCCCCAAGCAAGTCACGCAGGGGGTGGAGCATGAAGAAACAGCAGGAGTGAGTAGCTTAGAGAGGCGTCTCGGGTCCAGACTTATCTGTTCCACTACAAAAAAATCCCAGCAACCAGCAGGCAGTGGAATTATCAGGAAGTAGGATGTGCAGTGATCCCAAGCTTGGGCTTTCCGTGAGCCAGACATTAGTTAACTAACTAGCTCAGTGACCTTAATTAACCTTAAACTGGTCAGCTCCCTTGCCCTCCATTTCCTCATCTGTAAAAGGAAGGTAATAACAGTAGCTAACTTACCGGTTTGTTGTGAGGATTAAAGAAGATAATGCATGAATGAATGTGCTTAGCACAGCTTCCAGGGTAGTTGGCGCTCAATAAATGGAAACAATGTTTACTGTTACTGTTAACAATAAGCTTGAGTGTGACTTCCAACCCGGGTCCACCTTAAGGGATGAGAGGAAGCCCAGTCAGACATCTCTTGCCAGGTGCCAGGCGATGCCTTTAGGATGCTGTAGGCGGGAATCTTTTGCAAGCAATCCTGAGACTTCCCACAAGGCGGAATTAAGTAATTCATCTGGCCACGTGTCCAACAGTCCTCACCCTGGTTACGATGCCTGCAGTTTCAGACTCTGAATCTTCAGCTCCTGCTCTGAGGTGAAGCTTCCAGAACCTCAAAATAGCTATAAAAAGGAATATTCTCTGCACTGCATAGAGGAGGAAACCGAGGCTAAAGAGGTTAAATAAATTGCCCGAAGCTCACAGTGAATGAAGTGATGGAGCTGAGGTGAAGATCAGTCCAGATTCGACTCCAGAGCTCTCGTCTGGTACCCAGCACCTCCCTGCCTCCCAGATGCATGGGACTGCGTCAGACAGGGACAGGGCTGGAGGCGGCCTGGATGGTGAGTGCCTAAAGGGAGAGGGAACAGAGAAGGAAGGCTCGAATGCCCAAGATAAAGTCTCCAGCTTTACCCACTGCTCAGACCTCCTGAATGCTCCAGCGGGGTGTGTCCTGGCAGAGAAAGTACCCCGACATGGTTTGTGCTGGGGGCAGCCAGACACTTGTACACCAGGCCAGGGTCCACACCCAGGCCAACAATTACACCCAGGGCCAACAAAATATCCCTAGCCAGGCCTCCTCCCACCTGGATAAACTGAGTCAGCAAGTTGGTACCACAAGGGCTGCAGAGATAGCATCTTGCATATCAAGGAGGTATTCCCGTGCCCAGGGATGATGGGCTTTCTAATTTTTAAAAGAGTATCAGACAAACAAGTAATCGTCTGATTTAGGGTTTGACAGCTTCATCAGATTTAGTCCTCCACATACAGGCCAAACATAGCATCTTACTCTTGTAAGCCCCCACAAGCACTACTTCTAATTAAGGATTGTTGGAAGCCCAACTGCCCATCTTTGCTGACTGCATGGGAACATCGCACTGCTCACTTTAAGAACAACCGATGTGGGCTTCCCTGGTGGCTCAGTGGTTGGGAGTCCGCCTGCCGATGCAGGGGACACGGGTTTGTGCCCCAGTCCGGGAGAATCCCACATGCCGCGGAGCGGCTGGGCCCGTGAGCCATGGCCGCTGAGCCTGCGCGTCCGGAGCCTGTGCTCCGCAATGGGAGAGGCCACAGCAGTGAGAGGCCCGCGTACCGCAAAAAAGGAAAAAAAAAAAATGTATGTACCCTTTGACCCAGTGATTCTAGTTCTAGGAAGTTACTCTATGGATACACTCTCACGCATGGAAAACTACAAATTTTTCTTTTTTAAATCACAGTATTTTTCACGTAGAGGAGACTAGTTAAATAAATAATGACCTATCCAGACAATGAAATAGTATCACATCGTTTAGGATTGGATTCTACTGCACGTAACAGAAATTGGACAACTCTGGATTTAACAATTAAGAAGTTTCTTTTCCCAGATAAGGAGAAGTCCAGAGGTTGGTGGCCCAGAGCAGATATGATGGACCCATCCCATCCCTTAGGTCAGGATGGCATGTAAGTCCAAGCTTCACGACTTGCCCCGGGGTCTCATATCCTTACTGGGCTCCTGTATGTATGTAATTAAATTTTTCTCTTGCTAATCCGTCTGATGTTAATTTGATTATTAAGCCAGACAAAGAACCAAGAGAGACAGAGGAAAAAATTTTCCTCCTCTACGGTATGTATACTTGGTATTTATAATGCTAGTCACATTTATGAGAAGTTGGTATATAAGAGCAGCTAACAGATTAGCCTTGTGATTCCAACTTGATATGTAATGGAGTGATTGATTCAAATTTAAGATTTTCAGCTGAAAAGTGTAAGAGAATAAAGCTAGTAAACAAGAATGAAATGCCTAAGAGAATTTGAGTCACCATACTTATAAGTTTAACTTATATTTATAAAAATCACCGAATTTTAGGGAAGGTTCTGTTATTCTACTTGAAGTACTAAGGAAACAAACCAAAGTATTTATACATGTTTAAGGAAATTTAATTAACTAAATTGTAAACAGCTTTTGAAAGTAATTGTTCAATTTTACTAATTTTTAAAACAGAATTATAAGAGTTATACTTTCAAAGCCCAAGGAAAGAGGGTTTTTTTTTTAAATTTGTAACTTAAATATTAGATGAAGTAACAAAATAACCATAAACTACTTTTTTTTTTTTTTTTGCCATTTCTCAGAGTTGCTTTCAAGGATCTAAGAAATTCTTGATGGCATCTTTGAGGCCTAACTAGCAGAAAAGCTTCTCAAATTCCCCCGTGACAACCTTGCTGGTGGCTGGGTTTCCACCAGGATGGCTTTCCCTGGCGCCTGTACAGAGCATCACAGGGGGCCCACCTGCACAGACACTGTCCTACCCCCTTACCCTGCTGTGCCCGTTCTTTTCCATAGCACTAATCGCCTTCAAACATACTTTATAATTTACTTTTTAAAAGTTATTTATTTGGAGATTTTGGGGGTGGGTGGTAAAATATAAAACTTACCATTTTAACCAGGTGTAAGGGTAAGATTCAGCAGTGTTCAGTACATTCACAACGTGATGGGACCACCAGGTTGCCTAAGCAAGGGTGAACCGGCTCAGGTTGGAAACGGAGCAGGTCAAAATTCCCGTGCTGATCAGGTTGCCTCTTTTTTTTTTTTTTTTTGCGGTACGCGGGCCTCTCACTGTTGTGGCCTCTCCCGTTGCGGAGCACAGGCTCCGGACGCGCAGGCTCAGCGGCCATGGCTCACGGGCCCAGCCGCTCCGCGGCATGTGGGATCTTCCCGGACCGGGGCACGAACCCGTGTCCCCTGCATCGGCAGGCGGACTCTCAACCACTGCGCCACCAGGGAAGCCCTAGGTTGCCTTTTTATTGTGCTTATTGTTTACTGTGACCTTCCCCTCAAGAACATAAGCACGTGGAGGGCTGGGGTCTGGTTTTGTTCACTGATGTCTTCAAGCACCTGGCCTAGCACGCTCACCACCCGAGTGGGATCTGGCCAGCTGCCCTGCACTCAGCTGCTGATGTGCTGGGGGAGGGAGCTGAGAGACGCAGGCTGCTGGTGTCTTCTGTAAACCACGGCTGACGGCAGTTCCCCTCGACTGTGATCTCGCGCTCTTGCTATTAGGCCACGACATCCTCATTTTTCTATCCTTCATACCCACTCGTCTACTATTAAAAATAGAAGTGCCCTTGAACAAGCTCCTGTTAACACCCCACCCCTTGACTTACAGCATCAGGATTGAGTGTTCACCTCTTGTTAACCCTGAAACTGGTTGCACCAAAGGAATGATTAAGGCAGCGCTGCTCAAAGTGTGCTCTGCGGGTCTGTAGCTGTCTGCAAGCTGTTACCACCCCTTGACAAGAGATTGAGAGCAATCGGTAGAAACGTTTCTAGCAATCTGACAGAACATTTTTATGTTGTTGAATTAATAGTAAAAACGGGCACTTACATTTTGCACGTTTGGAGGGATTTGCTGTTTCATTTTTATACTGATTTTTCTAGTAATTCACATTTATTATATTTTCTGAAAGTACCAGTCTAGGATGGGTTGGACTTTTTTTTTTTTTTTTTTTCCCCATACGCGGGCCTCTCACTGTTGTGGCCTCTCCCGTTGCAGAGCACAGGCTCCGGACGCGCAGGCTCAGAGGCCATGGCTCACGGGCCCAGCCATCCCGCGGCATGTGGGATCTTCCCCGACCGGGGCACGAACCCGCGTCCCCTGCATTGGCAGGCGGACTCTCAACCACTGCACCACCAGGGAAGCCCTGGGTTGGACATTTTTAAATGAACTGAATGGCATGGGGAAGCTCAGAGATTCTCGCAAGGGCTGTGAATCAAGCTGGGAGGCTACCAGCCGGGAAGAAGGCTGGAAACATACCAGGCCCCTCCCGCCTTTGGACACCGGGCCCCAGCTTTAGTCACAGACACCCCCATCATATTAATTATCAATTAACATCACCTCCTTACTTCCTTCCACCATCTACTTCCTGAGCGAGGCTAGTGGAGCAAGGCCACTGCTGAGAAACCAAGAGACAAATTCTTAAAAACTACTTGAATCAGTAGGAGAGTTTGGTAATGTGGTCAGACACAAAAAGAAAGTAGAACGAAGGCCCCCAAACCACTAATATTAGTAAGAGAGCTTTGGTATTAGTAAGGGAGTTATATATGTAATAGCTTTTCTCTTTACAGTAATAAGCACGTAAAATAGAAATATGGGGCTTCATTCATAATATTAACAAAATCTGTATAATGTCTTATTGAAGAGCCTAAAACAAGATCTGAATAAAGGAAAAGACGTACTATGTATTCAGATAGAAAGGCTAAACAACAAAAATAAAAAGTCTCCAAAAAATTATCACATATATTTAATGAAACTCAAATTTGAAATAACAAATGTGTTAGTGTTTTATTTGAAGTAAGTAATCTTGACTTTATTCGGAAGAATAAATGCCTGAGAATAGCCCAGAAAAGTACTTAAAAATGGTAAGGAAGGTCTTTGTTTTTCACCAGATATTAGAACATACTAGAAAATCAGAGTAGTCAAATTAGTATTGTAACAGCATATAGAAAAATGAGAGTTTAGTAGAACAGATGAAATAATCCTAAAATTATAGACTTTATAATTGATATAGATTTTATATATAGATTTTAGGATCTATAGAAATAGATCCTAAAAGATAAGGAATTTAATATAAGCAAAGGTGACATTTAATCCAACAGGAAATTTTGATAAATGATGCTATCACAGATAATTAGTCATCCAAAAGAAAAGTGGGACTCCAATTTCAGACCAAAAACAAAAATAAACCCCACTTGAATCGATGGCTTAAATGTGAAAACGAAAGCAAAATGGTTTTAAAGGAAATCTAGGAGACTTAGTAAAATCCAGGAGAGAAGCCCCTCTCAGCCAAGTCATAAAACCCAGAAAAAAAGACAGAGAAAAAAAAGATAGACATATTTGACTCCATACAAAAAAAGAAATTTTCTTAAATGACAAAAAAAAAAAAAAGAAAAATTATAAAGGAGGCCAGTAGAGGAACAATTGATTTGTAAAAACATTTTCAATGCAAGTAACAAGGGACCAGTATCTATAACATATAAAAGACATTTACAAATGGACAAGGCAAACAAGCCACTGTAAAAGCAGGCAAAGGATGCATCACTGTAGTTGATAGAATACAACAGCTAACTTCCTTCTAGAATTCTGCATGCTAGGCACTGCTCTCCAAGCTTTGCATGTATTAATTCATTTAATTTTTATAACAGTCCTGTGAGATAGGTCTTGTTTCTATCTTTATTTTATATATGGGAAAACTGAGGCATAGAGAGTTTAAGTAACTTGCTTGAGGTCACACAGCTAGTGAGCAGCAGAGCTATGATTTTAACTCAAGCGTCTTGGATCTAGAATACCTGTTAAATTGCCAATTCAAATGACCCAAAACATGAAATAATGTTCAAATCTGATTGACGTCAGGGAAGTTCAAATTAAAGTTACAGTAAACAATGAGTTACCACTTGAAATCTACCAAACTGGAAAAAAAAATGTATAAAAAACATTAATACCCATTGCTCTCAGAGATGCTGGGAAAAAGAGTACTCTCTTACATTACTGGTAGAAATGTGAATTGTAGCTGCCTTTTAAGAAAGCTGTTTGAAAAACAATCTGGCAGCATTTATTAAAATTTTTGAAAATCCACATTCATTTTTGAGCCAACAATCTCACTCCCTGGGAATCTAGCCCATAGAAGCCCATAAAAGAATCAATTTGAAGAATGTAGTTATAAAGTTATTTAATGCGTCACTGTTAGTACCGGGGAGGGAAACTTGGAAACAAATGAAGGCTCATCAATGGAGAGGGGTTGGACTCATTGTAGAACCTTCTCCCAGTACTTTGCTGGAATCAGCTCCCAACACGACGCACACACCTCTTCCCAGAGCCACTCTACCCCACCAGCATGTCACTCAGGTTAGAAGTGAACCAGGGTGGGAATATTTAGGGCACGATATCAGCAAACACTGCCAATCAGGGTTCTCCCTGAGAGAGCTGGTTGTTAAACATTTACCAGCCCAAAAAACGGCCTCCACTGCATAAAATGATATATAGCCATTAAAAATCGTGCACCAAAACTGTTACATTGTAGGTATTTTCATGAGGTTTTAATTGGGTGGAAGAGGAGAAGTATGCATACAATCTAGTTTTGATACAAATAATGGAAAAAACCTTACAGAAATATATGTGTGTGTTAACAGTTTACGTGATTTTATCAACTTGGAGAAAAGTATGAGAGATATGTAGGGAAGAGGCAGTATCTTTAGGGGCAGTGGCGGAGGGGAAGATTTTTAAAAAAATGATTCCATACACAACTCACACACACATACGTTTGTAGGTGTGTGTTCATAAAGTAATTAAGGAACAAATACCAAGTAAGCTCATATCCACAGAAGGGTAGGGGTGTCTACGATATACCATCAGATGAGAAAGCAAGTTGCAGAGCCATCCACTTGGTGTGATTCCACTTCAGTAAAAAGAAATAAACCCAAATCCCAATATAGGTATGTATTTGCCTGTTTGAGCAGCCTAAAAACTTGTAAGTGCATAGACTCTGGATAGCCCAGGAGAGTAGGATTGGAAGTTAGTAACGGAGAGGTTTTCTTCATCTATCTTTAAACTGTTTCACATGTTACAACCAACAGGTATTTAGTTGAAAAAAATCAAATCCAAAAAAGTTCCAGAAAAAAAAAATCATCCTTTCTAATTGTCAGTCCTCTTTCACCCACTGTATCTATCGCCTTTGCACCTCCTAACTGTGTGAAAAGAACAAACACTGTTATCGCCATTTTACTGTTAAGGAAACAGAGCTCAGAGATGCAAACTGCCTTTCCCAGGACCACACCACTGTTCATGGTGCAAGCCGTCTCCCACCCAGGCCTCTGATCCACAGTACAGCGGTCTGAGCAGATACCCCCACGGATACAGGGGGAGAAAAGCAGTAGCAACACCAGAAAGGGATCAGTGGTGTCTTTCCAGGTCAGGACAACTATGCAGGCAAGAATGAAGCCTGCTATGAAATAAAACACCCCTGAATACGTAATTATCAACATTTACCATGTATGACTAAGAAGTTTGTCTAACCTTTCTTGAAGCAGTCAGCGTTTGCTAGCAATCTGATTGCATCATCTGGAGCCTTCGGTGCTAGTTTCACAGGGTCGCGTGAGGTCACGTGGCCCAAAGGATTTTCAGAAACATCACCTACTGAGGGAAGAGGGAGTGGTGATGAGTCCTTCCCCAGGATCAGGGAGCTGCTGTCCGAGGCCCTGGCTGCTGGCTCCACAACAAGGGGACCAAGTTGGAAACCTGGCCAGTTCTTAACCTGCTAGAAGCCTCCTCGGGGCACGGATCTGTGTACTGTTCCTTTGCCATATCAGCGTCTTTAAAAACACACCTGTGCTTATTTAAGAGATCTCCGAGTCCCTGAAAATCGATACGTGTGCACTGTGACGTGGCCAAATGAATCACAGTGGGAGCCCTGGGTGGCACCAGGCCGACTGGCACTGCCACACCTGTCTTATCTTCCTCAATGGCAGTGAGCCCATTCTTGTCTCTACGGGCAATGCTTGTCTTTTGAAAATGGAATGGGAATTATCTTCAGAGGTTCAGAAATGCTCTTTCCACGTCTCCATTGCTCGGAGGGTGTTTGACCAAGACCAGAGAGTTTTGGTGGATCTGGCTGTAATGTGTTGAGGACCTAAAGACAGATTCAGCTCTGCTACCAGCTGTGGGATTTCGAGCAAGTCAGAACCTCTTCCTGGGTCAGTGTCCTCATCTCTAATATAAGGATTGTAAAATCCTTACAATCCTCTCTTGTGGACCATTGTGAAATTGAACTAAGAAATGTATGAGAAGATGCTTTGCAGATCATAAAGCACTTTATTGCTTTGCCATGTCATAAGAAATGAGAGAGCTCCTCCATAGGGGCCCTATTCTCAGGTACATATTTTTAAAATATGTATCTATATATCTATACAGATCTCTATCTATCTATCTATCATCTATCCATCTTCAATTTGAAATCACTCATGGTTAATCCAAGTTCCCTGGGAAATCATTCTGTAATGTTGAATGAAATTCCCTCAAGAGATTCTGTTGATATAAGTGCAAGAACCAAAAAAAAGCAATGTTTGCCATCAACAAATAGGAATTTTTAAAATATGCTTTTTTCTTGGCTTCAGTGATTTCTGCTTGGCGCTATACAAATGCCTTTATTTCAACAATGTGTTCTCCTTGTTTCTGAGAGGAGAGCTTTGGGAACAGGCTTAGTACAATGTGTTGCTTGAGACTTTTAAAATGCAAATAAGTCTTTCAATTCAAAGTTCAGAATATTCTTCTAAATTTAAACGAGATCTACTGTAAAATTTTGGAAAGCAATCTGGCAAAGATTGTTAAAATTAAAAATAATAATCTCTTTGGCTATGAATATGACAGAGCACGTCGTGACGCTAACATCCGTTGACTGTTTCCTACGTGCCAGGCACAAGGCTACGTGTTTGGTGAGGATGGTCGCATTTAATCCTCACAACTCAGTGAGTAGGTGTGTTTTTATCCCCCATTTTGCCAACCAGGAAAGACTCCACTTTTCCCCAAACGTATGCATGGAAACGTCACTGCTAAAGTGGATATCGGTTGCATTTAGAACATCACCGAGCCCTGACAGATGGGCTAAGAGCACAGGAAGAGCCACCCTTTCTGTACGCCAGCCACTGTGCGAGACCCTGGTCACAGAGCATTTCCTTCCAGCTCCCGCCCCCCACAATTCCCAGAGAAGGAAACGAGGCTCAGAAAGGGCACAAACTCCTATTTGCTGAGATGGCTCTTGCCTGCCAGGCCTTATCCGAGGCACCTTCCAGCAGTTTTCCCAATTAAACATATGAGGAAAGGCAGAAAATACAGATAATAAACAAACATGGGGGAAATGATCAACATCTCTGGTGGTTCAAAATTACAACTTGAAACATCAGTGAGGTATCAAGGACACCTATCACGTTAGCCAAAGTTAAACGCCCATGGCAGGGACTTCACAGTGAAGCTAACTTATGTATATATTGCTGGTGGTGCTTTTATGACCAAACACTAACTGAAGAAGCAGATTACAAGTGCATGGGTGCTCTAAGGGGATCCACGTGCATGACGGGGACCCGGCAAAATGAATACAGCTGTTGTGTTAGAGGGAATGAAATTTTTAATCTCTTAAATTGTCTTTCCTATTTTCTAATATTGTTTTTACAAGAAATAAAGCTGGGAGGGAAAGAGATTTTATCTTCCCATTGCACCATTTTACAGCTGAGGGCTGCCTTCCTGACTTGAATAAATCAGGGATATAACCCATAAATGACGGAAAAGCCAAGATTCAGTCATTTTGAACTTCTGCCTCCACCTGAATTGTTGAAAGTGTACGTCAAAGAAGCAAATGTTATGATCATTATTCAACCGCTTCATTTTCTTGATGAGGAAATGGAGGCCCAGAGACTTGGATTTCCTGGTCAGGGTCATGTCGTTGCCTGTAAAGCTGAGGCTAGCGCCTGTTGTTTCATTTTATAAAAATTCTGTAAGATGAAAATGCATATATTATTTATAAGAAAGCACCTTCAGGTGTTTTACGGCCAGCATTTCTGACACCTCATGTGTGGTGCTTTTCCCAGCACCAGCAAATTCTCCAATTCTCTGGACACCAGCTGGGCGTCCAACGATCCGATTCTGACGCTAGCTCCATGGAGTTGGTATAGACCCCACTGGTTAAGGGTTCAGTCCCACAAGACTGTCCCCACTTCAGACACCCAGTCACAAGCCCCAGGTTGTCACCTGTACTTCTGACCCACTGGCCATAAGTCTGGAGTGCCCATGAGTGCCCCCTCAGCTTCAATAATGTGTTAGAACAGCTCACAGAACTCAGGAAAATGACTTATTTATTATTACTGGTATATTGTAAAGGATCTTATAAAGGATAAAAATGAACTGCCAGGTGAAGAGGTACATAGGATGAGGTCCTGAGCGTGGAGCTTCTGTTCCCGTGGAGTTTGGGGTGTGCACCCTCCCAACACATGGATGCATTCACCAACCTGGAAGCTCTCGGCATCCCATCGGGGGTTTGTGCAGATTTTGTTCGTGAAATAATTGACCACTGGTGATTGAACTCACCTTCCAGGCCCTCTTCACCCCCTGGAGGTTGGGGGTGGGTCTGAAGCTCCCAGTTCTCTAATCCTGCCTTGCTCTTTCTGACCACAAGTCCCCAACCTGAGGTTATGAAGGAGTCCCCAGCCCCTAGTTATCTCATGCAAAAGACACTCATACAAAACCAAACATATATATATATATATTTTTTTTTTCTTACCGTATCACACCAAAAATTCATCACTGAAGAAAATGGGTAGACCTCAGAATCCAAACACTGGAGTGAGCATGTCCCTAGGTTTCATTCTAAAACTTGTGGTCGGGTATGTTGGCCACTGGTCTTGAGGTCTGGGCTCGCTCTAGGGCAGTATTGTCACCGTGGGGTCACCAGACCAGCTGCATCGCATCACCTGGGGACTTGTTAGAAATGCACACGCTCAGGACCTGTCCACAATGTAGTGAATCATGAACTCAGAGGGGAACCCAGCAATCCGTCTTTCCTTGAGCTCTCCAGGAGCTTCTGATGCATGTGAAAGGCTGAGAGCCAAGCTCAAAGGCAGTGCTTCTCCAAACTCCATGGGCATCAGGATCCCCTGAGGGTCCAGTTAAAATGCAGGTTCTGATTCTGTAGGCCTGGGGGGATGGGTCCAGAGAAAAGGCCTTGCTAACCGGCTCAGGATATGTCAGTGCTGCTCCTTTGGGGACCACAGTCCGAGGAGCAAGATTCTACTACAGCTGCGTGCCCACAGGCAAGCTGTGAATGGGTTCCAGCTGCTCGGATACCGCACGTCCGCCCTCCATGTCCTCAAGACTCAGCGTGGTGCAGGGCTGGCAGCTCGGGCATCCACTGAAGCTTCTGAGAAAGGCAGAATCTCAGCACCTCCCCAGACCCACTCAATAAATCTGCATTTAAATAAGATCCTCAGATTTGTTTGTAATATGAACGTTTGGGAAGTGCTTCTGGAAGCTGCTGGATGCCGAAGCTGCTGAGCCAGCCTCCTCCAGCCCAGGCAGACTCAGACGCTACCCCAACGTGACTTACAAAGGTTATCATCTTCCACTTTCGAAAAAGGCTGGTGGCTCAGGTGTAAGAGGTGAAAACCTAGGGTTTCACCAGACACAAGAGCCAAAGTGGGGATGCGGGGGTGAAAGAATGGGGAACAGTCGTCATGCAGAACTATTTTTAAATGTGAAAGCTTTGAGAAATGAGGACTCTGCCTGTCCCCACCAAAAAAAAAAAAAAAAAAAAAAATTGATCTTGATAGTTTTTCCCAAGCAGTACAACTTCATCCCAGGGGGGTGGGTAACCACCGAGGTTACCTTTACCCACTCTAAACCTTCCCTCCCACCCCTGACCCTGCTCCTGACCCTTCCAGAAACAAAGGAAGCAAGAAAGAAATGCACGATGAAGAAAGGGTTCCATTTAGAAGCATTTTAGAGCAATTGTCTACAGTATTAGTTTCCTGTTGCTGCTGTAACAAATTACCACACACTTAGTGGCTTAAAACACCACAGATTTACTAACTTGCAGATCTGGAGGTCAGAAGTCAGGAACTAGTTTCACTGGACTGAAGTCAAGGGGTAGGAAGGCTCACGTGCCTTCTGCAAGCTCTAGGAGAAAATATATTCCCTTGCCTTTTCCAGTGTCTAGAGGCCACCTGCATTCCTTGACTTGTGGTCCCTCCTCCATCTTCAAAGCCAGACGCACAGCAGGTTTAAATCTTTCTCCTCTCTCCAACTTCTGCTTCCGTCACCACATCTGCTTCTCTGATTCTGACTCTGCCGTCTCCCTCTTTCCCTTGTAAGGACCCTGTGATGACTCTGGCCGACCCAGATAATTCAGGATCACCTCCATCCCAAGGTCTTTAACTTAATCACACCTGCAAAGTCCCTTTTGCCATGTAAGGTAATATATTCGCAGGTGTCAGGGATTAGGACATGAGCATCTTTGGGGAGCATTATTCTGCTCACCCCAGCTCCTTTTTAAAGTTCCTCTGTAGGGTCTAGGGTGAAGGATGCCACCTTGCCAGGGGCTCTGCTAGGCTCCAGTGGGCCCTGTCTTGGAACTGGGGATGGTAATGGATGTGTCACTGCCTCATTCAGAGCTGGGAACAGTGCAGGAGTTCAGTGTCAGACTTCCCACTGTCAGCAGGACTCAGCTTAAGTTATTTATAGTGTCAATGGCTTGCCTTTTGCATTAAGTAACCGTTTGCCTTAAATGAATTTTTAAAATAGGAGCCGCTCGGTGCCAAGCTGGAGAGTGTCTTCTGTTCGTGGGGCTCACAGAGAGAGCTGAAAGATGCTGAATGAGTGTATTTTTATTTATCAGGCCCAGCTGCCCACACGCCAACCACAGTTACATCTAAGATACACTTATCTCATGACGTCTCCGTTGAGGACCGGCTCTTCTTTCTTGCTCTAAATGACCAGATCCAGTGACGGGCGTGGTATAGGAGCTGGTCATCAAGGCCTTCTGCTGCTCAGAGGGCCGTGACCTTGAGCAGGAAGCCTGTGGATTCAGAGGCCCCTCAGCCCCTGGCCGTTGTGAATTTATGCTCACAGGTTTCCTTCTGGGAACCAGAAGTAATGATAGAGGTGCTCCCTGCAGCTGGGGCTAGGGGAACCCATATTCCTTCAGCCACCCTGAGCACCTGGGAACACAACAAGAAAAGGCCCAGTGCCCACCCCGTGGGAGCTTCCTTAGAATGAGGATGAAAGAGTAATCATGCAGAGTGGCAGGTGTCACACTAACATTAAGTAAGGGGCATCATGGGGACAGAGGAGGAGTCCCCATCCAGCCTGGGACACAAGAGCAGGGTCTTGAAGAATGGGCACAGAGAGAAGCAGGATGCACGGAGAGCACTGGGCAGGTGTAACCTATTAGTACGTATGTTACTGTTGTTGTTATTTATTATTATTAACTTACCGTTGCACTCACGCTACACACAAAGGCTGCTGTGATCGTAATAACACCCAACACTTAACCCAGCACTTACCGCATGCTGTGCGCCAAGGGTGTTCCATCTACTGGCTTCTGTAATGCTCACAACCACCTTCTGAAGCAGTGGCCACCATTATACTGGAAGGAAACTGAGGCACAGGGAGCTGAAAACAGGGATGACGCACCTGGAAGTGTTGCGCTTCCTCAGAGTCTGACTCCCAGAGCCCTGGCTCCGAGACTCACGATGCTCCGAGTTCTGGGTACCAGGTATCGCGGCAGGCACAGGCGAGGTGGAGTGAGTAGCAGCATGGTACTGGATAAAGAGTTCTAGAATCTTCCAATCGAGAGCTCTGTGTCTTGAAGAAGGTGAACAGGGCCCAGCCTCCATGTGCCGAGTGTGGAAGCTGTAAGAGGGGGAGGAGGAGGTGGGGACAGGTTGGGGGCAGGGTGAGGGGGTCCCCGAGTTCGCCTATCCCCGCTGCAGTTGGTGAGTGGCTCCTGGGCCCCCAGCAGAGACCACAGCTCACACATTGGCTCTCAAACCTTTGAACCTGGGAGGACACTGCCTTTCGTGAGGCCACCCCTGTGTAGCACAGCAGGTGCCTCAGCCACAGGGGAGGAGCGGGGACTCCCTAGGCTCTGTGGCTGACAACCCCATGACAGATGGCCCTGGAGTGGCCGATTCGAGGTGGTGGAACAGACCAGCGCCAGGGCCTGGGTCCAGGCAAACATCCGTGGCTGTTCACAGAACGAGTCCCAGAGACCCCACTCCTGCACACTCTCCCTCTGGCCCCTCTGTTACAGCCCCTCTTTCAGCCCCGCCAGGAATGGGCTCTTCAGGGTCTAATACTTAGCAACAACTTAGCAACAACTCGGTTCTTCCGACAACTCACCTGAGGCCTCCAGCACTCCGTCTCAGCCCTGAAGCTTCTTCACTGGGAGGTGATGAGCCCTGCAAAGGCCCTTTGGGCAGGCTTCCCATCCACATATTCGGTTAACTCAACCTTGTCAGCAGGCGATGTGTGGAGATTCTCGCTCTGAAGACCTGGGTGCAGCCAGCCTGGAGAGGCATCAGGGAGAGCCTCAGGCCATTTTGAGGAATCTCCCATCAACACATTTTTCTCTTTAAACGCCCTATAAAAAAAAGAGTCTTGGATATCGGAGGGAGAATTGGGTGTCTTGGGCAAATTATTCCAAGTGCCCTGCCAAGTATTACTGGCTTTTATTGTATTCTCTTAGTTGCTTTTAGTTGTCCTGATTATACTTTAAGAATAGAGTTTGTTTGTTTGTTGTTTGTTTGTTTTACTTTTGGGCTGTACCACGTGGCACGTGGGATGTTAGCTCCCCGCCCAGAGAGCGAACTCGCACTCCCTGCAGCAGAAGCGTGGAGTCTTAACCGCTGGACCACCAGGGAAGTCCCCAGAGAATTTTGAACTAGTCAGATTCCTCTGTTCTTAACTGTCACCAGCAGCCACGGTGAAGGCTGGCAGGTTCAAATCCTGGTGTCACCACTTAGTGACCACGTGGCCTGGGCAGTGTACTCCATCTGTTAACTATGGATAAAAATGAGACCTGTCACCAGAGCCTGTCGTGAGGATAAAATGAGTAATTGCTCGTAAAACACTGGGAGCTGAGGCTGTGTGTAGTAGGTGCTATGTACGTGTTTCTAATATTGTTATTATTATTGTTTATCTAACTTTCCTCCTTCTTCCTTGGTCCCTGCTTACCTTCCCCTCTCCAGGAAACCAGTCTAAAGTGTTTGACATATGACCTGCTTTCCTTGTAGACAGGCTTTTCAAAGTCAGAATTAATTCCAGGCCACAAGTCACAGCTAACAGCCCATGATGCTGTGGTAACAATTCCCACAAGGGCCGTGTGAATTATGACCAGCTACGGTGATCGCCATACTCTGGGCTAACAATGCAATTTACCCATAAAGTAAATTCCTTATAGGCAGATCATTTTTACTGACAGTGTATATGTCTGGATTCTTAGTGACAAGCAACAGAAATTGATCCTGGCTGAGAACCTCACAGAATGACCAGCAGGTGGTGAGAGCTGGGGAGGTGCTCCTTTAATCCACGCCCTCTTACGGGAACCTGGCCTGAAAAAGATTCTGTCATCTTCAGCATCAGTCTTCTAAGGCTGCCCTGGGCGTCAATATCCAGAAAGTGGGAAGAGAAAGTGGAAAAAGAGGGGGGGGGGGTCATGCAGGGGACGTCTCATTGGCCAGGCCTGGAAGTAGCTCCAAGCCATTGGCTAGAATTCAGTCACATGATCTAACCACAAAGGAGGCTGGGAATATCTTCTGGCCACGTGCCTCGGAGAGAAAAGGAAACAGGTTTAGTGATTAGCTAGCTAGCAGTCTCTGCAACAGAAAGCAAGTATGTGGTCCTTTCAGTTACCAGCCCCTCCTCCAAACTCCCACTACATAGGCTGCTCCAGACACTGAGACCCCCCTGTGACAGGAGACTGTGATAAATTGCCCTGTTATTTCACTCTTTAAAACACCTTTCTTCTCTTAGGCAAGGGCAAGTCCCATTTGATACATAAGTCACATAGCTCTTCCTTTCGTTTTACAATCCGGCCCAAAGGGCAGACGCACAGCTGGGTTCTAACAGTGGCATAGGGGTAGGCAGGCAACGTACCCCCTTCCCTACCTGCCTATCATGCTATCTCAGTGCTGCCTCCAAGACCTTTCTTCTCAATCCTGCCAAGCACCTTGTCACGGCCTGCTCAAAAGTTGTTGATAAGAGGGCTGGGGGCAGGGCTGGGGGGATAGCGAGTGAGCGTTTCATGGGGACAGAGTTCCATTTGGGGAAGATAAGAAAGCTCTGGAGATGGATGGTGGGGAGGGTGGCACAGCAGTGTGAATGCGCTTAATGCCACGTGCCCTCGAAAATGGTTAAAATGGTAAAATTGTGTGTTTTACCACATTTTTTTTTAACGGAAAGAGCTATTGATAAAAAACAACAGCTTGGATGACCCTCAAAGGGCATTATGCCAAAAGAAAAAAGCCAAACACACAGGGCTAAACGCTGGATGGTTCCATTGATAAGAAGTTCTGGAAATGTCAAAACTACAGAGGAAAAAATCATCAGTCATTTGCAGGAGCCAGGGTTACGGGAAGGCTGCTCATTGCAGAGGGGCCTGGGGGAGCCTTTGGGGGTTCCATGTGGTGATTAGGTACAACTGTCCACACCGGTCGAAACACACCATATGTACGCTTAAAATGGATTTTTATTTTATGTAAATTATACTTCAATAAGCTGACAGAAGAACCTGTTACCTCAAAATTGTGGGCTTCCTCCCCCCGCTTCCCAGGGACTCCACACACCCAAGTTTCCCAAATTTAGAGAGAAAACAACAGGGATTCCCAAGAAGTGGCAGAGCCACTGGCGAGATGGGGACGGGGAGATGGGTGAGGACAGGTAACGGGACGTCGCAGGGCCTGTCCGGCCCTGGCTCTCCTGCGGCCTTGCTGGCCCCGCCCGGTGAGGTGCAGGCTGGCGGGGCCTCCCTGCGGGAAGCCGTCGGGTCTCCTCGGGGCCGTACTCTGTGCTCGGCCCAGTGGCCCACTGCTTGTACCTGAGGGCACCTCGGGCAGGCTGCCTAAAACACCACCCTTCCTATTCCACACTCTGCTGCTGGTGAGTCTGGAAAAGCAATGCAGACTCAAGTGAACATTTCACGTCTCTTCACTCTACGTCCCTGCTGTTCTCTCAGCTCCGGCCCTTGTCCTGGTCGGGACCAGGCCCTGGGTAACGTGCTCCAGTGTGATACCTATCCGGAGGCGTCTGTGGGTGTGGCAAGCAGAGCATCAACGTGCAGTTAAAGGGTCTGCGCTCGGTTGGGCCCCCTGCACCCCAGCAACTCCCTCGAGGTCCCAGCCCCCAGGCCCAGCTCACTGCTTACACTCCTCTCCTCTGTGGCCCCTTAGGGGTCCCTGTCCACCCAGAAGTCAGAAGGAACCTGGCTCACGAAAGTGAGTTCCTCAGTCACAAAGATAAATCACTATTAAAGGCAGAGACCTCGTGGGGAGAAATGGCTCCCTTCCGATGGGCTCCATCCCCCTGCTGGCTGTGGATTCTGTAAACTGGGTGACTGACTGCAAGGGTTGGTTATGTCCCCAAAAGATACGTCCAGGTCCTAATCCCCACTACCTGTGAGTGTGCCTGTATTTGGAAACAGTGTCTTTGCCAATGTCAGGAAGCTAAGGCTCTCGAGATGAGACCATCTGGTGGCCTTATAAGAGGAAGGGGAGGGGGAATTGAGACTCAGAGGCACAGGGGAGGGGGAATTGAGACTCCGAGGCACAGGGGAGAAGCCCTGGAGGCCATGAGAAGATAGAGGCAGAGCCTGGAGTGGAGCGTCCACAAGCCAAGGAATGCACGGAGCCTCCAGAAGCTAGGAGAGAGGTGAAGAGCAGATTCCCTCAGAGCCTCCAGGAGGAATGGCCCTGCTGACACTTTGATTTTGGACTTCTGGCCTCCACAACCGTAAGAAAATTAATTTCTGTTGTCTTGTGTTAGTTTTTTAAGGCAGCCCTGAACTAACCCACCACCTCTCCTGGAGCTCAGGACCTGCCTTGGGGAAGCCCCAGACGGGGGTGGAGATCCACAGACATGTAGCAGCTCTGGGCCAGCCTCCAGCTATTCAGCCCCGGCCTCTCAATGACATTTTTTTTTTCTCAATGACATTTTGATGGCAGTCTGGAAGATGAATTTGATGGTCTTTGGGGTCCCTTCCAGTTCTCAGATATATGATGGCTTACCAATTTAACGGGCCAGCAGAGCAAAATAAAGTGGTGTTCAAACTTTTTTAAGCAGTGGAACCCTTTAGGTATCAAAGGGAATTGTATGCCAAACCTTAACCTATGAAGTGGAGCCATCTGCTTGCAGCATGATGGCAGGGCTGTCCTGGCAGACCCGGTGAGAGGCCTCAAGCCCCACCCCACCAGCCGCCAGCCTCTCCCTCCCCACAGTCGCCTCCAAATAGCCACTCCAGCCCTGAAGCACCTCCAAGGTCCTGGGAATTCCAGAACACAGCCTGAAGCCACAGGTGCTGGGGAACCTGCATCCACCCTGGAATCAGACACTGGGGCCTCAATGCCAGATCCACCAATGGCCACCAGGTGGCCTCAGACAAGTAGTTGCTTCTCTGAGCCTCAGTCTCCTCATCTGTAAAATGGGGATCCTAATTCCCACTTCCTCTGATATTTGGGGGGTTAAGTGACAAACATAGGTGCCTGCAGCAGCCCACAACAGACATAACATGACTTCCTGTCTCCCCTCTTTTCTCACTCTGCTGTTCCTGGCCCTCCCCTGTCTTACCTGGGCCTCGACCTGCAGCTTCATTCTGAGCCGCCCCACTCCACGCACACTTCTGATAAACTCACAGCCATGCCTTCGCACAGGCAGGTCCTTCAGTGTAGCCTGCTTCTCCCCTTACTTTCCCTTCACACACACACACACACACACACACACACACACACACACACACACACACACACACACATGCCCTCCAGGCCCACCTGACAAACCTCTGTTCATCTATCAAGACCACCCCAACTGGCTGGGCAGAGGTAGTCACCCCACATGTCCCTCTGCAGGGCTGCCCTGTCCACACATCCTGCTGCTCTGTAATTTTTCACATGACCCTCCTCTCACACTTTCTCCCCTTTTTGCTCCACTGAACTGTGCCCATTTCCAGAGCATGACTGCACGGCAGGCCCTGCGGGTTGGCTGTAGGCAGCCGTGCCCGTCCCTCCCTCACAGAGTCCCAGTTGTATGTGAATCTCACCTGGTCTGAGCCCCTCATGGAAATTCCCTTCCCTGTGCCGTTGTTGGTCCAGGGTGTCATGTGACCCAACCTGCCCAATGAGCTGTAAGGGGCGGTAAGCTTCTGATTTTGTCACCGGCAAACTGGGGCACTTCGGAAGGTTCCCACAACATCACTGAAGCCCCTCCCTTGCCTGTACAATAGGAGCCTGAGTTAGCTAGCCACTGGTAGCCTGTGAACTTGAAAACTGACTCCACCACTTGCTAATTATATAACTTTGGGCTAGTTCTATGTTTGACCTCCCAAAGTTCCCATTTTTCTTACCTGTAACATAGTAGGGCATGATAATAATCCCGATTTTGTAAGCTTTACAAATAACACGTGTAAAGTACCCAACACACGGCAAGCCACACGATAGGCACACACATAGATATTCTCGTCATCACCACTTCTGGCTTTAGGAGTCTTAACCTCGTGATAGAATTGTGAGCTAGGCCAACACTATCACTTTTTAAACTGAATGATCACAGGAGGCCTTGCCCCGTGGGGCTGGTGAATAAATCAGGGATGAATCCGGCACAGGGCCAGGGCGGCAAGCCGCGGCCCCTGCAATGTCGCCCAGACCAACTTCCTCCCGAGTACGGGAATTTAAAAAAGACATCTGGTCAGAGTCATAATGAGAAGTGACTGAGGGTCTTCCATGAAAACAGCAGGCTTTCGCTGATCAGTAGCTGCCATTTATTTCAAAGAGAGGAAGAGAGACTTCCAAAAGGAGTCTGGGATTGGAAATGTGTCTGGAGTCCTCAGCCTGAGGGCCGAGTGGGCGTTGAATAGCCGCCCAACCTCAGAACGGGAAAGATCCTTCTTCCTTCCCCACCAACCAGCCCCACTGAGAAGTCCCCACCAGTAAAGTCTCTCTACGCCCAATGACTCCCCGCACTGGGAACACCTGGGCTCTGGTCAGCCAGCCCCCCTGGGACCAGCTTCCTCAAGATTTCCAGCGTCTTAATAGTAAACCATCCTTCTACTTTTCTGTTCTGGAAACCAAGGCCCTCTGACATGACATAGAACTTTTTTATCTTCTCACTCCTTCCTCCTAGACGGCTACTTTGCAACCAAACAAATGTTCACGTACTATCCTCAGACCCTAAATGAAGCCCCTGTGGGATTAAAAAAAAGTAGTCAGAAGCCCCAAAATCAGAGCCTTAGGAGCTCCTGATACTAAACTCATGGACACGCCAACCCGGCCACAGGTGGGCATACGCCCTCTCAACGTGGCCTATGTACTATCCAAGCACCTCCAAATGTGCATGAATATTTTTGGTTGTTTTTTGCATTCTGGTTCAATTCTGGTTTTTAGTTGGCCAATGGTTTCAGTTCACTTATCTCCATATCTGTGCTCCAAAAAAGGAACAAGAGAGTTGTTTCAAAGGGAGCTTTCAAATCCAAGCTATGAAAACCCTGAATTTTTTCAAGGCTACTTTTTTTTTTTTTTTTTTTTTTTTTTTTTGCTGTACGCGGGCCTCTCACTGCTGTGGCCTCTCCCGTTGCGGAACACAGGCTCCGCGGCCATGGCTCGCGGGCCCAGCCGCTGCGCGGCATGTGGGATCTTCCGGGATAGGGGCACGAACCCGTGTCCCCTGCATCGGCAGGCGGACTCTCAACCACTGCGCCACCAGGGAAGCCCTCAAGGCTACTTTTAAACAGATTTTCATTATGAGCATCCTTGCGTGCATGCACATACACTCCCCTGGCCAGTTGCTTTTCAGCAAAACTGTGGCAGAGACGATGCTCATTTGCATTCCTCTGTCTCTTGTAGCTCCACCCCCCATCCAGGTTGGTGTCATGTGACCAGTGCTAGCCAATGAAATGTGAGCAGAAGTCACTCCTTTCATTCCAGGCTGAGGTACTTAAGAACTGGTGTGACCCTCCAGTTCCTCTTTTCCAGCCCCAGTGGCCTCCATCTCCCTCATCTTCTGCAGATAGTGTAGCTGCAAGATGGAGAAGGGCTGTCTGACCCACCCTGTGAGTGAGAGTCAAGCCTGAGACCGAGGGATGTGGCTACTGTGTCAGCATCAGTAACTTGGACTAAGGTAGAATCAGTTTTCAGACTGACTTCACCTTCATTCAAAGTAGATCGTTCACTTTCAGTCCATTTCATGTTCTTAGAAGTAGGTCATTGGTGTAATTCATTATCCCACACTCATTTCTTGAGCTAGTATGGAGCCCTACCATGGGCCAGGCACTTGTGGGACTGGGGCTAGGGAGCTGAGTAAATCCTTCTCCACATCTTCCCTAAAGGATTGTACAGTTTATTGAGGCAAGACAGACACACAGCCAACGAGCAGTCCTGAACACATCTGTCTAGATGGCGTGAGCAGAATAATTATCTTCAGGGAATTGTCTCAAAGCTGTCATAGGTGCTGACAGGAGATACAGGAATCAAAGCATATACTTTCTTTGATCAGACTTAATTGGACAGATGTTCCACTGAACGATATTCAGTTAGGCTATTGATTCTTTAATTCCTCATCTATTAAGCACATAGTGACTCAGACTCATCCCTTGTGTGAGAAAGATACCCCACCCCAGGAAACAGGTAAACATATGACAATCAAACAAACTCATGGCAAAGTGTTCCTTCTCTCAAATTATAAAAACTTAAAGCATGCCTGAAGGGCTCATTTTGTACCCACTAGGTTGTAAAAAAATAAAGTTTTTATATGAAACGTCTATATTAGTTTGCTCAAGCTGCTGTAACGATGTACCACAAACTGGATGGCTTAAACAGTAGAAACTGATTATTCCACATTCTGGAGGCCAGAAGGCCAAGGTCAAGGTGTCAGCAGGGTTGGATGCTTCTACAGGTTGTGAGGGAGAATCTGTTGAGCCCACTCTCCCAGCTTCTGGAGACTGACTGAAGTCTTTGCTGTTCCTTGGATGCTTTACCTTGATCTCTGCCTTCATCTTCACATGACATTCTCCCTGTGTGTGTACCTATCTCTGTGTCCAAATTTCTCCTTTTTATAAGGACACCAGTCATATTGGATTAGGGGCCACCTTCTCCAATATGACCTCATCTTAAGTTGATCATCTACAGCAACCCTATTTCCAGATAAGGTCACATTCACAGGTCCTGGGGAGTTAGGACTTCAGCATTATTTTATTTTATTATTTTATTTTATTTTATTTGTATTCAACCCATAACAATACCCAGCACAGGCAAGGCTGGGGTAAACTGGTCTGCTTATACTGTGATGTTTCTAGCAATAATAGTAGCTATAAAAGATTAGGAATCTCTAAATTAAACCAGTGCCTGGAACACAGAAGGCCCTCAAGATATATGTTAAATATATAAACGATGGATCTGGGGGCCACATGTCACGCAGATAAGATTGCCAGTTTCACCCTTTTCTCGCTGTGTGACCTCAGGCAAGTGGCTTCCCCTCTCTGAGCCATAGCTCTCAACTATGAAGTTGGGATGGCCATGCTTGCGGCTTTGTAGGACTAACGTAAAGAGCTAATGAGGTCGTATCCATCAAATGCTTAGCAGAGAGATATGCAAACAAGTGCTTAATAAACATTTGATATTATTGTTAAAAAATGTTAGGGAAGTAACGGGCATCAGTAACTATCAAGATGAATACCCTTTGGCCCACAGATCTCACGCTCAGGAATGTATCTTATACCTGCTGTGCGGGTCAAATCTGAGTGTTAGCTTTTCCAGGGCCATACAGAGATGAACAGAAAGGGTCAAAGCAATAGCTTACAAAAATTATCCTAGATCCAAGTCATTGTAATTATACTTAAATACACTCATATATTATAGTCACAAAGGTTCATTTTCTACAGCTGCTAGAACTTTGATGGGGAAGTCTGAAAAGATCTGTCTTCAGGAAATAATCCAACTGAAGCTGAAGCTGCTAGATACAAAGATGACTGTTGTGGCATAATTGCTATTCCCAAACTGGAAACAAAGAGACATTATTTATTCAGCTAACATTTACTGAGCACCTTCTATCTGCAGGGCTTTCTGCTAGGGGCTGGGGATGCAGTGGTAAAGAATCATTCTAGTCCCTATTTGCAAAGAGCCTACAGTCCCAACTGGTGAATGTTTTCATGAATTTTATTCTTAACATGTTGGCATAACAAGCAGGCATTTAGTGGTAATTAAGAAAGATGCAAATACCATTTGAAATTCACAAAGATTAACTTAGAACGGCATCTACGCTATACTAGAACTATTTGAAATAGGCATGCTTGTTGACTTTAGTCTATTTGGTTCACTTCTGTAGGCTCCATAAGAACTTGTTGAGCTGAATGAATGCATTGAGGACTGGCAGGTTATAGGCAAAATCAAAAAATCATTGTTGTACTTGGGCAATAGAATCATGAATATGTTTCCCAAAAATTTCCTTGATATAGTTGTTACAATAGTTTGTTGAAAAGTAAGTTAATAAATTAAAAAAGAGAGTCCTAGCTGCCTCTAGAACTCATATGTCAAGGGAATGGAAATCTTAGAGCAATTAAAAATAAAAGAACTTTGAGTCTGGGATGTCCCCAGGGCTGAGAGGCTGTGAACCTGGATCTCGGTCATGCTTCAATCCTCCCCAGGGCAGACAAGTACGAGGCTGTTGCGAAGGTCCGAGGGAGACGTGGTGAGGGTCTGAAGTAAGAAAGTGACAGGGGTGGCGAGGAGGGTCCAACAGGAGAGGATTGCTCATCTTCCGTGCGAGATTCTCCACTCCAACTTCCCGAATGCTGCACGGCTCTGTTCCCCTTCCTCTCTGTGCTTTTCTAGAAGGAGTGAGACTTGTCATCCCACATTTGGAAGACTTCTAGATATGTTTAGAAAAGTTTATTTGGAGAACGTTCTGGTATGGTCAACCGGTTGAGACAGGAAGACAAAATTTCTGCCTGTTTTGACAAAATACGTGCATGCAAATAAAACCCAAAATGAACTCTTAATATCCAATGGGCCTTGCAAGACCCTTGACTGATATGACTTGACAGGTCCCTCTCTCTCACTGCCCCCAACATACACACAAGAGATCCACCCCCAAACCTGATAGATTCTACCTAAAACCACATCTCAAGTCCTTCCACTCTCTCCACCCCACAGCCACCGAGTCCAAGGCCCCAGAAACTCTTGCCTGGATTCCTGCAACACCCCCTACTGGTCTCACGGCTTCTACCCTTGGCCTCCCTGGTCCATTCTATGCACAGGAGCCAAAGAGATCTTTTTAAAAACACAACTCAGAATATGTCACTGCTGCTTCAAGTGACCTTCAGTAGCACCCATTTCACTTAGGCTACGATATGGAACCCTTAACATGGACTGCAAGGCTCCCCACGTGCAGCTTCTGCCCGCCTCTCCAGCCCTTCTCCTTGATGGACACTCACTCACTTCACTGACCACGTTGCCCTCTTTCAAGCTCCCAAATGAGTCAAGCTCTTTCATGCCTCGGGGCCTTTGCACGTGCTGTTCTTCCCGCCTGGAATGTCCTCTCCACTCTCTGTCTAACAAACAGATATTCATTTTTCAGCTCTCAGCTTAAAGTCATCTCCTTCAAAGGGTCTTTTCTCACTTCTTCATATGGATTAGAAAGCCCTGCTACTACTCAGTACTTAACTTTCATACAATTATCTAAACATATAAATTTCTTGTTTATCTGTGCGATTATTGGTTTAACATCTGTCTCTCCCATTAGCTTCTAACTTCTACGAGGGCAAAGACCATGTCTGTTTTGCTTCTCATTGTATCCCCACCCAGTGCCTAGCGAGGTTCATGGTGAGCCCTCAACATAGGATTTACCGAACGAATGATTCAATGAACCAACCCAGACGTCAGTCCAATCACAAGAAATATTTCCTGGTTGTGTCCTTCATCTGTTGAATGCAAATTTATTCCACAGTTACACAATGAAGAGTAACAGAAACACATAATAATTCTTTTGCTAACATGGAGGATGTATTCCAAGGACATACTTCTTGGTCTGACAGTTTATTGCTAGAGTTAGAAGTGCAGCAGGCAATGAGATTTGGCGCAGGGTGCCAGATAAAGAATTGTCTTGGAAACAACATTAAATACTTTATAAATTAGGCAATTTCAGGCTGTGAGGGATAAAGACATACTCAGTTTGTCTCAGTAAATGGAAGTCTATCAGTTAGACTCAATATTGCATGTGACAGAGGACCCATCTCAAACCGCCTTGAACAACAGAGAGGATTTATTGGCTTCATAATGGAAAAGTCTAGAGACAAGTCTGTCTTTCTTAGGGAGAGGCTTGATGCTGGGGCCTAATGATGTCACCAGGACCGTTTCTCTCTGCCTCTGCCCTGCTCTCCGCCCGAGGTTTTGTCCTGAGGCTGCACAAGGTCACCTAGGTTATTTCATAAAAGCAAAAGGGTTGCAGCCGTCCAGACCTCATGTCCTCACACCCCCTGAACTACAGAAGAGAACGCCTTTCTTCTAGAAGCTTCTATAGAACCTTCTATAGATCAGCAGAATCACATGACAAGCTGATTCCTGACGACAGCCCCCCAGCACCTCCCCGCACAAACGTAGTATAGCTGGCGGACAGCCTGAGAATCTGTAATTTTTGAATTTGTTTTTTACAGAAAACTATACAGGAGAAGCCAAAATTGCTCCATCGTTCCACCATCCAGAAGACACAAAGTTTTCCAGTAGAAGTAACCAATGCACAAAGTAAGAAAATCAAACAGTACAGAATGGAGTGTTAAACCTTCTCCTCCCATCCCTTCCCTCAAAGGTGTTGCTGTCATCACTGTCTTGTATATTTTCCACTAAACAAAGAATGTGTGCATTTACCAAAATACATAGTGTGTCATTTTTAAAACTTTATGGAGGGCTTCCCTGGTGGCGCAGTGGTTGGGAGTCCGCCTGCCGATGCAGGGGACACGGGTTCGTGCCCCGGTCCGGGAAGATCCCACATGCCGTGGAGCGGCTGGGCCCGTGAGCCATGGCCGCTGAGCCTGCGCGTCCAGAGCCTGTGCTCCGCAACGGGAGAGGCCACAACAGTGAGAGGCCCGCGTACCGCAAAAAAAAAAAAAAAAAAAAAAAAAAAAAAAAAACTTTATGGAAAACAGGTCCTACTATGTGTACTCTTCTGCTTCTTACTGTTTTCACTACACAACGTAACTCAGAGTCTGTACTATCTCAGCAAATGGAGTTCCTCTTCAACCTTTTAGAAAGATGTAAGAATGTAACCCTAGTTTATTTAACTGGTTCTCTACTGATGGACATTTAGGTTGTTTACTACATGAACAATGCTGCAGTAGACTTCCTTCCCTATCTGTCTTGACCTTCTCTGTGGGTGATGGCACAGAGCCAGCTCTGAGCGGTGGGACCACTGGGTCAAAAGTTATCCACATTTTAAAGATGTTCACAAGATCCTACTGTACAGCACAGGGAACTATATTCAATATTCCATGATAAACCATAATGGAAAAGAATCTATATAATATATTCTTAATATATATATTAAGTCCCCTACACACGAGCCTTCATGTTGCAAACTTTCAAAGATGAGAATGCTTGTTCGCATGTCCAATCACATAAGGCATGAGTGAAATTGTAGGTTGCCCTCCGTCCCCTATTGCTGACGATCCTTCAGCTCTACCATCTCCCACCTCCTCTCTCCCCTCCAGTCAGTAACTCTTCTTGCCTGTTCACTCAGTGCCAGCCCCTGGATGCCAGCTGTTGTACTGGACTACTGTACTTTTCAAGGTACTGTACTATAAGATTTAAAATGTTTTCTTTATTTTTTGTTTGTATTTTTATTTATTATTTGTGTGAAAAGTATTATAAAACTATTACAGGAGAGTACTATATAGCCGATTGTGTTGGTTGGGCACCTAGGCTAACTTTGTTGGACTTACGAACAAATTGGACTTACGAATGCACTCTCGGAATGGAACTTGTTCGTATGTAGGGGACTTACTGTATATAGCTGAATCAATTTGCTTTACAATAGAAATTAACACAATATTGGGACTTCCCTGGCCATCCAGTGGTTAAGACTCCGTGCTTCATGCAGGGGGCACGGGTTCCATCCCTGGTCGGGGAACTAAAATCCCGCATGCCGCGCAGCCAAAAAAAAAAAATTAACACAACATTGTAAATCAACCATACTTCAGTAAAATAAATTTTTTAAAAGATGTTGATGTACATTGAGGCTCACTAATGAAGTCTCTATTACCATTTGAACTACACAATTGTTGCCCTTAACTACACGTGGGTGAATACGATGAGACTGGAGTGGGGGGTTCTGGGAATCTGTGTTGTTCAAAGCCCATTATGTGATTCTGGAGCTCATCCAGCTGTGAGGACCACTGCCCCGCCAGGCTTCCCAGGTGCCACCAAAGTTGCATTCGTTGTCACTCCCTCTGAGCTGTTAAAAGCTGGTCCTTCCCCCATATTCTCACCAGCCTGGGCATTATGAAATTTTATGATTTTTTTTTTTTTTTTTTTGCGGTACGCGGGCCTCTCACTGTTGTGGCCTCTCCCGTTGCGGAGCACAGGCTCTGGACGCGCAGGCTCAGCGGCCATGGCTCACGGGCCCAGCCGCTCCGCGGCATGTGGGATCTTCCCGGACCGGGGCACGAACCCGTATACCCCTGCATCGGCAGGCGGATTCTCAACCACTGCGCCACCAGGGAAGCCCCAAAATTTATGATTTTTATCAATCAGATTCACGAAGAATGGTCATGCATCGCTCTGATTTGCATCTCCTAACTTCCGAGCAAGGCTGAATGACTCTTCCTATGTTCATTGGTCTTTGGTATTTCTTCTTGCTCTGTCAGTTTGGATCTCCTGCCCAGCAGTTAGTAGGGTGTTTGTATTATGTACAGGAGCCCTTTGCAAATTAAAGATAGTAGTGCTCATTCATCTGTGTTCCAAATAGTTTCTCCCTTGTTTATGATTTCTTCTGACTGATTCATGGGTCTGTCTGTTTGGTGTTTTAGCTATAAAGGTTTCATTTTGTTCTGTTCTAATGTGGTCAAAATTTAAAATCTTTTGCCTTTATGGTTTCTGGAGGAATTTTTTTTTTAAACGCCTCCCCCCCACCCAGGTGATTTGCCAAGTTTGTGAGTTACTGCCTTACAGGATATAAATAAGGAACAGAATACAGCCCCTGCCCTTAGGGAGTTTACAACCACTTGGGAGAGAGAAGTCGACACAGAAAAGAGCACGAGTGGTAAAGAGCGAGATCTGAGAACTTTCAACTGAGCCATATCTGACCTGCCTCCAAAGACCTGCTTGGTCTCGGTCCTCTCCTGGGGGCTCCCACCCGCAGATCCCGTTGTGGAGAATGGGAGACCCTGTAAGGTAGCCGAAGGCACAGAAAAGCCAGCCACACAGAGTGAAGGGGGAGGTGACAAGGGTGACAGTGCAGGGCAGTAGAAGCAAGGCCTGAGGCCTGACTCAACACAACAGGGTCTCAGAGCGCCTGGTGGGGGGCTGGCCCTGCCTTCCTCTGGATGTGAAGCGGGGAGCAGATTTCTTTCCTCCTTTGTCTTGTCTAACCTTCAACAATCAAGTAAACAAGTCAAAGCACTTGAGTCAGTTTCTGTTTCTCGCCACCCAAAGATCCTGACTCAAGTGGGGCTGTAGGAATTTGGAAAAAAGCTAGATCTCCACGGGCGGGGTGAAGAACATAAAGTTTTATGGGGAAAACACAGAGAGATTTCTAGCCGGGGTGTCTCTGGAGGGAAAGAGCTAGTTTTCACTCAACTCTGTAGCCCTCACAGCTTCTAGAACAGGGTCCTAGTTTAGATATATTATGAATGGTTGAGTCAATTAATGAATGAGTCAATTGATCAATCAACATGAAACGATTTGAGTTGGGCCTGCAAAGGCCGAGGGTGAGGACCGCTTCTTTCTCTTCCCAAGGAAAAGAACACCTGAGCCGTAGCACCTGCTCGGTGGCGCTGGTCTGAACCACCAGGTGAGGTGGAGGTGAGAGCTCAGAGGTGAGAACCTGAAGATAACATTCACAGGGCAGGGAGAGTAGCCTATTTGACGACGAGGGATTCTATGAGGATGTGCAAATGGAAGAGCACGTTGAGGGTCTGGAACGCCAGGCTGTGGGTCTCAATCCGTCCACACTATGGAGTCACTGACGATTCAGTTCAGGCGCAGACACGGCTCAATTCAGCGTTTCAGGAAGACTTGCCTGATGACGTACGTGGAACGGATTCCAAGTCAGGAAGAAATTGGAAAACATTCAGATAAGAGGGGCTTAGTATCTGGGCTACGGTTGGGACAGTGAAAATGGAAGAGTAGGGACGGATTCTAGAAACTTCACCAAGGGAGAACTGAGGGGACCCAGTGACTGATCTGTCCTGGAGGGGAGGAAGCAGGGGGAGGGGGGGCGTGGACAGGCCCGGAGAACGCAGTTCACCTGCTCGCCCCACGACAGCTGGTCCCCCCTGCATTTTCCAGTCCCTGGAATCTGTCACTAGATTCTTCTTAACCCCACTCTAGTCTCACACTTTGTCTTTTTAGAACATCTAGAATGTCAAAGGGAAAAGCGTCAGGAAGACAAAGACAGAGACAATTGCCAGGAGGAAGCTACGCTCTGGGCCTGGGCCTGTGCTTGGGATCAGGGAGGGGACACGACCCGCTGGGCAGGAGGGCCCATACTAGGGGGCTGTATTTCCATAAGGGCGCCCAGGGAGGGTGGAGCCCCATCAGGAAAGGTCTCGAATACCAGGCTGCCTTGGGACTCTTTCCTGCAGGGAATAGGGGAGACCCTGGCGTGTTCCAGACAGGGGAACGAAATTGGCTGCCAGCTCTGGGTACCACAGATGGATGCACAGAACCCAGAGGCAGAGGAGCTGTTGCACTAACAGGGCAGGAACTGGTCAGAACTGACACCAGGGCAGTGGCAGCAGGAAGGAGGGGGCACAGCGAGGGAAGGAGGGACCGGACCGCGGCCAGAACACGAGGATGAAGCGGACGGAGACTCGGAGCTGGCCCAGGGCCCCCTTCTCTCTTCTGTCACCTTCAAGCCTTTGGCATGGCAACCCCTGAGGTGCAGGAGCCCTGCCAGCCCGGCACTGGAGGGAGGAGGGTAAAGGGTGCTGCCGGCTGGTCCCTCTCCATCCTGAGTCCCAGCACAGCTCACGGGGCTGACACCACTGATGGCTTAAATCCCAGAGCCTGTTACCAAGGGGAGAACCTCAGCTCTCTCAAGGTTGGCGTCGCTTCGTGGGCAGGTGGTCCCTGAAGGAGGACTCTACTGGGGCTTCATTACGTATACAGAGTCACCTGAACTGATGGTTCTTCCAGGAGTCTCGTAAAAAAATATGTCCAAATTCTGACTTTCAGCCTTCCATACACCTGAAAGGTAACTTTTTAATTAATTAATTAATTAATTGGCTGTGCCGTGCGGCTCTTGGGATCTTACTCCCCTGACCACGGATTGAACCTGGGCCCTGGCAGTGAAAGTGCCGACTGGACCGCCAGGGAATTCCTGAAAGGTAACTCTTTAGAATTCCGTTTTCTCAAGAAAATGGGGCTCCTCACTACGAAGAAAGGTCAACAGCTCTCCCAAGTTGAAATGCGTGGAGAAGAAAGGTTGATTTCACAGCACCAGCCTGTGCCCAGGGTCTCTGCTCCAGACTTTGGGTCACACCCATCTGCATCAGAGTTGCTCAAGCCTATTTCCTTCTTTAATAAAAAATGGAGTAATATTTCGTACATCCCAAAGAATCAATATATTTACACAATTATAACTCCAATAATATTATATGATGAGGAAGCCTATTAATAAAAACCACCATCCAGGAAGATTCTAGTCTTCCAGAGGTTGGGGAATGCCTTTAAATTCCAACTTCACAGCACCTGGTGGCCGTGTTCCCACCACGGCTCTAAGGATGTAATAAAAGCATGAAAATGAGTGTGCGGTACTTGAAACCAGGAAGGAAAATTATTGTACACTGTTTTAATCATGGCAACTCATGCAGTTTTGGTGTAATTAGCCTTTTCTTCTTACTCATATTTTAATTTGGAAACAAATATGCAGATTTATGCTAATAGTATAGCTAAGCAAATTATCCATTGCATTTGAGGAAGTACTCCAGCAAATTATAAAATGGGATCATCTTTCTGACAAAGAGATCCAGAAACTGATTTAGGAACAGTGGACAAAACGCGCGGTGAACTTGGCCCTAGAGACGCAGCTCTTGGGAGAGCTTTCGTGAACATGTATTCAGAGGTTCAGAGAGAAACGAATGTCCCCCACCCCTCAGTTCCTTCTGAGACTTCTGGATTCAGAGCCTGGATCTGCCCAGGATCCAAGAGGGGCTTGTGTGCTAAAACTTCCAGGGGTGTGGAATTATGATGTGCTTCCTTACACAGTTATTTCCATAATCCCCTTGAAGCCATGATCCACGTGGTCAGTCTCAGACCAGCATTAGAGTCAAGAAACACCATCCATCAACCCCAGAGCAACTCAAAATAATCGACATTGTTTCTATGCATTTCCTAAAAAGAGTAACAGACACTCGGGCCACGGCAATACTTCTTAAAATCTCTTTTCCCATTTCCATCCAGTTCCCTCGCATCTCTTTCCTCAGGTCTACCTGAAAAATCTCTCCCTGGCCATTGGCTGAGCAGGCAAAGCCGCCCTCTGACAATGGCAGACCCTTCTTGGTGGACAGGGTGGGGAAGGAGAGCCTCCCCAGGTGCAAAGTCCTCCTGATGGGCAGGAAGAGAAGCCTGGAGTACTCACGTCTCGCTCATGTCAGCCCATCGTCACTGTCTAATTTTGAATACGTTAGACCGTGAGCCTCTGCAGCAGGGGGACCATCACCTGCAGAGGGAAATCCAGCCACAGATGAACAGCTTGGTGAGACCTGTGTTGCCTTGGATGCAACAAGCAGGATGCTGGTGGGGGCTCCCTGGGCGCAGCTCCAGTGATGAAATCTTTCTGTTACCAGAGGCGTAAAGAATCATCAGATCAAGGGAACAACAAGGTTGGAAACACAAGCATCACCAGCAGGTACCATTTTAATAGATCTGGAGAATACACCCCTCCTTCCCTAGCTCGGGGTCTTAACCGAGCTTCCTTCAGCTGATGGATGCTTTCACCAGCCACGCCCCCTGCTGCCATCTCCTACCTGGTGCCTACCTCCCTCCCCATCATGCCCTGTGAAAACCATTGTCTACTGAGCCACGAAGGGAGGGCTCAGAAGAAACCCGTGAATCCACCTTTTAAATGCATGGGTTGGTCTTAAACCCAGGTCTTGTCTCTTACTATTACTCCCCCAGGCTGAATAGTTCTTACCCTCTGCCAGTGTTTCCTGGGCCCATTTTAAGAGCTGGGTGCCCAGAGGAAAGCTTCAAGGAGATAGTAAGGTAAAGGGGGCTATAAAAAGAGACTTCCTCCTTCATACCAGGGATCTGATCTTCCCCGCCTTGTTTTTCCCTCAAAGACAAACTGCTGTAGCCCGGCTTCCCACACTGATCTAATCAAAAGTCCAAACACAATTTCGGGACTGTCAAAACAAGCCCCGAAGACCTGACACAGACAATTAACAGAAGTCAAGGCAACCCACCCTCCTCCTGACTCTCCTCCCTGTCTCATCCAGACGCCTTGCTCCAGGCCCTGCCATCGCCGCCAGCAGGTGGTTGTGCTGGGATATCCTGACTTAAGCTGGAAGCTATAATTACCCGGTGTATAATTTGGCTGCTAAATGGATTGTTTACAAAGGTGCACGTGATGAAATCACAGGCGTGGCGGCGCATAGCGATGAGGCTGGCTGGGAGGGGCCGGCTCCACCTGCCACCACGGCTGTTGCAGACTCTGAGTGCCCAAGTCACCTGGGCCCGGGCCCCGTGACATATGGAAATACCTGGCCTTCCTCCCTCAGGTGTCATCAGGTAATGAACCCCAGGCGGAAGCAGACTCCCCTTGGCACAGTACAGGAGATGGAGTTCTGCCAAACCACTGGCTCCCAGCTTGGAAGGAAAATGGGCCCAGCGGGAGACCCAGGGGTCCAATGGAAAGGTCCAGGTCACAGGGCTCATTCCGGGCAGGTCATGGAATTGGGGACTGTCCTATCAAAGTTGCAGGGAACCACAGGCCATTCACCTCTCTGCACAGTGGCTGAGATGTCAGAAAGCCTTTCTGAGATCAGAGAAATGACTTGTCAAATGGAAGATGACATCCCATAGGGACAAGGACAAAGCCAAGGCCCCATTTGGGAATCTGGAACGAGCTAGAGACCCAAAATATGAATAAGGGGTTAAACACAAAACAACCTGTGGGGTCTGATCATCTCTCAGGTCCAACATGCTCTTGTAATGAAATGCTATTTTATTTTATTTTATTTATTTATTTTTTATTTATTTATTTTTTTTGTGGTACGCGGCCTCTCACTGTTGTGGCCTCTCCCGTTGCGGAGCACAGGCTCTGGACGCGCAGACTCAGCGGCCATGGCTCACGGGCCCAGCCGCTCCGCGGCATGTGGGATCTTCCCGGACCAGGGCATGAACCCGTGTCCCCTGCATTGACAGGTGGACTCTCAACCACTGCACCACCAGGGAAGCCCGCCCTCTCTTTTTCTGACATTATGCTGTAAAAGCCAGTGGATTCAGTCCTCTGCGTTCAGGTGAGCCAGGATCTCCAGCAGAGACAGGAGTCTGTGCTCAGCTGCTCTGGGGGACGAGACAGGGTGCCCTGGGGGTGGGGAGCCGCCTGGGAACGAGATCTGGAAGATTTTGTACAATCCCAGTTAGAACAGCCGCTGAAGACGCCTCACATTTCTGACAGAGAAGCAACAGCTCCTGTTAATAATAACTATTTCCGCTTTGCTCAGTTATGATCCCTAGATTACAGGCGTCTTGTTACCTCCCTCAAACAAACAAGCAAACAACTGACTTTATTCCATTAGAGTCAGAGCCTTCGGTTTCTTTTGGATTGAAGAAAGCCTCCTTCAAGAATGACTGAAAGCATTCTTCATTCAAACCCAATCCAGAGCCTGGGCTGGGGCTGCAGTCATTTTGTCTCCTCCTTGCCTCTGCCCGGGGCTCCATCTAGTGTCCTCTGGAGGGTACTACACTCTCCATCCCGCTTCTTAAAGATGCCTTTTCTCCTAATGAGCTGGCTTCATAGAAAATCATGAGACTTGAGAGGGGGAAAAAAAATTGGCCTCTCTGACAGACATTTTTCAAAAGTGGTTGAGCAATAAAGACTTCCCATTTATTGGATTTCACACATGATTTTGCTTGAGCCAAACCAAAGACTCATGACTCTTAAAAAACAATGCATAGGCAGAGTACAGAGTTTGGGCAATGTTCTCATGACTGTCTTGTTTTTAGGAACAATGTCTGTGTGGACACATAAAAAGCTGACTGATTTGCACATGGAACATGCATGGTTTTCAGGGTCAGGCCTCATACGGCTAAGACTGATCTGAGCCCCTGTTTTGGGCTGAATTGTGTCCCAACACCCAAATTCAAATAAGTCCTACCCCCAGTACCTCAGAATGGAACCACACTGGATGAGGCAGTTAAAAGGAGGTCTTTAAGGTGGGTCTTAATCCAACGTGACCAGTGTCCTTCCTTATAAGAAGAGGAAATGTACACACAGACCGTGCAGGCACAGGCGGAAAGCCAGGTGAGGACACAGTGAGAAGGTGGCCACCCACCAGCCAAGGGGAGAGACCTCAGGGGAAACCAACCCCACCGGCACCTTGATCTTGGACTTCCAGCCTCCAGAGCTGTGAGACAATAAATTTCTCTTGTTTAAGGCCCCAAGTCTGCGGTGTTTTGTTATGGTGGCCTGAGCAAACGAATACAGCCCCTAAACGTTTTTCCCCCCGCAAGCTGGGCAAATGTTGGGATACCAGAGGAAACCTTGGTCACGTGAGTTATGAGTGACCAGTGCAAGTTTGTGACCCTGCATTTCATACCCAGTGAGTCCTGAACCTTGCAATATTGGGCAGTAGCTCTGGGAGCCCCCCTTTGCCCACTCCTCCCTTCTATGAGCAGGGGAGCTAATAAGGGTTAAAGCTATTCCAGAACTGCGTACCTGGATGGAGGTTTGAAGGAATCAAGACCCTCCCTCGGGGTGGGGGGCGGCAGTCGGGTGACAGATCTGCCTTTGACCACGACTAGGTGTGTAAGCTTTGGGAGTTCCTGCACCTCTCCCAACCCCGATTCTGTAAAATGAGGGTGATCAGGTTGCTAGGAAAAGTAAAGGTGCTCATTTAGTTTGAGGCTTAGCAGGGCATCTGGCCTGTGCCTGCTCAGGACACTTCCGCCAGCCACACCTAAGCCAGGACGTGAACATCAGAATCCCCAGACTTCCCAAGGGGAAGGGGCGCAGAACCCCGCCCGAGCGGGGAGATGAGCTGTTTGCGCGGGTGTAGACATTAAACACCCATGCCCGTCCTCCCCTCCCCCCCAACACACACACTGCAGTGCCCAGTGGACTCCCGGATAAAAGGCAATTTCAGAAAATTGCTTCCAGTGACCTCTGATTTCAAGTGATCTCCTATAAGGATAGGGGCCTTTGGCCAGAAATTTAGAGACACGATTTTTTAAGGCACAGAAGCACGATGGCTGCAGCGGGTGCACGAGGCAAGGGCATCCGGAGCGAGGAGCGGACTCCGGGAACCGCAGCGCCGACTCAGCCGTTTCCAGGCGAGATCAATCTCCGTCCGGCGGGGCCATTTCCTCCGCCAGCGGCTCCGGGCCTGCGGCCGCGCGGCCCATTAGTGACTCTGGGACCCGATCGCGTAGCGCACTGCCCGGCGCCGCGCCCTCACCACCCGGCCCGAGCGCCACCCGCCCCGCCAGCCCCCCTTATCCCCGCAGCCCGAGTCCCCGCGCAACGGGCGGTGCACACCGTGCGTCCCCGCGCGGCCGCGCCCTGCAGATGCGGATGCCCTGGGGTACCCCCCCCCGACGGGACCCCCGGCTCCCCCTGGCGGACTCCAACTCCCTCGAGCCGTTTTAGAGGTTCAATTTCAGCCATCTGGGGGGTGGTTTTCCAGCTAACACACACACACACACACACAAATAAAGTTGGGTGCATCAGCGATCTCGGTGTCAAGACTCACACAGGCTAAGGAGTCAAAGCACAGACATGCAATAAAAATGAAAAGTGGGTTAGGCCAGAAGAGTGCCGAGAATGCTCTGTAACTGAACGCTATGTACCAAACAGCCACAGAACACTCAGTGTTCCGTCTGGATTTATCTGCCCCGGGAAATAGAGGCGTGTTGGATTTCTCTCCTGGAACCACTGTATACTTGGCAAGGAATGAACTCCTTACAAATGCAACATTTAAAAAATATATATATTGGGCCTCCCTGGTGGCGCAGTGGTTGAGAGTCCGCCTGCCGATGCAGGGGACACGGGTTCGTGCCCCGGTCTGGGAGGATCCCATATGCCGCGGAGCGGCTGGGCCCGTGAGCCGTGGCCGCTGGGCCTGCGCGTCCGGAGCCTGTGCTCCGCAACGGGAGAGGCCACAACAGTGAGAGGCCCGCATACCACAAAAAGAAAAAAAAAAAAAAAAAATATATATATATATATATATATATTGAATGTATAACACTGAGTGGGAAGGCTTCTGTCAGAAAGGGGAATGCATCCTGTGGGCTCAGTGAAGAAGAGTTAAAGCACCATAAACTTTAGGGGTTCCATTTGTTGGTTTGATGGTAACAGAAATGATGAATGTTTTTCCATGAACATCTGAAAAAGCTTGTAACTCTCAGTGGACACCCTAATCCAGCCTTGTGTTTTATTCCCTTAATAAAACATATAAATGTGGGAAATGTCTAGGAGTTTCGGCCATCTAAGGTGGGCAGTCAGCCCCCGTGACGTAGACCCTCTTCTGTCATTTGTTCTGTGCGTGGACAGCTGTGTGGTCAGTCATGCAGTGGGACCTCACATAAGGCCCAGCAGCCGTGACACGCTGACACTTCTGAACGAAGCTGCTGGCGCTGGAAAGAGAAGAAAAAAAAGGAGGAAGAGGAGTGAAAGGGGAGAGAGAGAGATTCTTGTTTACTTTGCAAACTAAACTAGCAGCCATATGCCTTTTGGACCAAACTGACAAGGTGGGGATGTGTCCCTCTGGGCCGGGCATCCTCAACCCTAGGGAAACCAGAGAGGCAGAGAAGCTGAGAGGGATGAAGGTTCTCCTGGGCGGCCCAAGGCCCAGTCTGACTTCACAGACGTCTCTTGGCCAGCACTTGGCCACGTGGAGACCATCTTCGGCCACTGAGAAAAACCAACGTGATGGTCTCGGCCTGACCAAGATAGGACTGTACTTGCTGCCTGGAGGAGGCCTGCCTTTACTGTTTAGGAGAAACAGAAGAGCCCAGGGCACTGGAGGTTGAAATGGATCTAGGGAGAGGAGACTTTCAGAAGTGGGGGACAGGAGTGGGGGACAGGAGTGGTCTGAAATTTACATAATTTGGATAAAAAATGGTACATATTCAGCTTTAGCCTCTGTGTTAAGCCTTCAACTCAAGTCATCATGTGTTTACAAATGCTTTTCATTTTTATTTAATTTATTTATTTATTTATTTTTTGCGGTACGCAGGCCTCTCACTGTTGTGGCCTCTCCCGTTGCGGAGCACAGGCTCCGGACGCGCAGGCTCAGCGGCCGTGGCTCACGGGCCCAGCCGCCCCGCAGCACCTGGGATCTTCCCGGACCGGGGCACGAACCCGTGTCCCCTGCATCGGCAGGCGGACTCCCAACCACTGCGCCACCAGGGAAGCCCTACAAATGCTTTTTAACTGGAGAGGACAGGAATCATTGGAAAACAAAGAAGTAAGGAATGAAGGTAACTTGATGTCCACGTACTGGTGGAAGAATAACTTCTCCTGTCTAATCGAGACTGCTTAACACCAAAGATAGCCAGCATCACTCCATTATTGTGTAGCAAATACGTGACACCTGTTGTGGCCAAACATGCTCGTGAGGAAAGTCCTGACATCGTTGTTTATCTGAAGATGTAATGGAACTCTGCATACTTTACATCTGTGATTCCCAGAAAGCATCCCCTTGGAACATATGAGAAATGCAGATTCTCAGGTCTCTCCCTAGACCTACTGAATCAGAAACTCTGAAGGTGGCCCCAGCAATCTGTATTCTAACAAGCCTTCCAGGCAATTCTGAGGCACCCTAAAGTTCGAGAGCCTCTGCTCTGTGTTATGTCTTCCTTGTGGTGTCAAGTATTTAACTTTGACTTAAAAGTCAGAGTAAATCCATGAGTGATGGGTTTAAAATAGGGTTTGGGGGCTTCCCTGGTGGTGCAGTGGTTGAGAGTCCGCCTGCCGATGCAAGGGACACGGGTTCGTGCCCCGGTCCGGGAAGATCCCACATGCCGCGGAGCGGCTGGGCCCGTGAGCCATGGCCGCTGAGCCTGCGCGTCCGGAGCCTGTGCTCCGCAACGAGAGAGGCCACAACAGTGAGAGGCCCGCGTACCGCAATAAAATAAAATAAAATAAAATAGGGTTTGGAATATGGGAAATGAAGCTTGATAAATACGAAATCATCACTCCCAGCTCCTACTCAGTGCAAGACACTACATATATCAGCAGAGAGCCTATGAGAAGAGACAGATGAGAGGAAAGAGGAGGGGAACAGGCTTCATGGAACCTGGAGGGAGGTCTGTAGTGCTGTGCCAGGCCCACGAACATCTTGATCACTGACGGATAAAGCTGCTTGCCAACTGTAAAATTTACAGATTTAATTAAGTTCGTAGAAATCCCAAGCGTTTCACTGATAGTTCTGAGAAGACTGCAGCAAAACTGGGACGACGGCTTAAAGCTAATAGCACGTCATTTATCTGGGATAATGTACTGTGGTCAGGATCAAGCAGCCAACAGCACCGATGCAAATTAATTACGGTCTGTAGAGGCAATATACTCAGTGTAAAAGTCAGTAGTGTGAGGTGACCACCAGAGGAAGTTTCTGGTTCTTTTTTGGCTGCACCACACGGCTTGTGGGGTCTTAGTTCCCCAACCGGGGATTGAACCCGGGCCCTGGCAGTGAACGCTCAGAGTCCCAACTGCTAGACAACCAGGGAATTCCCAAGAAAGTCTTGTCTTTTCAGAGGAGTGTGGTAGACTGGAAAAATGCCCTCCGAAGATATCCACATCCTTATCTATGGAACCTGTGAATGCTACCTTACATGGGGAGAAGGGGCTTTGCAGGTGTGAGGGAGTTATGGGTCTTGAGATGCGGAGATGATCCGAAATTCTCCAGGTGGGCCCTAAATGCAATCAGATACATTCTTCTAAGAGGGAGGCAAAGGGAGAGTTGACTAAACACAAAAGGGACAGTGATGTGAAGACAGACAGGGATTTGAACGTGCTGGCCTTGAAGACTGGAGCAATGCAGCCACAAACCAAGGAACGCCGGCAGCCACCAGGAGCTACAACAGGCAAAAGATTCTCCCTTAGCGTCTCTGGACGGGGCACCATCCTGCCGACATCTTGATTTTGGCCCAGTGATACTGATTTTGGAATTCTGGCTTCCAGAACTGCGAGAGAATACATTTCTGTTGTTTCAAGGCACCATGTTTGTGGTAGTTTGTTACAGCAGCCACAGGGACCGAGAAGAGAGTTCCGTTCCATCTTTCCCTTGGCAGGACTGTGTTTGGTTCTGAGCACCGCACTTGGGAGACGTATCTACCAAAAGTACCATTAAGGGCTTCCCTGGTGGCGCGGTGGTTGAGAGTCCGCCTGCCGATGCAGGGGACACGGGTTCGTGCCTCGGTCCGGGAAGATCCCACATGCCGCGGGGTGGCTGGGCCCGTGAGCCATGGCCGCTGAGCCTGCGCGTCCGGAGCCTGTGCTCCGCAACGGGAGAGGCCACAGCAGTGAGAGGCCCGCGTACCGCAAAAAAAAAAAAAAAAAAAAAGTGGCATTAAGAGTTGTTCTGAACGGTCCCAAGAGGGAAAGTTAAGACCAACAGCTGTAAACTACAAGGGGACAAAGTTCAGCTTAACATAAGGAGGCGCCCTCTGGGCAAAGAGGGAATCAACAGCTTCAAAAGGTAGTGACTCCCCCATGACTGAAGGTATTCAAGCAGAGACTGAGCAGCATTTGTTAGGAATGTGAGTATCATAAAGGCAGCTCCAGCTCCAGAGTCAAGGTGAATTGGAGGGTAGATAAGTTCCCCTTGAACCGGGTGTGTGTGTGTGTGTGTGTGTGTGTGATTTTACAGCCCTCCTCTGCTCTCACTGGAGCGGAGACAGACAGGAAGAAGGCACAAACGGCTGTAAAAGTCTGAACGTGCAATGATTAAACCCAGGCACGGATGTGGCTTTGGAGATGGAAAGGAAGGAATGCATTTTGTAAAAGGTTTTGGAGGCTTAAGTAATCAGTCTTTGGCAGTAGCTTGAATTTGGAGAGAGAAGAGTATTTATTAGGCGTCTACTAAGAGCACCGACCCGGGAGCCGTGGGCAAAATAAATAAAGGATGGACGCTTATCCCCAGGAGAGAGGAGAGCCTAGGGGAAATAATTAGGGAATCGGGTTCAGTAACGAAGTTGCTGTGATGTGGGTGATGGTGTAGAATGGAACGAATCAGAGAAGGCTAGAGCCATCCGAGTTTGGGGTTTGGTTTCTGAGGAAGTGGGTGTTGAAAGGGGGAGGAGGGGAGTGGGGCTGGGCTTGGAACTGCAGTGCCAACAATGACAAAGATTGTGAAGATGCACAACACCATCCTTCAGTTGTTGTCACGTTCAATGTGAATGTGGTTGCAACGCCTCCAGAGAGGATCTTGGTGGCCTTGAAGTGGGAAAGCGCTTCTTAAACAAAACCTCCGAAGTGCAAAGCCTACAGCAAGCGCTGAATGGATTTGAATACATCAAAATTAAAGGATTTTAATCAGAGGAAGGACAAGGTCATCAGACAGATGACAGATTGGGAGAAGATACCTGCAATGTCACAACCGACTAGGGACCAGTATCTAGAATATGCAAGAACCCTGTGAATCCACAAAAGGGGTCGAAGTCCCCTCTCCTCAATGAGCAAAGGATCAGAAGAGGCAAGTCACAGAAGAGGAAACCATTCCGAAGAACAGGCATGTGAAGAGGTGCTCAAACTTACTAGTAGTTAGAAAAATACAAATTAAAGTAACAGTGGGGTATCACTTACACCCATTTGGCCAAAATTGGGAAGCTGGGTATTGCCAGGTGGTGGCCAGGATGTGGGAACGCTGAAATTCCCGGGCTCTGCGGGAGGCTTGTAGAACAATGCAGCCATTCCCCAGAGCAGCACTTAAGTCAAAGTCAATATACGGATCTGTAACCCAACACCACCACCCCACGCGTGTACCCTAGGAACATTCTCCTCTATGTCCTAAGGGCCAGGCGGGAAGATGCTTACTGCAGTTCTGTTTGTGGCTGGGGGGTGGGGGGTGCGTCCATCTATGGGCGGGGGGATGGGAACAAGCGGAGAAGAAGACGCTCTCTGAAATACTCTGGCGGGGTCGGAAGGAACGGAGGAAATGAACAGAACTTTGAAAACAGTGTGTGTCCGGAAGTGAGAAATAAGGAGAGCTGCCAGATATTTGCGTACATTTCATAGTACGTGCATATGAAACAGCACGGGTTTGACGATCACATTAGGGTGGTTGCCTGGAGGGGAACGGGAAAGGAAGTGGGAAATGAAAACCAAAAAAATAAACGCATGCGTGCATGCCTGGATGCATGAAGGAGTGAGGTGGGGCTGTGCAGGAACCAGGGATAAAGTGCAGTATCACCCGAGGACCGTCATTACCCCAACCCTCCGCTTCTGAGATCAAAATGATAACTCTTAGGCATTATATCAATTACTAGTACAATTCTAGACCTGAATAGTAAACAGATGACTTCTGAGATGGGCTGTAAAGTTGAAGTCATGACACACACAAAATATTTTTTAATGTAGACAGCAACCAAACTAGTAGATCAAGGAATGTCGTTTAGACATGACATTGCATTTTTCCGCAAAACGTTGGCATGGTCTCTGTCAAAGGAGCAAAGAAAGGTGGCCAGGATAAGAAGTCCCGGGTATGTTGTTTGCAGTTAAGCAACTAAATCCAATAACGCTTGGTTAATAATTTAATTCTGCCTAGAGCTGTGATTCTTAAAAGTTTTCAGGTTTGTAGTTTTCGAGACTCTTATCAAAGTGTTGGCTCCTCTTCCCAGAAAAATACACACAGGCATTTACAAAATTATGTGTTCAAAATTGGGAGTGGGGTCAGTGTGAGCCCTTGGAGCCATGGGTCTCAGGCTAAGAACCAAGTTCAAGGACCAAGTTTGTAGCCAGTGACAGTAACCATTGAGACTTGAATAGGAATCTCTAAGGGTGACACGTGTGGTTTTAAAAATGTCCCCAGGTTGTCTTGATATGTAGCCATAGCTAAAGTAGTAGATCAAACCTGCTGACCAACGGAATCACCCAACGACCTTTTGTAAAGAGATTTTCAGGCCTCATCACCAAAGGATTCTGCTATATTAGGGCCTAGGAGTCTGTGTGTTTCTACTTTTCCCCAAGTTGATACAAGGGTAGGACCTAAGCTGGGCCAATCACAGCCCTTCCTTGGGATGTTTCTAATTATAAGCAGTGTGGGAGATGCAATCTATAATCAGCCTCAGAGACTTGCCTTTGCTGGGAACTCCTGGGGGAGCATGTATCCTTCACTTACTAGCTCTGTCTGTGATCTCGGGCATCCCTACTTAACTTCTCTGCTTGGACGTGGTTAGTAGTGAATTTGAGAGAAAAGCAAAGTAACTCAGAGGGAAGAGTTCAGCAAACTAAATGTTTGTTACAGAGACTTGGCACTGAGGAGGAACTCAACACATGGTGTTACTACACTGTATCTTACTTTTACCATTATTTGATCATTATAAAATTATATAAAGTGATATAAATACAAGCCTCTGGGGAAAGATAAGCGCCCTCTTCAAATGTTTAAAGGGATAGTGATGAGAGAGGGATTAGACCCATTTAGAGAATCACCAGAAAGCAGACCACCTGGACCCAAAGGATGAGCGTTACAGGAAGCAGGGTTCACACAATATATCCAGCACAATATATCCGGCTCTCTCAAGAGGTAAGGAGAGGGCTTCTCTGGTGGCGCAGTGGTTGAGAGTCCGCCTGCCGATGCAGGGGACACGGGTTCATGCCCCGGTCCGGGAAGATCCCACATGCCGCCGAGTGGCTGGGCCCGTGAGCCATGGCCGCTGAGCCTGCGCGTCCGGAGCCTGGGCTCCACAACGGGAGAGGCCACAACAGTGAGAGGCCCGCGTACCACAAAGTAAGGAGAGAAAAAGGTGGAAAGGCGCTCCCACCCCTGGAAGTGTTTAAGCGGAGGTTGACTGAGGAATCTCTGTCCACATGACAATTTAGAAAAGTAGGAGTAGCCTTGGATGTCTCTTCTAGTTCATAACTTCAGACGTGTTAACCACCTCTAGAATCCTGGGCTGCTGGGAGTTAACTCTCATTGGGCTTCGACACTGCCTTTTGAGTGTTTGCTCAAATCGCAATTTGAGTGTCACTGCTCCCAGACTCTCCCAGCGGACAGAGCTGGCGAAGGTAGGTATAGATACAGATGTAGACAGAGATGTAGATGTCAGTGTAGATGGATACATACACAGCTATATTTATCTCTATCTATTGAAAAACGGGTCCAGACAAATACCTCTAATTCCAGTCTAACTAGGGATTCTCCTTTTCTCCCTCAGTGACAGTGACAAACTTCCTCCTCATCGCCCTTAATATATTCACTTATGTGGCCAATCCCCCTGTGCGTGGCCCACCTCCTGCCTCCACCATCACCCCCTCCTCCCCCCGCTAGGGCTCTGACCCCCCAACTTTGCCAGCACGCTGCCCCTCCCCCTCGAGGATTTACCTACTTGAGTTGTCTGCTCGGAAGCTAACAGAGACCTTAAAACTATAAATAGCTGGAAGAACATTCAACGTATTTTTACTTTACCTCCTATTTTAAAACCACAGTTCCTCCCACCTCTGTGCATAAGATGATGAGAAATCCGCCACCTCCGCTCGCACGCCTACAGATCGGCACAGAACCTACACACAGCAGGTAAGCCCAGGGCAGGTAACCCTGCATCGCCAACGCCGACGGCCTCGGAGCCCCAGCTTCATGTCCTTGTGCCTCCTGGACGTCCCCGCACGGAAGCTTCATCAGCACCCGGACAGAACACGGCCGAGCAGACCTTCAGTCCCCGACCTGTCCTTCCACGACCTCGTCGGCTTGGGACCGGAACCCCCTCCACTCAGTTACTCTGCAAACCCAGAAGTTATTCTTGGTTCTCCTCGTTCCCCAGTACCCACCTCCACACCTAACACGGAGACCCTTCCTCCCGAACGCAGCCCAAATCCGTCCCTTTCCGTCCACTCCACACCCATCACCCTGACCTGTCGCCTCCACCAGCCCTTGAACTATCCCAGCGACTCCCCACTGGTCTCCTGGCACCGCGTCCTCCCTGGTGGGTGGTACTGCCATCCTACTGTCGCCGTCGCCACCCCTCCTGCCCCATCAGCTTCGGCCGGTGCGCCTGTCCGTGTGATGGGATGTGAGCAGGGCTGGCCTCCACCTCTGGCTGCTGGTGTCAGCTGCAGGCGACGGTCCCTGTGTCCCCGCACCACCTGGTCCTGGTGAGAAGGCGCGGGGGCAGGGCAGTGGCCTCCGGAAACGTGAGCTGCAACTAAATGTTGCCATCGGAAGCGTAGGCAATTTGGCGGGGGCGTATCTTACCGCGGGAAAGCTTACTAATAAGTCCTGGGCAGTCTATTCTGTGAGCAGCCGTAAGTCATCCTTCAAAAAAATAAAAATAAATAAATATGGGACTTCCCTGGCGGTCCAGTGATTAAGACTCCGTGCTTCCACTGCAAGGGGCGCGGGTTCGATCCCTGGGCAGGGAAGTTCCACATGCCGCGCGGTGGGGCGAAACACAAAAGAATCACTCCCAGTGACTTCACCCAGTCCCTGCACTGTCCAGTGGCGCCCCGAGTCCCGTAGGGGAAACACCCAGCCCCTGAGGCTGCTCTGCAAAGGCCCCGAGCTCTGGGCCTCCTTTCCCACGTGGTTACAGTGAGCTGCCCCCGGGGCCCCGCCGCTGGTCAGCTGTAATCGCAGGACTCCTGTCACTCATCTTCCCGAGCAGGAAACTCGCCTGCTTCTCCGTTCACTGATGGGATGGTACCAGCCATGCCAGGCAGTGGGGAACACACACTCCATAAATACTCATTCCTTACTTCTCGTGCACTCTTCAGCAGTGCGTTAACTTGGTCCCGCAAAGAAACGCTTTTCTGCCTTCTGTAAATTAATGCCAGTAGCCGACAGCCTTGGAGGGTTATTTGGCTCCAAGCTGTGGATCGGGTGTGTGTTGCACGTCTAACAGTGCTCTGTTGCCAGTTGCTTCTACCACCTCAGGTTCCAGCATCAGGCTGTAGTGTGCCCTGTACACACACAGCTTGGAAAAGCTCTGTGGGATAGGTGCAAGGTGTTGGCTGGACATGAGTCATTGTCATAGGTGTGGCAAGGATTAAGTCGGAGCCAAGCGAGGCTACAGACAGAACACTCAAAACAACTTTTGAAAGCACGCGGAAATGCATCTTGCTCTCGAGCCTGTGGGCTATGACGAACAGTGTTCCCAGAGCTCAAGAACTGTAAGGATATGAGATATCAATATATATATATATATTTGGCTGCACATGGCTTGTGAGATCTTAGTTCCCCGGTCAGGGATTGAACCCGAGCACTCGGCAGTGGAATCGTGGAGTCCTAACCGCTGGACCACCAGGGAGTTCCCAGGACCTGATACATATGTAAAAATTCTAATCTTACATTAAAAAAAAATTTTGGTAGCATCAAGGCTAGGAATGTAAATAACTTTGCTGAAATGTTTTATGGATTATTCTAAAAATTAATTACGTAAAGTTTTTTTTTTTTTCAATTAAAAAGCTCAGGGAGAAAACCTGGATTCTTCTGATTCTTTTTTTTTTTTTTCCTAGGCTCTTACACATAATTATGGGACGTGTGAGCTGCGAGGAACTGTAGAAACCATTCACTCCAATCCCTTCCTGTTGTAGTGAGCGAACTGGGACCTGGAGACGTTACGATGTGGTCAGAGGCACTTGGCGAGTTAAAAGGAACCCGATTTCTTGGTGTCTTTAATCAGAGCCTCTCAGGTTAGGACTTTAAGGACCAAATGAGTCCAACTCCCCTGCCAGAAAATGTGTGTCTCTTTTACAACCTGACCATCCTCTGTGCTTGAGTCTGTCTAGTCTGGCAGCCCTCAAGGGGGCCTGTCCATCGTTAAGGAGTTCTGAGTGTTAAAAAAATGCTTGTTATTGATCAGGGTATGATCTCACGTGACTCCCACCTGTATTGACCTGATGCTGGAACTCGAGAATTCAGAATCTAGAGTTTCTGAGTCCACTCTTGGCTCTGGACTACATGCAAACTACACATGTAGTTTGCCTGTACATTGCCGGATGCCTGTACATTTCCCTGTGGATAATGACCACCGAAAATAATATCACGGCTTGGGCTTATCCCTAGTTTCTGCTCTGGATGAAATTTTTCTAAACCTGGGCAGAGGGTTCAGCCCTGGAGGAGACCCCTCTGCCCTGGGCATCAATGCCGCTTTCACGGGTGTCGTGGTCAGGCTCGCGGCTCTGACGGTGCTCCCTGGGGGGTCTCTTCCTGTGCGGCCACCAGCTAGGAATCCACCCAGCCCATAAATCACAGCCAGCAAAGTGCTACAAAACCTGCCCAGAGCTCCTGTGCTGCATTCAAGCCAAGAACACCTTGTGCAGGTCTTGAATCAGAACCTACCAGGTGCTGAAGGCTAGCTGGCCTTTTCTGGGCAGACAGTGGAGGAGCCAGAGTTTACACAGGGGTCCTAGCCAGCTGTCAGGTGGTGGAGAAGCAAAGCCAGGTGGAAGGGCACAGAATAACGGGGAGAAGGAAAGTCGTCAAGTACACTGCATCTTAAAGAAGTCAGTAAGAGGTACCATTTGTTAATTACTGGATGTCAGCCTCTATGCTAAACATCTATGTATGTTATCTCATTAAATTGCAATTAACTTCACTATACATAGTGAGGAAGTGGTTGTCATTCTATTTTGCAGAGAGGAAACGGAGGCACGGGGGAGGTGGGATTATTAGTAAAAGTCCTTCCTTAATAAACAGCAGAGAGAGGATTCAAACCTAGATTCTCCAAATTGAGACTCTGAACCCCTACCTCATTTGCCTCCTTCCTGTACAGACCCTCCCTGAAGCCAAGGGAAGGTGCCCCACCCCCCAGACACCTTGGCCTGGAAGCACCCAGATCTTCAGCGTCTGGCTGTCTCCCACCCCCAGCCTGAGTGTCAGATGTTGCTGCAGGATTCAGTTTTTTGAGCGAAACGCCAAGTCACATGGCAGACCTAATTCATTTCCTCTCTCAACGCTTTACCTTCCCCAGAAACCAAGCGGCCAGTCAGCGGTCAGAAAGGCCATTCTCTTCAGTAGAACGAGAGATCTGATGGAAGACTCCAGTCGCATCCGGAGCCTCTAGGTACTTCAAGGGCTTCCAGTACGAAAGCTTCCGGAGGCCTCCTCCGAGCAAACCCCTGAAGCGGTAGCAATTACGGTGGGGCTGCTCCCAGCTGAAATCCGACCAAACTTCCTGAACACGGATAACCAGAGACTGGGGCCCAAAGCGACGCCAGTCCATCCAGGGAAGCTGCAGCGGCCCCAACTGCCTGAGGGGCAAGACTCTGCATTCCGAAGCTGGCCGATGCTCAGGGCAAGCCTGTTCTTACCCTGCTAAGGATCCCCAGCCTCGCTCCTCCTGGCCAGCAGGGGCAGGCGGGGTCTGAAGGCTGCCTCACAGCACGCACGGCACGCACGGCACGCACGGCCTTTACAAGGTCCTTTACGAGTGCCACTCGCTATCTGACACACACTCCCCCTTCCCCGCTTTCACACTCCGCGACTGCCAAGGTCTTCCTTGATCTGAGCCTGAGCACACGCCGCTCCCTCTACCTGGAACGAACTCCTGCTTATTCTTCAAGACACAGCTCAAAGGTCCCATCTTCTCCAGAACCTTCCCTGATCCCCAAGTGATATTTCCTCTTATGTATCACCTGGTCAATTATTTGAACATCTGTCATGCTAAAGAATGTCCTGGACTCTTATTACGCATTTGTGTACGTCTTCTCTGTCAGACCCCAAACTTCTCATAGCCGTTGTCATAGTAACAACAGCACTAGCTCTACCTGGTATGGCATGTCATCTGGTAGGACACTGCCATGATTATCAGTAAAGAATCACCATATCTATTCAATAGGTGTCAGGTTCTCCCCAACATCTCACTTTGCTTATACGAATGGTCCTTACTTCCTGTCCTGGAATCTTAAGTCCATAGGGCTTGTTGGTGTGACTCCCCACCTGGTCCTGCAATTTGATCAGCCCTGCAGTTTTCACTTTTCTCCTTTCTAACCATTCCCTTCTCCTCCAGGCTGTGGGTCCATATTCATGAACTTGTCATTTGGCTCTCGTGTCCTGTTTGATCTCACTTCCAGTGTTTGATGACCATTTCTGCATCTCTTAGACTTGTTATACACAAGTCAGCCATTTTTAATTGCCTAAAACTTTTAAACCTTGGATTAAATAAAATCTAGAAATGCATACGATTCTTCCAAAGAATTGCTCATAGTTACTATACAGTGATATCAAAAGTTTAATCATCACCGATGCGGTCACCACTGCTTGAATGTTACTGGCTAGTGTGGTCACAGCACCTCACACCCAGTGGTCCTGGGGACACGACCTAGAGTCATTGGTGCAGGCAGGTATTGAAATTGGTATCCAGTTCCGTAGAGAGATGAAGGCATGGCATGCAGAGGTGGTGATGACACCTACAGGGTCCTCGCCACGTGCTCCCAGCTCCACCTAAGAGCTTTATATGCTCAAGAGCTGCTGAGCCTTGTAATAACTTCCGAGGAAGCTGTCAGGACAAGAAAGTCAGAGGGGCTGTCTTTCCCCTCCCTTTACCCTAGAGCCCAACATGGTGTTTCTTCAACAACAGATCATCCCTATACATGTTAGGAGGATTAATGATCGGGTAAGAGTAAATGAACGGAGGGCAGCCTCATCCATGTCACCAAGACATGGCCACCTCAGGAACTAATGGAAACATCGTGTCCACTGGGATATAAGAAACCTGGATCGGAGCTCCGGAACTGCGCACGAGGAATAAAATAACTCAAGGAGGCCCTCAGGCCATGCCAAGGGCTCTGCCGCGTGGGCCCAAACCAAGAGCAGACTCTTACCAGAAGACTAAAGTTTAACCAAACATACGCACAAATAGGGACGCCCACGCCTTTCTGTCGAATACCAGTGATTAAGAAACACATTCACTTGTGTGTTAAAGAAGAAATATGCCCATCCCTCCCAGGGGATAATTATTTGGCTGTTACACTGAAATAAATGTTCAGTTCTAAAAATTCACAATCCTGGTGCTGAGTTTGAGTTTTGAGAGTTTAATGATTACTTTCTATTTCCTTTCCTATAACTATCAACCTTTTTCTTGTCTTCTGAGATGAAATTATATCCAACACACATTGTCAACTTTCAACGGGCATTCAGTGTCAACAGTTGGACCTGGCAGGAGGAACGGCACTAGGAAAGAAAATGAGTAAAAGAGGAAAAGGGTGAGGGAAAACCGCAGTTTTTAAACCTTTTAACAATTGCCTGCAATCTACCAGGCCTGCGTCTCCCTTTGGTGGGAGGAGTTGGGGGCGGGGGAGCAGAGAGGGGGCGGTCCTAGTTCTCTCAGCCCGTGTGTGGTATTACCAAATGTGACCAGCAGAGGGCGGCTTCTCCTTGTTTAAGGCAGAAAGCTGGGCACCTGGAGATTCTCTTCTCCCCGAAGGATGCAGGTTTAAAGGAGCTTGCATAAGCAGAGATCTTCCCACCACGAATTGTAAATACATCTCCTCTTAGCCTTTGCCTCTGTTGAAAGGGCAAGAAAGGGCGGGCGAAGAAACAAACCTGTTGGCAAGGTCGTCAGCCCGCACGCACACGTGTTCATTCATCATCCAGCTCTGGCTGAATAAGGGTTTGGAGGTGGGGCTGGGTGTGAGGACGGCGAAGCGGGACGAGACCCACACTGCCTGGAAGGCGTTCAGTCTTCGAGAAGGGGTCCGAGGTCCATGGACGAGCAAGGGGAGCCCAGAGGCCGGCCAGACAGCCCCGGGGAGGCGGGGGCACGCGTACCCACCCCTCCTTGGGTGAGCCGTGCAGGGGCAAGACCCCCGTGGTCTCTCCTCCCAGGTCCCCAGAGCAGCCTCCCCTCCCATCCCTTCCCCTATATTTCTGCTTCTCCCTGACCAACCCTCACCCCATGTCCTCTCTGCCATCAGAACCTTTAATAGAACCTTTTTAATAGAACAGTGGGTGGGGTTTCTTGGGTACCTTTCCCTCCTCTGCCCTCCTGTCCCGTAGCTTCCTTCCCACCCGGAGGTGTTGGCCATCCACTCCTGACACAGGTCGGCACCTCGTGCATGGCTGTCACCAGTCCAGGCCACAGCCCAGCCACGAGGGGAGCTCTCCCACTTGCAGAGTGGGGCATCTGAGTCCAGAAAATATCCCTGGACAACTGGAACTATTGTAACCTAAGAGGTCCACTAACTCCTCAGATCACCAGGCTGTAAGTGATGTGATTATACCCAGACTTTTTTTGGCCTCAGATCCTGGGCCCATCTCATCACACGATTCCATCTCTGGTGGGTTATTTATTCAATGTTTTAGGTTGACTTGTCCTCTTTTACATAAACAAATAAAGGGAAAGTGGGAGAAAATAGGAAGTAGTACCAAGGTTATTAGGAAGCCAGAAATCTAAAACTAGCTTCTGTAAAGAGCAGCAGACTCAACTGTGGTTTCTCTTTATCTTGAAGACGCCACAGCTAATGACCAACACAGGCCTGCTTCATCTAGGCGGTAACTAGCCACCGGACACCGGCGGCCTGGTAACCAGGATCACAGCCTCCTGAAGGACAGGGGGCCTGCTGGCAGCAGGGGGTCAGAGCAGGGTGCCTAGAGCAGCATCCTGGGCTTCTCTGGGGACCTCAGCTTGCTCAGCATCAGCAGAGAGGGGTGGGACAAAGGTCAACCAGCGAGGATATTGTGAAGTAGTGATCACAAATACTTCAGTTGTCAGCCTAGGAAGCCAGTCACTGCCTCCCCCTCCCCCCTTCATATCTTATAAAAATGGGGGAAAATTCCGTGGCACCTCTAGGTGACATCGGTGCTGAGTGCTTTACTTGTATCATGTTATTGAATAGTCACAACTCTGTAAGGTACCCCATCTTACAGCCAAGGAAACAAAGGCTTTAAGAGGTTAAGTAACTTCCCAAGACTTGCATGGCTAGTAAGCTGCAGAAGCTGGATTTAAACCCAGGTTTAACCGTCTTTCCGCCGTGGTCTGCACTGCTATGCTCGGCTGCTTCAGCTATGAAACCGTGATTCGGTAAAAACAAGTGTGAACTCGGTCAAGCAGAAACAGCGTCCTAATCTGGAGGGCTCTCAAACCTTAAAGCAGCTCCTGAAGGAAGACAACCGACCTTAAGACATTGTTTAGCTCCCTGGGATAAGACGGGCTGCACTGCACATGCCCTTGCAACTGAGCAACGCCCATCAACAAAGGTTTAATTGAGCACCTACTCTGTGCGGGCAACAGCAGTGCACAAGACCAAGTCCTTACTCTGACGAACTCGTGTTCTAGGAGCACAGCAGCTAGTGAGTTGGTGAATGAATGTGCAAGATAAATCCAGGAAGTAAGAACTGCTGTGACAAGAGGGCAATGTGACAGAGAACCTGGGGGGCAGCGGGGGGCAACCTGGGCGGGGGTGGGTGCAGCACAAGCTTTCCAGGGTTGTGATTTGCAGCTGAATCTCAATTCATTGTTCAGAGCATCACTCAGGAAGGATCAGCTGTTTACCTTCTGGGGTAGGTCCTTTCCGGCCAAGGGACCGGCAGAGACGCCCAGGTGGAAGCAGGCTTGAAACTGGCGGGGGGCAAAGTGATCCACTTAGTGTTTTTAGGAGGCCACTCTGGCTGCTGTCCGGAGAATGGGCCGCAGAGGCCGGAGAGGACCAGAGACCGTGGTCCAGTGCACATCAGTGGGCCAGGCCAGAGAGGACGGGGCCTGCCCTCAGAGGCCAGAGCATCGGAGGAGACGCTACCCACCACGCAAGCTCCCGCAGACAGGGGGTTCCACTCCAGTCCCCGGGAGAGAATCGAGGACCACTTCCGGCCCCGCCGCCCACGGGGAGATTGACGAGCCCACCGGGAAGAAGGGGCGGTGGCCCTCACAGCTTCCTCCCTCGCCCTCCCCCCTTCCCGGCGGCCCCTTGGGAGCCGTCGGTCCTCAGAGAGGACACGTTCTGCTCGGCTCGCCTCCTCCAGGCTCTGCCCGAGCCGCGGGTGTGGGTGGGGTGGTGAGAACTGGGGAGAGAAGCTGGTCCAGGCCCTTCTCCAGCCCAGCCTCGGGCTCCAGCTGATGGTCTGGCCCCTGGAGGGCTAGGGGGACTGTCATGGATGGGCCCTAAACGCTCCCCAGAATCGGCGCATTTGGGAACGAGCTTGGAGGGAGAGCCATCCAGGGGACTTGCTGGTTGATTCTGGTGGCGCAGGATGAGGGATGGGGTCAGGGGGAGGGGTTTAAGGATGCCTCCGAGGGTTTTGGTCCAAACAAGATGATGACAAGACGACCATTTCCTGAGACAAGGAAACTTCAAGAGTTCTGTTTATTTAAGTTTGCACCAGTCCGTCCACCTCCAAGTGGCAAAGTCAAGTAGGCAGTGGGAGGAAACAGGGAGAGATTGCTGAGGACTAAGGCTGTCCCCTGCCACCCCCCACCCGACTCACCTTTCTACCCTCAGCCCTCACTCCCCTGGGACAGCAATGAGATAATCCAAGGGTGTGGGCCAACCCCAGACTGCTTTCTCCTGGAAGCTTAATTAAAAAGTAATTTTTCTTAAAAAGCCATGGGCTCAGTTATAAAAGAACTGCCCCGACAGGGGAGACGCTGAGCCCAGCAAAGGCTGGCTACGTTATAAGGCGTCTTTTTCCTGCTGCTTTGTGTGGGGCCCCTCCCTTAAGGAAGTAGTAATAAAGCCAGGTGACATGAACAGTGAGCCTTTGCAATGAATCAGGCCCTGAGGCAAGCACTTCACATGTTTCATCCTTTCAACGACCCTGGGCGGTGGGTAAATACCCTTGTCCCCATTTTCAGATGGGGTAAGCGAGGTTTGGAGATTTTAGTGAGTGAGTAACCCAACATCTCACAGGTAATACTAATAATAATAATAAGGGACAGAGGTGATATTCAAACCCAAGCCGGCTGACCCTAGCATGGAGCACCCATGGGCCTCTGGAGCAGCCCGAGAAGACAGCCTAGGAAGAACCAGGCCTTTGCCTCAACGTCTGTTCCCAGCCTGTCCTTCTCAGCTGAGGCAACCCCACCACTGCCATCAGCACACAGAGAAATCAGTTTTCCACATGCAGGTTCTCAGCTACCGCTCGCTGCTGGATCCCTTCTCTCCTGAACCAGGCTCTTCCTTTGTACGTCGCTGCTTCTCCCTGCTTCCTCCAGGCTGGACCTTCTTGGTCTCCTTTGCTCCCTGCTCTCACTCAAAGTGCTCCCCCACTCTTGACATCTTCCAAGGATCAGACCTGGCGTGTCTTCATCTCACTCTGCACACCCCTCCCCTGTGTTCTGTGTGCCCCTAAATCTGTGACAAGACACTGTGCCCAGACAATGTGGCCACACTGTCTCCCAGGCCAGGCGGTCCTGGCTGCTTCCCTCATTCAGCCCCGTCCATGGCTCCAGGAGGTGTGGAGAAGCTGGGAAGGCAGTGAGTGGAAGACCAAGAGGGTGCCTGCAGGGCCCTGGGCGTTGCTGCAGCCACGGTTTCCCTGACCCAGTCCTCCTGGAGCGCAAGCAGGAGATGACGTAAAGACCACGTGTGGGGAGGGGAAGCTGGGGATCCAAGCAGAATCCGTAATCTGGCTCTGTCTCGTACTAGCTGATGACCTGATTCAGGTCACAGGCTGTCTCTGAGCCTCAGCTTTCCCCATCTGTACAATGGGACCAACTATGTTTGTAGCCCTACTGGGAGATCAGTGATGGAGAATGTGAAGACAGTGCCGCGCCGATCTCAGGCCCTCAGAGAGTGAATTCTGGAACAAGGCATCTGGATTCTGCTTCCAGTAAGTTATTTAACGCATTTAAACCTGGTTTACTCAAATGTAGAAAGACAATAGCAACAGTACCTACCTCACAGGGCTGCTGTGAGGATTGAATAAAATGATGCATACGAACAGCTTAGCATTGAACCCGGCAATAAGATTTAGCTGTTATCACCATAATCATTTTTTTAAATTACTGAAAGGCCTAGAAGCAATGACATCTCAATAGCAATAAACACACTAGCACCCACGTTTTATTTTCTAAATACCATTCCTACTAAAAGAGGCCAGAGCTCCTTAGAGAAATAGCCAGGTCCAGGTTGGGAGCAAGAAAAATCCCAGGTGAGCCTAGAACATTAATCAGGGCTTGGCTAAGGGGCAAGTGTCAAAAGTACAACAGAAGGGGTCTTCCCTGGTGGCGCAGTGGTTAAGAGTCCGCCTGCCGATGCAAGGGACACGGGTTTGTGCCCCGGTCCGGGAGGATCCCACATGCCGCGGAGCGGCTGGGCCCGTGAACCATGGCCACTGAGCCTGCGCGTCCGGAGCCTGTGCTCCGCAACGGGAGAGGCCACAACGGTGAGAGGCCTGGGTACCGCAAAAAAAAAAAAAAAAAAAAAAAAAGTACAACAGGAGCCAACCTGAAGGAGCTCCCACTGACCAAATTTGGGACAATGAGGTCATCAAAATCAATAACAATGGCAATTGATTATAACACATTGAATTAAAAACTTATAATCCATAGTGACACCAAAAACAAATCGAAGGGATTGAATTTTGCAACCCACCAATGTAGTAAGTAACTCAGGCAAGGATCACCAATGGATCAATGGATGCTAAGACCATTGATGAAGTTTGCTGGGGAACAGAATATTCCCATGATCTTAAAGTAACACCCGGCAAGCTTCTCATTAACTACAGAATGTAAAAGGTGCCTTTTCTGTGGAAAGATCTGGCTGTCATTACTTGTTATTAAAGTTAGCATTACCAGTAATGGGGTTAGGATCGTTGAAACAGCCTCCCAGGGTGTTTCTCTGGGAAGAGACAGAGAGATGGCAAATGTGGCAAAATGTCAGTTGGTGAATCCAGGTGAAGGATATATTCGTTGTACTATTCTTTCAAATTTTCTGTAGGTTTAACATCTTTCAAAAGAAAATGTGTGTGTGAGTATGTGATGGAAATGGAGGGGGGTCGGGGGGGAGCATTGGCATGGGGTGAGATTTGGGGCTGTGTTGGCCTTGAGTCTTCCTCAACTTTGTCCCAAGCACAAGGCTCAGCTCCGGCTGCTTGAAGCTTGATGCTTTAAGAGAGGCAAGAATTTCAACACAGGAGAGCTCAAGCACGGCATCTTAGTAGAAGGAGGGAATCCTTCCTCGCGGTCCATAGGGAGATGGGAGCAGAACGAGAGCTCTCTGGGCTCAAGGACCAGGAGGAGATGAAAGGTGAGGCCTGGCAGATGTGTAGGAGCTGGTGCAGAAGACGTGGCATTCGTTCAGCCTTCTGATGTGACGGCCCTGGGGCTGGAGACGTTCGCATCATCCCAGCGGGAGTCAACACCCTCCCCTTCTCTTTCCTCTTCTTTTTCTCACTCTGCACATCTCTCAACTCAGCTACCGCTGCTGGATCCTCCCTCTCCTGAACCAGGCGCTTCCGTTGTACGTCTCTGCTTTTCCCGTCTTCCTCTAGGCTTCCCCTTCTCAGTCTCCTTTGCTCACTGCTCCTCAAACTGCTCCTCCAATCCGGACGTGTTCCAAGGATCAGACCTGGGGTGTCTTAGTCGCACTCTGCACACTCCGCCCTGTGTGTTCTGTCTGCCCCTAAATCTGTGTCCTTCTCCCCAGTCGGTGGCCCAGTATCCAGGCACGAGCTCTCCGCTCTCTGCTGGACACCTCCATGTGCACAGCCTCCAGTCACCTGAAACCGGACAGACCCCCAAATCAATGAGGCGTGTTGCCCATACCCCAAACCCACTCTTCTCCTCTGTATCTTTTCCGGGTTCATGGTGACTCTCTCTCCATTCTTCTGAAATCTAGGCAACCTCCTGACTTCACCACACCCATCCCCTGAATCCCATCAGCCACCCGGATCCTGCAGATTCGACCTTCTGAGTACATCTCGCATCCACCCGTTCCTTCCACGCTCACTGCCTTTGCGCAGATCTCACCAGTTTCCCTACGGATTAACTGACAGGATGTTCGATCCGTCGCCAGGTTTTCAGTCTTGCTTCCTCCGGAACAGCTCCCATGCTGCCCACACAGCAATCTGAGGTACAAACCTGACCCTGTCACTTTGCTGTGGAGCATGAAGCCCTACTATAATTAGCCTCGGGTTCTGGTATTTCCCTCCTTCTGGTCTTAGTGGACTATTCTCAGAACCCCAACGTGATGCTGTGATTTATAATAAGAAATATATATTTGGTCTCAGTCTCTCAGGTTACCTTGTCCCCACTTTCCTGGCAGAGTTCTTCAACGCTGGGAATTTCCTAAGTGTTGAGAGAGATAAAGGTGGTTTTTGTTATGCTAATGAGGTGAGTTTTGGAAAGCCCCTAAGGGATGGGGGCTCCTCAGCAGAAGAACCAACCACAGGATTAGAGGGGTGGAAATTTCAGTCCCACCCCCAGACCTCCCTGGAGGAGAGAGGGGCTGGAGGTGGAATCCATCACCCACAGCCAATGACGTAGTCAATCCTGCCCACGTAATGAAGCCCCCATAAAAACCCAAAAGGAAGGAGTTTGTTTGCAGAGCTTCCAAGTTGGGGGGCGTATCCACGAGCTGCCATGCTAGGCCCCAAACTCCACGGGGACCAAAGCTCCTTTGAGGGAAACCTCACCTGTGTATCTCTTCATCTGGCTGTTGACACTTATCCTTTGTAATAAACCAGCAGTCTAGTGAGTAAGCTGGTTTCCTGAGTTCTGCGAGCCCTTCTAGAAAATTAATCGAACCGCAGATGGGGGTCGGGAGAATCTCTGATTTACAGTCAGTTGGTCAGAAGCACAGGGCTAGTGAATGGCGATTGAAGTGGAGGGTCTTGTAGGGCTGAGCCCTTGACTCATAGCATCTGATGCTCCCCGTGGGTAGAGAGTTTCAGAATCGGGTTGAATTGTGGGATACCCAGCTGGTGTCGGAGAGCTGTCTGGTGCAGGGAAACCCTCTACGCTGGACCTGGTGTCGGGATTTCACCCAGACGCCCCTTGCTGGTTCCCACCTCTAGGCTCTACCCCGGTTTCCCTCCGTCTGCGGTGCTCACCCCTTGAAGGACGCCTGACGTCCTGCCAGACTCAGCACTGACCGCAGAATCCCTTTCAGGGCTCCCACAGCAACTCGGATGTGAGTCTAGCACCTCGGGTTGTGCACTGTGTTCTAAGAATTCACTTCTACACGTGTGTCCCGCTGGGCTCGCGAGAGGTAGGGCCAACGTCTTACTCCCCGTATCTCCCCAATGCAGTCATTGCGCTTGACCTTGTCAGTATCTGACTGTTCCAAGAAATCAATCTGAGAAAACCTTGGAGTCACGAAACATTTAGAACTGGAAGGGGATCCACAGGACACCTAGTCAGACACCCTCATTTTCACCTGAAGAAGCTGAGGATCAGAGGTAGGTGGCTGGCGTACTGTTGCTAGAACTGAGATTTATGTTTCCCTTTAGTCCGTGTGAAATCAGGTGTGTAGATGAATAAAAGAACGTGCGTGTGGGTGTGAGGGGGACTCCAGGCGCCCGCATGCCATACCCGGGAACGTCTCCCAGTTTTGGAGATCCTTGAATTACAAAAGATATGCAGGTACACCGCGTAGCCTCATTAGCGTCCTAACGGCATTCAGGACTCTGACTCCTGGCCTGGCCTGATTTCTCTCACACCCTCCCTCCCAGCACAAGTTTGGCTCATGTGAGGGATGAATCTTCTGCCTTGGCTCCGAGGGCATCTCCAGGGCCCTTGTTCCTTTTATTACCATTTTATACTCACCAGGGTTGTTAAGTCATTTGGTATCCCAGGCACCCTGAAAACAGCTCCTGGACGTTTTAACCCCCCAAAAAAGACAGTTCCAAGGGGAAGGAAGAGCAATCCTCACCAGGTTTTACCGTCACACGCTTGGAAAAGCTACTGTATAACCTGTCAAGGGACTCCCCTCCGGGAGACTGGAAGGTCTTGGGCTTTGGAGGGTGGAAGCGAAGGACTGAGAAGAAGACCAGCTATGTAGGAACAGATCATTTGTTTCTAGCTATGAAAATAGATTTCTGGGGTGTGAAACCCCAGCTGAGTGTTTCTGCAGGGGAATCCACAAGTTTCTCCATCAGCCCAAATGCAGGTTCCTCTTGAAATCGCTCAGCCCGAGTCATGAGGTGTAGCCAGTGGTTTCCTGAAACGTCCAGAGAACCCCCCAACCCCCTTCCAGAGGGCATCATCCAGCCCACTGCCCCTCACACAGCCACGAAAGTGCTACCAAGCCAGCCTGCTTGCGAAGCTCGCTGCGCCTGCCCCTCCTCCATGCAGCAACCTCTTGTGCAGCCTCCTTTGAAACCTTGTCCTTGAATTCAGCTTCAGGATTCCTGTAAGTTCCCGGATAGAGCACATCAGGTGTGATGATTTTACAGGGCCTCCATTCATAAAACACTGGGGCCTGCGTCTCCATGAGTCGTTAAACCCTCCCGCTGGAGGACCGCGGGCCTCTGCTGCCCCGAGGTCTGTCCACTCGCAGTGGGGAAAGCAAAAGGATGTTTGTTCTGAGCCTCCAGGGCAAGCAGAGCCTTTGATAAATAGACACGTTCTTCCGGCCGGAGGGCGGCCTGGGAACTCTTTGCTGTGCTTTAACTGTGTCGTCGGCAGGGAGGCGCGGGGTGTCCACGCTGCGCAGCGCGCTGCGGGGGAAAGAGCCTGGCGCGGTGCACCGTCCGCGGGTGGCGCCCAGAGGCACGGCTGCGAGTCCGCCTTGCGGAAGGTCCCCTGCAAGCTTTCTGGTGTAGCCCGCCCTCCCCAGGCCGTCCGCGAGCGGTGCGGCTGTTTCTCTCGCCAGATGTTTTGCAGAACCTGGCTCCTCTTCACTCTGTTACTTCTGGGGTCTCCAAGGCCATGTGACAGGCTCACCTTGAGCCCTGCGGGCGGCCTGGAGCCCACCCTGACCCTTCTCCACCCCGCCCTGCTCCTGTGGTCTCTGATGCCCTGGTTACGCGGGGGCTGTGGTCCTGAGGCTACCACCGATTGTCAAGGGCACAGGACCCCGCTGGATCTTCGAAGGGCACTGACCCCCATTAGCACCGGAAGCTCGCACCCTGCTGATGCGTCAAAGCTTCGCCACTTCCTGAGCCAAGGCTGGAAGAGCTCTCCCCCACCCGCTTCCTTCTGGCCTGTTTTCTTATCTGGGCATCCACCTCCCCCCACCACCGCACCGCCCCCCCCCCGGCCACCCCGCCCCCCCGCCCCCCAAGAGCTCTGACTCAGCCCTAAGGTGTGTAAGGGTGGGGGAGAGTACAGGTGTGGCCAAGGGACCCTGTGGCAGCAGATGCTCTTCCCCACTGAGATGTTGGTGAGGACTCCAGTTCTTTTCTTCCTTTAAAAGAACTCATTGCCTGGAAGGAAACTCAGACCCTCCTGGCAGGGCCATTCTCCTGATAGGGCTAGATCCTAGGCTGAATGCTGCTTAATCTTAAACTGAGACCCCGTATTAGTAAACATTAGCCTCCACCATGAATAACTGAAAAAAACCCCAAACAATAGTAGCTTAAACAAGACAGATGTTTGTGTCTCTCTTTCATCCCCACAAAGCCTGGAGTTGGTTAGTCCCAGGCAGTTATAGGGACCCTGAGGGGCCTAGGCTACTTCCATCTTGCAGCTCTGCTATATGTGCTTTGGTCCCCAAGGGCTCCTTGGGTGTCGGCATCCCTGTTCCAGCAAACAGGGAAGAGAAAAGCCAGAAAGGGTACAGCCCCTCTTTTTAAGGGTGCTTCCTGGAAGCTGTAGCCACCATTTCTGCTGACATTCCATTGGCCAGAATGTGGTCACTTAGCCATACTGACCTGCAAGGAAGGCTGGAAAATGTAGTCTTTATTCCCAGTAGACTCTGCTCAGCAAAAACTTGGAGTAAGTTCTAAAAGGAGGGGACAATGTATAGAAGTCTCTGCCACAGGGGACTTCCCTGGTGGTCCAGTGGTTAACACTCCACGCTCCCAATGCAGGAGGCCTAGGTTCAACCCCTGGTGGGGGAACTGTCATACCACATACTGCAACTAAGCCCACGCGCCGCAACTAGAGAAGCCCGTGAGCCGCAACGAAGACCCAGCACAGCCAAAATTAATTAATTAATTAAAAAATATTTAGAAGTCTCTGCCACAGACTTCACTCCTTGTTCATGTGAGTATTAATGCCCCAGAGAAAGTGTAAGACCCTAAATGGACACCCATTTGGGGAATCCTTAACTATCACGCTGGGCCCCTCACTTTCCTATATTGATGAAGACCCTTGCCACTTCCACACCCGCCACACACACACCAGGCAGCTTCTCCAAGTGCAGTCTGCAATCCACCTGCCTCAGAACCCCTGAGCTGCTTGTTAAAATTGCAGATTCCTGAGTCCTCCAGGCTCATTGGATTTGAATCTTGGGGTAAGCCCTACGAATCTGCAATTTATATTTTTAGGTCATTCTTACACACACTAAAATTCCATGTCCACAACTTAGTCCGTCTTGGAGAAATCAGAAAATGTCTGAGACTGCTAAACATAAGAATACCAGAACTAACACTAATACTTAAGTGAGTTGGGGGAGAAGGCATTTAGGAGATTACAAGCTGTGACCTCTGGTGGTCTGGTGATGCCACTCGAAAATCATCTGACCCTGCCTCGAGGACTTGGTCCCGGATCTTCAAGGGCAGGCTTGCTATCTTCTGGTCACCAAATAAAAATCAGTAATCATTGGAGGTAAAAGAGCCTTCTGCCGTGCAGTGTAGGCAGGGGGGCGGCCTCAATGGTGAGGCCATGGGAGAGAGGGGAGAGGTCTGACATCAGGTAAGCACAAGCCAGCCCCACGGGAGCCCAGAGCTGCTGGGACCCTCTGAGAAATGGAAAGTCCAAACACCAGGGCTGTCACAGGGCTGAGGTTTAGGAAGCAAAGACTTGACATCCGGGTGAGCTAGTCCCCGATGGGGACAGAGCTGTCATTTGCAGGGAGTGGGTGGGCATTTTCATGGTCACAGTGATCGGGGAGGGGATGTTACTGGCATTTAGAGACCAGTGATGCTAGACATTCTGAAATGTGAAGGACATTCCCACACCGTGAAGAGTTTTCTCAAGTCCAATGGGATATTAAGGTTTCTATAATAACTATCTAAGCTTAGAAATGAACTCCATTTGACATAATTTACCAAAAACTACATGTGATATCTTTTGAACTACTTAAATATATATTGAAATCTTCAGGCATGCAACTGTCAAGGTTTTTTTCAGAACTCTATGAAGAGCTGTTCCCAGTTTCAGAAATATATGTCAACTGCCACAGCTCCATTCATAGTAACTGACTTGCCATTGGAACAGTTCAGCCTGCTTCTGGTGTCAGATTCAGAGGGATTTACATATATGTGCAAACTTGTGAGTCCCTTCTTAGGTCTTGTAGAAGAGACATGACCGAGCATTTACAATTTTTTATGTGTACTATTTTGTTATAAGTTACGTTCCCTCTAGTTTTTCTTTAGATTAATATATGGATTTTTCCCCTTAATTCTATGAATTTAATTTCAGGAGGATAAAGGAAAGTTACAAAACATTTGTCATCAGAGGGGCTGCTGGGTGTGATGGGGAGACCTCTGCTAGATGCTGGCCTCAGAGCAAATGAAGGCTGACCATGACCTCTGTGTGCTTCCTGAGCATCTCCACCGCTTCTCATTTACAAAGGCTCCTGCCAACCAGCTGGCTGCTCTCAGTTGGCTGTGGGTCTGCAGCAAAGACCCAGCTCTCAAACCACCCCCCCTTCAGTACAGACCACGTGGTTTCCTGTGTTGCCGGCGCAGACTCCTCCAGGAGGGTTTGTGACAATTCAACACAGTCATTTTGTGACCAGGGACATTCCAACATCCCTGTTTTACTCTTGCTTTGACCCAAGAACATTTTAATATGGACAGAAATCAAGCTTTCAGCTATTTTTATTACCAAGTAACAAATGAAACAGACACTCTGTCTCCACGCCTCGGCCTCACCTATGTCTCCCGCCATGCCAAGCCCCCCACCTCCTGGGAAATGGGGTGCTTAGGGCTCAGAGATGGGCTGAAGGTCAGGAAGGTCTGCTGTGCCAATTTCTTGGTAAGAAGAATCTGTTTTTACATTTTGCCATGGGTCTTTCTGGTATAGAACAGCCACCCAAAATGGCCTCATCAAAAGGACTTTCTCAAAATTCCCTGTTTCTCCCCAACACCAGAGGAAATAGGGCTAAGAAATGGGTCACACCAGTAAGGACCATCCTGGCTGACCCCAGATGAGCAGAAAGCACCCAGAAAGCTCAGCAGAGGTGACCTGATGGGCTCTTCCTACCCCGCCCGTCTCTGCCTCTTCCCTGCCTTTGGGCAGGGGTGACAGCCTAGGGGCCCTGGATGGGATCCTGTAGCCCTGGGGTTCTCAACCTGTTGGAATCAGCTAGATTGCTTTAGACAAGTACGGACACCTGGGTCCCACCCCAAAAGGTTCACCTTTCATTGGTCTGGGGTGCACCCTGGGTACCGGTATTTCTCAACCCACCCCTGCCCGCGGTGATTTGAAACCTGTACCATCAGGAACCTGCACTACAGCTGCCCTCAACAGCTCTCTCCAACATGCCTTTATTTTGGCATTTCCCATTTCTTCTAGCTCCAGGGAGAAGGCTTTGGTGATTAACTGCAAAGCAAAACTGTTCATTACTCCTTAATAAGATGTATGTGTGTCACCCGCGATATGTCATCCTGTCTCTGCCCTCATCCCACTCCTGACAAGTCTGTGTGCCAGCCCTTTCTTCTCTTCAAACTGATATTCTGATAAGTCCCTATATTTTGAAAGGCCTCCTGGTCACCAAAGGGCTTTTTTGCAGGGGAGGAGAGAGGATGCTGTTACGGGGAGAGCTAATAGCTAATACATCAAATTTAACCCAAGGAGATTTTGCAGAACTGGGAGCTTTGAGACACCTCTAGAGGTTCCCGGTCCCAGGCGGAGGGCTGGCACTGGAGTGGGTAAATTCTGGGAAGGGGCTAACTCAGCTCTTTTAACAAGTTGCCACTCATGAGTGGGCAGCTTATATGTCTTTTCTTTAGAGTCATGTGCGCCCACCCACCTATACATCAAAGTCACTTCCCCCTTGTTTTATGTTCAATGTCAATTAAAAATAATTACAGCACCTGTTATGGAGGGAATTATGTCCCCCCAAAATCGATATGCTCAAGTCTTAATCCCCAGTGCTTCTGAATGTGACCTTATTTGGGAATCGGATCGTTAGAAAAGTAATTTGTTAAGTTACAATATGGTCATAGGAGTAATCTGATATGACTTGTGTCCTTATAAGAAGGTGGCCTCGTGAAGACAGACACGCACATGAAAAATGTCACGTGGAGATGGAGGGTTGGAGTGATGGGGCCTCAAGCCAAGGGACACCCAGGATTGCTGGTAACCCCAGAAGTTAAGAAAAAGGCACGGGACAGATTCTCCCCTAGAGCCCTTGATCAAGCACTGCCCTGCCGACAGCTTGATCTTGGACTTCTGGTCTCCAGACCCATAAGAGAAAAAACTTCTGTCGTTTTGAGCTACCTGTCTCTTGGTACTTTGTTACAGCAGCCGCCGGAAACGAATACAAACCAAGTTATAACGCCCACTTTCTGCTGTTTGTTTAAAAGAGGAGATTGTGATGGCTGAGAGCATGGGCTTTTGTGTCAAGCGGACCTGGGTTCTGCTGCATCCTAGGACTACCTGTGTGACTTTTCTCATCTGGCAAATGAGGACACCAACACCCTAATGCATAGAGCTGTTTAGGAAACTTGAAACAGATGATGTCTAAGAAGTACCCAGGCCCAGCACTCAGAGAGGCCCTCCCAAAGCACAGGGGCAAGCGATGGACAGGGCCTTGAGCAGGGAGCCAGGCTGTCCGTCTGGATAATGGAGGGCAGAGGCCAGGCCAAGTCCCTGACCTCCTGGGATGCTGTCAGGGTGAGGGAGGGGATGTGCGGGAGCCCTTGGAGTGAGCTGCGGCCTTAGCGTCCTATCACCATCATTATTTTTCCAAATATTCATCACTGACTGTTTCAGACTTTCAACAAGACGGTTTTCAGTGCAATGCAGAGAGCTGTGTGCCGGGCCTTGGTTCACACCCCAGGCATCTGGCTGTCACGCAGCAACAGCAAACCCATTCACTTGGGTCTTACTGCTTAATTATTGCAAATTGGCACGGCTTTGGGTGCCTTGAGAGCCCGTGGACACGCATCATACGTTTTGGGCAGGAAGGCTCTCCTGGCACAGGGAAGTGCCTGTCACGCCTGCAGCGCTGCTCTGCTAAGTGGTGGATCCTCTCCAAACGCTCGGCCCCAAAGGCACAGGAAGCAAAAGCCCGCCACTCGGAGGCACCAGTGCCATGCTCACCCAGGACCGGCCTTTCAGCCGTGCCGTCCAGCATTTGTCACCAGTGGCAGTTTCCAGCCTGGCAGTGGAAAGAGGCGAGGGCCGGGGAGTCAGGCAGTCGGTCTGATGTTTCATGTATGAGCAGGACTCACACAGGATACGTAGAACCCAAAAGCCCCTCCCTGCCGGCCCGAGGGAAGAGCTATGTCCCTGCCCATCTTGGGTGGCCCTTGACTACGGGCACAGAGCAGAGGAGAGCTTGACCGGAACCTATGTCACTCACTCATTCATTCCTTCGATCAATCAACCAATATTTACTGAGCATCTACTATGTGTCAGGGCTGTGCTCAGCCCTGGTGACACAGAAATGATGTAGAAAGGGGCCTTCCCGAAGCTCAGTGGGGAGAGGGCAGGACCTGGGTGTGGGCTCCGTGTGTTCCAGGAGGAGCCTTGGCTAGAGCACCCTCAGCAGGCTGGAGGGAGCTGGCCCAGTCACTAAGCCTGGTAATGACACTCATTTCCTCATTTCTGCCTCTGTGATGGGCTGGGCGCAGGCCTGGGAGCCTGAGTTTCACTGATGAATTTTACAAAGGTCTCAGCCCTCAGAGTTTACATTAAGGCCCCGGGAATGTGAAATCTGCAACCGGAATATTTTCTAATCCTTCTTGACCTGAGAATATTCCAGTGAAACTGGGCTCCTGGGAGATCCAGCCTCTGCCCCACCCACATCAGCCATGAGGCCGAGCGCTTGGTCTGCGCCCCGCCTAGGGACGTGGAACCCTCTCCTTCCCTACGCTGCCGGCAGCGCTGTAGTGGAACGATGCTGGTGGGAGGGAAGCGGGGGGGGGGCTGTTTTCTAAGGCCTGATGCCAGGAAAACTTGGCCCCAAGCATTTCCCAGAGAACTAGGAAGATATCCTGACTTCTCAAACTCCCAGCGTAGCGAAAGGGTAAACACAAAGGGCTGGACGCCGAAGCCAGAGCCCAAGGGCCATCTCAGCACTTCCCGCTCGACAAGGCAGGCCTCTCGCAAAGGGAGACCCAGCTCCTGCCTGAGGCCGCAGCGAAGCCACCCGCTCCTGGGAAGACTGACATGGGGGTGACCTACACAGCCCTCTTGGGAGGCCGGAAGAGGGTCTGGCGGTGGCCAGGCAGAGGCACAGGGAGAGGGGCCCAGCAAGGAGGCCGTGCCGGCCTGTCCGGGTTGGCACGTCCCGTCCTTGTGCGGAGGCAGGGACAGCGGGGACACGTTCTGAAGGAAGAGAGGACAAGGCCTTTCTCTTTAGAGGTTACTAGAGGGATATTCTTCCCCCAGGAACTGACACGGAAGCCGAAGGCAAGTGAAATTTCAGAAGGGATACGGGACCAAGAATCTAGCCCAGGGTATCTCAGCCGTGACGGACATTTGGGGCCAGGTACTTAATTCTCTGTCGTGTGTGTGTGTGTGGGGGGGTGTCCTGTCCACGGTGGAGTGTCTAGCAGTGTCCTTGGCCTCTGCCCGCTAGATGCAGTGGCATCCCCTATCCCCAGCTTTGGCGACCACAAATGTCTCCAGATACTGCCAGGTGTCCCCTGGGGACAACATCACTCCAGGCTGAGAGCCGCTGGTCTAGCTGTCGCCCTGGACCAAGCTTCCCCCGCGTCCGCCCAGCCAGCTCTTAGGCTCCGCCTCCTCTTTCCAAGGTGCCGGGACTTTGGTCCTGAAACTCCCGCATCCTCTCCGGTGCAGGCGGACTGGGGCGGGCGCTCGCTCTCCAGACTCCGCGCCCTCGTGCGCGGGAGCCCCATCCTCACCACGCCCGAATCCTTGCTCGCTGCAGCCCCGCACCAACCGCCCCTGCGTTCCCTGTCTCTCTTATTCTGCTCTCCGCTCTCTTTACTCCACGGCACTTACCACCTTCTAACATACTATTTCATTTAGTGTATCGTTTACTCTCTGTCCCTCCTCCTGCCCTCCCTCCACCGCCCCCATAAAAGCTACTTCAGGGCCGGGATCTTTGCTTATTCCACAGATGTGTCCCAAGCGCCCGTAACAGTGTCAGGCCCATGGGAGATGCTGAACAAACATTGTTTCATGAAGAATCAGGACTCTACAAACATTATGAGCATCTGTGACCTCTGTCATCACTCTGCTGTTAGTTGCTTTCACTTTCCCAGCATGTTGCTTGGCAGTGCTTAGCAGGAAACCCTTCACAGGAGCAGGGCCTGGGGTGTGTCTTTGGGACGGCTGAGACTCTGCCTTTCTTCAGCTGGTGGGGTCAGGGGTGAGGAGAGAGAGTCCCAATGCGTGGGCAGCCCAGGGTCCGGGGGAGGCCACAGATGAGTTCCCTGGCCTGCTATGAGGATGGCGGGCGTGTGGGCCTGAAGCCAGCACTGGGGAGGCCAGTGCTACACCGATGCTGCCAGGGCCCACCTGCCAGCATCCTGGGGCAGGATTTGTCCTCTAAGGCCTGGCAGTGTGCTGGGCACAAAGCAGGATCTCAATAAATGCTTTCCGGATTGAGCATTTACAAGGAAATATAATGTAGCGTTGTAGGTAAGAGCTTGGGCTTTGGGGCTGGGGGCTTTGAGTTCCAACCCTGGCATTGCCACCTCATGTCTGTCTGACCTCGGGCACATCCCTTGCCCTGCCTGGGCCCTCATGCCTTCATCTGTCACATGGAAATAAAGACAATACTCATCTCATGAGCATCACTCTGTATAAGTGGGAGCTAGTACAGGATTCCTTCCGAAGAGAACAGCAGGAGGTACTGTGCTTATTATCTAACTCTACAGAGCAGATCATCCTAAACTTTGTGGCTTAAGACCAGCAATGATCCTTTCTTGACATCTCTCATGGTTTCTGTGTGTCAGGCGTTCAGGAGCGGCTTGGCTGTAGGTTCTGGCTCAGGCTATGTCGTGAGCCTGCAGTCAGATGTCAGCCAGGGCTGTGGTCTCATCTGAAGGCTCCACCGGGACTAGAGGCCCTGCCCCCAGGCGGCTCCCTCACGTGATGGCTTGTTGGCAAGAGGCTTCAGTTCTGCTTCACGTGGGCCTCTCCACCGGGCTACCTGAGTGTCCACAAAACATGCTGGTGGCTTTCACCAGAGTGAGTGGTCCAGGAGAACAAGGTGAAGTTCAGTGCCCCTTAGGTCTAGCCTTGGAAGATGCATATCATCAGCCCTGTTGTGCTCTGTCTGCTGAGGTCTCCCAGATGAGCCCTGGCCCCGTGTGGGAAGAGACTACACAGGTGTGAGGACCAGGTGGTGAGGCCACTGGGGCCACCTTGGAGGCTGGCTCCCATGGATACACCTGATAGTCGATCTCAAAATTGGGAGCGGCTCCATCCAGCCCCTGGCAACTGCATTGCATTTCCACCTTCGTCTGCTCATCTGCAAAATGACATACATTGCTGAGCACTGTCTGCCTGGTTGGTTTAAGCATCTGTTTCCAGGCGAGTCTGTGAGCTTTTTAAGAAAGGGGCCTGCAGCATCTTTGTATCCCTGTGCTCACAATGCCTCAGTAAATGCCAGAAGAAATGAATGTCATCTCACACCTCACTTTCGTACAGTTTGCACTTTGTCCCCAAGTTCTGACCAGCGAAAGCCCAGGAACATTCAGAGCCTCAAAGGTCCAACACGGCTCAACACAGGGCCGAGGTGTGGAGCTGAGCGGGCGTGGATGTGACCCTGCAGGGATCAGCCGGCACCCAGTAAGGGCCATTAAGACACAGCTGTGCCCAGGCCGGCCCTCAAGCCACCTCTGGACGCCTCCTGCCCTGATCACATCCATTGCCGAGCCTGGGTGGACAAGGATGAAGCAATTGTAAATCAGATCCTTCCTTCCTCAGTTTTGGGATTCAATCCAGGCATTAGGATTGGGGATGATCTTGCCTTTTCTGTATTTTTTCAGGTTTACCACAATGAAATTGCATTTGCTTAACGATGAGAAAAAAAACAGGGAAAAATATAAACCTTACTCAGCTTGTGGTTTTCACCACGACTGGTCCCAGTAGGGCCTGGGATCTGGTTCTTCTGCAGGACAGGCTGAGGTCTACCCGAGGGTCACTTCCCCTGAGTCCCCACTGTTTTCTGGAGGACTCAGTGAGTGATCTGTGAAATGGGCTGTTGAGTTTTACTTTTCATCTTGCAGATTGTCCGCAAGGATTAGTGGGGCACCCTGGACACATGGTCGATGGAGGCCAGATGGCCAGTGACAGAGGATGGACTGGTCGTCAGGAGAACTCTGACCACTCCTTCACGGTGAGTTGTGGCCTATATGGCCCGAACAGTCACACCATCCTCTAAGGGATGTGCCAGAAGAAACCTGACTGTGAGGCTCACATTCAATCATTATCACCATTATGATGGTAATTAGCAATGTCTGGTGGATTCTGGACTTCCTGCTTTGCTACAACGTAACAGCTGAGTTCCCAGTTCCGCGCTGGGAGAAGACAGACATTCCGGGGTCTCATGAGAGATCATCGTGACATGTATTAATAGCACTGACATCCTGAGATCCACCAGGCCTGACGTTAATAAGCATTTTTTTCCCTGTTTCTTTTCCGCTCCGTCTCCAGAAACAGCTCCGCAGTGAAAATTGTCATGACAACCTGAGCGCGGGCACTTCGGCAGAGGGTCTGGGCGTCGGGATGAAAGAGCCTGATGACGGTGGCGGCCCGGCCGCGGGAAGCTCGGCAGCGCAAAATCAAAGTGAGTGTTGAAGGTCACGCTCAGTTTCATGAATGGAAAGCTAGGTTAGGGGCTTCTCCATGCAGAGGCTCCAGGCCCCCAACGTGGTCTGGAGGATGCCCGGAGCCTGCATGGGGCTGGTCCTGCCCGCCGGCGCCCGCCCGCCGCGCCCTGCGGATCAGGGTCTCATTGTGTCTTCAGCCTGGGTAACCTTTGTGCAAACAGGGGAGTGGCACCCCTTTGATTCCTCCGACCCAGAGCCGTTGGGGAAAGCAGGTTGTTTATCACAGCAGAGCTGTAAGAGCTCTGTACAAAGCCTGGCGGGCTATTGGGGGCAGCGAGTTCTCCGCAGCCTGGAACACAGAGCGAGGCCCGAGTCTCCTCTCTCTGGCTGCGCAGGCAAACCTTAGTCCTGCCCGAAGTCCCTGGCCTGTCCCTGGCCTGTCCCTAAGATGGAGCTTCTCCTGCCCAAAGTCCCTGGCCTGTCCCTGGCCTGTCCCTAAGATGGAGCTTCTCCTGCCCAAAGTCCCTGGCCTGTCCCTGGCCTGTCCCTAAGATGGAGCTTCTCCTGCCCGGAAGCAGACGGCACCCCGGGTGCTTTCCCCAGTCCCTCTGACCAGAAGATCTGAGATCCTAGAAAACTGGCTTGTGCCATGGAAAGAACAGGCTTCGGTTGTCAGGACGACCTGGATGGAATCCTAGCTGTGCCAGCCACCCTGTGTGACCTTGGAAGTTACAGAAACTTCTCCAAGATGCAGCCTCCTGACACTCCCGGTTCTCAAGCCCAAGGGGAGCTACACTAACCTCTCAGCAGACACCGCTCTAAATGCTGTACACACGTCAGCTCAGAGCTGCCCTACAATGTGTGACATCTGTTACCATACACTTCCATTTTATAGATGAGGAACCTGAAGCCCAGAGAGGTTAGGGTTCTTGCCCCAAATCACAGACCAGTGAGAGGCAGAACCCAGAATTAGACCCAGGCGGTCTGCCCCCAGGTCCATACACTTAGCCCCACGCTGGATTGTTCCAGACCCGACACCACCTCCTGCAAGACCCTCACCAGTCTCCGTTTTCACCACGCTCCACCGTCCCTACGTTCCACGCACCCAGGCCTTCGTGAAGCGGCTGAGTCCACGCTGACCCCAGGGCCTTTGTACATGCTGACCCTCTGCCTGTGTCTTCATCCCACTCGCTACCTGGCTGCATCCTCCCCCTTTGCCCCTCCGCCTACACATCCCCTCCTCAAAGGGACACCCTGACCACCTAGTCCAGGGACAGCACAACTGTCTTGGAGAGGGGGGGTTTGTTCATTTCCCACGGTCTGTGAGACCCGTGAGGACGCGCCCGGGTCCACTCCCTTCACCGTGGTCCACGCTGGCACAGGGAGCTCGATGTCCATCTCTACTCAGGGTGGGGTACCTGTCAGAGGTGCCTGGGAAGGGACTTCAAGGCTGAAGTGAGAACTAGAAGAGGTCATACTGGAGGGCTAGCTGTCCAGCCGGCGACGGCCTCGGGTGTGGGCACGGCAAAAGCGAGGCTGAGAGTAAGGTGGCCCACCCCGCCTGGAGCGGTGGCAGCTTGCCTCGAACCCACCACCTTCTCCCCACAAAGGGCCGGGGACGTTCCGGATCAGAGCTCGTAGGCGGTGTGCCATGGGGCCAACCAGTGCAGAGGAAGGGAACCGCCTAGACTTCCATCCGGGCCCCCTGTTGAAATGGACATGTAACTAGATGGTCCTTATCCACCAAGGGGCCTCATTGTCACCCACTCCTGGCTGCTGGGGAGGACCATCCATTCTGTCCTCTGGGCTCAGGGTCACCACACCGTCCAGTTCATAATCTCACCTTTACAGGACCCGGCGCAGTACAGGGGCGACACACCAGCCTGGCCGTCGGGAAACCAGGTTTGTGATCTGCCGTTACCTCCCTGATCTTGGACACGTCAGTTACCCTCTCTGGGCATGAAAATCTTCATCTTTCAAGTAAGAGGCTTAGATTAGGAAGGCAGTCTTTCAACATTATTTTAAACAGTTGGATTTAAAAAAATTGAACAAATCTTTTAAAAACTGAAATCTTTATGGAACTTCAATACCAAGAGCAGATAATGGTAAAATGCCGCTGCTGTAATAGGGATGGGCGGGCGCACCTATTCACTGTCCCCCCAAACTCCCTCACCCCATGGCTCCAAAGAACTGCCAGGGCCCCAAGGAGCGCAGTTTGAAACCTCCTGATGCAGGTGCTCACCAGGGACGTCCCTGCAGTGTCCCCCGTGCTCCCTGGAGGCAAGAGGCCTGAGATAGGGCTGGACCCCAGAGCTGCCAGGAGATGTCCCTGGGCCCTAAGGGCGTGGTGGCGGCACTGTCATTTTCCACGCAGCCGGGAGGCCACGGAATTCCTTCCACTCTGGGGCAGCTGTCACCAGGCATTAACGGTTGGGTTGTCTAAGAGTGAACGCCGGGGAGCCCCAACCAGAGGTGTGATGCGTTGCCTCGGCAGGTACGTGTGCTTGTGCTGCTGCAGTAAAGGTGCTGTCAGCCTATACACGGGGCCTGATGAATGTCGGCTTTGGCAAGTCCTAACCCAGGCACTGATGCTGAATCACAGACAACATCCACTGAGCCCATCACCCCACAAACATCCACATCCGTGAATGAGAACGCCTCAGGGCTGTGACTAATTAATGCGGATCAAAAACAATTAAATATTAAATGTCAAAAAAAAAAAAAAAAAGAACACCTCAGGGGAAGGGTACCACTTTGTGGTTCGCAGCCCAAGCTGTGCAGGCAGCTAGACTTAGGTCAAATCCCCCAGCTCGTTTTCTCATCTGTAAAATGGGAAAAATAATATCGACATCCTAGGGTTGTTGTTGGAGTAAAGGAGAAAGCGTGCGTACAGCTCACAGCGTGCTCAGATACCATTGTTATTAACGTCACGGGGGCCTGTTTCCAAACAGCTGCCAGGAGGCATCACACACAAAGAGAACACACAACTACAGAAAACACTGGACAGCACCCCAGCCATTTCTTAACCTGGATCTTAGAACTATCTGTCTGCCTGTTTTGAATGCTAGATATGCTGCATATAAAATTATAGAGATAATCTGAGGGGTTTTTTAGAATGAATTAATTAACTTATTTTTGCTGCGCGCGGGCTTTCTCTAGTTGCAGCGAGTGGGGGCTACTCTTCGTTGCGGTGCATGGGCTTCTCGTTGCGGTGGCTTCTCTTGTTGTGGAGCACGGGCTCTAGTGCATGGGCTTCAGTAGTTGTGGCTCACGGGCTCTAGAATGTAGGCTCAGTAGTTGTGGCGCGCAGGCTTAGTTGCTCCGTGGCATGTGGGATCTTCCGGAACCAGGGTTCAAATCCGTGTCCCATGCATTGGCAGGCAGATTCTCAACCACTGCGCCACCAGGGAGGTCCTAATCTGAGGTTTTAAATGATGTTATCTGCCTGCCTCCAGAGAAGATTTACTTTTATTTTGAGTAGGCACTTGGGCAGATTATCTTAACCCATCCTACATGAGCTGATTCAAAGCTGGTTTCAGTCTGTGAAGGCTGGTCCATTCGTGATTCACCCTTATGCTTGGGGGTGACCCCTCTGTTGCCCCACTCAAAAGCCTGGAGTGTTTACTAAGCCCCTTCCTCCTTGGCAGGACCCAAGCTCAAATGTTTGTTCCTCTAGCCTCATGGGACTGAAAGTTCTACTCAGTTTCTCAGCCCCTCAGCTGGCACTTGGAAATTAGCAAATGCCTCATGGGGTAGGGGAACGGAAGGCTCCCCTCTCTGTAACTCCCTCTTCTCCTTGATTTTGGCCCCTCAAGTCCTGGCTGCCTTGGGAGCTCTCCGATGGCTTCAACAGAGTCTGTAAAAATAGTTCATCTGGTTTTTCTAGTTGTTCTCAAGGTGGGAGTTGATATGGTTATTAGGTAGTTCACCATACTGGAAGTGAAAGTCTCTATTTGAGTTAATGCTCATTTAGGTTTTTTGGGTTTTTTGAATTGTTCTGTTTTCCATGCTTTGTTAATTTAAAGGTCTCACCAGGATGGTTGTGGGAAGTGAGAATCCATCTCTTTCATTCCGGTCTAGGATCAAATTCCTCAGGAGGCAGAAAGGTAGGATATGAGGAGGGTGTCTGGTCATGGATTCAGATGGCACCTTGTCATAACCCAAAGTCAAAGAAGGCATGTTGACTGCAGGTTTCCTCAGCAGCTGAATTGTCGAGGCATTTTTCCTCAGCAAGTCCACACACTAGTTTGATTAATGCTAACTTTTCCTCCAAATAATACAGCTTAGAAACAAGGTAAGAGAGCCATCTCCTGGTAAGAAATATGGTGATGTTGAGACTTACAGAGATTCTCAAACTGTGTGGGACCCTGAGGGTCCTGGGAAGACGGGGTTTGGGAAGGTGTTCAGAGTGAGTGCATTCCTGCCTCTGTCTTCACATCACCTTCAACCAGTGCAGCTCCCACTTTGTCCATTTTATGCACTGGATTTCTGATCCAGGTTTCCACCGTGTGGAATCTGAGAAATTGTTCCATCAAACAAGTTTGAAACAGTTTCATCTTATCGATAATCTGAGTTCTCCAGACATAAGTGACTTTCCTAGGGCCGTACAAACGATTCCTGGTAACACCAGGACAAAACCCAGCTGTTCTGACCCCAGTTCAAGCACTTTCCACCACCCCACACTCTGTCACTTGGAGATTCAGTTTCCCAAAGGTTCTTTGCTTTAGAAAAATGTTTCTCTTTAAGAGCACTGTTCCTTGCTTTTTGTAGAGCTTTGTGGGCTCTTCTCATGAGCTCCCCCTGGAGGACATGGAGTGAACAAGGCTGCTGTCTTTCCACTGATGGGACCAGAGGCAGCAAAACTCCCTGGAAGCACAGTAGTGCTTTGCAGCAGATGCCCTGGGAGACCGTGCCATCCTAGCTCTCGTGACTCACCATGTGACCTTGACAAGTCAGGCCGCCTCGCTGGTCCCAGTTTTCTCCTCCATAAAATTAGAAAACCAGGAAGCTGAAGATCTTTGCACTTTGTTGTAGGGGGTCCTTCAGAGAATCCCCCAAGAAGGCCTGAGGCACCCCGCCGTGGGCACGTGATTCCTCCTTCTCTTGGGAAGCCAAGGATGTCAACAAACCCAGATTATTGGTCCGTTCCAAGAGATGAGCTACATCTCTGCCTCAAGGGAGGAGGATATATAACCTCAGAGTTCTGGGCTAACCTGTATCCCCCCCACCAAATTCCTGTATTGAAGCCCTAACCCCCAGTACCTCAGAAAGTGACTGTATTTGGAGGAAGGGCCTTTAAAGGGGTTAATTAAGGTAATTCAATCACTAGTTTGGGTCCCAATCCAATATGACTGGTGCCCTTATAAGAAGCCAAGGAGAGAGGCCTCAGGAAAACCCAAATCTGCCGACACCTTGATCTTGGACTTCCAGCCTCCAGAACTGTGAGCAAATAAATTCCTGTTGTTCAAGCCCCCCAGTCTGTGGTACCTCGTACGGCAGCCCTAGCAATCTAAAACAATCAGCAAATTCCCTGCTCAATGACTGACCGCCCCCCACCCCCACTTTGGGAATCATCCCTGTTTGCTCTTTTTTTTTTGCGGTACGCGGGCCTCTCACTGTTGTGGCCTCTCCCGTTGCGGAGCCCAGGCTCCAGACGCGCAGGCTCAGCGGCCATGGCTCACGGGCCCAGCTGCTCCGCGGCATGTGGGATCCTCCTGGACCGGGGCACAAACCCGTGTCCCCTGCATCAGCAAGCAGACTCTCAACCACTGCGCCACCAGGGAAGCCCGAGAAAGACTCTTAAACAGAACTCACTCCCTCTCCATTCTGATTAAGCAACAGAGTCTGTCCTTATGTGCATTGGTGGTCTTTACATCATAGCCCAAGGTAAGGGCTGCTGAGAGTCTAACATCCCATAATTAGTCCCCCACTGTCGTCGGGACTAAAACCAGACAAAACCCAACATGCCTCGATAGGACCCACAAGAGACGGCTGCTTGCATGACATGATCTGGGAAAGCCCCACAGGCTGGCCCACTCTCAAATATCTCTTCCAGTCTGTGTCAGGCACAGTCCCCATAAGACCCATATCAGAATGGACACAGGTCACCAGAGAGGGAAGCTGGCCCATGATCAGTAATCACCACCTTCGTACTGCCAGCCCTCCTTAATGAGAAGAGAGCTCTATGGGGGCATAGGACACAGACACTCTTTGATAGAAGTAGGAGAGTCAGGGAAAGATGCTAGAAACGGGGTATCACCTGGGATCATCACCTGGAATCACCAGGTCTCAGTGAGATGCTAGGGGAAGCCCCAGTGTCCCCCGAGTCAGACAGCCCAGCTTCCAATCCAGAGCCTCCACTCACCTATAGCTCTGTGATATTGAGAAGATTACGTAACTTCTGTAAGTAACAGCATCTAGAAAGTGCAGATATTTTCTACTCCATGGTGTTGGAGGCCTAAAGGAGCTCCCATGGGGAAGACTAAACAGTGCCTGGCTCGCTAACTATGCCTTCCTCTCCTCTGTGGGCAGGACTGTGGCGGCTTCCTCTTCCTCGTGGCCCTTTGGCCTCTTCCTCAGGGTACCCTCTCCCAAATCTCCCCCATCTTGCCTTTGCTTTTCCTCTAGTGACAGTTCAGGCAACACTAAGGGTCGATTCACCTGCAGCAGCTCTGGGCTGAAGTTGCAAGTGGATGCCCCCTACCTGAGGCGCGCACACCGGAAATACTAACAAAGGCCAAATATAATGACTTTTATGTCTTTTTTACTCCCCAAGGACTATCTACAAGGGCAACTCAGATGGCTATTAATTTTTTAATTGTGTTACAATCAGATCTACCTTTAGGCTTAATTGCAAGACTTGCATTTTTCACCTCTGAATCAATAGTGAGTTGTTAATTTTCTATTTCACCACGTGATGCTGTGCACAGTTATAATGTCAACAGTCTAGGAAGCCCCTGCTGTTCCCCAGCAGCATGCCGGGCACTAGGAAAACAGATTTGAGACTAATCCGTACCCTCTTGGCATTCACAGCCTAGGTGAGGAAATGGAAATTATGTATAAGAAGGATGAAAAGTGTATCAAAGAGAAAATGGTTAGGTGGTAAATGGGAAAGGCAGGTGGTGAGCCTGATAGGAGACTGACGTGCCCTTGGGACTTAGAACTGGAGGAAATCCGATTGCTGAGGCAACTATAACTCTACACAGGACAGGAGGTAGGGGAAGTTTCCTTAAAGGGAGAGGGTGGAAGGGAGCCTTGGCTGTAATCTTACAGAAGGTATTCAAAGCTGAGGAATAAATGTGTCAATCTGGAGAGACAGACATGGTAACCACAAAGGCAATGGTCCCCCCAAAGCAGGGGGCCTCCATCCCAGGGGGTACCAAAATGATCCACTGGGTAATGGGACAAAAACTAGAACTTCTCTGTACATCTTGTTTATCCTTTAAAATCTCTATATGTGGGTATGCTTTTTTTTAAAAAAACATCTTTATTGGAGTATAATTGCTTTACAATGTTGTGTTAGTTTCTGCTTTATAACATAGTGAATCAGCTATACATATACATACATCCCCATATCTCCCTCTTGTGTCTCCCTCCCTCCCATCCTCCCTATCCCACCCCTATAGGTGGTCACAAAGCACTGAGCTGATCTCCCTGTGCTATGTGGCTGCTTCCCACTACCTACCTATTTTACGTTTGGTAGTGTATATATGTCCATGCCACTCTCTCACTTTGTCCCAGCTTACCCCTCTCCCTCCCTGTGTCCTCAAGTCCATTCTCTACGTCTGCGTCTTTATTCCTGTTCTGCTCCTAGGTTCATCAGAACCATTTTTTTTTAGATTCCATATATATGTGTTAGCATACGGTATTTGTTTTTCTCTTTCTGTCTTACTTCACTCTATATGACAGACTCTAGGTCCATCTACCTCACTACAAATAACTCAATTTCATTTCTTTTTATGGCTGAGTAATATTCCGTTGTATATATGTGTCACATCTTCTTTATCCATTCATCTGTCGATGGACACTTAGGTTGCTCTCATGACCTGGCTATTGTAAATAGAGCTGCAATGAACATTGGGGTGCATGTGTCTTTTTGAATTATGGTTTTCTCAGGGTATATGCCCAGTAGTGGGATTGCTGGGTCGTATGGTAATTCTATTTTTAGTTTTTTAAGGAACCTCCATACTGTTCTCCATAGTGGCTGTCTCAATTTACATTCCCACCAACAGTGCAAGAGGGTTCCCTTTTCTCCACACCCTCTCTAGCATTTATTCTTTGTAGATTTTTTGATGATGGCCATTCTGACTGCTGTGAGGTGATACCTCACTGTAGTTTTGATTTGCATTTCTCTAATGATTAGTGATGCTGAGCATCCTTTCATGTGTTTGTTGGCAATCTGAATATCTTCTTTGGAGAAATGTCTATTTAGGTCTTCTGCCCATTTTTGGATTGGGTTGTTTTTTTGATATTGAGCTGCATGAGCTGCTTGTAAATTTTGGAGATTAATCCTTTGTCAGCTGCTTCATTTGCAAATATTATCTCCCATTCTGAGGGTTGTCTTTTTGCCACACCACATGGCTTACAGGATCTTAGCTCCCCCAACCAGGAACTGAACCTGGGCCCATGGCAGTGAAAGTGCCATGTCCTAACCACTGGACAGCCAGAGAATTCCCCGGATATGCTTTTTTTTTTTTTTTTTTGGCTGCACTGGGTCTTAGTTGTGGCATGTGGGATATTTTTACTTGTGGCATGCGGGATCTTTAGTTGTGGCATGCAGACTCTTAGTTGTGGCATGCATGTGGGATCTTAATTCCCTGACCAGGGATCGAACCCAGGCCCCTTGCATTGGGAGCGCGGAGTCTTAGCCACTGGATCACCAGGGAAGTCCCTACCTGGGTATGCTTTCTAATGTGCAAAATATACTAGTGCAGAAGAATATGATTTGTAAATAATTAAATAGGTTCTTTGGGATTTCACACTCAAAATGTATCTTTGCTGTGGAGCAGAAAAGTAATGATCAAAGTAATCTGGTGAGGGCTTCCCTGGTGGCGCAGTGGTTGAGAGTCCGCCTGCCAATGCAGGGGACACGGGTTCATGCCCCTGTCCGGGAAGATCCCACATAATGCGGAGCGGCTGGGCCCGTGAGCCATGGCTGCTGAGCCTGCGCGTCCGGAGCCTGTGCTCCGCAACGGGAGAGGCCACAACAGTGAGAGGCCCGCATACTGCAAAAAAAAAAAAAAAAAAAAAAAGTAATCTGGTGACCACTGTAAAATCATTGGGGCTGGATTCTGCCCCCCCATATTCATATGAAATCCTAACCCTCACTACCTCAGAATGTGACTGTATTTGGAGAAGGGGTCTTTCAAGTGGTAATTAAGTTAAAATGAGGTCACTAGCGGGGGTCCTAATCCAATATGACCAGTGTCCTTATAAGAAGAGGAAATTTAGACACAAACAGACAGAGGGGAGACCACATGAGGGAGAAGACGGCCGTCTGCAAGCCAAGGAGAGAGGCCTCAGAGGAAACCAACCCTCCTGACATCTTCATCTTGGACTTCCAGCCTCCAGAACTGTGAGAAAATGCATTTCTGTTGTTTAAGCCCCCCAGTCTGTGGCACTTTGTGAAGGTAGCTCTAGCAGACTAAGACAACGGCCCTCATTCTGACCCCTGCTGGAAGGAGATTGGAAATCTCTCCCATCTGAGTCGAATCCTTCCCTCTTTGTACAGAGTCCTGTGGGTTCTCCATCTCCTGGCCTCACTATTCTAAGTGTACCTCATGGTGGAGTCCTTTGTAAGCAGCAAAGACATAGGAAATACCTCTCCTGCCTGGTCCCACACTACCGCCAGCCCAGCCTTCCGCTTGCCCACCCCCCTTTATACACCTGGCCGTGGAGACACTTATTCCAGCCCCACCAGGACTGAGGCCATTGCTGGGTCAGTGACTTGCCCAATTTCACTAAATAAGTTGTTGGCTAAGACTGGTGTCAAAATCCATCCCTAATTATTCAATCTATAACCTTGGCAAACGTGTTCCCAATGTGTGCCAAGTGACTTCAAAACATTTTTGACCAGCTTCCCCTCTCCTAGAATAAGTATCCATTAGTAGCCTGAAAAAAAAAACCCCTAAGAGTTCATTAAAATTATTAGTTGCCAGTGTGAATGTCTTTCTTTCACCTGAGCCCTCTTGGCTGGAGTTAATTTGTCATGATACTGTAACCCAAATTTTATAATTAATTTGTCATGATACTGTAACCCAAATTTTATAATTACCTGGTTGTGGCACAGTCAAAAACTTTCAAGTGGTATAAAATGTCTGCTCTAAAGCACGGTTAGAGGTTTGGAAAATAAACCATTTAAAAGAAGTTCTAAGTCTAGCCATCCTACTTAAACCAGTTACTCTTAGTGTAATTGGTCATGTGCATCTGTGCAGTTTTTTGGGGTTTTTTGTTTTTTAATTTATTTTTGGCTGCGTTGGGTCTTTGTTGCTGTGCGCGGGCTTTCTCTAGTTGCGGTGAGCGGGGGCTACTCTTCGTTGTGGTGCGCGGGTTTCTCATTGTGGTAGCTTCTCTTGTTGCAGAGCACAGGCTCTAGGTGCACGGGCTTCAGGAGTTGTGGCGCGCAGGCTCAGTAGTTGTGGCGCACGGGCTTAGTTGCTTGGCAGCATGTGGGATCTTCCCGGACCAGGGCTTGAACCCGTGTCCCCTGCATTGGCAGGTGGATTCTTAACCACTGCACCACCAGGGAAGCCCTGTGCAGTATTTTTCTAGTAGTTGACACACAATGTGTTAGAATATTTGGCAAAAAAAAGAAGCATGAGATATTTTTATTCAGATTGTGATTCCTAAGCAAAAATGCACAAACGTAAAAAGAAATTCTTCCTGGGAGGTGATATTGATCTCATGAGGGGCAGTGGACACTGTTGTGAAGAAAACTCACTGGCTTTAAGCAAGGTATTTACGTTCTTTGGCCTCAATTGTCCCATCAATAAAGTGGGATTAAAACAGTTTCCTCGCCTGGGTGCTATAAGCATTGTGTTTGGTACCTAGTTAAGCTCAGGAATAGTCAAGAAATAACTTTTGGGAAAAAAAAAACGTAAAGTTGCATGACATACAGGCATACACATTTCTATTTCATTAATATCCTGTGACAAAGTGAGATGCAGAAATCTAATGAAAGGATACAATAGGAGCTGATTTTTCATTGAGAGGGGAAAAGTGGTTTCTTTCTCCATCCCAGAACCAAGGGCTGGTCAGAGGAAAGAATGGGGACAATTTCAGCAGAAAATAACCAAATGTCGGAAGAAAATTTGCAAAAACAATTGATTTCCTTCCCAAGGACTGGAAGTGGCATAGGCAGTTGGGCAATAAAGGAGCTGCAGTCATTTTCTGTCCCATTTCTACAAATGGCAACAAAAACATGATGGCGGAGAACAACGCCAAGTGACAATCTTCATTTCATTCCTCGGGGATAGAAAACACATCCGTTTATTAAGTCTTTAAAAGCTATAACCACAGATTGCAGCAACAAGACGCTACAGAGAAAAGAGTGCTTGGGTTGAGCCAACCGTCTGTGGCAACCAAATGAAAAGATGATTCCCGTATGGAGGCGCAGCGGGCCAGTCCCCGGGAAGAGCATGAACAGAGTTCTCATTTACAGCGGAGATGCTGACATACGGTGTGTTTTCCTCCGCAGACAGGCAAGCTCCCTGGAAAAGGAAGATTAATGCAAGCGGAGAATATGAACTCTCCCTAGCAAACCATGTCCATTTTCTGCCTGGGGAGACCTCTAAGAAGTGGACGGCCCTGACCCTGGATTAGGAGGATGTGAATGGGTTCTGCCCCAAGTGCTGCCCCTGTTTCCCACCTCCGCCCAGCTTGACTTTCGCAGTGAAGCCTCACTTGCCCCATCATCCCTGGGCAAGAGCTTGTCCACCGTTTTACCAAAAACAGAGCCTTTCCCATTTAAATTGCAAAGGTTTGTTTATGTCAAGTTTAACATATTTTTGTAGAAATCTTTTCAAAATGAACGTCAGACCCCCCTGAACTGAACATTAGTGAGATGGCGCGTGAGTAAGTACAGAGTGCGTGGCACAGAACACGCACTAGGCGGTGCCCTATGCCTGTTGCTCTGTTTATTCCTTTTTATAATTCAAGGTCATCATTGTGACTATTGCTGATGGAGGGACGCCTCTGCAGAAGTGGACAAGGTGCAAGATGAAGTGGAGAGATATAGAGGACTATGCTTTTCGAGTATTTGTGTCTGTGGTTTCTCTCCCCTCCCCCCTTTCACCATTAGGCTATTCATGGTCATTTCTCAGTCCCCTTCTCTACACTGTTTCACGTACAAAGGCTCAGTACCTTCCCTGAACAACAGATTTGTTCATAAAACTCTCTACGAGCAAACTCCACGAGGGCACTGACTGGGTAACACCACCAGACACGCCCTGACACGGCAGCTGTTCTGCTTCCCCAAACCTCTGTCTCCCACTCTTGCCCCTCTCAGCAAGGGAAACGCCACCCTTCCAGCTGTTGAAGCCTCCAGACACGGAGTCCTTCTTGACAAGCCTCCTTCCTCGCTCCCCACCCCCAGGCAATCAGCAAATCCTGTAGCCCCTCCTTTCAGAATAGGGGCAGAAGCTGATCACACCTCACCTCATCCTCCGCTACCACCTTGGCCCAAGGCGCCGCCTCCTCTCCCCCAGATTACTGGCCTTGCCTTCCTATTCTCAGCTCATAAGCAGAGGACATCCTTTTAATCATGTCACTCCTCAAACTCCTTTTAGTGCCCTGCGAGGGCCACTCACCTGGATCCTCATGACCGCGCTGCCCTTGTATCCGTACCCTCTTCCTCCTGGCTCACTCAGCTTCACCCAGCGCCCTGGCCCCCTTGCTGTGCTTCGCACAAGCCAGACACTTTGCTGCCTCGGGGCCTCTGCACTGGCCCTTTCTTCTGTCTACAGTGCTATTCACCTAGATGTGGACATGATTCTTCTCCCAGCTTCAGATCCCTGCTCAAACATTACTTTCTAGCAAGGCCCTCTCTCTTCCTCTCCTTATTCTGCTTGAACACTTGTCACTACCCAACAAAAAGTAGAGTTTGCTTGTATATCTTGTTTATTGCTTCCACCAACTAGAATGTGAGCTCCATGAGAACAGGGATTTTTTTTTTTTCATATCTTGTTCACTACTATATCCCTAACTCCTAAAACAGTACCTGGCACACAGCTGGTCATCAATAAATATTTGCTGAGTGAAGACTGTTTTACTGTAGTCATTGAGCCTGCTCCTAGACGTATAGGGGTAGTGATTATGAGCAAGGATTTTAAAGTCAGACTAATGAAGATTCAAAAACCTGCTCTAACCCCATTTTAGCTGTGTGACCTTAGGCAAGGTGTGAACTTCTCTAAATGTAGTTTTATCCTCCTTAAAACAGGCATGACGGTGTACAAAAAAGTACGTAAAGCACTGAGCACAGAACCTAGCAAACTCATCATTCAGTACATATGCCTTGTTATGAGTATTATTCCCATGACCACCCCTCAGGGCAGGTGGCTATCATCTATCCCCTGTTGACCACAAAACCCCCAGCTCATCTCCTTGACTCCAGCGTTTCCCCACACCCCAGCATCTTCTACACACTAGGACCAGAGTCATCTTCCAGAACACAAATCTAATTGGTAATACAGAGATCCAAAGAATCTCTCTTACAAAAAAAACTGACAATAAATTGTCAAAGCCAACTTGGCCAGAAGTCACGAAGTTATCCAAAGGCTTGCAGTAATCTGGGAAGATTTCATTCAACCTAAATGGCTAAATCTTGGTAAGAACAGTGAGGCTTATGGTGTTTTAACTTGCCCTGTTCCAATCTACCCACCTCCAGCTCCATGGTTGCCTTGAAAACCAGTCCTAGTAAAACCAGTCGCCTGAGAGCCATCAGACAGATGGAAATGGAGTCGGAGCTCCTCTGAAGCTTCGTTCCTGGGGAACTGTCAGTACTTGACCTCTCTGGTAGCTCCCTGGAAGACTCCACTTGCAAAGTCATCCCTGTTTCACCTGACTTGGCGTTCACTCCACCAAAATGCCTTTTCCCCGGGGGTGATGGTCAAAAAAACATTAAAGGCAACTGTTTAACTTTGTGGCTGGGAGCTCTGTGGCTGCCTGAGGGCAGTGAACAACGGGGACAAACAATTAGCCAAAGAGCTTCAGAGGAAAAGCTGAGGGATGAATCTCCAAAGGGGCTTTGAAAAGCTTCCACATATTCATGGTAATCTCGAAGGCCACGTGCGTGTGCAGGGCTATGAGCATGCCTAGGGCTGTGCGTATGCTCACAAAAGACCTCAGAAGGCCCTACCTTCTCACCTATAGCTGTCCTTGATGCTCTGCACAAGCAAGAAGTGAAAGCTGAGGCACAGTTGTCGACTGCCCGGCTGAGTGTTGGAGATGAGCCCCACCAAGCACACAGAGCCCTTGGCAAAGACTGGGAGATTTATTGGTTCTAGAAATTTAAGGAAATATCTGTCCATTCATTAACTGACCACTGAGCTAACTGAGCACAGAGTACGATGACTAAACATGAAAAAGATTACAGACTTTACAGAATTAGTTCAGAAAAGCTATTAAAAAAAAACCAAGGGCTTCGCCGGCGGTGCAGTGGTTGAGAGTCCACCTGCCGATGCAGGGGACACGGGTTCGTGCCCCAGTCCGGGAATATCCCATGTGCCACGGAGCGGCTGGGCCCGTGAGCCATGGCCGCTGAGCCTACGTGTCCGGAGCCTGTGCTCCACAACGGGAGAGGCCACAACAGTGAGAGGCCCGCGTACCGCAAAAACAAACAAACAAACAATAACGACAACAAACACTGGAGAGAGCCAAAATAAATAAATAAATATTTTTAAAAAAAGAAAGAAAGGAGGAGATAATGCGACACGGGTGGGAGGGGAAGTTGCTGAGCACCGTGCAAACGCTCTGCATGTGCCAGCTCAGGTGGCCTTCACACCCACCTGCGAAGACATTGTTCTCATCTTACAGATGGTTCAAAACCAGTCCCAGTGCAGTGAGGTAACTTGCTGTGGTCATACAGCCAGGAAGTGGCAGGGGAGGCGCGCTGTGAGCATCCCTACTCTTCACCTTCAGGCAGATCTGCAGGGGGAACACCTGATGTGCCTTTAAAACACCCGTGAGCTGTTTGAAGTAGTCATTAGCTGAATACATGCTTTTTCAGCAAGGGATAATAATGATATCAATAATCAGGTTCAGCATGCATTGGGTGCTACATTGATAAATCGCTAGCGCTACCAGAGCGGAACTGGTCTCTATCCTTCTCACATGCACCGGGTAGTTTGACACAGTCCTCGAGCCTCACGGGATATTCGTAAGTACTTATTGACTGAAGGTCCTGGGGCCACTTTGGAAAGGCACTGGAGCGAAGTTATCAGAGTCCACGTGTTCTCAAGCATCATTTCAATAGGTTTCCATCTGGAGGCAGCATGACGCTGGCGTCACCCTCAGTTCTGTCACAGAACAGAGGCTGTCAGGCTACAGGCGTTTTTTTTTTTTTTTTTTGCGGTACGCGGGCCTCTCACTGTTGTGGCCTCTCCCGTTACGGAGCACAGGCTCCGGACACACAGGCTCAGCGGCCATGGCTCACGGGCCCAGCCGATCCGCAGCATGTGAGATCCTCCCAGACCGGGGCACGAACCCACGTCCCCTGCATTGGCAGGCAGACTCTCAACCACTGCGCCACCAGGGAAGCCCTACAGGCGGTTTTTAATGGACATGTTTAACACCAAACCGGTAGGTGGGGTCCGAGTGGCCATTTTTTAAAATGGCTCAGCTCTGAACTGGTTAATTTTTGCTCGTGTTCAATAACTTTTAAAAATTAGAATATGCTCAGGGTTAAAAGACTTTCTCAATATCCCTGCCTCACAACTAAGAAGGAGTGTAGTATTAGAATCCACTGAGTGTCATAACCTCAAGGTGACATTCTGACCCGACTTTGGAATAAACAGACTTAAAACAGTATTTCACAAGAAGAAACAATTCTATTATAGCCTAAATTTTAAGAGCTTTTAACTTTGCCTTTTTTCTCCTCTTGTAACTATTAATGTAGATGGAGCATGGAAATCATCTTGCGGGAAGAATAGCATCCTTTGTTGGCTAATGTTTTTTCCTTTTACTCACTATTGTGAAATGGAATTCTTTAATAGATGATGCTTAATGTTCTGTGTTAACCTCTCTTAAGGCTCTGTCGAGCATGACAAATGTGTGGATGATTACTTTTCGGTTTTCATTGAGAAGATAAAACATTAATATATTAAGTTTGTATTTTAAGCAAGTTCTTCTACACGAGGCCTTTAATTGTTTAGCCTTGTCATTGACACATAGGAGTTCAGTTGCCCAGTTTCCAACCGATGCGGCCCTTTCCCTTCAAGGTACCAGGTGCTGTCCGGCTTCTCCACAGCCTTCTCCACAGCCTTCTCCATCTGGCTTTCCCAGGAGGTAGAGTTGGTGTCCAGAGCAGTTCCCTCATGTGCTCAACTTCCAACTGAGAACTACAGAGCAGTGGGGTGTCCCTCACAATTCGGGGGAGTAAGGGGTGCTGCTTTTGAATCGCACACTTCTCTCTAGCATGAACTCAATCCAACACGTGAAGGATTGCAGATTCACTTCCTGTCTCATCAACTTGTCATGGAAAGTTTTGAGCTGCAAAACAGCCTGTCCTTTTACCTGCAAAGCCTGAAAGCTCTTGGATCGAAGAAGGAAATAGCTTATTTGGGTTGAAAAAAGACAATTTGATTTTAGGATGGTTAAACACAGGGTTACTGAAACATTAAAACCAAACAACTTTTAGCCTAATAAGAGATTCGGGTGGTTCTGCTGGTAACTCATTAATGCCACCTAAAGCCAAGCCTCCTTCCTTTGGGGATGTACAATATTGAGGGGCTTACTGGGTGAGGGGAGAGGAAGCCACCTTAGAGGTTCTCATGAGACAGGTCAGGAGAGCATATTGTGGAACAGGACTGTGAGCCGTGAGACAACAGCCACGTAGTCCAAAGTTATCTTATGCACAGATACACGTGTGCACGTGAACAGACGCCCCCTCCCCTCCACACGCACACAGCCTACAAGCCTGTCGGTGTCTGCAAAAGTCACTTGCCTGCAAAGCCAACAGGACTCTCACTAACCACGTGGTCTGGCAGTACCCTGACAGATTAGGTTCGACCATAGTGATTTAAAACCTTATTATTACCGGGTTATTCAATTAGTGATCTTAGACAAAGTACCCAACCTTTCTGAGCCTCAGTTTCTTAATCTATGAAATTGATTAAATAATTCCTTTTAGGCAGAGTTGTTGGTGAGGATTAGCAATAACAGCTGAAACATCCAGCAGAGTAAGTGGAACATAGCCAGTGCCCAATACACAGTACTAATTGCTATGACTTCTATTCTTTTTTTTTTTTTTTTTTTTTTTGCGGTACGCGGGCCTCTCACTGTTGTGGCCTCTCCCATTGCGGAGCACAGGCTCTGGACGCGCAGGCTCAGCGGCCATGGCTCACGGGCCCAGCCGCTCCGCGGCATGTGGGATCTTCCCAGACCAGGGCACGAACCCCTGTCCCCTGCATCGGCAGGCGGACTCTCAACCACCGCACCACCAGGGAAGCCCCCCTTTTATTCTTATTTTTAATCAGGGGATGAAGATCAGGGATTTGAGGGAAATGAATGTCAACTGTCTTTTTAAAAGAAATGTTGCAGGGCTAAAGTAGTTTTTCTTTAAAATGTTGCCTACAGTGTCCTTACCAGATCTTTAAGATTGTGACCCTGTGTGTGTGTGAGAGACAAAACCTGCTTTAACAGCTATTTTGTAAATTAATTATTTAATTATTTTTGGCTGCATTGGGTCTTCGTTGCTGCACGCGAGCTTTCTCTAGTTGCGGCGAGCGGGGGCTACTCTTCGTTGCAGTGCGCGGGCTTCTCATTGCGGTGGCTTCTCTTGTTGTGGAGCACAGGCTCTAGGCGCGTGGGCTCAGTAGTTGTGGCTCGCAGGCTCTAGAGTACAGGCTCAGTAGTTGTGGCGCATGGGCTTAGTTGCTCCACAGCATGTGGGATCTTCCCGGACCAGGGATCGAACCTGTGTCCCCTGAATTGGCAGGCGATTCTTAACCACTGCGCCTCCAGGGAAGTCCAACAGCTATTTTTAAATCTTTTAAAATGTGTTGAAATTACATGTTTACAGGAAAGGATGGGACTTGTTTCTGGTTCTGCAGGTAAGAAGCTTGTGAGTTGCCCCTCTGTCCTAACAAGTAAAAGTTGAACAGACTGAAAACCAGCCCTAGGATCCAATAAGAGAGGGAGGGGACACAGGACAAACCTTGGCCCCCAAGATTTGGAGAGACATCCAGGCAAGTACAGGGAGGGGCAGCTGCCCAGAGCAGACTCAGTGGGAACCAGTGCCAGGAACCCGTGCCGGGAGGAAAACCTCGGCTGTGACGGACAAACCCCCAGAGGCTCCGAGCAGACAAGTCTGAGAGCTAAAAACTCCAGGGGGACCCAGTCATAGGGGGCCCACAATCCTATGAGATTTACCTCCAGGAGCTCGGCCAGGTTCCCACAGTAAATATCAGAGAAAAGGCACCCCCTGCTCCCAGCGGCCAGAGGGGAGAAGGAACTGTGCTGAAATACACCAGACATATTCCTCTTGGGACTGACACATACACACTACTATACATAAAATAGATAACTAATAAAGACCTACTGTAGAGCACAGGGAACTCTACTCAATACTCTGCAATGGCCTATATGGGAAAAGAATCTAAGAAAGAGTGAACATATGTATATGTATAACTGATTCACTTTGCTGTACACCTGAAACTAACACAACATTATAAGTTAACTCGACTCCAGTAAAAATAAAATAGAATAAAAGGAAATACACCGGAGCCCTCTATTCTTCTTAACAAGGCCTGCCATCAGGGGAAACTAGGTAACAAGACCTGCTGGGGTGTGCTCAGAGCCAGACTGACTGGGGAAGGGACACAGTCACCTCCATCCCACCCCAGCCATCCTGTCCCACCTAAAGGAGGAGAAAAAAAAACCTGAGAAACACTTGTGAAGCTCACAGGCCAGAGGCACAGACTCACGAAAGCACTGTCACCTAATCATAGAATTAGAACACGTCCCCTCCCTTCACACCTCAGCGCCACATCACCGAAGGCCTATTTACGGCAGTTCCTTTTATCCAGCACACCATGTCTAGCTATTAAGAAAAATTACAAGGTCTACCAAGAGGCAAAAATCACAGAGACAAGGCGAGCATCAGAACCAGACATGGAAAGCACGTTGGAATGATCAGACCAGGAATTTAAAACAACTCTGATTAATATGCTAAGGACTCTAGTGGAGAAAGAAGCAGCACACAGGACAGATGGGCAATGAAAGCGGCGAGACTGAACTCCTAAGACGGAACCAGAAAGAAAGGCTAGAGATCAAAAGCGCTGTAACAGAAATGAAGAATGCCTTTGATGGGCTTAGAGGCAGACCTTGTTTTATTGCACTTTGCTTTATTTTGAGTCACAGATACTGCGTTTGTTTTACCCGTTGAAGCAACCCTGCATAGAACAAATCTATCTGCACTATTTTCCCAACAGCATTTGCTCACTTTTATGTGTCTGTGTCACGTTTTGGTAACTCTCACAATATTTCAAGCTTTTTCATTATTATTATATTGGTTAGAGTGCTACGCGATCAGTGATCTTTGATGTTCCTATTGTAATTGTTTTGGAATGCTTCATACCACACCCACAGAAGATGGAGAACTTAATAAATGTGTGTTCTTTCCCCCCCCACCCTTTTTTTGGCTGCGCCACATGGCTTGTGGGATCTTAGTTCCCCAACCAGGGATTGAACCCACACCCTTGGCAGTGAAATCACGGAGTCCTAACCACTGGACCGCCAGGGAATTCCCAATAAATGTGTGTTCCGTCTGCTCACCAGGGCTATTACCCTCTCTCCCTCCCTATTCCTTGAGACACAACAATATTGAAATTAGGCCAATTAATAACCCTACAATGGCCTTTAAGTGTTCAAGTGAAAGAAAGCATTGAACATCTCTCATTTTAAATTAAAAGCTAGAAATGATTAAGCTTAGTGAGGAAGGCATATTGAAAGACTAGATAGGCCGAAAGCTAGGCTTCTTGAGCCAGTTAGCCAAGTTGTGAATAAAAAGGAAAAGTTCTTAAAGGAAAATGAGCATTGGCTTCAATTTAAAGTCACCATCTACATTAGTCCTTAACCAGAGTGTCAGCCTGTCCTCTGAAGCCAGGCATTGACTTTTCCTCTCCAGCTATGAAAGTCCTAGAAGGCTGTTTAGCCCACGTTGAAAACCTGGATGACAGCACGTCTGTTTACAACATGGTTTACTGAATATTTTAAACCCACAGTTGAGACCTACTGCACAGAAGAAGAAGAAAAAAGATTCCTTTCAAAATATTACTGCTCACTGGTGACTGTTGAGAAAAAACCCCACCCACCTGGAATTCTGTACCCTACAAAATTATCCTTCAAAAGTGGAGGAGAAATAAAGACTTTTTCAGACAAACATGCAGGAAATTTGTTGTCAGTAGACCTGCAATATATGTCAAAAGAAGTTCTTTCAAGAGAATGAAAAAATATAGGTCAGAAACTCAGATCTATGTAAAGAAAGAAAGAATATCAAAGAAAGAACAAGTGGGGACTTCCCTGGTGGCACAGTGGTTAAGAATCCGCCTGCCAATGCAGGGGACACGGGTTCGAGCCGTGGTCCGAGAAGATCCCACATGCCACGGAGCAACTAAGCCCATGCAGCACAACTGCTGAGCCTGTGCTCTAGAGCCCGCAAGCCACACCTACTGAAGCCCGCGTGCCTAGAGCCCGTGCTCTGCAACAAGAGAAGCCACCGCAATGAGAAGCCCGCGCACTGCAATGAAGAGTAGCCCCCACTCGTCGCAACTAGAGAAAACCCACACGCAGCAACGAAGACCCAATGCAGCCAAAAATAAATAAATAAATAAATAAAAGAATAAGTGAAGGTAAAAAACCAAAAACTTTTATTTTTCTTATTCTCAATAATATTAGCAAAAACATATTGATTATGTATACTTATGTATTTGGTAACCTAGGTGAAATAGACCAATACCTTCAAAGACACAATCTGTCAAAAAAAATGGAAGATATGAATAGGCCTGTATCTATTAAAGAAATTGAATCAAGAATTAAAACCTTCCAACCCAGAAATCACCATGCCCAGATGGGTTCACTGGTGAATTCAACCGAACATTTAGAAAGAAATTATACCAATTTCCTACTATCTATTTCAGAGGATAGAAACAAAGGGAATACCTCTAGCTCATTCTATGAGGCCACTATTATCCTGATACCAAAATCATACAAAGAAAAAAATTAAAGATCAGTATCTTTCATGAATATAGAAGCAAAAATCCTCAACAAAATATTAGCAAATTGAATCCAAAAAAGTGTAAAAAGAATTATACACCATGACCTAGTGGGATTTATTCCTAGTATGCAAAGCTGGTTCAACATTCAAAAATCAATTAATAGGGCTTCCCTGGTGGCGCAGTGGTTGAGAGTCCGCCTGCCGATGCAGGAGACACGGGTTCGTGCCCTGGTCTGGGAAGATCCCACATGCCGCGGAGTGGCTGGGCCCGTGAGCCATGGCCGCTGAGCCTGCGCGTCCGGAGCCTGTGCTCCGCAACGGGAGAGGCCACAACAGTGAGAGGCCCACATACCGCAAAAAAAAAAAAAAAAAAAAAAAAAATCAATTAATCTAACCCATCACAACAACAGACTGAAAAAGGAGCATGAGAATGTTCTGGAAGAGTTTAAGCCCAGCTCTCACCATTCCCCACCACCCTGTCTTGGGATTACTGAAGCCCACCTGTTCCCACAGAAATAGGCAGCAACAGCCCAGTTCTTGGTAGTATCACCTCCCCCCAACCCAGCTGAGCTGAGGTGCTGATGACCCCAGGACTGGAGCCTGGCAACCTGGGGGCCCTGAGGGTTTAAAGGTACAGCTCTGGGCAGTGCCATCGGTGAGGGGTGGCTGCAGTGTTTCTGTGGTTCCCGGGGCTTTACTCGGGAGCTTCCCTCTGCTCCCCTTAAACTCACGGCGGGAGACACACGAGGGCCTCCATCGTGGCTTCTTGGTAACACACGTTAGCAGAGAGGGAAGCGGACACGGTCAGGGAAACAGAGCTCCTAGGGCAAACCACACCTCTGCAGAGAACAACCACTAGAAGAAAGACATCAAGCCAACAGCATGCATCCCTGAAGCAGAAGTGTTGGGATAAATGGACCAAGGGGTAAGTTAACACAGTAAATAAGATCAAAGAGGTAAGAGAGCATAAAAGTCATGTGAACCGGGAAAAGAAGTTACCGAATAAGAAGCAAGTGCCTGATATACTCAAAGTGGGGCAGGAGGTCATTCCGAGATCCAGTGGAATTCTCAGCACAGCAGATGGAACTCCAGCTCCCTTGTCTACCCCCCAGCGAGAGTGAGAGAGGTTACGGGGCTACCATTAGCCGCAGCCTTCCTCAGATGTTAAGGGTGTCCTCTGCAGACCTTCATCTGTCCCTCACCACACACCAGCGAGCTGCAGCGCAGACGTGGAGAACAGCGCACTGCACCACGTAGAGAGTTTATTTCTAAACCACAGGTCCGACTGGGTTATTCTCCAGCTTAAACACGTTTAGTGGCTTTCTGTCATCAGCAAAAGGAACTCAGAATGACATGTGAAGCTCTTTACATCCTGGCCCCAAACTACCTCCTGCCATTTCTCCTCTAAGCACCTTACGATCTAACAACACGGAAGTCTGCATCCCAGATGGCACAGCAAAGAGGTTCCTTCCAAGCACTGATTCTGCAGATCTGTGATCGCTGCCTGGAACCTCTGGCGGGGGGAGGAGTGGGACAGACGGCCGTGGTCCATCGGCGTGTCTGCCAGGGGCTCACGAGGTGGGGAAAGCTTGCCGTGCTGTGAAGCAATGAGCCTCTGCCAGAAGTCCTCACACATACCATGGTTTTTCATAGCTTCGTGCCTTAGAAAATGCTGCTGCGCTCGCCTAGAAGGTTCTATCCCACTCTATCCACCAATTAAACTCCTACACATCCTTCTAGGCCCCAGCCCCTCACCAGGAGCCTTAGCGCCTTCCTTTCCACGAGGCCGCAGCTATGATTACAGGCACACATCACACAGCGCTGGGGGGTTGTCTATGGATTCATCTCTCCAACCGTGAACGCCTGGAGGGCAGGGACCAGGTTTCACTCTCCTCTTCATCCCCTGTGGGATGTGCAGTGCCTGTCACATAGAGACCATTTAATAAATGCTCGAGTTATTAATTAAATATGAACGTCTAGCTAGCTAATTAATCATAATGGATAATTATACATTACTAGAGGATCTGTCCAGGATGATTCCTTGGAATTCCTGCCTTGAGGGAAAGTAAAATTAGTCTAGTCTGGCTGGTCCTAGAGGCAGCTCAGCATCATTTAATTACAGGTCTTGTTAGGCCTCCTCTGAGCACCTGCCTGTCCTCTAGACTGAGGCTCCCCGCTGAAGGGTCCCCCGGTTTCCACCGCAGAGGCTGCCGGCCTAGCAGTGCCAGCCAGTGTCAAGCAGGGAATGTGTCCGAGATTAAAGGTTTGGTTTTCAAATCTCCTAGACCCCCAAAGATGACCCTGTACTGTGGAGGGAGACTTCACGTTCTTTAACAGGCAAAAGACCCGGGGCTGTCTGACCAGCCAGAATGAATGATTTTCGATATCAAGCTGAGCTTCCTGGAGGGTCGGGGCTCCATCCAGAGTGAGCACAGGGGTCCTGGGCACTGTTGACTGTCTCGTCTCTCACTGCGCCCTCCCCCAGGCACATCCCCTGGGCTGCTTCGTCTCTGGGGGAGGTGTTTCCTCAACCTGGATTTCTCACCCCACTCCCGCCCCGCCCACCATCTACTGGTAAACACCTACTCACTGGTCTTTTAAAACTCAGGTCAGTAGGTTCATTTGTACCATTTTTTTAGATTCCATACATAAGCGATGTCATATGATATCTGTCTTTCTCTGTCTCACTTAGTTCAAGCAGCAGGTCAAACGAACCTACTTACAAAGCAGAAATAGACCCAGATGTAGAAGACAAACTTATGGGTACCAGGGAGGGAAGGGAGGGAGGGATAAGTTGGCAGGTTGGGATTGACGTATACACACTAGTATGTATAAAATAGATAGATAAGATAGATAGGGCCTTCCCGGGTGGCGCAGTGGTTGAGAGTCCACCTGCCGACGCAGGGGACACGGGTTCATGCCCCGGTCCGGGAGGATCCCACATGCCGCGGAGCGGCTGGGCCCGTGAGCCATGGCCGCTGAGCCTGCGCGTCCGGAGCCTGTGCTCCGCAACGGGAGAGGCCGCAACGGTGAGAGGCCCACGTACCGCAAAAAAAAAAAAAAAAAAAAAAAAAAAAAAAAAAAAAAAAAGAATAGATAGATAAGGACCTACTGTAGAGCACAGGGAACTCTACTCAATACTCTGTAATGACCTGTATGGGAAAACAATCTAAAAAAGAGTGGATATATGTATATGTATAACTGATTCGCTTTGCTGTACAGCAGAAACTAACACAACATCGTAAATCAACTATACTCCAATAAAAGTTAATTTTTAAAAAGAACTTAAAAAAAAAAAAGTCAGGTCAGGCATCACCTTGCTGAGGAAGCCTCTCTGATCCCCCAGCCCCCAGGCCCAGGCCCCAGGAAGCATGGACCCTCCTTCTTTCAGGCCCTTCTAGCCAAGCCCCTCCCACTCGATGGTGTTATTTGTGGGACTGAGTCTGCAGACATCCTTGCTGGGAGGCCAGGACAGTTAGGGACAAAGGGACTGGTTCTCCCACCATCACAGGAAACAGTCCCAGGCCAAAGCCTGAGACAGCTACCCCAGCAGCAGGGCAGGCAGGCGGGGGCAGCTGGCACAGCCATGGTGGGCTGTGTGGTCCTGCTGGGCGTAGGCCATCAAAGGTGGGCAGGGCCGGGCTTTGGTGCAAGCAGAGAGGGCTGGCCCCACTGCGGCTTCAGGCCTCCCCTGGGAATTTGTTTGCCCTCAATGTCGACATGCATCTTTGAAGCACTTCTTCCTTCCTGCCTCTGCTAGAGAGAGGAAACTAACTTGGAGCACAAGAATAGATTGCCAGGTAGGGATTCCCTGGCCGTCCAGTGATTAGGCCTCTGCGCTTTCACTGCTGAGGGCGTGGGTTCAATGGGGAACTAAGATCCCGCAAGCTGTGGGGCGTGGCCAAATTAAAAAAAAATATTGCCAAATCAATTAGGAATGCCAAATATATTGCATTCCTTCATTGCAAGGAATGCAAACCTCCTTGGCGGGCTGTAGAGGCCACCTGGGGTTTACGTGAGCTCAACCTGCCTCGCTGAGGGATGGGAGCCCCACGGGGTGACAACAGCCAGAGGCAGCAGAGAACACGCCCCCCGCCCCCCATCAGAAGAGCTTTGGAGCTAAGAGATCCTGAGTCAGTTGACCATAGGAGGATAAGAATTAGAGAAAATGGTACCAACTTTTTGTAGGCATTTCTTCCATGGTTGTTTTTCAAGAACTATCTGCTTCAGGAGTTAATACTAAGCTCAACTTTTTTAGGGGAGAGAACTCTTTCTGAAAATTACAGACAGAAAAGCATCTGGAATTCCCTCCCCCTCCCCTAAACCTGGTTTTGATTTCAGCCTGCCCATCCAGGCTGGGCGGCCAGGCACCCTAAGCACGGTGCAAGAGCGGGTCTCCTAGAGTTACAGAAACAGTGTTTTACAGCTGGCTTAGCTTTTAAAGATTAACTTAGAAAAATAGTAAATGCATAGCACTTATTATGTGCTGGGCCCTGTTCTAAAGTCTTCACGTGAATTATTTATTTAATCTTCCCAACAACCTTCTCGGGTAGCTACCATTATGATCTCCGTTTAACAGATAAGGAACCTGCGGCTGAAAAGTGCCAGTGACTTGCCCCAGGTCTCCCAGCTAGAGGGAGAGACAGCTGGGGTGAACAGCCAGCCAGCGGCCGGCCTCCAGAGCCCCGACTTTGAACCACCACACCGTCCCACCTTTAGCATGAAAGCCAGGGTGAGGTGTGCAGGACACAGAGGATGGTCACCCCATCACGGTGGGGTGACGGAAAGGCTAAATTGGATTTGGGGGTGACTTCCAGGGTGAGGATGGATGAGGGAAAGGAATGAGAAGCTGGGGCATCCGTGGGGCTCTGGTCAAAGATGCGATCGCCTGGGATGACTAAGGGCAGCCAGGGGGCCAGTGTGGATGCGTCGGAGGGACTGTCACGGGTCAGAACTAGAGAGACCCAGAAGACAAGCGAAGCCAAGATGCGTCCTAAAGTGGAGGATGACAGCGGGCGCCACCGAGGGCCGAAACCACCACGGACAAGGAACCAGGAGGTGGGAACCCATGTGCAGAGGCAGTGATGGCCCAGCTGCAGCCTCCTGGTGTGTCCAAAGATCAGCCACCTGAAGGCCACGGGGTCGGGCTGGGCACGAGGAGGAGGTCTCGGTCAGGGGTGTCATATGGTAAGATGACCACAGGTGTTTGAAGTCTGACCACCGGCGCTGAAAACTGCACCCTAGAGAGACGAACCAGGATGGACTCCTTGGGAGCACGTGGTCAGGAAACACTTGGTGTTTCCTGGTGGACTGGCCTCTGAATCCCACTGGGCGGGGAGGCCACGATTTTGGGCTTCTCCCTAAAAGGCCCCGGGGAAAATCTCCCTTCTGCGGCCACCGACTCACCTGCTGTGACCTCACTCACTGAGGGTGCTGATGACAGGGCAAACCTGCCACCAGGTCACGTCCTATAAATTTGGGGCACTAAGCAAGTATTAAGCTATAAAGCAGGAGCATGGAAATCATTAGCAATGTACCAGTGATCTCATAATGTCACTGTGGAGACTTCCCAAGGAAAATAATATCCTTTCCAAACACCAAGTATCATAATGATACAACCAAGACGGGTTTCTATTTATTCCTGGCCAGTCTCTCTCAGATTTATGTTCCAATCCTGAGAGGGGGCCTCTCACTGCATTTCGGCGCATTACTTAATCGAATGGTATGCTGGTTGACCCCAGTGTGTCTTAAGGTTGCGGTTATTTATGGATATGGTTTCGCCTGTGAGGTCACTGTGAGGCCTGATCTGCATATATCTGTCAGGAGAGCTGGGGTGCTATTTGCATAAGAAGCCCTAGATCTCTTGGGAGGGCCCACAAAGAGGACCACGGCGCTGCTGTTTAGGGACCAGCTACCCAAGGGAAGACTCTAGTCAAGCCCCAGAGGAGAGCACTTTGGGAAAGCGGGGTCCCCACCCCACCTCAAGTCTAAAGTGAGCCAGTGAACACGGGCTCTGCTACAGAGGGCATCTCAGTGGGTACCGTGCATCATGGCGCCACAAGAGGCTGCAGTCTTCCTGGGAAAGGGGGTGTCCTTATGAGCCACACTGCACTGCAGTGGACTGTCACTAAATTTTATGAAAACCGTTTCTTAAGCACCTCCTGGGGCAGGTGGGGCGAGAGAGCAAGACCAGTAGGTGTGATTCCTGACCTCGAAGTCCCTTAACGGTCCTGTGAGGAAGAGAGACTTGTGCCGTGGAAGCCGGAGCAGTGGTTTATCTTATTGCTTTATGTCTTCCTGGTGGCCTGAGCCTTCTGTCATATGTAATGCCCCTCTTTGTCTCTAGGAATTTTCTTTGCTGTGAAGTCTACTTTACCAAATGTCAATATAGCCACTCCTGCTTTTTATTATTATTATTTGCATGGTATATCTTTTTCTATTCTTTTACTTTCAACCTACCCATGTTGTTGTATTTGGAGTTTCTTGTAAACAACATATGTTGGATTTTTTTATCCATTCAATGTCTGTCTTTTAATTGGTGTACTTGACCATTCACATTTAAGGTAATTATTGATGTTTCAGGGCTTAAATCTGCCACTTTATTATTTGTTTTCTGTTTGTTTCTTCTAACTCCACCATTTCTCTTTTCTTAGCTTCCTCTGGTTACTTGAGCATGTTTTAGGGTTCTGTCTTGATATATTTATAACGTCTTTGGGTATTTTGTTTGGCATAGTTTTCTCAGTAGTTGCTGTAGACATTACAATATACATATATAATTTATCAGTCTACTGGTATCAGTGGTACTGGTGCCACTTTGAGTGAAGTATAGAAATCTTACTAGTCCTCTCACCTTCCCCATTTTTAAAAGTTCATTTTCTTAAGTATTTCCTCTTCCACATATATTGAATACTAGTCAAATGATGTTATAATTGCTTCAACCATCAAATATGTTTTAAGAAACTCATGAGAAGTAGGATAGTCTACTTACCCCTATTCTTACCCATTCTGAGGTTCTTGTTAAAGCTCCGAGGCTTCTTCTGTTATGTCCTTTATGTCTAGAGAACTTTCTAAAAGGATAGGTTTACTAGCAACAAAATCTCCTCGCTTTTCTTTGTCTGAGAATGTCTTTATTTCCCCTTCATTCTTGAAAGATATTTTCAATAGATACAGAATTTGTGGTTGACAGTTCTTTGCTTTCAATACTTGAAAAATGTTGTGCCACCTCCTTCTGGCCACCATGTTTTCAGATGAGAAATCTGCTGTCATTTGATTATTGTCTCCATATAAGTAAAGCCTTGTTTCTCTCTGGCTGCTCTCAAGAATTTTCGTTTTTTGGTCTTTAGCTTTTAAAAGTTTATTACACATCTTGCCGTGGGTTTCACACCATTTGGGTTCATCCCATTTGGATTTCACTCAGCATCTTGAATCAACAGATTCTTGGCTCAACCCCACGGGTAACGGTCCCCGCAAAAGTAGGGCACCTACTCCCACTGCCCCTTGTCTCCCAGGATCAATGTGAGCTCAGCTTCCCTCCAGGCTCCCACCGACACCTGGCAGTGGGGAGGTGAAGGGCTGACTCATGCTGTTTTGCTACTGCAGGGGCGGGGCAGACGCTCAGCTCCTTCCTGGGTCCTGCTGACACAGAGAAATGGAAGGGGTGAATCAGCCTGCCGTCTAGCCCCATTCTGCTTCCCACCTCATTCTGTCTCCGATACCAGAGACAGGAGTTTGGGGCTCAACTAGCTACTGGACTCCACCGCCACTACCCTGGCAGGGAAATTGGAGCTCTGCCTACTTCCCCTCAGCAGGGCACAGAAGATCAAGTACCCACTTGGTCCCTAGACATCACCCAGCCAGAGGATTAGAGCATCACTGCTTCTACCAAGTCAGAGATGGAAGATTAGCCCTCTGCTTAGCTGTACTGAGCAGGGCCATCAGAGCGCTGCCGCCCGCTTCCACAGGGCAGCGGGCTTGTGGCAGAAGACCAGCTCCCTGCCTGGCCCTGCTGAAACTCGGGGGTGGAGGTGTAGTCTTTCCACTGGTGTTTGGCTAGAGCAAGGCGAGTGTTGCCAAAAAGGGTTTCTGTTGTTAGGTCACCCCTTTCTCAGTCTTTGGGCTATGGGGAACAGGCTTTTCTTGAAGATATTTTTGGTCTGGGTGGGCCTGTGGGCAATTCCAGGTGGGACGTTTATGTAGAACCCTGTCTGGAATATACTGGAGGCAATAAAGAAACCCTGGGGACCCACCACTGTGATGTTCCTCAAGTCCTGAGGACCCTGGGAAGTCTGCTTTCTTCTTTCTGCTTTTCAGAGCCTTCTTATGCTTTTCTGTTGTGTTATGTCCACAGTCTTTTAGTTGTGAGAGGGAGATGCTGGGAGGAATGCAGCTACTTCATCTTGGCTGGAACCGAAGTCTGACCGTATCTGGCATATTTAGGAGAGATCAGATATGTTCCGAGAGACCCATAGCTCCCCTTGGGGTTACAGGCAATCTCAGAGTTCCCTCCTGAGCAAGTGGGGTGGAGAAGTAGCTGAAAGAGCCAGTGAGCTTGCCAAAAGGTTACCATGACACGATAGGAAGTTTTTATTGCTTTGAACATAATGCCTTTCCCACAAATTAACACTAAGTCATGATCCAGGAACCCTGCACACTGAGCCAGTTTCAAAACATAAACTACAAACTTTATAGAGCACAGCTCACTTTCCCATGTTGGTCGGATACATTTGGTTGTTATTAATTACTCAGTAGGTGACCCAAGGCACTTAAAACACCACCATGAACACCATAAGTGAGTCAACGTTTCTAGAACCTAAATTCTTACATTTCTTAACTGTGGCTTTTTCAGCCTTGATCTTCAAAGGTATTTTATGAAGCATAACATACACAAGGCACCATGGTTGCATCCAAGCACGACGGGAGCAGCACGTGCGGTTAACTGATACGGGCTTTACTGGGAACTTGGTGTGAAGAAACTGAGTCAATAAGATGCCCATTGAAAAGGAGGACTTTGATATGCTGCAAGAAACAGTGACTTTTGTCCTCAATTTCTGACATGTCGTTTAACATGACGTTTTTAAACATCTGTTTCTGAAGCAGAGAAGGAAATCTCTAAGCAGCCATAACTCTTTGGTTGTGTCACATGGCAACTACAGGCTGTATTTTTTTTTAATCCAACCAGGAAATCTTTCTTCTTCCTTTTAAACTAGTTCAAAGCCGAGCATTTAACGGGCATTTATACGTAGGGAGAGTTTGAGAGGCCACTTTTACAAATGGTGTCATGAGATGAGTCATGGTAAAGGATGTGATTCTGCTTTTGGCAGGTTTATGAATGGGGCTGCTTTATTAGCAAGCTGGGGACGAGGGGGTGCCACCTGATATTCTGAGTCAGTCCCACAGAAAAGGAAGGCAAATTGCAAGTGTACTTGTCAGGTGCCTCGCTTCTGGGTGCCTCGCTTCTGGGCACCTCTTTGAAGCAAGAGTAACTGTTCTGGCCCTTTGTTTGACTGAATGGCTTTCAGAACTGTGTTTCCAATCTCTACGACAGAAGCTTATATGGCTTCAGTGGCCGTGGATTACACAGAGAGGGGGTGTGTGTGTGTGCATGTGTGTGTGTGCCTGCACAGTAGGGGGAGGTCAAGGTGGTTTTTTTTTCTCGGTGAAATATATGAGGTGCCATATGGTGGAACAACCTGAGAATACCAGGTGTGCCCGCATCGGAATCTAATGTGCTGTTACCATGGAGACCAGAGCTCCCTTGGCTATGCAGGACCTCTACTTCCCCCATCAGAGGCGCTTACTTGTCTAACAGAAACAGGGGCTCTGACATACAAAAGAAGTAAACCTTGAAGGTAAGCCTTTAGCAATTTCTAATTTGTTTTTCCTTGATTCTTTCTAAAGAGTTTTCTCCCTCTCTACTCATGGCTTATTTGAGCAAAGGCTTTGTTGAACTAGCAATAATAATAGCGGCATTTATTAAGATGGTGCTTTGTGTTATACATACTCTATCTACCCTCTGGAGGGAGTGTTTTATCTATATTTTTACAGAGGAGAAAACCAAGGCTTCAAGAAAATAGGATCTTTTCCCAAGTCATAAATCTCATAAACAGCTGTCCAAGTTGGAACTTGAACCCAGATCCATCTGACTTCAGCCTGTGCACTTAACTCCCTGCCAAAGGGCATTGAATTCATTACATCTGGAGTATGTCTTTTCAAAGGATCTCAAGCTTTTTAGTCCTATGAACTAAGAACTGAGAAGTAAAAGAAAAAGAATGTGAAGTTCCTGAAAGCTTTAGAATAGCCAAGTAATGACCTGTTAACGGGACTAGCCACAACCACATTGAGAACAAATGGCTAAGGTTTACTGAGCATCTGTATGTGTCACTCATTCTTTCAGAGAATACATATTGAGACCTACTTTATGCCAAGCATTGTTCTAAGTCCCGTGGATGCAGTGGTGAGCAAAACTAACGAATCAGACAAAAGTCCCTGCCTGTGGGGACTGCTTAGACTCCCCAGTTTGTGTCTGCGTCAGACACTTGGCCATGGGAACTCAGAAGTGGTAAAACATGGTCCTTACCCTGGAGTTTATGATTAAGAAGCCAAGACAGATGCACAGATAACCTAACTGTAATGCACTGAGATAAGTACTAGACCCCAGAGGGGTATGAAGTTCTGGGAATGGTGGCTACTGGGTGGGCATGGGGGCTTCCAAGGTTCTTCTTGCTAGCTTTAGATGGCTAGAGCCCTCAAGAGATTCCAGACCCACTGACCTGCCTGGAGGTCCTCTGGGACCCTCAGGGCCAACTCTTGAGAAACAGGAACCCCTCAGGTGGCACATTCTCATGCAGGTCTTTGTCCTGTAGGGACTATCTTACCAGGTCTCCCTCACTTGTGTATCAGGCAATTGATAAGTATAGGATTTTTACATCTGTTCCTAACTCACTGCATTTCTTTACATTTCATTTTGCTCATTCTAGCTCTTCCTTCCACCTGAGCTCTTTTTAAACATTATTTCAATAACCTTAAATATAATCTGTTCTTCCCAGCTTTGGGTCATCTAGAAATTTGATATCTTCACCTTCTATTAAAACACTTGGAGAACAGGGTCAAGGACAGGCCTAGAGAAAGGTATTAAAGCCTTCTTCCCAGGCCAGCAGAAATCCACCAGATAATACCCTCTGGTATAGTCATTTGACCAGCCAAGTACCCACATAACTATCACTGAGGTTACATCTCTCTACAGTGTCCATAAGGACGTCACTGGAGACGTTACCAAATGCCTTGGCAAAGTTCCTCCTTCCATCCCCACAGACACACACACACACACACACACTTCTATCTTGGTAGATGGTTGAGGAGATTGCAGTTGCTATAAAATTCAAAATGTAAGATAAGAATACCGAATTATCTGGCTCTAGCCATGACAGTAAACTCAGGCCTGTTGTTTACACGTGGGTTTTGCTGAAATGGTGCCAGACTGTCAAACACAAATGAAAAGTTACCAAACAACTGTCCCACTTTGTTTTATTAATTTTTGAGTAGACAAGCAGTATCGGAGCCACACATAAATGGAGTTCATTGTTAGCATTAAATAAAACAACAAAGTAAATCTAATATATTTTAATGAAATGCACGGCCATGATTGTGCTGTATGGTAATTAAATAGAATTATAAGACATTAACAGCAATTGAAGTAACTTTCTTACACAGTGGAAAATCCTGGGGGTGAGAACTCGGTGAAGGAAGATCCTTAAAAAAAAAGGAAAAGATATGGGTAGGGGGAGGAAATTAGGGCCATCTAATAAGACCAGGGTTAGGGGTGGGTTTTGCCCTTATTTAAGCCAAGGAATTCCAAAGACTGTGGAGTTTCCAATCCCTGCCCCTGACTAAATTTACAAGCTGGGGATTTGGGCAGGGAGAATAGAGTCTAAGAATATTTGTTCAGCTCTTCTAAGAGAAAAGAAACTAAAGAGTTCTAAAAATCAAAAATCAACTAGAGCTGATTCTAGGAGTATTGTTAAGATGCTAAAAGGTGAAAGGCAGTGCCTTCCCTCTATTACAGCAACAAGAGGAAAGCGGGCCTTCCTGTTCAAGAACTTGGTGAGCCAGTTCAAATTATCTAGGAACCCATTAAAAATTCAGGCACCTAGATCACTCCGAAGCCTACTGATCAAGACCTCAAGGAAGGGGGTTTAGGCATGTGTATTTTTAAAAGTTCCCTAAGTGGTCCTGACAATTACCCAAGTTGATTATCTAGAACCTTTATGCAGATAAATTCTGCACCTAAGGGTACTTACAAATCACAGCCAAAGAGAGAAGAAAGATGGGGGAAAGCAAGCTGAAGAAGTAGAAAACCCCAAGGGCTACAAGGCCAATGTGTGTAAGAAAGTTTAACCAGATTGCCTTCCTAACGCCTACCACCACTCAGGGGAAAGGCACTCTGACGGAGACGGTCGAGGGGGAGCTCATTTTGATGCAGCATCGAGCAGGCCGTGTGGGATGTTAAAACATGAGGCTTGAGAAAAGCTAAGTGAGGGCACGAGCACTTCCTTTGTGGAGAGAAGATGTTTTAGGAGGCGAGAGGAAGTGATAAAACAGAAAGAGGCCTTTCCAAAATGTAGTCAGACTGATCTTGCCTCTCGTCTGCAGAAGCCAAAGCAATTTTCAGTAAACTCCTTCCTCCTCTTTTCCCTTTCACTGCCACAGGCTAAGGGTGGAAACTCTGTGTCCAGGGAGGGGCGCTCTCTCTAGCCTAGAGCACAGCCCATAGGAGCCACAAAACCTCAACTACGCTGGCAGCTCTACAAGAAATTCCGTACTTCTGTGACCTACTTCGTCTAACACACTCACAAATGCAAACAAATATTTAAATTATGCTGGTCACAGATCTAAGAGATTTTAGAATGTGAAGGGTGACTGTCAACGAAGCTTTGTGCATCGGTAGGTGCTTGCCTGTGAGCTGCCCCTCAGAGAAAGGGACTGCACTGTACACTGAAGGCTTACTGGGGCACATGGGCAGTCACCCCATTCGCTTTCCTTCTGAATCTTATTTGTGAGCCTCTCGTGCAATAGGCACTGTGTCTCCCTGGTAACCAGCCCCTCCCCAAAGTAGAGGCAGCTCCTATTTTGCCTCTTTCTGTTGTGTCCCAATCACAGTCCTCTACACGAGGCTCTTCCAGTAACTTCCATCTACTTTATCTCTTTTGCGTTGGTCCCTGACCTCAGAACTTGAAATCTCTGAAGATCAGAAGTGGGGTGCTAGGAAAGCCAGTGGCTAACTAAAGGTTATCCACATTTCCCACCGGCGGTGCTGGGTCTTGCTATTTTTTATCAGCTGAAGCCCACGAGGACATTAGAAGCCCATGGAATCCCCAGCGAACGGCTCTCACATACTTTAACATCTCCAGCATTGACAGTCATCCACCTACTGTTCCCCCCCAAAGGCTAAACATACTCCATACAGGTTTTATTTTAAATCAAATCAGCACAGGGTGCAGACTATAAAACAGAGATGCAATCTGCCTTGGCAGGAACTGTGACTTACTATTGTACTAAACAACTCCTGGTGTTCTGTTGATGCTACGTGGTAAATTTAAATAAGTTGCCTCTAATATGAATGTGGCTGGGAAAAAAATTGATAGAAAATTGCACCCGTTTTCGTCCCAAGACCGACCACTCAGGTTCTGTGTTATTTCTGTCTCCAGAAGGGGTATGATTTCAGCAATGGTAAAAGCATTTTCTTATCCGATTAGCAAAGCACTTCTTCCCTGAGCTTTTCACAAGTTGATGTTATGAAGAGAGAACTGCTGTGAGGTCTTGCTGTGTGACCTTGGGTAAGTCACCTCCCTGGGCCTCGGTTCCTCCACTAGAAAAATAAGAGCACGAGATCTCTAAATGTCCATCCAGCCCTACAGCTTTCTGGCCTTCTAATTCTAAAACTTCCAAAAATGAAAATTAAAAACAGAAAGCCAGTTGAACAGCCTGGTCAGCCAGGATGACAAAGTGGCTGTTAAGGGCAGTTACATGGGTGGGCACCACCTGTGCGGAGCGCATTCCTGTTCCCAATTACTCACCCCCTCCCCGGAGGAGGCTTGTACATCTCTAGCGTCCGCCATGGGACGCCTCTTGGAGAGAATATTTCCCAGTCCCACTGACAAAAGGTTTTGGCCATATGACTTGTTTTGACCACCGGAACGTAACAGACACGATGTATGCGACATCTCAAGAGGAGTTCGAAGAGTCTCTGAGGGCTTCTGAGACCTCCTGCTCTCCCCGCTGTGCCACGAGGACAGGGGCCACTGAAGGTTTTAGGGATCTCAAGAAGACACCGTGCAGGGAGCACAATCAGAGCGAAAGCAGAGCTGCAGATGACAGGAGAATAGGAAGCGTACCTTTGTTATTGCAGCCACTGAAATGTGGAGGTCATTTCACTCCCTCGGTCTCACCTAGAGGAAGCTGACTGACCCGCCGCTCCACGGGGCACATATGATAAACACCCAAAGAAGGACAAGGATGACCTGGCTAAGGTGTGCTCTTTGGATGAGCGCTCCTGGCGGCGGCCGCCTTGTAACTCGGCACCATGGACACCGGAAACACGCAACTCTCCGCATTTGCAGCACCGGCTGCCTCAGACAGGAATTTGGGGCTGGCAAGACGCCACCGTTACGGTGAGGCCCTCGGTTCACTATGCATCTAACTGGCGCTCAATCGGGTAAAGAGGGGCCCTGGACTTATCAGCCAGGATTCCCACGTGTCTGCAGAAAACCTTGATCCTATCCCTGAAGCCAAGTCATGCCACCTTCGAAACCTCACAGCGGTTCTCAGTTCAGAGAGGTCATCTCCAGGGGCCAGTCTGTGCTTCTATTGTTTTGCGGTTGTTCATCTGAATGAAAACGCGGTATTTTAAGATTTCGCATAGAACAAATGGCTTCTCACTCAGAATGAGGAACGCCAGATTCAACGATCTGCAAGGTCCCTTTCAGTTCTGAAACAGATCAGGCTTAAACCATTACCTAATCTGGACATCACTGTCCTCACCATTTGACAGGCGGATATTGTATCTATTAGTGGCACACGTCAACTTTATGCAGCAAATCAGGGCAGAAAACAGATGAATTTTCCAAGAGAACTGACATCACAGTCTAGGTGAGATGAACATGGTTACAAGGCAAACCTGCGCCTACTTATCAGTCTTTGTTCAGAGTAATGTGTATGTTACTTTAAGAGAAAAAAAGAGAAAGAGAACTAATGCGATTTACATGTGAACACAGTCAAAATAAAGAACTCAAATCTGTTTTCATTCTTATACAGCCTGAGGGCAATAGCCAAAAGAAATTACTATTAAGTGTGAGTCATGCAAAATAGATTGTGTGAATTTCAACTTGAAATGTGTGAAGTTAATATACAACTGCAAATTAAGAAGTGCCTTTTGATTTATACAGTAGGCTTGATCCACACGTGGAAAAACTTCTATCCCATAGACAACTCCAAGATGGGCTCCCAGGCTGCATGCGGACCTGGAGAAATGGAGGGGAATTTCATAGCACTGAGAAGACCCTGTGACTGCGGGGCAGTGCCGTCATCCACGGCAGTCACAACCACAGCACCCGAGGCGTGCTGCTGTGGGGCCTGTACGCGCAGGGACTGTGGCCGGGCCACTGCCCCTCCTGAGAAGACCGGCAAGGCAGTCTCGTGACAACTCCACAACCAGTGCTCAAGGTAAGGGACCTTTAAGCTACATACAAATGAACGGAAATGAAGTTTTGTGTTTACTAAGGCCAGGTCCACAGACCAACATCCAACTTTGCCATCAACACACAGTGAATGTTTCTTCGTGTCAGTGTTCTTCACAAGGGCTTGGCTTCTGGGGTCACAGTGAAGAAAGAGTCTTCCTGTAGGATTCTCACTGCCCGCTGGGGACGGAGCCCCTCCTGTGTGCAGAGTCCTGCGGGGGAGACGGAGATGACCCCCCGCTCCCTGCCCTCCCAGAGCTCCCCGTCTAGTGTGTAACAGAACCTGCTCTGGTAAAAGGCAGCTAATAACTGTAACACAAGTCAGCAGGAAGACAGTGACCGTCACCGCTACTGGACTAGTATCCCCGCTCTCGCCACGCCGTAAACTCCTATTCGTGATTCAGGACATCACCTCCTCTGTGCTTCTCCTCCACACCACGGCTCAGTCACATGCTCACAGTGGCTGATGCATCTAGGATTCGGTGATGGTTTGTTTCAGGGCTTTCTCTACCGGGACGAGTTCCTTAAGGCAATGGCTGTGCCTCAAATCTACTGGGCATTCAATAAGTTAAACTGACTTTATATAGGTCTAAATAATAGACCTGCATAAATCAATTAATATCTGTATGAGATTCAAATTAGAAAACCTGGAGAAATAAGTCCTGGCTAGACCTTTCCAGGCGCCCTTTGTGCACAATCCCCCATGGATTACACAGAAAACTTCCTTACCCAGAAAACCTTGGAAAACTCCCCTTTATGGAAACCGAAACCCTCTGACATCAATGTAATGCTTTTTCTTTCTGTGAAAAGCAAATGGGACTAACAAACTGCAACTCTGGTCTGTGATTCTTAAGCAAAGTACACGAAGCTCTACCTGTGTGACCTTCTCTAGGACATATGCATGCATCTGCAGTAAGGAAAGACAGTGAGACACAGTGTAGTTTGTAAATTCCATATTTAAAGTGCCTCGTTTTGAGAAATTATGCTTGCTTTTTTGGGTTCCTATTGTAAAGAGGGAGAAATTTGAGCCTTAGTCTGCTAAATGAGGCCAGAGAGTTCGAGCTGAGCGCTACTACAGCTCGTGTTTTGGTTCACGAAAGGTACTAAAAGCAGTGAGAACAGGACCCTCTCTTCATCCTGCCTCTCTTACCTTTGCTGGAAAAATAGCCTAAGAGCTCTCACAAGCATCTGGCAAAACACTTCTGTGTACACGGGTCTACCATGACCACTAGGGAAGCCACGCCAATATGGGGGTGATTGCAGAATCTCACCTTTGGTGAAAGGCTGAAAGCAGTGTGAGTACCGCCTAGACACAGCTCAGGCTGTGTGTGTCAGGGAATGAAAGGGTAGTGGGACACTTTGGTCTATTTCTGGTGTCCTAAGATTTCTGTTACATCACAATAAAAGTATCGGAGCAAACTCTAGCTCAGGGAAGACAGTGGTCCCTAATTGTGGCAGATCCAAAGCAGCCATCCCCCCCTTGAGTCCAAATGGCGCACTGCCAAGCAAACAGACCCCATGCGCTCTGAGCACAGGGTCAGGAGTCTTCCTCACCACTGCATCTACGTATCTGAGAGGGACTGACAAAGAGCCAGGCTAGGCATCCAGAACTGCTTTATTTGCAGGAACAAACAAAACCCATATTAAATAAAAAGAGCTAACCAGTGATGTGCTGTGAACTGGCTCCGCAAGGGGGCGTGTGGAGGAGGAATCCTCACTTGTGCTGTTTGCCGATTTCTACGGTGTAAATACTCTCACTATAGCCAATTTCAAGCTATCAACAGGTTGAAAGACTTGCAGCATTTAAAAATATTCAACAATTGGCTCCGAGGGACATCCATGGTGGCGCAGTGGTTAAGAATCCACCTGCCAATGCAGGGGACACGGGTTCGTAGCCCTGGTCCGGGAAGATCCCACATGCCGCGGAGCAACTAAGCCCGTGTGCCACAACTACTGAGCCTGCGCTCTAGAGCCCACGAGCCACAGCTACTGAGCCCACGCACCACAACTACTGAAGCCCGAGCGCCTAGAGCCCGTGCTCCTCAACAAGAGAAGCCACCGCAATGAGAAGCCCGCGCACCGCAGCAAAGAGTAGCCCCCGCTCGCCGCAACTGGAGAAAGCCCGCGCGCAGCAAGGAAGACCCAACGCAGCCAAAGAAAAAAAATAAAAAAAACTTAAAAAAAAATTGGCTCTGAGAAAGCCTGTGAGGAGCCAGCTCGAGCACACCAGCGCGGCTCACATTTATTGCGGGTTTATTATGGGGCCAGAAACTGATAAGCACTTTATAGTTCAAGTATCTCATTTCATCTTCCCAGCAGTCCTGTAAGGAAGGTCCACCATCATCATCTCCATCTGAAGGTGAGACAACAGAGGCACAGAGAGGATAAGCAACTTGCCCCGTGTCACCCAGCTGGGGAGCAGCGGAGCTGGGGCTGGAATCCCGGTTCTGACTCCCGAGCTGAAGCTCTCCCAGCCCCACAGTGCTCTCCTGGGACAGATCCTTGTTCCCAAAACAACAGAACTCCAGCCAAAGGGCCAGGACGGTGTGATGACCAGAGTGTGCACGGCCCAAATAAGACCAGACATTGGCAGTTCAGGCCAACCTCCCTCACCCAGTCACAGAGCACACGGAGATTCCTTTCCTTTGAAAACTCAACCTCCTCCTTTCTTGATTCTTCCTTCCAGTCTGACTCTCACCCCTTTGCACGTCCCTGTCAGGAACGAGAGCCTCTGTCCTGCTCTTCGTCCCCCAACAAGCCCACTCACATTCAGCTGACCAGCTCTATCCCTCCGTGAACAAGGACAGGTCGGCCAGCAGCGCCCTCCTTGGGAGCGACAGCTACCTGCACGTGCCCCCAACCAGGACAGGAACAAACGTTCCCAGTGCAGGAAGCAGCGAGCACACCGCCCGGGGCACGCTTTCCACACGCGGTGGAGGAACCGTGGCGGAAGCGGCCCAGGATCCCTGATAAATGGAGAGGAAGAAATGGACAGTGATATATTCATATCATATCCAGAAATCAGGAATTATTCCAAGTCTGAGGAGAAATGAAAACCCAGGACGGGAAGTAAACTTGTCCTAAGTCATTTAAGGACCATCACCTCCAGACTAAGCAGAATCAGGAAAACAATCAGTGGCACTGACTATGAACTGGAATGTATGGGCAGGTGAGGGTCAGGGTGGCGGGCGGAGGGGAGACTCCCAGGCCCTGACCTCGAGGATTTGTTTCCATTGATCTGTGATTTTGTTGCCGAAAGCAGTGAGTTTATTATTAGAAACTCTAATATGTGCAATTTAAACTTGAAACAATTTTCCCTATTTAAATCTCTTCCACATTGCAATTATTCAAAAAATAGTGATCAAATGAATGGAAGGAATATATTTATATAAAGAAAATAGTTGGAATTTTGTGTTTCTAGGCTATGTTATTCACAGTGCAAATTATGAAACACATATATGCCTGTGTAATACATTATGAAGCTAATTCACAAAGATAGATTTTAGAGATCTTGGGCACACTCATCTTAAGAGGAACCCGTTTTGTGTTCCAGCTCTTACCAGGTTTAGGTTAGATTCTCCTCACTAGTGGAACTGTAGCCATTCACATTATAATGTGCACACGAGTGTTCTTTAGAATAAAATGAAATGTAAACTAATGGTGAAAAAAAATAATAAAAATCTTCCAAATGAAGAGGTTCAGTGGGCTTTGAAACTATTCATACAAAATGCAACCTTCCAATCAATTTGCAAGAACTGACTGACACCAGGGAAGATGCAAATTTAACAGCCAAAGTTAAATGAAAAGTTCTGCATAATTAGTGGCTGTGATTAAAAAATGAAGCTCATGATTTATAACCGCAGCCAATGATTTATTTCTTCCACTTGGATTGACACACTTTTGTGAGGTAACTTTTTCATCGACAAAAGTCATTAAAACTAAGCACTAAAGTTAACTAAATCGCTGTACCTAGTTAGCCTAGTCCAAGGTTGTTTTTTAAAAAGTGAACCATATTTAATCTCACGGTTCTCGATAAAAATATTATTCATGATTTTTGGAGGGCATTTTGTGCCAATAAAATTATTTTTCATGTTTTCATATTTACAGTCCTTAACTTTTCTAATTTTGTGCATATTTTTATAAATTACATTCTGTAGATTATCAATAGAGTAAATATATTGTAATATAGTGTAAACTATCGTGTAAAACTCACAAACATCTTACTGATGGAGAGGCAGCGTCACAGGAGTTTGTACAGCACTGTCCCGGGTCACACGAAATGACCAGCACAATCCTGCCCTACAAGGCACACGCAATGAGCCACGTGTGAGTCAAGAGCCACGACTGACTTTCAGGCCGAGGGCTTTCAGGAGGCAGAGGTCAAGGCAAGCACTGCCTGGATTTTTATAAATACTGCTCTTCAAAAACCACCTTAATATATTTGTAAGCATGTTTCCTTTGTAAAGTAAAATAATTATCATATAAAAGCAAAAGGTAAAAGTCTCCCTTCCTGCAAGAGGCTTTTCATTTTAGTTTGATAAAGAAAAATTCAGGTGCTAAATTTCAAAAGGAATTCATCTATCATAAAAGATTTTTCTAAAATATTAAAAGTTCATTTACAGTACAAACTAATAAAATATATAAGAAACTGGTATACTTTGAAACGCACAGAAAAGATATTTTCATTGTTTAATAATCCCACACTAAAAAAAATCAGGCGGAAAATGACTTTTTATTGAGAATAGGAACTAAAGAGGTTGTTTCTTATGAGAAGCAAATATGTATTTCATACCATTCCCTAATGAGAACCTAGGAAAATGGTGCTTTTCTTTTACCATGAATATTTCTGGATGCAGTTTCTAGCTGCCTTGAGCAAAGTCCATTCTTAGGTTGCTAGTTTCTGCAAATCTCTTCCAGAGCCGCTCTGCTGGATGACATTTTGCCCAATTAGTTGTCAGCATATTTCCTTTTACCTTCACTGCAATAACCTTACTTTTTCTAAGAAGATTTCACACCATCAACCCGTTCATTTAAAACTATACAAAAAGCTGTTCTCAAAGACCCACTGCTAGGCAACAGAAACCTGTGAACTAAATCTCAGGTGAAAAACAGTTCTCTTCGAAGAGAGATGAGAACAATTACAGTCATTTCCCAGGAAATTATTAATTTAATCCAGAATACATCATCATCTTGTTAGAATTTCTAAATAGAGGTCAAAACAAAAAAGACAACCTACAAGGACTTAAGCATTTTAATGAGTGTGTACATGTATACTGAATACGTACAAACATGTATACACATTCAGCACACGACAGATCCCTGATGAACAGCTAATTCGGTTTGCTGTGTTTGATCAACGCATGTCTGTCCCCTGTGCTACAACTCCGGGAGACGGCACGGAATGTCGGTGTGCTGGGTTTTCAAGAGAGCACTGTTATTACCAGCTCTTTACAGAGAGACACAAACGAAGCCAGTTCTTACAGTAAAGGCAGAATAACTTGTACTAAATTCAGAACTAGCTTAGATTTTGAAACATGGGCTCTGCACATTGTAAACCAAACTAAAACATTTCACACACATTTATCTTTGAGGGAAAAAAGTTTGATTGGGGAAAAGGCTTTTAAAGGCTTATGGATTTCATGAGAAGGGTTTCCCAAGGCCTTAGAAACCAAGTTGTTCTTAAAAAGTAATTTCTACGAGTTAAGCACAAATGAATCATAAACTTATGGATTGAATTCACCTTGAAATACACAAGGGTTTAAAAATTAAAGGAAATATGCTTGGTAAAGTATGTTTGAGAAGTGTTATAAAATATATTTCAGAATGTTTGAAAAATAGCTGGAGGTATTTTACAAATCCCAAATGAAGCTTGATTCACCCATCTCTAATTACAACTCTAATTACTAACACTATAGTTTAGGATTTATGTTATGGAATACAGTAGTCATACCATGATTAGTTATTTGTTGAAAGAAGTTATTTAAGATGTGCTGATTGAAAGCATTTTGAACGTTCAGAGCTAAACTCAGCTCTGGGGTAGTTCTTCAAACACAGACACTGAAGCCAGGGCAAGTACAAGGGGCTGCTCTCCTGGTAACTGATGGCGACCATACGTACAGCTGAGGACTTTGGAGCTGCCGCTCCCTCTATGCAGAACACGGTTGGGAATCTTATTAGTAAAAATAAACGACTGAGCTCTACATCACTTAAGTTGGTGATTTAAATATGATTCATGGAAACTCTTAGAATGATCAGTTCATTTCATAAAACCGGCCCTGAAAAAGAAATAGCTGTATATTTACACTCTGATATAACGTAGGGCAACAATATTCCCAAAGTCATGTTAATCCCACAACACAAGCCATTATTTTTTCCTATTATTATAAACATAAATACTGTAACAGAATATATCACTGTAGTCTGCCCAAAAGTCTCCTGGTAAAAAAAAGCGTTACAGGAAAGGGATGGTAAAACGGTGATTAATAACCTCAGAAAAATGGGTGAATGTTAATATACTTATTTCAAGAATTGAGTACTTTTGCATTTAACGTTGTTGAAAGTAACCTTGGAATATGGCAAAGGACTAGGCTCTGGAACTAGATTGACTGAGGTTCCATTTTTTCTTCTACTTCTTAGGAGCCAAATGACTAGAGCAAATCACTCTATAAGCCTCAGTTTCTTTCTCTGCAACAAGAGAATAATAGTAAATACACCTTAGAACTAATGTGTGGATTTAATAAAGGAATAAAAGTACATTATCTTGCATACAGTAAACATTATAAATGTTAGCGCCAGTCCTATGATGTTAATTTATCTGATACTTCTTATTCTTAACTATCATCAACTTAGGTGAACAGTCTGTATTGGCACCATGTCGCAGAGGCTTTAAGGTCCTTAATAAATGTTCCCCTGTCTGGCTTGCTTTCTTTATACCTTACCTGCAGCATTTGTTAAGATCAGAAATAGATATAAGTCCTATTTCCCAGTTCAGAATGTGATCTTGAACACAGATCTTAAAATCTCCCTGGGCACAGTTCCTTTACCTGTGACACGAGGGGACTGGACCAAGTCATTTGCTCCCAGGTTCGGGTCTGCTGGTCCAGGAGCATCTGACCATGGTGATACCCAGGTAGGTAGGGAGGAAATCACAGTGCACCAGTCTCCTGAATCTGAGCCTGGGTTGATGCAATCAGCCAGGTGAGACTTGAGCCCACCCTGCCTTTCCACCCATCCATTTGCAAGGCAGCAGCTGCCGCTGGCCAGGCAACGCTTCTATCTTCCCTCGCGTTTCCATCTGAACTCCTGGCCCTGAGCAGGCCCCCCAGCACTCCAGTGTGCTCTGCCGTGAGCCATCTCAAGGCGGCACTGGCCGTACACCTGGAGAAAGTAGGAAGGACTGAAGGGAAGGCCCTAGCCACACATGTGTCCTACTTTTGTCCTTAATTAATTTTGTACCCCATTCTTTTTCTTCATATCCTTTAAGAGATCAAAACCTCAAGGGTGACAGCAAGAAAAAAAAGTGGAGCCACGGAATTAAATTGTTGCTATAGGTGCCTTCCAGCTATAAATATTATACAACTGCATGACAAAGTAATGATGCATAAATATCTACTTCACACTTGGTCTACCTGGAACACTCTGGGAACTAAAGATAAAGCTAGAAAGGGCACAGATGGCCTAGATAAATGACAGAAACACGAATGCTCAAAGAACAGATCTCCCTATCACTCCTCATCCCCAAATGGCTGTACTCCTAATTTACCCACAATTCTAACACGCCTAACAACTGTTTCTTTTCGTTAGGTTCACTGAAGACTGCAGGTCGGAAATTGGAAGAGAAATAAAGGTTGACAGCCTGATAACAGAAGAGTAAAAATGCTACAGAAGCAAACACCAAAACTCAAAGACCACTGAGTGACAGGCAGAAAAGCCTTGCTGTCCCTGCACTAGCTGCTGCGGGGAGCACAGCACATCACTCTGAATCACAAAGAAAAGGTTGCGTTCAAATTCTCTACAAAGTCAGAGAACAAGTGTGATACCTTTTAGAAAGGTTTCAATAAAAAACAATTAAAAATAGATAAGCATATGAAAAGATGTTCAACATCATGTCATTAGAGAACTGAAAATTAAAACAGCAACGAGAACCCACGACACACCTATCGGCGTGGCACAGTCAGAACCCCGACAACACCAAATGCCGGTGAGGACGTGGAGCAACGGGGACGCTCACTCGTCACCGGTGGGAAGGCAAACGGTGCAGCCACTCGGAAAGGCAGGCTGGCAGTTTCTCACAAGACTAAACATACTCTTACCATACATTCCACCAACAGTACGCTTAGGTATTTACTCAAATGAGTTGAAAGCTTATGTCCAAACAAAACCCTGCACAGGAATGTTTACAGCAGTTTTATTCCTAAATGCTAAAACCTGGAAGCAACCAGGATGCCCTTCAGTAGGTGATGGATAAACAAACTGGCACACCCATGTAATGGAGTATTATTCCATGCTGAAAAGAAATGAACTATCAAGCCACAAAAAGACAAGGAGGAACCTTAAATGCATATGGCTAAGTGAAAGAAGCCTGTCTTAAAAGGGTACATACTGCATGATTGCAGCTATATGACATTCTGGAAAAGGCAAACTGTGGAGATAGTAGGAAGATCAGTGGGTGCCAGGGGTTAAGAGGAGGGACAAAGATGAACAGGCAGAGCAGGGAGGATTTTAGGCCAGTGAAACAATTCTGTATGAGACTGTAGTGGTGGATATATGACATCATGCTTTTGTCAAAACCCAATGAACTGTAATATAAACTATGAACTTTAGTAATAATCAATACTGACCCAACTAAAACAAGCAAATCACACTAAAGCGAGATACTGATAAAAGGGGAAATGGTGGGGGTGGGGGAGGGGGAGAAGTATACGAGAACTCTCCTCATATACAGGTTAATTTTTCTGTAAACATAAAATTGCTCAAAAAATAAAGCCTGTGAACTAAAAAAAAATAGTTTTGGAGAATTCATAACATAAGACACAGTCATGTGGCGCAGATGTAGAGAATGGACTTGAGGACATGGGGAGGGGGAAGGGTAAGCTGGGACGAAGTGAGAGAGCGGCATGGACACATATACACTACCAAACGTAAGGTAGATAGCTAGTGGGAAGCAGCCACATAGCACAGGGAGATCAGCTCGGTGCTCTGTGACCACCTAGAGGGGTGGGATGGGGAGGGTGGGAGGGAGACGCAAGAGGGAGGAGATATGGGGATATATGTATATGTATAGCTGATTCACTTTGTTATACAGCAGAAGCTAACACACCGTTGTAAAGCAATTATACTCCAATAGAGATGTTAAAAAAAAAATGGAAACAGGAAAGAAAAAAAAAAAAAGACACAGTCATGTGGAAAATTCACCTTATGGAACATCCACTTTGCAATGAAGCTACACAAATACGTGTATTTGTTACACCAGTTAGAATTCATTGAAACGCCATTCTTATCTTACCCGCATCAACCTTGAAATTATTAGCATAATGCACGGCAAACACAAAATGTCAGGTTCACCATATGTGATTTTATAAGAACTGAAACTCCGGAAAAAGTCATCCCTTACTAGTGAGGGATCTGTTACTCCCACTGGCGGCAATAAGTGGACCAGCGACTGTAGATCAAATATGAACCACAAAGAAAACACCGACAAGCCACACTCTAGAAGTTTATTACCAAACTACAACCTATGCACAGACACAGCGAAGCTCATGAAGCTAGTGATGTAGCCGCACAAAATGTAAGGAAAAGCACATTTAATAAATACAATTTGGAAACGTCTTGTTCTTTAAATTAGGTTCAAAATACTGGGAGACAGACACTGCAACGAGAATCTTAACAGAACACTTACAGCACATAGTGATCTCGCTGGACACTGTGTCCGCACAACGTTCACCGAAGGCGACGCCTGCTGCCCTGCTGCCGTGTGGACAGACGTGTCACGTGTCCACCTCGCTGTGTTTCCATGAAGTACTTAGGTCCCGAGACTTCTACTGCTATCACGAGTCTGTATTTATGAAGCTATGAGAAAGCGGGAGGAGGTGTGCTGCGTTTGAAACCACTCCTTGACATGAGACACATCGAGTGATGAAGCTGTCCCAACAAAGAGGGGAAGACTCACCCAGACAGTCTGTAGAGGCTTCACTTGGAATATATGGCTTTCCCAGAGGAAGAACAACAAACATTTTCAAGTGAAATTTCAGTGTTAAAAAAAGGTGAGTGAGAGAGGAGAGAGAAGGAAGCGCTTAGACGAACACATAGGTATAGTAGATGACGAACTGAATTTCAATATGGTTTCAATTCATTCGCACCTAAAACTAAGCCTGTTTGACTGAGGTAGACTCTGGAAATAACACGTGCAAAGACTCAGGTTTTCCAAAGGGCAATATTTAGTCACTTCAGAGGTTGTAAAACAAAAGTGCATTTTATAATTTTGAACATGAAATCAAATGGGAGTCCTTTCATAGGAGGAAAACCTCCACATTAATTCCCTACCAAATTTCCATATGTACAGAAACCTACACACTGCTGGTGACAAAGCAGAATCTAGGTTATTTCTATACATATAAAATAAAATCAATCAACAAAGGAGAAAGGTAAAATAAAAAGAATAAATTTGATGATGTTACCTTAATATTTTTCCTGTTTTTATTAACAAGTCATCTGGAAACTGAGAAATATTCCTAAAGTTAAAGAGTTGTCCGGAGCCAAAAAACCTAATAAAAATTCAAAGAATGATTGTTAATTTGTGAATGTTTAAAAACATATGTGTTATCTTAGGGACTTTATTTTTAAATATTCATATAGTTTTCACAAGAGAAAACAATATTAAAAGTAAACATCCTAAAAAATCAAATAAATAAGTATGAAAAGCCTAATTTAAAAGTATAAATAAGTAAACATAGTAATTATTACAGTTTTTAGCTTTTTCTGCAAAAAAAATAATAATTAGCGGAGATAAGAATAAAACATTTGGGGTTTAAATATTTGTATTCCCCTAACACGCCCTCCAACTATAATTCCTACCCTTTTCTATTGTGACAGATTCTTAGATTCACATAAATATTATGTACATCACAAATTAAGTGGTATGTAAAAACTACTACACAGTTAAAACCATTATGGAACAGAAGACACAAAACAAATGTTAAAAGAAGGATTACTATTGTTTCTTCATATGGTTAAAGTGGCCCCTTCTTGGAAAAGGCCAGCAATTATCCTTAACATTTATGCCTGTCACACAGGAAATACCCTGAGGTGACTTATCATTCACAAGAGAAAAGGAGGAGTGGGAATCTACTATTATGCCAGAAGATTCAATAATCAAGACAACACAGAAGGAGCCAAAGCCCACATGACAAGCAATACCTGCCTCATCCTTCACTTTACCTCAAGGTTGTTATTAGGGTAAGGAAAGTGAAACAGAACTGCGTCAACTGGTCTATGATTCTCATCATGGATACGGCAGTGTATACAGAAACTTCCAAGGAGGGAATTCAAACAAACTCAAGCTGTTCAAAACCTACAGTATCAATACTCTCTGTTCAAAAGAGTCAGGCTACATGTAGCAAAGTGAAAGAGTGACACTTATATTGAAAATCTGGGCTGTATACACACATTTTTCCTGATGTAGATGTATGGTTTTTTACGGCAGATTCACCAGACACTTGCTTGCTCACTTTTTGAGTAATTAGTGATTTCAGCCTACTTTTGGACAAATATCACATCACAAAAACTGCAGTCTCTGGAGCCCAAATGAAACCCCCAGTTAGGTGGCTAGACCACAACATGTTACCTCTTCCAAGCTGTCTTGGCATTTTGGGAGGTAGAGGTCCAAGCCCAAAGTGTGTTTGGTCATTCTGGAATGCCCACACTGCTGCTGACTGAAGATAAAGTCTGTGATGCCATCGTCTATTTTCTACGTGGATTACTAGAAGGTTTCAGCCTACATTAGAGAGCCATTTGTCTGGCACATTCCATTAATATTCATTTCCTTTTAAAAGTAAAGGAATTGTGCAAGCAAAATGTTTGCAATAAACATGCAACACGTTTACATGTTGACATAACTGCATGTGTATGTGTTTACAATAAACGTGTAGCTTGGGAAATGACAAAAATTGTTCATGAAAATAGCCAAGATCTATAATAGTTCTGTTGTTCAAGCAAATGGATACCACTTCTAATTTTAAAGCAAATTTAAAGAGAGAAAAACTTTTATAGGTTATCTTTCCAAAGCAACACGCAGGTTACTGTGCCTTCCATTTATAAACTGAAATCGTTTCATTAGTGGGAGCCAGAAGCTACACGGTGTAAGTACAGGAAGTATCCAGTCGGTACTGCACTGCCTGGTCCAACTCTGTGGCCACAGAGCGCCCACCCAAGGGACAGGTACACAGTAAGCAACCAACGTGAGCCTGCTAAAACGGAGGACTATCTGATCAGATGATCTGTGAGACAGAAGTGTAGAAAACTTAGTCTCGACATCACTGTGTTGAAGAATCCCAAACACTCAGGTTTTCAGATGAATTAAAGGAACCAAATCTTTCTAATTTGATAATACAACAGAAAAAATAAAATAAAACACACAAATGCTCTCATTCTGGGTAAGGCAACACAGTCTTGCAATAAAGACAATGTACATACCATGTACAGGAAAGGTTGGACGGAACGCCCTAGGGATCTCCTCAGGATCCTTTAAGGGGTTAATACATACAAAGCATTCACCATCCACTGACAGAGCAAAACGAGAAACAAGGGAAAGAAAAAAGCACACCGACTGACTTAACACAGTAAAGATAAGCTCCTAGGAGGCTTGAGTCTCCAAATACTGCTCAACTGATAGTTTTTAAAAAATCAAAATTACCATGTCATTATGCATGAAGAATTCAGAAAAAAATGGAAATGTAAGCCGAGACAAATAACACGAAATCTAGAAAAATGGTCTGACTAATCAACTAAACTATGCAAACAAGTTTTGGCAATCAAAACACTAAGGTTTTAACGACTGCCCCTAGGACTTCGGGAAAAAAATAACTTACTCCGGATGGCAATAGTCTGCAAGATTATCTTAGTGGGATGATTTATTTCTTTACTTTAAAAGGTCATGAATAAAAGGAAAGTTCTCTCATTTCAACTTTTAAGATGAACTAAATCAATTAAAATAAAATCATGATATCTCATGATTTTAACTCTTATAAATCTATGCCTCAGAGGAAAGGGGGGTAATTTAAAACATTAGATAAATACTGTGGTATGTGGTTCTCAGTAGGGGGAAGAAATCTCTTAAGGAAGCTGCTAAGAGTTTAACTGTCAAAAAAACTATATGTTATTTTTGGTTTTAAACTAGTAGTTGCTGTCCAAAATTGAAAATTCAGGATATCATCAAATACAAATTTTTTTTAAGTAATGAATTTATTTATTTATGGCTGTGTTGGGTCTTTGTTTCTGTGCGAGGGCTTTCTCTAGTTGTGGCAAGCGGGGGCCACTCTTCATCGCGGTGTGCGGGCCTCTCACTATCGCGGCCTCTCTCGTTGCGGAGCACAGGCTCCAGACGCACAGGCTCAGTAATTGTGGCTCACGGGCCCGGTCGCTCCGCGGCATGTGGGATCTTCCCAGACCAGGGCTCGAACCCATGTCCCCTGCATTGGCAGGCAGATTCTCAACCACTGCACACCAGGGAAGCCCAAAATACACATTTTTTAAAGCTTGACTATTAAAGCAGAGGTTGCCCAATCAAACTAGGATAAATGTAATTTTTAAAAACTAACACTAGGCTACTCTACTTGTGACTAGATACAAGGCCTCTCCTTTTCTGGCCTCCTTCTACGGTCTAATTCCTGCTGAAAAGAATGGGCATGCCATATTTCTAACCTAATCTTAGCGTGCGTACAAGCACTCAACCTAGACAAGGAATGATCCTTAAATGTTCGTTGTTCATTATGCACGATGTTATTTTGTTAATAAACAAGCTGTCTCCAAAACCATAAAGATTTTGCTTTGTTTGTTTTGCATTAGCCACAAGAGAGTGGACTTGTGTAGAATACCGAAGCATTTATTTAGAATATGAAAGGCAAATGCAGCAAAAACCAATGTTTGAGCTGAGAAAAATCAAGGGTTTATCTATTGAACATATTGAAAGAAAAGTGAAAACAAACTCAGAAGTCTAGAATGAAAAAGAGCATCTTACACAAACATGATGTTCTTTCCACCCTTCCAATGTGAAATATTGCCAGCAAAAAAAAAATACTGAAGACCGGAGAAGCCACTTGGCAAAAGGATTCAAAAACCACAAAGCATGAGGCTATTCTCCCATAAAGCTCAATAAGTGACTAAATAGCTAGTAGAGGGAACGGTGAGGGAAGAGAAGGGAAAATTCAAACTATATAATAGACTCTAACAGTAGTAGGTGAATTCTAAAGGTTTAACTAGCAGATTCATTATTTAATCCAAAACCATAATTCTTAACAACAAATAATAGATCCGACACAAACGCAGTTTTGATGTTAAAAGCCAACAGATATAGGTCCCTCAAGTTCAGAGCAAAGAATAGAAAAAACTAAAAAACAATGAACACTAGTGAGAAACAGAGCTCCTTGTACATTTTCTGTAAACAAGTTTCTACGATAGCACACTGGTCGCTTTCTTCAGCCCCCGATACTCTGGTTAGGGTGTGCAACTATAATGCATGGATATGTGGATATCAGGCTCTCTATGTAAGCTTTTCTTACTTCTCAAGTATATGTATGTTCTTTTGTGTTTTAAATTTTTTCTTTAAGAGAAAATCTCTCCAATGTAAAGTTCCAAACCTGTTTTTTTAAAAAAATTGCTGGAATTTCTTCACATTTGATAAACAAAAATACCAGAAATGAAAGAGCTGACAGAAATTCAAGCAGATCCAAATTCAACCATCCACTTTTCATATTTCTCCAAGTCTGCAGCAGAGACAGACTTAGCAATTTTCTTAAGAGCCAATTCAAAGTCTCCTTTGGTAACAGGCATCTGAAGTTCCTCTTTAGAAAGTGCACGGATCTCTTCTGGACTTAGGCCATTGATTCGTCGTCTCATTGCCATTAAAGAGGCATCCCTAAAAATATACCAAAATCAGTGAATACTTATTGTTGCAAAGGTTTTAAACATATTCAATTGTGATAATGTTAAGGGAAAGCATTCAAAAGGTCATTTTATATGTTTTTACCATGCTGCTCAGAATTTTCCACTTCAGAGACATCCTGAGGGCTCAGGAAAGGTTAAAACAGGATGCAAAGGACTTAAACATGAAAAGTACTGTAATGAATCCTAAAAGTCTAGGTTGGGCTCACATGGTACTGAATTTTCTTTTCCCCACTTGCTCCTCAAAGACAGCCCAGAAGTCTAGGAAACTGAAGGAGAATTATGAAATACCGAATTGCATACTTGGAAATAAACATACAGCTAATGTTAAGATAACTCAAATCTTATACCAGTTTGTCTACAACCTAATTAGAGGAGGTAAAGCCAGGAACCTCTCTCTCTCTGGAGCATGAATATATCTAAATACAGTGGATGTGGAATTCCCTACATGGAATATTTGTGGGCAAGTGAAGAGAGGAAATCTGGCTTCTCTGGATCCTATTTTCAGCTCATTCTGATCACTTGTAAATCATTACGCAGGTTAGGAAGAAGTGTTCAACTAGTGCTCACGAAAAAGCTATTAGGCAGCCAAACCAACCAAAACTTCAAATTTTTATACATTTTACTATAGTAATAGTAGAAGCTATTGTGAGCTTATCGAGTGCCACTAAACTTACACGTGTATAGGACAAATACTCGTAGAAAAAATGAGTAACACAGATGTTATGGTTTTAAGGAAAGGCTACGATGTCAATTTAAGTATTGTTAGGGAAGTTAAGTACTAAAAACAAATCCTCTTCACTGAGTGATGTGAATTGTCTAAAAGTTATGATGTCACAAAACTGAAAGTGAAATTTGTATTTATATATATATATATATACACACACACAGATAAAATTGATCACCTTTGTTCATCTGCGTGTAGTAAAATAATGCCAACCAAAACAAAATGATATTATTTTATGTTGATGCAGCTAGTCTCCAATTTAGGGCTAAATTAACCTTAGGTTGTCAAAGCCATTTATTACCAAGTTAGGCAAAACAATTTCTTAAAAATCAAAGGCTCTAAAAGGTGAACTACAGTTGACCCTTGAACAACACGGGGGTTAGGGCTGCAGACCCTTGGCACAGTTGAAAATCCGGGAATAACTTATAGTCAGCCCTCTGAACGGGCGATTCCTCCTTATCCACAATTCCAGATTCAACCAACCACAGATCCTGTTTAGTGAAAAAAATCCACACAGTTCAAGCCTTCATCGTTCAAGGGTCAACTCCACATTGACTTTAAGACAAGTCCTCCTGATAAATCCATAACTAATGTCTAACATCACGGATCATTAAAAAAAAAAATACCTGCAAACATTAGTTATATCAGCACCAGAATAGCCCTCAATCTTCTCTGCTATATCTTCCAGTTGAATATCAGGATCCAATTCAACCTCACGAAGATTGATTTTCAGAAGCTCAGTTCTTCCTTTTGCTGTTAGAAGATTTTTTTTGGTGGTTATTATTAGATGTTTTACTTTACAAATCATTTTGATAAGAAATCACCTATTTAACCTTCAGGAAAAGAAAGAGTCTAATGCAAAGAAAAGTCAACAACTGTGAGTCCACTAATATTACTAATTCACTGCATGACTAGTGGAATCATTTAACTTCCTGTGTGCCTTGGCTGTAATAACTAATAATTGAAACAAAACTCAGAGTTTTCCTAATAGATTGTGAAGATATTTGCTATGAGAACAAAGGATCTGAGATTCTTTATGAAAAATAAAAACATTAGTATTCAAGCACCAGAAATGCTTTTGTAAAAAAAATATTTAGCCTAGCTTTACGAAACTAGATTGCATGGAGTGTAACTCCTGTGAGTTACTTTGCTCACCTTTTAGTATAACATAGGAAAAGATGTCCAGAACTCTAATCAGTATTTGTTAAAAATCTAGTTTTCTTTTCCTAGCAATCAGCAATTGGCACAAAACGCTTATTAATATATTTTTTACTTGGAGAGCCGGCCCACAGACATTTGCTGTTCCAATATGATTGAAATGTGTATCGAGTAAGCTGAAACAAACAATTTTTTAATAACCAACCTTGCTTGCTGTTTCACCATCAGTTTTTGTGACAAATTTGCTTAATACAGCACACTAAGATAATGCAAAATTAGCTTGGATCCAGCTCTCTACGATTTCCTGATATACAAAATGAAATTTAATTTTCCCAATTTTTATCTTGAAAAATTTTAAATCTTCAGGTAAAAAAAAAATAGTGAACACTCATTAACCTTTTCTCTAGATTCACCAATTGTCAACATTTTGCCATTATCACTCCCTTGCCCTCTCCTCTCATCCCCACTCTGATTTATGAACTGAGAGCTAGCTATAGGCAACACAACACTTTACCTTGAATTCTTCAGCATGTATCTCCTAAGAACAAAGGCATCCATACAATCATCACACTTCACAGGAAATTTAACATTGGTACGTTAGTATCATCTAATACACAATCCAGATTAAAATGTCCGCATTTGTCCCAGGCCTTTATTACTTTCTTAAAAACCATTACACATCACATTAAAGTTATTGTCTCTCTTTAGTCTTCTTCAAACAGTTCCCCAGTGTTACTTTGTTTCGTCTTTCATGCCACTGATAATGCCCCCCCCAAATGATCTTACAGAGTTAAGGCATTCCAGTGAAGACCCCAACAGGTCTGTTTGTGGAACCTGACAGGCAGATATGAAGATGTTAATGGAAGGAACCAAGGATAACCAAGACACTCTGGAAGAACAATAGCAAGGCAGGAGGAACTGCTCTACTACAAAGCAATAGGATTCAAATCTGTCTAACACTCTTGCATAGAGACAAGCAGATCTGTGACACAGAACGGAGAGCCTACGAGCAGAGCAGAGGATATACTATGGACACCTGATAGCAAAGAGCAAAATGGCAGACGTAAACATAACCATATCAACAATCACATTATATGTCAATGGACAAAATCTTCCAATTCAAAAGCAAAGATAAACTATACAAATAGCAAGACCCAATGATATGCTGTCTACAAGAACTGCACTGCAAATACAAACACGTACAAGGTGAAAATTAAAGGAAGGAAGCAGATATATCATGCAAACAGTAGCAAAACAAGGATGGTGAGGCTATATTAATATCAAAGTAAACATCGAGTCAAAGGATTTAATCAGAGGTGAAGAGACGTTTCATAAAGGTAGAAGAATCAAGAAGATATAATGATGATAACTGTTTATGTACCTAATGACAGAACTTCAAACTGCATGAAGCAAAAATTTACAGAATTAAAGTGAAAAATAAACAAATTCACAATCACACTTAAAGAGTGTTAACCGCCCACTCTCAGTAATTGATAGAAGGAACCAGAGCAACAAATCATTAAGGATCTAGAAGATTTAAACAATACTATCACAACAGCTTGCCCTAACTGACATGTATGGAATATTGTCTCAACAAGTGCAGAATAAATATTCTATTCGACTGCAGCTGAAACATTCAGCAAGATACACTACATGCTGAATCATAAAATCTCAACAAAATTCAAAAATTGACATCTTGCAGAGTAGTTCCTAATTATAGTGGAATTAAATGAGAAATCAACAACAAGACATCTAGAAAATCCTCAAATATTTGGATACTAAACCACATACTTCTTTTTTTTTTTTTTTTTTCAGCCTTGCCTCACGGCTTGTGGGATCTTAGCTCCCCAACCAGGTATTGAACATGGGCCCTCAGTGGTGAGAGGACGGAGTCCTAACCACTGGACCGCCAGGGAATTCCCTAAACCACATACTTCTAAATAACTCAAGAGTCGAAGAAAATAAGAAAAAGGAGAATTTTTAAATATTTCTAATTGAATAGTAAAGAAAATATAACAAAATTTGTGGGATGAAGCCAAAGCAGTGCTTTAAGAGAAATACAACCTTAAATGTTTATATTAAAAAAAAAAAGAACAAAGGTTTCAAATCAACAGTCTAAGTTTCTAACTTCATAAAAAAAGAGAAAATTAAACTCAGGAGTATAAGGGAGAAATAAGAAGAGATAAAAATCAATGAAATACAAAACAGAACATTAACAAAGCAAGAAGTTGGTTCTTTGAAAAGATTAATAACACTGATAAATGTCTAGCAAGAATGATCAAGAACAACAGGGATAAAACACAAATTACCTCTTCTAGGAATGAAAACTGAGCCATTATTATAGATCATACAGACGAAAGAGAAAATAAGGTGTGTGGATTTGTACTGTGTCAACTTCAGTGAAGTTAGAATTTCACTTCTCAGAATTCTCTTCATTACACAGCTCTGGGTCAGTGGGGACCACATCAGTCATTATGGACGAGATGTGAAAGGCAGAACTGAAATCAACTCAGAAAGTTAGTTCAGGGCATGAAGAGCATTTGCAGCTGAGGCCCTATTGTCGCTTGTCTGCCGGCTCATCTTTTTTTTTTTTTTGCGGTACGCGGGCCTCTCACTGTTGTGGCCTCTCCCGTTGCGGAGCCCAGGCTCCGGACACGCAGGCTCAGCGGCCATAGCTCACGGGCCCAGCTGCTCCGCGGCATGTGGGATCTTCCCGGACCAGGGCACGAACCCGTGTCCCCTGCGTCGGCAGGCGGACTCTCAACCACTGCGCCACCAGGGAAGCCCTGGCTCATCTTTTTAGTGAGGGGCAGCACCTGGGCCTCCAACTCTTTCCAGCTCCTGTCAGATTTCCTCCTTCAGCTTGACTCCTAAGCCAGGTGTACCTTTAGTACTGTTACAGAGAGTGCCAGCTTCTTCTAAAGGACACCCCAATCATCAAAGTTGTAACTCTTAGAGGCAATGAGCGCCCAGTGTGGGTTCCAGTCTATCCTCATGAGTTCCAGCTCATCCCCACAGGTTACAGTTTGTTCTGGTTTCCACCATTTCATCTTCTCTTCCTACTGCCCTCCCTACTGACTTCAGGCTCCAGAACCAGACATGAAATCAACAGCCTCACACAAACCATTTAGTCAGCTTCCATGTTTGTATTAGGTCAAATCCCAATAAACCTGACAACCTAGAGGAAAGGGACACATTTTTTGAAAAACACAAACTACCAAAGCCTACTCAATGAAAAATAGATAACCTGACAGGATAACCCTATATCTAATTTTTTTTTTAAATCAATGGAACAGAACAGAGAATTCAGAAATAGACCCACATATATGCCGCAAAATAATTTTCAACAAAGGTGCCAAAGTAACTCAATGGAAAAATAAAACTCCTTTTAACAAGTGATGCTAGAACAACTCAATATATATATGAAAAAAATGAAACTCAACCCCCAGTTGACACATATACAAAAAATTAATTCAATATGGATCACAGATTTAACTCTAATTTCTAAAGGAAAATATAGGAGAAAACCTTTGACTCCTTGTGGTAAGCAAAGATTTCTTAAGATACAAAAAGCACTATCCATAAAAGAAAAACCTGACAAGAGGACTTAATCAAAATTAACACTTCTGCTTATCAAAAGACACCATAAAGAAAATTGAAAGGCAAACTACAAATTGAAAGAAAATACAGCATTTCACACTTACTAGAATGACTAAAATTAAAATACTGGCGATACCAAATGTTGGCAAAAATATGGAAGTATTGGAATTCTCATTCATTGATGGCGGGAGTATAAAATGGTACAACCACTTAGGAAAATGGTTTGTGCATTATAAAGTTAAAGACATACCTACCCTATGATACACCTATTCTCTTCTTATCTATATTACCCAAAAGAATTGAAAACATCCATCTATAAAAAGATCTATACAAAAATATTTATAGCTTCATTCATAATAGTCAAAAACTAGAAATAACTCAAATGTCCATCAAAAAGAGAATAAACAAATTGTCATGTAATCACACCACAAATAAACTACTGATACATGTAACCACATGGATGAATTTCAGAAACATTATGTTGTATGGAAGTAGCCAGATGCACAAGAGTACATATGTCATGATTCCATTTATATGAAGTTTGATAATAGGTAAAACTAATCTATGGTGATAAAAATCAGGAAGGTGAATGTCTGTTAGGGGTTTGAATCAACTGGTAGGGGCACAGGGAAACTTTCTGAGGTGAAAGAAATGTGCACATCTTGAGTAGGGTACTGATTAAACAAGAGTATTCATTTGTCAAAACTCATCAAACTATACACTTAAGATTTGTACATTTCACACTGTATGTAAATTTTATCTCAATATAAAAAGAAAAAACTCACTTATGAAAATGTCAACATTCATCAACAGAATGAAATATTTTTTCAAAGCAGCATACTTCAAAAAAGATCCCAAGAGAACTTTATTTTTAATCACTGAAGTTTTTTTCATTATAAAAATGTTTTAAAATTTTCACATTTTTATCAACGTACATTGTTTTTTGTAGTACAGGGACAAAAACTTGTATCACGTAAGGTTTTTTTTTTTTTTTTTTTTGCAGTACGCAGGCCTCTCACTGCTGTGGCCTCTCCCACTGTGAAGCACAGGCTCCAGACGCGCAGGCTCACGGGCCCAGCCGCTCCGCAGCATGTGGGATTCTCCCGGACCAGGACATGAAACCACGACCCCTGCATTGGCAGGTGGACTCTCAACCACTGTGCCACCAGGGAAGCCCCACGTAAGTTTTAATGAAGACTCAAGTTTAAAAGTAAAACTTAGGGACTTCCCTTGGTGGCACAGTGGTTAAGAATCCACCTGCCAATGCAAGGGACATGGGGTTTGATCCCTGGTTGGGGAAGATCCCACATGCCATGGAGCAGCTAAGCCCATGCACCACACTACTGAGCCTGAGCTCTAGAGCCCATGAGCCACAGCTCCTGAGCTCGCATGCCACAACTACTGAGCCCACACGCCACAACTACTAAAGCCTGTGTGCTCTAGGGCCCACGTGCCACAACTACTGAGCCCGTGTGCTGCAACTACTGAAGCCCACGCAACTAGAGCCTGTGCTCTGCAACGAGAGAAGCCACCACGATAAGACCACACACCACAACGAAGAGTAGCCCCCAGCTGCCGCAACTAGAGAAAGCCTGTGCACAGCAACAAAGACCTAATGCAGCCAAAAAAATAAATTAATTAAAAATAAATAAATAAAGTAAAACTTAGATGTCCTATCAACTTATTAACACAACCACTCCTCTGAATGTAAGAAACTTCAGCAGAGTACTGAGGCCTCTGTTTCCATAAATAACAAATGGGTTTTTTGATGCTATAAACTTCTTTAAGCAGAATGCCAAGGGAATAAAGACCTACCGAAATAGAAAAATGTAACAGAGAGTAAAAGAAAGATCAAAATATAGTAAAAGGAAGGCATCATACCTGTTGGGAGAGGTATATATATCCTTTTTTCTAATCTCCTTCGCAATGCTTCATCAATGTCCCATGGGAAATTAGTGGCAGCCAATACCATAACCATTTTGGAAGGATCGTCATTCTCTAAAGCTCCTCCAACTCCTATATACAGTAAGGGGGAAAGAAGAGTGTTTTTCTTACAGTCCTTTATTCTTTCATTCAACTAACATTTCTAAGCATCAGCCACAGGCTTGGTGGTAGGCTCAAAGACGAACATGATGCAGTTCTTCTGACCTCTGGATGGTGTCAGAACCAGACAAATCAACAGATAACTATAGAACAAATACAACACAGTCACTCCTTTCTCTCATATTATACTTTAACAGAAATTAAGATGGTTAACTCATTGAGGGAAGGAACTCCTGGTACTACATTATTTTATGTATCTTATAGTGCCTGGCACTGTATGCAACACATGTTTTAAGTATTCAATTAGTACCTATGGTTGGTGGATAACCACAGCTATTTTAAAACAATGCACTGTGGATATACATACATACATATACATATATATATATATACATATATATATATATATACACACACACATATAAATAAATATATACTTTTTTTTGACACACTTTATGTTTTCTCATAATTTGCTTAAATAGCCTCTTATTCACCATACAACTACCAGTGATATATCTCTAAAAAGTAGCTCTGGGCCCATCACTCTCTTCCTCCAATGGCTCCCCAAAGCCTTTTCTTCTTTGTCTGAATAACTTCTACCAATATTTCAAAGCCCAAGTCAGCTATTCCCTTCTATGACTCCCTTAGTCCGGGTGGTACCTCTCGTACTGTGTTTTCACTACACCCAGAGTTTAGTTCTACTACAGAACTCATAATGTATTGTAATTGTCGGTGAAGTGCCTGCTTCTCAACTAGATCAGTGGTTCTCAAACATTTTGGTCCCAGAATCCTTTTTATACCCTTAAAGACTATTGACCTCCAAAGAGCTTTTGTGTGCATGTACTATATCAACATTTATTATTAAAAACTAAAAATGAGACTTGTGAGAGAATGAAAGTGAAAAAGGTAAATAACATCTTGATATTACTATGAAAATAGTTTGGCCTTTGCACACCTTTTAAAAGAGCCTTAAAGACCCCTGGGACCCTGAGCCACATCTCTAAAGGCTTTGCTCTAAACAGTAAGCTCCTTGAACGCCACAACAGTCCTTTTCTTTTTAACCTCAGAACCTGAGATGGTGCAAGTAAGCAATAGATGCTTTCTGAGTGCATGAACAAATGTACAAATACGTGGATGAACAAATGATTACAAATACATTCAGGTTGCCTTCTAGTCCAGTCGCTGAGAATTTCCAAAGTATGAATCTACACAAAGTTCAAAAAGGAACCAAAACAGTTTAGAGACAGTAATTAAATATCAATTACCATCCATCTGAATGAGTAGCTCAGACTTGACCCTGCGACTTGCCTCATGCTCATCAGAGGTTCCTCTTCGACTGCAGATAGAATCTATCTCATCAATGAAGATGGTGGTGGGGGCATAAAACCTAGCCTTTGTGAAAATAGTTTAAAGAAATCATTTAGTGACCTCCTGAAATAATCTGAAGTTTTTAAAAGACGTCTCCTCTGACTAAAACAATGGTGAAAAAGAGCAGAAATTTCTCACTGCTTTAATGCCATCACTTGCTTATAGACAGAGGTTAAATTAATCAGTCATATCAGAAACAGGAAAATTTCTAAACATAAAAGATAAGTTATATGGTTGGTGAAGTCAGGTGACAGATAACACGAGGATTCACGGTACTATTCTTTCTACTTTTGTGTTTGAAAATTTCCATAATACAAAAAGTTTCTAAAGAAAATCATCAATCTATCCTCAAGTATGCAGTCTTAAGTAGCTACTGCAAACTACTTTGAAAAAGGAACAAACTTTAACGATAGATCAATTTCTAACTGATTTTCAAAATATATGTTAAAATATACTTCTGCTCACCAGCTCATTAGAGATCCAGAAATATCAGTCAAACCACACACATTTCCAAAGTCTCTTCTACCCTCACTGGATGGGATGCCAAAGGGCTTTTACCTCAGAGAGGAAGGTACGCTGAAGACACATCAACCACTCCACAAAACCCACCGCCCCGTGTCTTATTAGTGTGTCAAGAACTGTGAAACTACAAGTACACTTGCTCTTTCTTAAAAAGATCCCTTGGTGAACGGATCTAGATTAAAGGGATACCATGTGCCTACACAAACAGTGCTTTGAAACGTGAATATAACATCACTCACCATTTCAAACAACAGACGAACTAACTTCTCAGATTCCCCTCTGTATTTCGACGTCAGCGTGGAAGACGAGACGTTGAAGAATGTTGTGCCACACTCAGTGGCGACAGCTTTAGCCAGCATGGTCTTACCAGTGCCTGGGGGCCCGGCCATCAGCACACCCTGAAATTCGAAAGGACACATGAAATGATTTACCAGATTAAAGTGCTTTCTTATAAAATATCAGCAACTATTAATGTACACAAAACTCTTCCCATCAAAAGATAAGCTCAACTGTCACAGTGAAATCATGGTGCATTTGGCACGAATATCATTTCATAGACAGAAAAAACAAAAATGAAGAATGGTTTCACAAAATGTCTCAAATCAGAGGTACTCAGAGACGGGCTAACAAAGGGCCTAGACAACAAGGAATCTCCTGGTACATTTAGAAAGAACCCACTGATTTTACTGAACCTGGCGGAAGACAAATATGTATGGTCTTGAGCACCGCTTAAGAGTGACTGCTCTGTTTAAGCAATGAAAAAAAGATGACATTTTCTACCACATGGAGCAGAATTATATATCCCTTGCCCTCCTAAGGTACAAAACCTATCTTCTACAACACACTTACAATATACACTTTTAATCAGAAATAAAGATCCATTCATCAGTTAATAAATAAGGCAGCTAAAATCTAGTGGTGATTCAAACATAATCAAATTTAGCTAGCCTTTTATCAGTTTAACTGTGCTAGGCAGTTAAGAGTTTACATAAAATAGGGTTAGTAATGAAAAAGCCACTAAATATAACATAGACTAATATATAAATTTTAGTTACTTCTCGCCTTTGAAACAAACAGAAAAATGTTCCATAAAAATAAATCAATGAGAAGTAAAAATTATCCAAGAACACCAATCCTCTAGTCTTGAAGACTAACGGATTTTTAAATACTTATTACTTTCTTCTAACACTCTTAATGAGTTCAGATATATAGTTAACACTACATTTCTTTTGCATAATAGTTTGTGATCTTAAGAGGAATTTGGAGCCATTTGTTAATTTAATTCAATAAGCTTTGGGGGATTTAAACTTTGAAAACTATGTGCATATCAAAATTTCATAAACTCTAAATTCAGAAACCATCCAAACGCTCTTCTAGCTATAGAATTTTGATACCCAGGACAACCAGGGATCACTAGGATTTGAAACACTAGTTTTACAAGAAAAATTTTGCTTTGCAAGAAGCCTTTATACATGAGATTGATATTTTGAAAACTGTAAAGACAACTAATGGTATTGGCACGGCTATGGAAAAGTTCCTATTTCTCTTTCCACTATCCCCTCTCAATGCCCTCTCAGTTCCCGTAATGTCATTAATGTGGTCACATCCAGCGGGAGATAATTTCCAGGGTTAGCATCTGTGCGTGCACACAGCTCATAGATACAGTACAGCGTTTATAAATTTCCCCTCCTCCTGACATTACCCTGTCAATTATCCCCTCTATTTCCTGTATCTCCTCCTCTGTGGGCTCTATTTATTTTAAAAATAAAATCCCTCTCTTGACCCTACAAATCCTCTGGCTACTATCTACCTCTTCCTTCCCCTTCCCAGCCAACCTTCTTAAAGAAATGGCTTATGTTTACTATTTGTGCTTCACAAGCTACAGTCTCACTTCTACCTCTACTCCTACACTAAAAATACCTAATTTACTAATCCAGTGGTCACTTTTCTTTCCTTTCCTGTTTTGAGTTTTACGTATTCTTTTTTTTTTGGCTGCGCCACTGCGCAGTACGCTGGATCTTAGTTCCCTGACCAGGGATGGAACCCGCACCCACTGCTTGGAAGCACGGAGTCTTAACCACTGGATCTCCAGAGAAGTCCCAACCAATGGTCACTTTTCAACTCACAGCTTCCTTCCCTCTCTCTGACCTTTGATGGTGCCGATACCTGGTGTTCATTCCCTTCTCCCTGAAACCCCTTCTCCCTAGGTTGGTTCGATGACACGGTTCTTTCCTGATGCTTCTCCTACTCATGACCATCTTCAGTGGCTTTCAGGTCTCCTCTTCCCCCTGCCCTTTATATTCCCAAAGCAATTCTAAATCTTTTGCTCTTTTGAAAGCCCTTTATAAAACTCCTTGAACGATTTCATCCATACCCAAATTATCAACCACCACTTATATCTCACAATTTTAATTTAAACTTAAACTGTAGCCCGAGCTCCAGACCTCTATTTCCAATTACCCACTGAGTTTTCACCTCAATATATTTTGTTTCTATTTAAACCTGCTCCTCTCCTCAATTTCCAGTATCAGTTCACTGTACCCTATTTAATGAAGAATTTGGCTGGCCCTTTTCCCCTAGTTCCTGGGAGGCAGACTCTAAACCCTTGGAATTTCCCAAGTGATAGGAGTGTCTTTGTTGTTCATGTCGGGCCCTGAAATTTTAGGCTAATAAGGTGGCTCATGGTGGGTCCCTATATAGATTATGCTAATGAGATGACTCAGGATGGGGGCTGGCCTTGCCCAAAAAACCAACCATGTGATTAGCAGGTTGGGGCTTTGAGCCATGTGATATCAACCACACCTCTGGGGAGAGAAGGGAGACTGGAGATTGAGAGGACATATGGGCAACAATTCAATCAATTATGACTATGCAATGAAACCCCAGTCAAAACTCTGGACACTGAAGCCTGAGTGAGCTTCCCTGTTGGCAGTACTGTATATACCGTCACACATCCATGCGCTAGGAGGGTAAAGCATCCTGCTTGCAAGGGAAAGGAACACAGAAGCTACACTTTCAGCATCCTCCCAGATCTCACCCTATGCATTTCTTCCTTTGGCTAGTTCTGATTTGCCTCCTTTTGCTATAACAAAAACTATAGTCGGAAGTACAGTGCTTTCCTAAGTTCTGTGAGTCATTCTAGAGAATTATCAAACCTGAGGGTGCAGTGAGAACCCCCAAATTTACAGCCAGCTGTCAGAGTGAGGGTGACCTGGGGACCCCCAAATTTGTGGTTGGCATCTGAAGTGCGGGCAGTCTTGTGGAAAACTAACCTCAACCTGTGAAGTTTGGCCCAATTTTGGGTAGTTGGTATCCGAGCAACTGCACACTCCTTCAATTCAAGCCTGGAATCTAAGAGTCATACAACTTGTTCCTCTTCCTACCCCTGTAAACCATCACGTCATAATGTTATCACTTACACCTTTTAAGTATCTCTCACAAATCCACTCATTCTTCATTGGCCAAATAACGAATGCCTTTGTTCAGGTCCTCATTGTTTGGCTAGACTATTGCAACAGCCTCCTGACCAGACTCCTCTCTGGTCAGACGGGTATCCATCTATGCCCGTCTCCAATCCAGCCTGCACACTGCTGCCAAGGCGATCTTCACACATTTGCAAATTACCCTCTTGCTAAAAGTTTACAGGGCTCGTCATGATACACAGGCTATACCTACCATTCCAGCTGTTTTAAAACTCCTTTAAATACCTATTTTATCAAGGCCTTATTATTTCTTTTAAACATTGTTTTTAAAGTTATAATAAAGGGGAAATTTATGATAATATGGTCCCCAAATTAGGTAAATCTATAACAAACAGTCTATAAAAGTTTTTAAGTTGTGAGAGGCAATCAAGATGCCATGGGTGTTCCAAGCCATTTATGTAAACACACAATTTCTCCTCCTCTCTACTTTTAGGCACATCAAACAAGGAAGAGGTATGCGAAGGTAAAAGACCTTCCCAGCTAATTCAGAAGGGCAAAGTAAGATCATGCTTTTATTTCACTCTACCAGTCAGAGTAAAGAAAGACTCTGCCTATGGCTAAGACCAAAAAAAGTTCCAGGCAGCAGCTGCTGGAAGGGTTTCTAATATGCTAAAATGAAACACTGAACTTAGGAGGAACCAGTCCTGGGCAAGCTAGAAAGATATAAACATTCTGATAACATCTGAGAATTACACCAAGCCTAGATGAAGTGATCAAACTAATTAATTACTGAGAAATACGCCGGCTTTTAAAAAGATAATTTATTTGATCAAACACTTATTCTATGACTATGCACTATTACTATTTAATTTGCTTGCTAACTTTTTTTTTTTTTTGCGGGCCTCTCACTGCTGTGGCCTCTCCTGTTGCGGAGCACAGGCTCCGGACACGCAGGCTCAGAGGCCATGGCTCACGGACCTAGCGGCTCCGCGGCATGTGGGATCTTCCCGGACTGGGGCACGAACCCGTGTCCCCTGCATCGGCAGGCGGACTCTCAACCACTGCACCACCAGGGAAGCCCCTTGCTAACTTTTTATTTACAAAAACAGACATCTAGAAAATTCTTAAAACTCATCTCTAGCTCAGCGCCCCTGAGGGAAGTGACTTAAAGACTATAGTTCCAACACTCCAGGCCCCTCTCCTGCCAGGCAGAGGCAGCACATCGCAACTACAAATCCAAATCCAGGTATCTGAGGGATGCCCGACCTCCCCCAACCTTTACAAACTGTGTTAATAAATACACAAAGAAACTACAGTGCTGCCTTTCTTTACCATGCAAGCAGCAGTTTTATACCTATATTATTTCAATAAATTCTCACCTTCCATGGCCTTCTAATCCCTTTGAAAAAGTCAGGCATCCACATGGGAAGAACAACAGCTTCCCTTAGCAACTTCTTAGCTTCTTCCAGATCGGCTATGTCATCCCTTTGTAAGAAGAGCAAAGTTTCATGCTTATTCAGGGACACCTTTGATTTATGATCAATACTAATTCTTTTAATTTTTTTAAATTATGAAATTTTTCTTACATTAAGAACATTATTCTTATTTTTACTGTATAAAATGATCAGTGAAAACATATTGCAATTATAAATTAGGACATGTCATTCAACTAACAAACTTTGTCAGTTATGTCAACATTAGTATGAAAATGTCTTGGTTATATTCTGGAAGAAGAACTGTCCTACCAATTCTGCACACTCATATTATGGATGAAGTCATCATCAGGAGATGAATGGATAACAAGATAAGACTCACACCAAGCCAACCTACAATTTGTTTTCTCCACTACTGTAATTCAAGAACTTAACAGACTAACCAATGAATGCTAGGATTCCTAGAGACAATGTCTCTCTCAAGGGCTTCCACCAGATCCTTATCATATGCAGCACCATCAAATTTTGGAATTTCACCATCACTTGCACCGTCTGGCATATTTTTCCTTCCCTGGGGACAGGTACAAAAAAATGCTGATCAATAACAAGATAATTTTAATTAACATCATTAAGCTTTCAAAATATTGCAATGTAACCATTTTAAATGGCTTACTATTTTTTTAAATACTGTTTGCTAATTACCCAAATGCCATCCTCCCCTATTTAGTTCATTAGAAATAGATGAACTGGCCAACTTTATTAGACACTTCAAATTTACATTCTTGAGGGGACAGTTGCATGTAAGACTGAAATGATCTAGATGCCTCTAAATCTGTGGATGCATGGGATTTCTACCACCACTAAAAAACACTTGAGTATTAACACAAAAGAAGAAAAGAAATCAATTGAAAACCTACTGCATGGCAAGAAATCTCACATATATTATCTCATTTAATACAACTACCCTACAAGGTAGGTATTATAACCCTATTTTTACAGATAAGGAACTGGGACTCAGAAAGTTAAGTAACTTAAGTTCACAACTATTAAATGTCAGAGTACAGATTTTAACTCAGATCTTCCTGACTCCCCAGATCCATGCTCTTTCACAGCATCAGACCACCTCATGCCTGGCTGAGTCAGCTTAAAGCTTAAAAGCAGGTTATGGCGGAGAGGGATAAATTAGGAGGATGAGATTAGCAAACACACATTACTATATATAAAATAGGTAACCAGCAAGGACCTACTGTATAGCACTATACAGTACTATACTCAATATTTTGTAATAACCTATAAGGAAAAAGAATCTGAAATATATATATATATATATATCTATATATCTATAATGTGTATAATGAATCACTGTGCTGTACACCTGAAACTAACACAACATTGTAAATCAACTATACTTCATTTGAAAAAACAAAAGACTAGGTTATGCATGGCAGAACTATCCTCCTAAGCATCCAAGAAAGAGGCTGCAGATGAGGAAAGAGGTGGGACTCTGAACTGCATCTTACAAAGCCTTTTCCCTGTCACTGTAAGTACCCACTCAGGGTTGAGGGTTTCTTCCTAGTAAGGTCCTTGGACCACATCATAAAGTCACTGTCATGACAATGATAAAAGGACCTTTTAAAATAGTATCATTAGGACCATTAAAGCAATACACTTTACCCCAAATTCTTTATTTAATAATATAGTAGCTTTAAAAAAGAATTATATCCTATAGTTTCTATGGAGTTCTGCCAAGATTTACTCGGCTCTGAAGAGCTTTAAATGAAACACGCTCAGCTGCCAGAGACGGTTCAACCACTGGAACTACTTCAGCAGACACAGCCAAGCACCTCCCCAGAGCTTCAGCTCCACAGTTACTGTTAATGTAAAAATGAAAGGAAATATGGTCCAAAAATGAGTCCGTTTCCTAAGCTTCAATCTGAAGAGAGAGAACAGGAGGAACCTCTCCTACCACACTCCATCTGAGATAAACCATCAACTAGATCCTAAGTGCTGAGAGAGGCCTAAATGGCTCCCTTTGGGCAAACACTCTAGCTCTTTAAGCCACTAGGTAAATGACCAAACAGTACTCTGGTGACTTGACCCCAAAATGAATAATTTACTGTCCCTGAGTAGCATGGCAACGGTATTAAGCTAAGTTTTCAGAAAGATTCTTGTATTTCAGATGACAGAACCCAATACTGACACTTAAAAGGAATAAACTTCTGGCATGCCTACACAACAAAAATAACATCAACAAATTTAAAATAAGCACAGCCTAGAATCACATTTTATAATAATGGTAGGCCAAGGCTAGTCACATTCAAACAAATCACTGGGAACACTGTGTAATCATTTTAAAACTGTTCTAGAAATAAATCAAAAAAAGAATGCAACAGACACTGATATATCTGGGACTTAACAAGCTTTGATATGACACTGTAACTTTATTTTATTTATTTATTTTTGGCTGCGTTGGGTCTTCACTGCTGCGCATGGGTTTTCTCTAGTTGCGGCGAGCGGGGGCTACTCTTCATTGCAATGCACGGGCTTCTCATTGCAGTGGCTTCTCTTGTTGTGGAGCACGGGCTCTAGGCACGTGGGCTTCAGCAGTTGTGGCACACAGGCTCAGCAGTTGTGGCTAACGGGCTCAATAGTTGTGGCTCACGGGCTCGGTAGTTGTGGCACACGGGCTTAGTCACTCCTTGGCATGTGGGATCTTCCTAGACCAGGGATCAAACCCGTGACCCCTGCATTGGCAGACAGATTCTTAACCACTGCATCACCAGGGAAGTCCTGACACTGTAATTTTAGACTTACCAAAAAATTAGTATTAAAAAATATAGGCAGACCGTCATTTAAGTATGAATGTCCATGTGGTGGGGAAGGATTTGATAACACTACCAAGGGAAAGGAAAAGCTGCACACGTATCTGGAAGTAATAGGAATCACAGGATTTTAAGAACAATAAACACGTGACCATCTATGTCCAACACATTCAGCTCCAGATCAGTGAATGAAAATACATTACCTGCCCTCACTGAGCATCCAGTCTTGTGGTGGAAACAATTAAGTAAACAAACCCCAAACATACATAATTATAAACTGTTAAGTGCTATGAAAAAACTGAATGGTCACTATAGCTAAAAGGTATTGAGCAAAAAGAATAAGTTGGAGAGATGATCAGAGGCCAGCTCACTGGGCCCCTATAGGCCACGGGAAGGAATTTAGATTTTATTCTAAGTACATGGGGAAGTTTTTGAAATGTGCTAAGCAGGGGAATGACAGGATCTGATTTACATTTTAAAATGACCCTGCTAGCTGCGATATGGAAAAAGGATGGGCTGGAGGGAGAAGGAGAAGCAGAAAAACAAAGGCCTATTGCAGTAGTCAAGGTCAAGGCTCTCAATTCACAGAAGAGGAGAGTGTATAAAGCTAGTCTAAAAAAACAAAAAAAAAAAGGTTCTGAAGAACCTAGGGGCAGGACAGGAATAAAGACAAAGACTTAAGGTGGACTTGAGGACATGGGGAGGGGGAAGGGTAAGCTGGGACGAAGTGAGAGAATGGCATGGACTTATATACACTACCAAATGTAAAATACATAGCTAGTGGGAAGCAGCCCCATAGCACAGGGAGATCAGCTTCGTGCTTTGTGACCACCTAGAGGGGTGGGATAGGGAGGGTGGGAGGGAGACCCAAGAGGGAGGAGATATGGGGATATATGTATATGTATAGCTGATTCAGTTTGTTACACAGCAGAAACTAACACACCATTGTAAAGCAATTATACGCTAATAAAGATGTTAAAAAAAAGAAGCTAGTCAAAGGACTTGCCCTTGCACCCGAAGTTTCTCAGTGGTAGAAATGAGACCTGAATACAAATTAAGTAGTACAAAGAAGATTCTAGAACTTTTTCAAACCAAAATGGTGAGGTTGCTAAACAACAAATTAAGGAAACTAAAAATAAATAATTTATTTGGTTATATTGGGAAATCAACAAAATGGGCGACAATTATCCTTCATAACAAATACTCAGATAAATTAAATAGGGATATCAAATATAAGTTAGTAGCTCTGGTTTCAGTTAACCAACTAGATTAACTACAACACCTAAAAGAAGTTTAGTTTTCAGGCAATAAAGCTAACCTCACCCAAGATATTATTACCTGTACAGTTTATAATAACAGCTGCAACATCACTGAAATGATCTTAGAAATCTTTGCTTAAATTTTCACATTAATTAATTAGCAAAAATTTGATTATTAGCATGAAGGCTGATATACTTTTTCTCATTAAAGCAAAGTATTAGCTTCTTTTTACGAGTGTCTAAACTACCCATATCAAAAAGTTTGTTTATGATCTTTCATTAGTATTCTATTTGAGGAAGATGAGGCTAAAATTAATGACCAACTCAATATTATAGAGTTAATTAATGACACAGATTGGCCTAAAATGCAAATAATAGATTTTATATTTCATTGTGTGGCATCTAAGACAAACATGCTCAGTTACTAGCTCTGGGTCTTACATTTTAAGAAAAATGTTGACAAATTATACTGAGAGAAGAGTGATAAAGGGTTCAAAACCCATGTCATATGGAGGAGGATCAGGGACCCTAGAGACATTTAAGCTGAAGAAGAAAATGTTAACGGAGCAACACAACCCACTGACCTCCTTACCTGTATGTACTCTCTATTACTCCAAAGGAAAGAACCAGGACCAGTACAAAGTGACAGAAGAGGTAAATTTCAGATCGACAAAAGAAAGAATTTTCTAACAATGAGTCCATCCATCAAGGGAGTCATCTCTCTTGTAGGTAGTGAGCTACCCGATGTTAGAATCACTGGCTAATTAGTAATAAAAACCACCGGCCCCCAATCGCAGGGATGTCTGAGCTGAATTATAGCTGACCTTTGGTTCTTTGGGTAAAGCCACTGCCTCTCACTTGTCCACTTATTCATCTGTTTCCTGAGTTCAACAGCCCAAGGCAAGTGCAAAATTGCTTGGGAATCTCATTGTTTCTCTCTCTCTTTTTTTTTTTTTACGTGATCTTTATTCTGTATCATACCTGTGTTAGTTCCCCACTGTCATGTTACCTTTACAGCTAACACTCGTTTACAGCTTGCTATATGCCAGGCACTGTTCTAAGCACTTGACATAACAATCTTAAAGGTCCTATGAGTTAGGTACTCGTACTATTTCTACCTCATAGATGAGAAAACTGAGGCACCAAGAGCTTGAGTAAATTGTCCAAGGACACACAGCTAGATCCTAGGCAGTCTGGCTTCAGAACCAGTGCTTTCAACCCCTTTGTACACTATGGCATAAGGCTGCACAGTTTGGGCTACTCCTACCCCAGTGTGAGAAGCAAACACAGGAAAAGTTAGACAAGATCTCTAAACTGATATTTTAGAGATAAGACTTTATTAATTACAAGGGAAAGTATGTTGATAAATGCAAAACGCTTACTAATTTCAGTGTCATGCCTTGCATTGGAGTGTTCATACAAAATACATTTAAGTTGAAATAATGAATCCATAGCATTCTGCTTACTTATCAATAAATGCATTCTTGCAGCAATATTTATGAATACTTACTCTGTACCAGGCACTATTCTAGGTACTGGGAAATAGCAGTGATCCAAGCAGACAAAAATCCTGCCCTCAGAGGCATACACTCACATTAGGGGACACAATACACAAACAAGTAAAACACAGTAAAACATTTAGGGACAGGACAGCAAGTAACTACTTTACTATAATCTAATGCAATAAAATTGAAAATAATAAAAATAAAAGCAAAAACCAACGCTATTAATCAGCTGCCATGAGAGAAAAAATTTGTGGAGTGATTTAATATCCAAAGGACAGAACAGGATATTTCTTAAAAACAAGTCACTGATAATACGAATGGCCAATAAACATATGAAAGAACTTTTTTTTTTTTTTTGCGGTACGCAGGCCTCTCACTGTTGTGGCCTCTCCCGTTGCGGAGCACAGGCTCCGGACGCGCAGGCTCAGAGGCCATGGCTCACGGGCCCAGCCGCTCCGCGGCATGTGGGATCTTCCCGGACCGGGGCACGAACCCGTGTCCCCTGCATCGGCAGGCAGACTCTCAACCACTGTACCACCAGGGAAGCCCATGAAAGAACTTTTAACCTCAGAAGTTATCAGATAAGTACACTATACATGGTAGATATGCTGATAAAATCACAACGAGATTCACCCACAAGAGAGAGACAATATCAAGTGTTGGTGAGGATGTGGAGCAACTAGAACTTTCGTGCTCTGCAGGCAGACGTGGAAATTGGTATAATCATTTTGGAAAACTAGTTGGTGTTACCTACTAAAGTTTAACATATGCATATCCTATGGCCCATCAATTCCACTCCTAGGTATATGCTCACTAGAAAGGTATATATGCTCACATATATACCAAAGGATAAGTACAAAACTATCCAAGGTAGCATTATTAATAATAGTTTCAAACTGAAAGCAATCCAAAAATTCACTAATAGTAAAACAGATTCAACTGTGGTATAATACTGTATATTAACGAAAATAAACAAACTTCAGATATATGCAAGAGGATGGCAAAATCTCACCAACATATGTTGAGCAAAAAAAGCCAGACAAAAAAAGAATACCTACTGTATGTAAAGTTTCAAAACAGGTATAACTAATTTATGGTATTAGAAATCAGAATAGTGGTTATCTTTGGAAACAAAGTGGCAGAATAGTGGTTACTTTTGAGAAAGAAGTGTCAGGGATCAGAAGGGATCCTGAGTATGGCTTCTGAGGTGCTAAATATTCTATTCTTGACCCCTGAGTGATAGTTACATGGATTACATGGTAGTTACAGAGGTTAAATGCAGTCAGACAAAGCGGACTCTTACTGGTCTGTAAGAGCCAATTATTAAATTTGCAGGAATTTTTCTATAAAAAACAGCCATTGATAAAAATTAAATTACACAAACAGAATAAATTATATTAAAAACAAAAGTGGTAATTACTCAAAACTCCTCACTTCTAACTATTTAACTATTACCTATGCACTTAAGGTTACTTAAGTCTACTGTGTCTACACTATAGAATGGTAGGCTACTACCCATCTTATCTTGACTCTGAGTTCAGTGACCTCATGTTGGTAGCTTGAAATCCATCATAATGAAAGTATTTATACCAGAGAAACCAGCAAATGCTACAAAACGGGGCTTGATTTCTTGTTTTGCTAACTGTCTAGACTTAAAGTAATGGGGAAAATATTACATTTAAAAGTGTGTCATTTCTATAGTTGTTACAATGTAAATAGCACAAAAGATGAAGGAAATAATTTTCCAGTATTTGAAAACCATGATCTGATTCATCAAAGTTGCTCAAGTGATTGATCAATGAGTGAAGTTCCCACATATGTTTCTGTTGTTTCACTTTCATCTGACTCATTAATAAAAACAAAATATCAACCAATATCCTAACAGAACTACATTCCTAATCATCTGTCAACTGCAACCACAGGTACCTACATTTGCAAGAGTTAAGCAAAAAGCAGCAAAGGCATTCAGTGAGGGTCCATTGGCTCTATAAAGTTTACACTAAAGAGTACTGTATATTTTATTATTTGTAAATTATATGCTGCACATCCTTTATATCAGTCAGGTTTATAATAAATTTGTGTGTGAATATGTACATGTTTATATACACATACACTTTTTTCCTTCAGAAAACTAGTTATTAAACATTTACCAGTACACTGCTGGTTAGATGATCATCATTCATCAAATATACCCTTATAATGTATACACTTTTCTTCAATAAAAAGATTTTTTTTAAGTCACTATTCACTTGTATAACCACCGATCAACAGTTCTCAAAAGAATAGTCCAGGGGCATCCCTGGTGGCGCAGTGGTTGAGAATCTGCCTGCCAATGCAGGGGACACGGGTTCGAGCCCTGGTCTGGGAAGATCCCACATGTCGCGGAGCAACTGGGCCCATGAGCCACAATTACTGAGCCTGCATGTCTGGAGCCCGTGCTCCTCAACAAGAGATGCCGCGATAGTGAGAGGCCCACGCACCGCGATGAAGAGTGGCCTCCACTTGCCACAACTAGAGAAAGCCCTCACACAGAAACGAAGACCCAACACAGCCATAAATAAATAAATAAATAAAATTAAAAGAATACTCCAACCCAGTTTACAATGTCTCTCCATATCAGACATCCCTACATTTAATCAGAGAAGGAAAATATTCAAAAAATGGCCATTTGTTATAATTCAATGAAATGAAGTCCTTTAAGTTTAATAGCTTTAAATTAAGCCTCTGAAGATGATTTACCATACTTTAATCTGAATTCTATCTAAAAGCACATACAGCTTTAATCATGAGATCATAATGGAAGCACTGCTCATTTCACTAAGAGTTAATTAACCATAAAGCCATAGTCTTGTAAATACTTGAGAATCAGAATTTTAATTAAATTTATTTTTGGTTTATAATATCAAAACATCTATTCTGCTACCTAATATTTTACTTTTAGGCTATCCTTCTTAAATTAAAAAATGCATTTGTTATTTCTATGTATATTTCTACACTGACTCTAGACTTAGATAGTAAAATAAAAATAACCATTTTTCTCAGGTACATTCAAATAAGACTAAAAAATATGGCTGTAAAGGTTAATTTATTCATCTGATTCCCTCTCATCAATAACAATCAAGTTGAGGCCAGGAGTCACATATTAAAGTTTGCCTTCCTAGTACCTAGAAGTATGACTAACACAAAGTACGCACTTAATAAAGGTACATTAAGTAAATGGTGTAACGAACTGGCCTCATGATGACTCTGTACCTCAGGGGAAAAAACTGTAAGGCTTGAATAACAGATCTATACACAGTGACTGTTATTTATTGAAAAATAGCATTTTTAAGATTGGACCTAACTTGAAGCCTGTTAGCAGTTTTTAAAAAAAAAGAAGAAAAAGATTTAATCACTCTCAGAAAGTGAACTGGTACTCTTAAAAGAAATAGATATTTGTGATACATTAAAATAAGACAGCAAGCATTTTCAATTAAGAGGCTGCATAGCATAATGGTTAAAAGCTCAGGTATTAGAGTTCAAATCCAAGTTCCACCACCTACTTGCAGTTGTAACTTCAGTGGCTCAATTTCTTCATACACAGTACAGGGAAAATAACACTGAGTTCACAGGAATTTGTAGGGAGGACTGGTACAGGTTAAGAATGTTCAAGGCAGAGTGAGACCTGTTGCTACTGCTTTTATTACTAGCTGCTTCCTCATACAGTTCACAAGACTAAACAAAGAATCCAAAGATACTGAGAGTCTTAAGCAAAACAGGTAATTTCTCCTGTCCTCTCTTTTTTTAACATCTATAAAGTTAAGTGGCTAGAGCAGAAAAGCAGCTTTCAAACTTTTGACCATGACACAAAGTAATAAGTTCATCTTAGATCATGAGCTAGTATATACAAATAAATAACTACATTTTTACATACTTATATAACAAATTCTTTTCTCAAAGTAATTCTGTCCTTATAATGGGCAATGCAGTCTGAATTTTCTAGTCTATTTCATTTTTTTTTAAGCTGGTTGCAACACACAAAACTGATTTAAAAAAACCAACAACACTGAGTACCCTTCAGTACTCGATTTCAAATTAGCTTTCAATGGCAATGGATATCTGTCAGTTTCATCTAAACTGCCTCAAACCCTATCATCGCTTCCAGTGAGTTTAAGGACTCCAGTATTCTAATGAATATCTGAGTGCTTACAGTGATCATAACTGAACCAAGCACACCTTTCAAATTCTAATGAAGTTTCTCTGAGGTTTTTTTTTTTAATTGTAATCCCTTTTGTTTCCAGAGTGACTCAGAAAGTCTCTTTTATCTTCAAACAACTGTTCTTTTTCTTTTATTAAAGGGCTTATTTTCCAGTGACATTCTGAGTACTTACATGTGAATGAAGAACAACTAAGATTTACAAAATTATTTGGAACTTTTTAAGTAAAAGACAATTTACAATATCCAGAGAAATTTATCTGACATTCAATAAATGCTGCCTGGTTGTTTTGTTCTTTGCTTAAGAATCACATTTTAAAATAAACATTTATTTAATTTTTCTGGAATTCTTTTCAAATCCAACCAGACTTTTAATCTAGTTTGGTAGGGATACTACATAATATGAAAAATACTAAAATAAAGAGGAAAAAGATCTGTGATTCACAAAGCTCCATTCCTTACTCTATGACTTTGGATAAGATACTTTAGCTGTATCTCAGTTTCTTCATTTGTCAAAATGGGGATAAAATGACTGCCTACTACTTGGGATTATTTCATAAATTATTGTATAATCACTCCAAATGGTACCTAGCAGGGAAGCATCCAATAAACCATGACCAATATTCTTCTCTTGTGTTATGTGAAGTTAAGATAAAGACTGAAAGTTCCTTACCTGGTTCTAAAAGTTTACTTAAAAGCTACTAGCAGAGTGATGGGTGGACGTCAGCCACTACTTTATTCTCTAAACTGCAAACCAAGGTTAACAGCACAAAAATGAAGAAGAGAGGAAGAAACAAAGATGATATATAAGATACAGATTTTTAAGTATCCATTATGCGGCTTTCAATAATGGGGAGAACCAGTTCAATTTCATCAGCAGGAAAATTTATTTATTTATTAGTACCCCTCACTAATCCCAAAAGGATCTGAAATGGAATCACTTACTGTTTTATGACATAATAGCTTGAACAAATTACAAACATAAAAAAATCTAATTCATTTTCAGCGTCCTAGTGAGGTAGAGAGAATATGTCTTTGGCTCTATCTCCTAAATAGAAATACTCAGAAAACATCAGTTTTATTCCATTATGGTCTAAAAAACCACAAGGTGTAGGAAGTTGGTCTGTGTAGAGTCCTTACCACTGACTGAAATCATATATAGTAAAAATATTCAAATATAGTATGTAATTTTTAAGGATAACCACTTGCTATTAGTTATAAGCTGTATTTTCACGATAAACATCATGGCATAAATGTGATGACATATAGAACCCCTAGCTAGGAAAATAAAACTTCTTTGTGGCAATTCAATAACATCCTCATTCACTTATGACATCATAAAGGAAACAGGAAATGCTATCACTAAAAATTTATTTTTGTCTTTTCATTAAAATTAAGGCTACGAGAAATGTCAGGTCATCCTGGCTCCTTACTCTGAAAAATTATTTTCAGCACATTTTCCTAAAGTCCATTTTAAGGACAGCACAGAATTTCTACCCAGTATTATGTTTATTCACCAATCAATTTCCCAGATAAAGTAAATGTACATACTGAACCCAAACCAAAGGAAATTTTCTCATTAGGAAAAATAATCTTGTTTTACCCTAAAATTTAAAGATAAGTCAAAGTTGAAAAAAAATTTTATCAATAGTAAAGCATATGTATCATCTTATTCTGTGAACACCGTAGACACATCTACTTCCTTATAAATCTTTCCCCTACAATTGTGTTTTCATTTTAATTCAGAATACTAGTTAAAATATCTTTTAAGTTTTAAAACTTTATTTTGAATATTTCTATAAAAGCTCAGGACTTCCCTGGCAGTCCAGTGGTTAGGACTCTGCACTTCCACTGCAGGGGGCACAGGCTCGAACCCTGGTCGGGGAACTAAAACCTGGCCAAAAAAAAGCTCCATTTTAGAGGGCAGACAGTAGAAGCAAGAAGAACTACAATACTGCAGCCTGTGGAACATAAAGCACATTCACAGAAAGACAGACAAGATGAAAAGGCAGAGGGCTATGTACCAGATGAAGGAACAAGATAAAACCCCAGAAAAACAACTAAATGAAGTGGAGATAGGCAACCTTCCAGAAAAAGAATACAGAAAAATGATAGTGAAGATGATCCAGGACCTTGGAAAAAGAATGGAGGCAAAGATCGAGAAAATGCAAGAAATGTTTAACAAAGACCTAGAAGAATTAAAGAACAAAAAAACAGAGATGAACAATACAATAACTGAAATGGAAACTACACTAGAAGGAATCAATAGCAGAATAACTGAGGCAGAAGAATGGATAAGTGACCTGGAAGACACAATGGTGGAATTCACTGTTGCAGAACAGAATAAAGAAAAAAGAATGAAAAGAAATGAAGACAGCCTAAGAGACCTCTGGGACAACATTAAATGCAACAACGTTCACATTATAGGGGTCCCAGAAGGAGAAGAGAGAGAGAAAGGACCAGAGAAAATATTTGAAGAGATTATAGTCAAAAACTTCCCTAACATGGGAAAGGAAAGAGCCACCCAAGTCCAGGAAGCACAGCGAGTCCCATACAGGATAAACCCAAGGAGAAACACGTCAAGACACATAGTAATCAAATTGGCAAAAATTAAAGACGAAGAAAAATTATTGAAAGCAGCAAGGGAAAAATGACAAATAACATACAAGGGAACTCCCATAAGGTTAACAGCTGATTTCTCAGCAGAAACTCTACAAGCCAGAAGGGAGTGGCATGATATACTTAAAGTGATGAAAGGGAAGAACCTACAACCAAGATTACTCTACCTGGCAAGAAGCTCATTCAGATTCGATGGAGAAATCAAAAGCTTTACAGACAAGCAAAGGCTAAGAGAATTCAGCACCACCAAACCAGCTCTACAACAAATGCTAAAGGAACTTCTCTAAGTGGGAAACACAAGAGAAGAAAAGGATCCAAAAAACAAACCCAAAACAATTAAGAAAATGGTCATAGGAACATACATATCGATAATTACCTTAAACGTGAATGGATTAAATGCTCCAACCAAAAGACACAGGCTTGCTGAATGGATACAAAAACAAGGTCCATATATATGCTGTCTACAAGAGACCCACTTCAGACCGAGGGACACATACAGACTGAAAGTGAGGGGATGGAAAAAGATATTCCATGCAAACAGAAATCTAAAGAAAGCTGGAGTAGCAATACTCATATCAGATAAAACAGACTTTAAAATAATGTTACAAGAGACAAGGAAGGACACTACATAATGATCAAGGGATCATTCCAAGAAGAAGATATAACAATTATAAATATGTATGCACCCAACATAGGAGAACCTCAATACATAAGGCAACTGCTAACAGCTATTAAAGAGGAAATCAACAGTAACACAATAATAGTGGGGGACTTTAACATTTCACTTACACCAATGGACAGATCATCCAAAATGAAAATAAATAAGGAAACAGAAGCTTTAAATGACACAATAGACCAGATAGATTTAATTGATACTTATAGGACATTCCATCCAAAAACAGCAGATTATACTTCCTTCTCAATTGCACATGGAACACTCTCCAGGACAGATCACATCCTGGGTCACAAATCAAGCATCAGTAAATTTAAGAAAATTGAAATCACATAAAGCATCTTTTCTGACCACAACACTATGAGATTAGAAATGAATTACAGGGAAAAAAATATAAAAAACACATACACATGGAGGCTAAACAATACATTATTAAATAACCAACAGATCACTGAAGAAATCAAAGAGGAAATAAAAAAATACCTAGAGACAAATGACAATGAAAACACGATGATCCAAAACCTATGAGATGCAGCAAAAGCAGTTCTAAGAGGGAAGTTTACAGTCATACAAGCCTACCTCAAGAAACAAGAAAAATCTCAAACAATCTAAACTTACACCTAAAGGAACTAGAGAAAGAAGAACAAACAAATCCCAAAGTTAGCAGAAGGAAAGAAATCATAAAGATCAGAGCAGAAATAAATGAAATAGACACAAAGAAAACAAAAGCAAAGATCAATAAAACTAAAAGCTGGTTCTTTGAGAAGATAAACAAAATTGATAAACCATTAGCCAGACTCATCAAGAAAAAGAGGGAGAGGACTCAAATCAATAAAATTAGAAATGAAAAAGGAGAAGTTACAACAGACACTGCAGAAATACAAAGCATCCTAAGAGACTACTACAAGCAACTCTATGCCAATAAAATGGACAACCTGGAAGAAATGGACAAATTCTTAGAAAGGTATAACCTTTCAAGACAGAACCAGGAAAAAACAGAAAATATGAACAGACCAATCACAAGTAATGAAATTGAAACTGTGATTAAAAATCTTCCAACAGGGCTTCCCTGGTGGCGCAGTGGTTGAGAGTCCGCCTGCTGATGTGGGGGACACGGGTTCATGCTCCAGTCCGGGAAGATCCCACATGCTGCAGAGCGGCTGGGCCCATGAGCCATGGCCACTGAGCCTGTGCGTCTGGAGCCTGTGCTCCGCAACGGGAGAGGCCACAACAGTGAGAGGCCCGCATACCGCAAAAAAAAAAAAAAAATTCTTCCAACAAACAAAAGTCCAGGACCAGATGGCTTCACAGGTGAATTCTATCAAACATTTAAAGAAGAGCTAACACCTATCCTTCTCATACTCTTCCAAAAAATTTCAGAGGAAGGAACACTCCAAACTCATTCTATGAGGCCACCATCACCCTGATACCAAAACCAGACAAAGATACTACAAAAAAATAAAATTACAGACCAATATCACTGATGAATATAGATGCACGAATCCTCAACAAAATACTAGCAAACAGAATCCAACAACAAATTAAAAGGATCATACACCACGATCAAGTGGGATTTATCCCAGGGATGCAAGGATTCTTCAATATACACAAATCAATCAATGTGATATACCATATTAACAAATTGAAGAATAAAAACCATATGATCACCTCAATAGATACAGAAAAAGCTTTTGACAAAATCAACATCCATTCATGATAAAAACTCTCCAGAAAGTGGGTAAAGAAGGAAACTACTTCAACATAATAAAGGCCAAATGTGACAAACCCACAGCCAACATCATTCTCAATGATGAAAAACTGAAAGCATTTCCTCTAAGATCAGGAACGAGACAAGGATGTCCACTCTCACCACTATTATGCAACATAGTTTTGGAAGTCCTAACCACAGCAATCAGAGAAGAAAAAGAAATACACATTGGAAAAGAAGAAGTAAAACTGTCAATGTTTGCATATTACATGACACTATACGTAGAGAACCCTAAAAATGCCACCAGAGAACTACTAGAGCTAATCAATGAATTTGGTAAAGTTGCAGGATACAAAATTAATGCACAGAAATCTCTTGCATTCCTATACACTAATGATGAAAAATCTGAAAGAGAAATTATGGAAACACTCCCATTTACCACTGCAACAAAAAGAATAAAATACCTAGGAATAAGCCTACCTACAGACACAAAAGACCTGTATGCAGAAAACTGTAAGACACTGATGAAAGAAATTAAAGATGATACCAACAGATGGAGAGATATACCATGTTCTTGGATTGGAAAAATCAATATTGTGAAAATGACTATACTACCCAAAGCAATCTACAGATTCAGTGCAATCCCTATCAAATTACCAAGGGCATTTTTTATGGAACTAGAACAAATCATCTCAAAATTTGTATGGAGAAACAAAAGACCCCGAATGGCCAAAGCAGTCTTGAGGGGAAAAAACGGAGCTGGAGGAATCAGACTCCCTGACTTCAGACTATATTACAAAGCTACAGTAATCAAGACAATATGGTACTGGCACAAAATCAGAAACACAGATCAATGGAACAAGATAGAAAGCCCAGAGATAAACCCACTCACCTATGGTCAACTAATCCATGACAAAGGAGGCAAAGATATACAATGGAGAAAAGACAGTCTCTTCAATATGTGGTGCTGGGAAAACTGGACAGCTACATGTAAAAGAATGAAATTAGAATGCTCCCTAGTGCCATACACAAAAATAAACTCAAAATGGATTAGCGACCTAAATGTACGATCAGACACTATAAAACTCTTAGAGGAAAACACAGGAAGAACACTCTTTGACATAAATCACAGCAAGATCTTTTTTGATCCACCTCCTAGAGTAATGGAAATAAAAACAAAAATAAACAAATGGGACCTAGTGAAACTTAAAAGCTTTTGCACAGCAAAGGAAACCATAAACAAGACGAAAAGACAACCCTCAGATTGGGAGAAAATATTTGCAAACGCATCAACGGACAAAGGATTAATCTCCAAAATATATAAACAGCTCATGTAGCTCAATATTAAAGAAACAAACAACCCAATCAAAAAATGGGCAGAAGACCTAAATAGACATGTCTCCAAAGAAGACATACAGATGGCCAAGAAGCACATGAAAAGCTGCTCAACATCACTAATTATTAGAGAAATGCAAATCAAAACTACAATGAGGTATCACCTCACACCAGTTAGAATGGGCATCATCAGAAAATCTACAAACAACAAATGCTGGAGAGGGTGTGGAGAAAAGGGAACCCTCTTGCACTGTTGGTGGGAATGTAAATTGATAGAGCCACTATGGAGAACAGTATGGAGGCTCCTTAAAAAACTAAAAATAGAATTACCATATGATCAAGCAATCCCACTACTGGGCATATACCCAGAGAAAACCATAATTCAAAAAGAGTCATGCACCCCAATGTTCATTGTAGCACAATTTACAATAGCCAGGTCATGGAAGCAACCTAAATGCCCATCGACAGAGGAATGGATAAAGAAGATGTGGTACATATATACAATGGAATATTACTCAGCCATAAAAAGGAATGAAATTAGGTCATTTGTTGAGACATGGATGGACCTAGAGACTGTCATACAGAGTGAAGTAAGTCAGAAAGAGAAAAACAAATATCATATATTAACGCATGTACGTGGAACCTAGAAAAATGGTACAGATGAACCGGTTTGCAGGGCAGACGTTGAGACACAGATGTAGAGAACAAACGTATGGACACCAAGGGGGAAAGCCGCAGGGGGGTGGGAAAAAAAATCAAACTACCTCCTTGTCCTCCTCTAAGTAAACGTGGACTACTATGTAAGATTCAAAATTATTTCCTATTTAATTTTGTCATTTTTTATCTTTAATTATCAGAATTGTGATGATATTTAATACAATTTTGAAATTCAAAAAATAAAAAGCTCCATTTTACTTAAGATTTCTGTGTGTGTGTATTAAGAAATATATACATCTCTGAGGTTACTGACAGTGCAGAATGGCCGTCAAAATGCAAAGACTGCATAGGTTTTTGATTCAAAGTTTTTTTAAAAATCTCTTCCATGTCAAAACCAGGGTCCTCTGAAAAGCAACAAACGTCACGGGCTTAAAGTGAGTGGGTTACAAAGAGGTAGTCTTGCCTTGTCATCTCTCCCTCTTGCTCTACAATCCTTGTCCCTACTTGTAGAGGGTTTTTCACTCTTTGATACAGCATGTGCTCGGCCTACAGGTCCCCGGGCTCCTCCTCCTGGCATTTCTTTCCTCAGAGGTCTTACTTCTCGACTGGGACGCCTTATCTGAGGTGGAGCTCTGACAAAAAAATAAATACATAAAATTAAAATTAATCAAAGGCAAAAGTATTTCAATATTACCTTAGTCAATAAAACTATTAAATCAATAAGCCCACAAGGTCAATTTTTCCCCCTTTTGCCAATTCATGGCCACAACTATTAGGTCAGTTTTTAAAGTGCTTTTCTGTAAAGTATACTGGTTGATACAAACATTAAATACATATAAATGACACATACAGCAGCAATTATTTTGTCAAAAATAACATTCACCAATAGAGGGCAATACAGACTATTCCCATCTAATAATCTTACTAGTGTAACAGAAAATCAATTCCTTTATTCATTACTGTCCTAAGCCAAATAAGTAACTTTAAAAAAATTATTAAAAGCTGAAAGGACAAGGATTCAAAATGTATTTATTTGCATAGCTTACTAGTTTATCCTTTACAACCAAAATGATTTTCTCTGCTTCCATGTTGGAAAAACCAATTCATTCATCAAATTACAAACAGCAGGGCTTAATGAAATCTTCTTAATTTATGTGCAAAGTTTATGTGTAAAAATATTACTCATGCTTTGAGCATGTCAAAAATCACAGGATCATTCAAATTATACAGGCCCCCAAATGTGAATCAAGAATTTTGATAACTATATGTGGCAAAGGATGTTAATTCTATTTATGGTGGTGATCATTTCGCAATATACACAAATATTGAATCATTATGTGGTACACCTGAAACTAATGTAATATATGTCAATTATACAGCAGTTTTAAAAAAGAATTTTGATAAATACATACATATAACTATGCTTATAAAGTGGCATATTTTGTCTCATGTAATGTGAAACATGTCTTCTTCAAATAGTGAGATTATGGGGTTTCTCAGAACAGTATTTATTTGCCTCTCTCTGGGTATTGGGGGAAACTCCATCACTTTGTGTCTAATCTCTTAGTGCTTCCTCCCTGAACTGTCTCTGTCTCTGTTTTCCTACCTTTACTCTCTTCACAGCTCTGCCTGTATTTGCAGCCCTTCACATCCCATATGTGTGTTCCTTTTCCACCCAAGTGCCAAAATCTATTCTTATCCCTTTTCCAGCTTCATGCTTTTAATTCATCTAACTCATCACGGAGTTTCTCTTCCTGGTACCAGAAAAGGTCTCACGTGTGTATAACTCAATGAACTCAGCAAAACAGGAAAATGGATGAAAAGCCAGGAAGGTTGAAAACTCAAGGTAAAAAATAGTTTACATATTGCAGCATCTTCAGACTACTGGAATTAGACCACTACATGAAAGTGCTGAGGATGAGAGAGGCTGGTGAAAAGTGTATGTCTTTCTACTAGGTTACCATACACTGACATCTGAATCCTTGGAGTCCAATCCAGTTAAACAGTTATTTACTGAACACCCACACCTGTTAGGAGGTATATATCCTCTACTGTGCTAGGCCCTAGGAGGAGACAAAGATGAATAAGCAATCTTGTGGGGAAAAAATCCACAGGAAAGGAACTTGAAAATCGTGTATAGTGAAATAGTTATAAGGCATTCTCAAATTTAAAGGTATTATTATGTTTTTGGTTCTAGCGCATTATTAGTCTTTTAAGTATTCTGTCAATAAGGTAAAAATGTAATGAAACTGGTAAAGAATAAAAAACTAAAAACGTTATGTTGCTCTATTCCTAGTATTTCATTGCAACCATTGTTTTTTGAATGAATTTCTGTTTTGTTTTGATGAAGAGGTGTAAAGTCATAGAGCAGAACTTTACTGTTATATATATACATACATATCTGTGTATGTATAATGTCCTTCCTGAATCGGATTCCTGGCCAAAGACAATAAAAAGCGACTGACAATCTCTTGCACACAGAACACACGTCAAGTTTGCCCTTCTGTTAGCAGCTGCGCCTGCTATTTAAATAGTCTGTCCTTGTTTGTGGTCCTGCTTTCTGGAGGCACAGCCAGCCCGAAGCTTTGGCTCACAAACAGCAGGCCCATCCTTCACAGCTGCGCTGCCAGGCTGCTCGGTGGCCTCGCTGAGGAGGGGTGAATTGCAGGGACTCTAGAAGCGTTTCTTCTGCCTCCTCAGCTTGTGCTTTCCCGCCTCAGCTGGCTGGTTAGCAGTCACTGAGGAGTCCTGCTTGTAGTCTGTTCTGCACACACATCCAGCTCAGTAAAGCTGTGCTGCGAGAATTACGTCAAAGCTCGTACACAGGCTGCACTCCGAGCGTTTGCTGCTGCTGACCTTGTCCTGCCACTCGATATTCTGACGGGCTCATAAACGGTCTGGATGAAACTGCTCAGGAGGCCAGATGTGGCATTTGTGGCAAGTCCCACGTCTCACAGAAAGTGTGCCTGTGCTTTGCAGGTCTTCAGTGCCGTCTCACTGCAGTGTGATATTACATTCGAAACAGACTCTGTCAGCTTCCCAAAGGACATCCTTGACTCTGTTCTGTACTTCTTTCCATTTAGGGCATCACTGCCCAATGGCATGCTTCAATTTAAGGACTCAGTGACAGCTTCCAGGCTGTAAAAAATAAGTCTCAGGGCTTCTTTTACTGGTCTCTTTTTAAAAAGAGACTTTATGAGTAGGGTTGCACAGCATCGTCAGCCTCTGCCCCAATGGTCAAACACAGGCAGACACCCTGCTAGCTTACAGCATTTCAAATATAGAGAATAACTGGAGATCTGCAGATAAAAGAGTAGCATGTCTACATTGAGCTCAGTTCTCCTACTGGAGGATATTTCCCCGCAGGAATGGGAAGAAAGATGCCTTACCCTATCATATGCAAACAAGCCTGACTTCCTCCAAAAGCCAATACTCCCTTTCTAAGCAATATTAAATATCAATATTATATGTACATGTTCTTACAGCACTGCTTGTAATAGTAAACACCTGGAAACAACCCAAAGGTCCAGTATCAGAATAGATGCATAAATTATTATACATTCACATAATGGGATACTATATTCACGTGAACATGAATTACAGCCACATGCAGTAATAACAGATCAATCTCAGGACCACAATGCTGAGTGAAAAAGTAAGTTCAAAGAACACATACAGTATGATTCTAAGCAAAACAGGATACTGTGTGGAGATTAAAATGTATGTGCTAAAAGTAGAAAGAAAGGCAAAGGAATGATAAACCTCAAATCCAGGACAGTGGCTAACTCTGAAAGAGGAGGGAAAGGAACAGGACGCAGAGGAGCTCACAGGGGGCCTTCAAGGTAACGCTAATGTTCTTTATCTTAAACTCCATGGTGGGTACATAGATCCTACTGTATTATAACTCCTTACTCCTTACATAAATTTTATTATTCATATTATTTACTTGGTAGTTAATAAACTTTAAATATGATGAATATAACAACACCACTAATTAAATTATTTGAGCGCCTAAAAAAATGAAATTATAGGGTTGCTACAAAGTTGTTGGCATGTTCTAGAAACACACATGTGGTGGTGATGTGGGCTCAGAGTACACACCCTCAGTTGAACCTGCTGTATTACTGCCTGGCAGATCTCCATAAAAGATTGGGCAACAGAAACAGAACTGTCTGTCAGACAGCACCACTCATCCAGGATTCCAGAAGTCAAAGGGAAAGAGACCTCTTCTGAAGATGCCTTCATTCCACACCATATTTAGAAACAGGGTCAAAGATACTATCACAATTTTCTCCAATTGCTATACAAGCACCTTAAGATTCCCATCTATTCAGCTCTTTCTATTTCTTCCAGCTTTCTGTTTCATGATTATTCTAAATTCTTTGGTTATATCTGTTTGTTCATACATTGTTAGAATTCTAGTAAAAGAATAAGAAACTTGGAACAGGTCCTATATATGCCCAAGAACATAAATCAAATTACTGAAACTTCTGGAAAAGGAAGGAAAATAATCTTACTTTGCTATGACATTAATCTATATGAATTAAACAGGAAAATACATACCTCTCTATAGCTAATGGAAAAAAACACGAGTTCCAAGTAGTTCATACTGATAGTTTTACTATAAGGACTTGGAGTCAATATATGAGACTTTGAGTCCAAGAGAAATTGTTTGGTAAGAAATCAGGAGGCAAGAAAACAAAGCTTAAACAGAAATTAGAGGACTTGTTATTTGAAATTAATAATTAAGAATTTTAATGTCCACTCTCATCAAATATATGACTGCTATTTTTTCAAATCAGAAAATATATGTTTATCTAATAAGGACAGGAACTATACTGGCTGTTGACATAAAAACGTTGCAAACACTATTCCTCCCTTCACAGAGAAACAGCATGGTGATCCGGAGTTAGCATTAGATTTAGAATCCTAAACCCTGGGTGCCTTCCTACTCCCAGGTCCACCAATTACTGATTATATGAGTGTATCACTTAACATCTACAAACCTCATACTCTTCCTCTGTAAATGGGGATGATTAATACTTAACAGAATTTTTTAAATCTATTTTTCATTGAGGTATACCATATATTCAGTAAAATGTACATATATTAGGTATACAACTCAATAAATTTTGGTACTGTATAACCACCTGTAGAACAAAGAGCATTTCCCAATACCCCAGGAAGTTTTTTTCATGGCCCCTGTTAGTAGATACCAGCTGGTAAAGGTAACCACTATTTTGACCTTCCTATCATAGATTAGGTTTGCCTGTTCTAGTTTCACAAAATGGAATCCTATAGTACATACTCTTTCAACATTACCTGTGAAATTCATCCATGTTCCTGTATATAGCCGTTGATCTTTCTTCACTGCTCTGGAGTATTCTATTGCATAAATATACAACTTATCAATTCTGTGAATGGACACCTGAGCTGTTTTCTGTTTGAGGTTTATTATTAAAGCCTCTATGAATATGGGAATTATGCTCATGGTAAACAGAAGCATTCATTTCTTTGGGATCTGTATCCAGGAGCAGAATAGCTGCATCACAAAGTGTATGTAAGATTAGCTTTAGTAAATATAGCCAATGGTATTCCAGAGCAGTGATGCCATTCTACACTCCCATCAGCCATGTACAAGAGTGCCAGTTGTCCCACCCTAGTCATTCGGGGGTGGGTGGGCGTGTAATGGTGTCTCACTGTGGTTCTACCTTGCCTTTCTTGAATGGCTACAGATGTTAAACACCTTTTCAACAAGATGCTTATTAGCCACGTGAATATCTTCTTTTGTATAGTATCTGTTCCAGTCTTTAGTCCATTTTTTTTCAACTGGGTTGCCTGACTTTTTCTTATTGATTTATTGATTGTTGTTCTTTATATATTCTGGATACAAGTCCTTTGTCATACATATGCATTGCAAACATCTTCTACCAGTATATGGCTTTCCTTTTTTTTACTGCCTTTCTACCAGTATATGGCTTGTCTTAATGGTGTATCTCTTGATGAAAAGAAGTTCATAATTTTAGAATTCTGACTTACTGATCTTTTATCTTTAATGCTTTATTGTCCAGTTTAATAAATCTTTGCTATCCCAAGAAGATGGTAATATCCCTTCCATGTTTTCTTCCGGAAGTTTTATTTTATTACCGTTTTACATTTTAGGTGGTGATCTATTTCAAATTAGTTTTTCTATATGATGTGAGGTAAGGGGTCAAGATTTTCCTCACCACATGGACATTCAATTAACCCAGAAGCATTTACTGACAAGACCCACCTTTCCCTACTGAACTGCAGTGGTGCCTCTTCATAAATCAAGTGACTCCACAGAATCTAACCTTTAATAAGTTCCAGTTCTAAAAAGAACTTTAGAAATTTTAATTATTTGCTATCAGAAAATTATAAACAAATATTTTAGTATGATATATTCCAGAGTCTGTTCAAAATATTAATTTTTCAACAAATACCTGAACTTTTGATGAATGCAAGATACTACGCTACGTAATAGAAAAGGCTTTTTGTATACTGGGTTAAGTCTTCCCTCACTATCTAACAAACAAATCAATCACACTCAGAAACACATGGAGTACTATAAGCCATGCTGATACAAGTTGTTTTATATCCTCAAGGGTACTTTTTGTGCAAAACATCTCTTCAAAGGTTTACTTTGATTCTTTAAATATTCAATTTATTAAAGTTAAAACTGCAAAAATTCAGTTAGTCCTTAAAGCTTTTAGATTCACTTACAAATCTTTTTCTATGTACAAGAGTAGCAGATTTTAGAAGTCACTTTTTTTTTTTTTTTTTTTTTTTTTTCGTGGTATGTGGGCCTCTCATTGTTGTGGCCTCTCCCGTTGCGAAGCACAGGCTCCGGACGCGCAGGCTCAGCAGCCATGGCTCACGGGCCCAGCCGCTCCGCGGCACGCGGGATCTTCCGGGACCGGGGCACGAACCCGTGTCCCCTGCATCGGCAGGCGGACTCCCAACCACTGCGCCACCAGGGAAGCCCAGAAGTCACTTTTAAGAGGCTTTTGAATAATGTTTGATGCCATTTACAAACCTGGCTAATTAAATGCCACTAAAATTTTTAACATACGTTTATAAATGTAATATATTTTATTTCTTTCTTAGTTCTTCAATTGTCTTACTTAACACAGCATAACTTACATATAAATACTTTCATAAACTTAGTAAGTTAAACTTATAAATGAGGTAAGCCTAATTTCTCCTAAATGTTCCCCAAAAGTACTTAACATAAATTTTCATGTAAAAATCACAGATCTAAATTATTCCATAATACACTTAAAATTGGAATTGCATGCTTATCACCCTCATTAGCCATATTGTCTTAAATTACAAGTACATAAAAATAATCAATAAATATGTACATATCCCTTAACAAAAAATACTACTATTACAGTTTTGAGTCTCTTAGACATTTCTACTCTTAATTCGAAATGTCACTGGAGTTGAAAGATGCTTACCCACTACAGAAGACAATTATCCAAGTTAACCAAGGTAATATTTAGCCAAAAATTTCAGCTGGTATGAGATCTGGAGCTGCAGACATCCTTCTCACACCAAATATTATACAGTCCCATTTAGTATCACGGGGGCTGCCCTCTTAGCATTTTGATGCTACCCACAACTAGGTATTTCAGCAAGAACAGGGGCGAGATTCTTGTCAGAGACTCTGATGGGACATACTAATCCTTATTTAAAGTTGCTAAGCCAGTCATTCTATCCCTTCTAAGGTAGGGGAAGGGGATGATGACATTACTAATTATTTCATCTAATGGTAGAATGCCACTACTCCCAGGCAGGTTGATTATTTACTTTTACCTTGCTCTTCTTTGGATCTAAAGATAGGCCCTTGCCTTTTCCATTTAACTCTAAAGACCTCTGAACTTGAAAAACTTAAAATATTTAGTTTATCTTATGTCTAACTCTAAAGACCTTAAAACTAGATGGACAATGGCATTCTTTCAGAGTATAGGGACTACACATCTTTTACAGATTGTATTAAAATACTATCAGTTGAACTTTAAATATCTCATAGTTCTCTGTCTCGTTTATAGTCAAGTTCTGAAAATATTCTACTGATTTTCAAAACACTGTAATACAAAAAAATATGATATAGTCCATGCATTCAAGAAGCTTATAGTTTAGCTAAAAATATATACATATTTTATGTATTATATTGGACATCCCTTTCTATCCACATATAAATCCTGCAACTAAAGCCTCGCTGAAGAAGAGTTCCCAACTAAACTATAAATAAAAGTCCTCAAAAACAACAAACTGGAGCATAAGACCCTCAAGAACTTATGATAAATATATAGATACAGTTTATCTCTAACGAATTGAATTTTTTATCTTTCAGTTTTCTTTTCTGTAACATTAAAAAAAAATTCTGGATAAAATGTAACAAATATCCTGTTTATACATAGGTGATCTTACCAGAAGATAAGAGAAATACCTAACAGCCAAAATATAAATAAAATACAGCTGACGGCATGGCAGTCCTTGAGGGTTTCCAGGTCTCAGGCACCTAAGGGCTTGAGATTTACTGAGCACAAAGTGAGGCCTGAGACAAGGCCTGAGGCCTACAAATGTCAAAGCTGAACTGAGACTGGCAACTGAAGCCAGGACGCTCAAAGGGCAGACTTTAAACACGCACATGGAAGAAACAAGTACGTCTGTCCATCTGAGCCTATGTTCTATGTGTGTGGAGTAAGGTACAAGTCTCCCCTAGAAACAGTAACCAGGGCCTGCACTCCTGTGGTTTGGGATTTGGTTTTACACTCCGTTAAGTGAAGAAATTTACCTAAAAGTGGTCCAGGCGCGTGACATCCTGAAGGCACCTGGCTGAACCCAACACAGACCCTCTGAGGAGTGACATCCCCCTAAACAAGCCACACATTAGAATGACTCAAACCTTGAAGGGACATTCTCAACTTTACCACAAACAAGAGCCATCAGAAATAACCAAAAAGATAAGGCTCCAAATAACTTCTGATAATAGAACTATCAGTTATGAACTATAAAAATGAATGTTTAAAATGGTTAAAAGCATAAAAAAGAATTTGAAACAAAAGAAACACAAGTCTTAAGTAGTGTTAAATAAAAATAAATCCATATTCAGATCATCTGTAGTGAAACCATTTAACACCAAGACAAAAAATCAAATCATAAAAACAATGAGAGAGAAAAGAGAAGTTATCTACAAATGACAATTAGTCTGCTCATGCAAACCAGAAGGCACAATCCTCCTATCACTAATGTCATCTGCAAAGCATAGAGAGAGTGGGGCTGGATATAAGGAGCTGAAGCGAATACAGAACGAGCAGGGGGACAGCACTAGGGAACAAGAGGAGGAGAGAAGAGAGGAAGGGGCCACAGTTAGAAAAAAAGAAACAAGAGGAAGGAAAAAAGAACAGTACAGTGTGAACAGAAGCCGAAAGAAGAGGCGCATTCCAAAGAAGAAAGATGGTAAACACTATCAACTGTTACCAAAGTGAAATACCTTAACTCTTGAGAATCTGGCATTCCATTTTAAATTAGGAAGCTGTCTTCAAGAAGTCAGTCCCATACTGCAATGAATAGAGATCCAGGCTTTCTACTCACTAAGGAAAGAGAAGCAGTGAAAGGCAACAGGGAGCGTACACACCACGGCAGTTTGCCAGAGGAAAGGAGAAGGGAGGAAACAGTGGTCAAGGGCAGCAAGGCGAAGACTGCTTTCAAGAAAAACAAAACGGATGTGTTACGATTTCATTCGGACTTACCACTATCTTGTTCCCACTCCTTAGTTTATCCCTAATGAATTAAAATTTCTATCTTTCAGCTGTCTTTTCTGTAATATATTAAAAAAAAACAATAGAAATACCAAGTTTTTAGGCACTCATTGCAATAAATACCTAGAATTCCAAAATAAGATTTCAAATGAATGACTACTGAGTTCTGCAAAATAAGACAAATGCTTCCTAGAAAATTTACATAAAAGAAACAAAATAGCCAAATGGAACGGACGTCCCCTCTTGGGACACTTTAGGTGAGAATTTAAACCCTGGAAAACACCTGCACCCCGCCCTCACTCTCAGACGATCTTGCTTGCTTTTCTTCCCTCATCGAAATAATCAGGAGAGAACTTCCACAAGCGCTCACCTCCACATCGGCCTCCACATCTGCGTCCACAGCCTTTATAACTAACTGCCTCCCCTCCAGCGACTCTGAATCAGCTTTCCTGCACCCGCCCCACCTGTACACTGCATTGTGCCTCCTCTTGTCTACTCAGGGACATTGCTCCAGCAGTGCCTCTTTCTCCCAGGCATCGTCAATCTTCCCCTTTCTGTTGCAGCATTCTTATCAGCATACAAAAGTCTCTGAAACAACAACAAATTTTGATTCCACTTCCCCAACTACCACTCAATTTCCATGCTGCCCTTTTCAACAAGACTCGCTGAAAGAACGGCACACGTTCACTGTTTTCAATTCCTCTCTTCCCGTTCTCTGAGCCCACTCCGTTATTCTCCACCATTCCACCAAAACCACTCATCATGGTCACCAGTGAGCTCCATGTTGCTAAATCCAATCCAATTCTCAATCCTTATCTTACTTAATCTACATGCAGCATTTGGTAAAGTTGCTTAGAATCTTTAAGCTTCAATTTCTTCTAAAAAAAAATAGGGATGATATTAATAGTACCTATTTTAGAGGGTGGTTGTGAAGATCAAGAAAAAAACCATGTAGAGAGTCTATTAGCATAGTACCTGGTTCACAGTTAAAAACGACTCAATAAATGTCTATGATTATGGTTAATCAGCGCTGCTACCTAATTTCTTCCCATAGTCTAAATATAGAGTCCACCCCACACTCCAGAAACAGAACTCTGGAAGAGAATATGACTCCAGAGTGTTTAGAAATGAGTATAATCTCAACCTGCCAATCATACTCAGCAATAACCTACTCTACCATATGAAGAATGACCTTAAAAGTTCTTTCTTAAAATTCCATACTTGCTGAGGATTCCTAAGTAACTACTACTAATCCCAACCTCTCTTAAACTCTGGTTCTCATTTCCAATTCCTATTCAACAGCTTCCTCTAGATATTTAATTACCTGCACCAATTCTCTCATTCTCTTATCTCATTCATCACCAAATCCAGTCCATTCTACCTCAGTAATGGCTCTCACACCCATTTTACAAGACTGTAAGCTCAGGAAGGCAGGGACTGTGTCTGTTTCTGCATCCCACCGTATCCCCACCATAGTACTGGCACCCAGCATAGTATTTGGTATACAATAGGTGCCAGCATCCTAGGTTAAGCTTTCCAGAATGTCTGGATTATTTTTCTGATGGTTTCTTGAGGCCAAGGTCTGTGCTGGGTTTTTTTTTTTTTATTACCTTTATACTTTCCACAGGGCCAAAAATAAAGTTGAGTATATGATGAATGCTCATAAAATATACGTTGGATAGGGCAGTAATAGTGTTTTTCTTCCTAAGACTTTAAAACAATTTTACAAAACAATCTCATCATGATGTACATTTTACAGAGGTGAAAAGTGAGGCACAGAGAAGTGAAATTAACTTGGAGGACCACTCAATTAGTGGTGGAACTGACAGAAAAGCTTGCTCTCCTACCTCCCAATCCCGGGAAAATTTCCCAGAGCCTGGGTGAGATACCAGTAAGGATGAGATGGCAGTTTACTATCTATCGGTACTTGACCTTGACCTTAACTGATCTTTTTCCAGTGCAAACTGGGATTTAATATGCAAGCAGTTACTTAATCTATTAGGGTACCCAAAGAAAACATAAAGCAACAATTTTAATACCAAGTCAACAAGAATTTCCTCCTTGCTGAAATGCTACAGAATAGCACAGATTTGATAAAAATCAATCATCCTATCTATCTGTATACAGAAACACTCTATGCCATTTCCCTTGGCTCCAGATGAAATAACGTTAGAGAGCCTATCAGAGTTCTCTTTTTCAACCTGTATGGAATAAGCCAAATGATTATTTTCAGGCTTGTGTATCCTGTTGTTACTGCCATATCTCCCAAAAGATGTAACTTTAAAAGACCTAACACATTTATTTTTTAAGTTGAATAAAGAACACTTTATTGAATATAATCTATGTCAAATACTGTTCCAATACAGAAAATCTTAGTTTCATGGCCTCAGGTCTCACCAGGAGAGATCATTTTTAAATGGCCTCATTAAAGAGAATGTGGTTAATAAACTTACATGGAAAATATTATAAAATAATTTAATTAATACAAGATACCTTTTAACTTAGGACACTAAGAATGATCTGGAGGCTTCATCTCTTTGGAGTTTAATTCTCATATTGCCAGAACCTCCCATTATAGTCCTACTTTTGTAGCTCAATTTCCTCATACTTAAGGCAATAAATCTAATTCACTTTAAAAGGTTGTTCTGATATATCCAAGCAGCTGCTGGTAAACAGGATCATGATTAAACCCAGAGGACACGTGACATATAAGGTATAACTTCGAACAACGTGGCAAACCACCACGGAAAACCACCAGTGGTAATGGACATTACCTCACTGTGCCGTAACAGGGAGAGAGGAGAAGTTTTGTGTTAAAGTCCATGAGGTGAAAAGGCAGACCCACAAGCAGGGCTACCAAATTAGTGGCTAACAATAAACCCAACAGATGCGTCCTGGAAACATTTTGTACAAAACAAGGTAAATTATACTTTCCGACTTGCCTACGCTGCAATTTCAGGGTGGTATTCTCAAAGAGAAATGTTTTTAATTACATTATTTATTTCATCAAGCATTTTCAGCTTCTTTATTCTCCTACCACCTCTAGTGAGAATTTAATCAAGTGGTTAACAGAACTATATATTATATATTAGGATATATAGATAAATATCAAAATAGACCCATAGATACCACCAAGTATGTGTAGCCAAGTAACATGGCAGAGTGGGTATAAATAAGACTCCTGAAGTTGAGGAGATCTGGGTTCAAATCCTGGCTCTGCCACTTTCTTGTTCAGATGACTTTGGGAAAATAACAAACTCTGTAAGCTTCAATTTCCTCAGCTTCATACGATTTATTCATAACAATAGATCAGCAATAGTAATATGGGTACACAATACAAGTAGCTACTTCAGAGGATCACTGTAGGTTTAAATAAGATAGTGCTTGTAAAACATAAATTGACAGATAACTAGTTATCATGCTCTTCCTAAAAATGATTGCCCACTTCATGAGACTTGGACATTTAAAAATCCATATTCTCTCTGCCAGAGTTATTCAAAATGTTTCAGAAAACTAAGGATTTATATAGAATGTACAGGAAGGAAAAAAAATTCCTTAAGGAATTTTACAAATGAGGCTATGTCATTTTTTAAATTCTGTTAGTCTCTTACTATTTATCTGAAAGAATGCTGTAGTCTTTTATTTCAGAGTTGATGATTCACTTATTACATGCCAGTTACTGTCCTAAACATTAAATTTTCTTAATTAATTCCATGAGGTAGACATCCCCATTTTACAGACAGTGAAGCTAATGTTTAGAGGTTAAATAACTTGCACAAGGTCATAAAGCAAAGAGGTGTCAGAAGTAGAATTCAAACTCAGATCTCGTGGGCTCCAGTCAATTGTCTTCCCATTACACCAAGAATACCTAAGGACTATATCCACTTTTCACTATCTCTAGGTGGAAATTTTATTACTTTTGTTTTCTACGACCTGTAGAAGAAACAAAATTATAAAAGGAAAAAATTATACAATTTTAACCTCCCATAACTTTTAACCCTAAACTTACAATCTTAATATTTGCTTATTCTATCAGCTCATGCACACATTCTGTGCTACAAACCTGTGTAAAGTTTACTTCATTAACATCTGCCTTACATAGGTATCACTATGATGTTATTACTTGGTGAAGGATCTGTGGATTTGCTTATGTAAAGATTTTATTCTTAAAGTTTAAAACTGCTAATCCCATGATACTACTCCAGGTATTAAACAGAATTCCTTCACTGGTAGAACCCTGTGGAGTTGTTGGGTGTTTTTCCATTGTTGTTGATATATGCGGAAATGGGAATCTTTTTTCCCCAGGCAATATACAGTCTTAGATTTGCTTTTATTAAGGATTTCTGATCCACAGAGAAAAAAAAAAATACACACAATGGTTACACACAAGGGAAACTTTTTTAAAAATTTAGTGTGGAGGGAGGAGGTTTGGAGAAACATATTCTGGTCCATTCATCTTCCACTTTCATTGAGAATAACGATTAAAACACAGGTATAAAAATAAGTCAGGGGCTTCCCTGGTGGCGCAGTGGTTGAGAGTCCGCCTGCCGATGCAGGGGACACGGGTTCGTGCCCCGGTCTGGGAAGATCCCACATGCCGCAGAGCGGCTAGGCCCGTGAGCCATGGCTGCTGAGCCTGCGCATCCGGAGCCTGTGCTCTGCAAGGGGAGAGGCCACAACAGTGAGAGGCCCGCCTACCGCAAAAAAAAAAAAAAAAAAAAAAAAAAAAAAAAAAAAAAAAAAAAAAAAAAAAAAAAATAAGTCAGATCTGTGCTATGGGCAGTTAAAGGAGGCCAAAGAAAAAGAAATAATTGCGCTGGTGTTTCTCTAATGAGGAGAAGTTTTCAGGAAAGTGTTCATCAATGGGAAAATGCCAGCCACACTTTCTATTCAGTCTGAGCCACAGATATTAGATATTAGAGGTATTGTCTGTGGCCACTGCCTTCTGAAATACATCATGGTGCTCTAGCAATTACGAACAGGTACTTCCTATGCTGAAAGTGTTTCCCAGGACCAGATGGCTTCACTGGCAAATTCTACCAAACACTGAAGAAAGAATTAACGCCAATCCTTCTTAAACTCTTCCAAAAAACGGAGGAAGAGGGAACACTTCCAAACGCATTTTATGAAGCCAGCATTACTCTGATACCAAGGCCAGATAAGGACACGATGAGAAAAGAAAACTATAGACCACTGTCCTCAATGAATACAGAGGCAAAAATTCTCAACAGAATACTGGCAAACCAAATTCAAATACACCAGGACCAAGTGGGATTTGTCCTTGGGATGCCAGGGTGGTTCAACATATACAAACCAATAAATACGCTACGTCACATCAACGGAATAAAAGATACAAACCATACTATCATCTCGACAGATGAAGAAAAGCATTTGACAAAATACGACATCCTTTCATGATAAAAACCCTCAACAAGTTGAAGGAACATACCTCAGCGTGATAAAGGCCATATGCAACAACAGCTAACATTATACTCAACACTGAAAAATTGAAAGTTGCTCTTCTTGAACAGCAACAAGATAAGAATGCCCACACTCTCATCACCCTGATTCAGCATAATACTGCAAGTCCTAGCTAGAGTAATTAGGCAACACAAAGAAATAAAAGGCATCCAAACTGGAAAGGAATAAGTCTTTTAAAGCAAAAAAAAAGCTCTGAGGCTGACATTATGAAATCTAAAAGAACTCGCTTAACTGAGAAATTTATCAGTGAAACTAAAATTTAGGACTAGCAGTAGATTTCTATTGTTTTGATGACAGTAGTAAAACATTCCAAAAGCAAGATAGATGACAAACGATATACTTCTGTTCTTTACCAAATACAAACCCTGTAAACACACATGTGTGAAAATTATAAATATGTATTAAATTTACATGCCCCCCCAAACAGTTTTTCATACTTTGCTCAAATAAAGCTTTACTCTCTTCACTCTGAATATCAATTAACTATAGAAGTACCTAAAGAGAATATAAAGTCCCATTTACCTGTGTTCTGCAGGTACAGGGGGCGGCCAAACAGCAGGATCTCTAAATGGTTCATCTTGACAGGACACAGGGACATCTGGGGGCTTGTCGATTTTAAAACTTTCCAAAGTGCTGACAATACTTTTAACTTGTTCATATTCTTCCAATAATTCCTGCCGAACCTTAAAAAAATAGCCTTTATGCTACAAAATATTTATATAAATTGCAAATAACAAATTGCTATAGAATTCTACTTTTCTTACTGTCATTCAAAGTATGCAAAATGAGTAATTAAAACATAGTTTAAAAAGACAACTATTTAAAGTTACATAGGAGGCCAGGAATTGGTTTCAAGACATACGTTTAATATATATCTTTTCTTAGTGCAAGTCGTTATATATCTTTCATGAAGAAATTCTTTCTACCAAAGAATGTGATGACCATTAAGACAATTTAAAACAAGCAACTAAGTTAGTAAGAAGTTAACCATTCCCAGAAATCCATAATGTTATGCTAAATACTTTTAATATATTTGTAAATAGCTTCCTCAAAAATTCTCAGCCAAATGCTGATAGGAAATCAGCATTTCCTACCCCCAATATCACAAAATACGAAATGCCTGTCGTGAGCATCTGAAAGCCTGAAGTGGTGTAATATTGATACTAAGAATTACCCATTTCCAATTTAAATTCTGCCTCACCAAAGTCTGAGTACTTTTCCCCTTGTTTAAAATCTTTCAAGTCCTGGCTAAAGTTTATTTTGAGCTCAAAGGCAAGATTTTCCCCACACTTAAAAAACTTCATTGAGCACCAACTATGTGGAAATTCTCATGTTTTCAAACTTTGAGCCCAAACTAATTTTCAAAGACAAGCAGATAACAGATTGAAAATTACATTTATAAATTAATTTTAACAATTTTAATTTTCTTAACCAGAAAGCACACTTTCCTATAAAGCAGAGCATAAGAAACTTTCCCTTAACTTTATCTCAAACAATATATAGAAAGGAACATATAAAGGAGTCACAGAACCAAAGAAAAATCTAAATTCAACTAATATATGCAATTATATGCTACACTTAGAGAAATGAAATTTCAGAACCTAGTGGAAAGAAACACAGTAGAAGTACCAGAACAGAAATGGTCACTATTTAACACAATTAAGAACAGGTCAAAAATATTTCCATGCTAGATTAATAAACAACTCTTGCCTGGGGCTAGGATGCAGGATAGAACACAACTAAAAATTTCAACTTGAGTTAAAGCGAGTGTATTGTTCTCACCCAACATAATTTGGTTAACACTTAAGTTGGAAAATAAGCCAAATTTACCCTGAAAACTTAGTAAAACATCAATTTCTGACCAGTGGAAAACTTAAACACTTGAAAGGCATTAGCACATAAATGAAACTTCAAAGAAATGCCTGACTTTGTACTTTTAATTTTAAAAGGATTTTAAGTTTTAAGAGTAAGTGGGGAAATTCTAATTCAAGTTTTTATTAACTGTAATATTATATAACCAAGTTGTATAGTCAAGAGACACAGCAAATATATTAGTGTTTTTTATTAGATTACTGACTCCTTTGTATTTATAAGGAGTCTTTCAAAAGAAGAGGAAATCTTCTTAAAGGAAAAGTTTTATGAAATGAGTCAAAATTACATGTAAAATGAAAGGGGAAAGGGCAAGTAGAAATACCTTATTTCAAAAATTTGTAATCACACACAATTAGTCAACTGATCAGGGAAAAGAATTAAAAGTAGATTCAATTTGAATTAAATACCTTCAAAATATGTCTCATAAAATACATTATCAAAAGTATATAAAATATTAACTGGGAAAGAAAATTATTCAGAGCACATTTTCAATATATTTCAGTATTCAGACAAATAAGAGCTATTTACAAAAATCTCAAGCTAATTTTCTAACTCTTATCTTTCAAGTGTAACAGACCACTGCCCTCATTCACTGAATACTTGAACGTGATCTTACCTGCTGCCATTTGCCTTTGACAGCTGGGTCTCTGACTGACTGGCAATGTCTCTGAATCTGCTGTATCACCCCCTGGTAATATACCATTGATGAGTCATAATTTCCAAGAAGTGCATATTCTCTTCCTTTCTTTGCATTGTCACAAATCTCAGCCAAATTCATCTTTCAGAGACCTAAACATAAAATATGACTTTTTATTAAGTTTCCAGTACTGACTTTAAAGCATTTCTTATTATGATTTAAAAGATCTGCTTAAAACTACTTTGAAAGTCAAAATGGTTCTCTCACTCTTTGAGGTTATCTGAACGCATCTTATAATAGTGAACAAAATTCCCAATTTTGGAAATACAAAGGAGATCACAAATGAACACACAAAGAGATAGCAAGGAGACAAATTACACAGCTCTGAACTATCGATTTATGTTACAGGTACAAAAATTAGACACTAGTTCTCCTTGCTCATTTATAGTTACTACAAGCTGCAATAATAGTAAAGATGAACTTGTTTTATTTTAGTCCACTTATTCTTGACAATGTAAAAATAAATATATGAATATCTCACATTTTCCAATGACATCAATTAAAACTGCAGAAACTATTTCTCACTAAAACTATTTGGCCCCAAGAACAAAAAGTTAAGGAACTTTTTGACTTAAAGAACACATTTTAAAAGAACAGCCTATAGTTGTCCATGCATCGTTTGTATACATTTAATTGTTCCATACAATTTAAATCTAAGCAAAAACCTGTGAATTAAACTACCTGAGCTCTTTTTGCTCCTCATGTTGTAATCTTCTATGACCTTGTCATTTGTAGCTTTTTGTCTGTGCAAATAACTATCAATAATCTTTCCCCTTCTATAAGATGCTAGGAAAAAATATCATCTGAACCTCTGGTTTCCGTCAAAGCCCTCCAGCCCAGTAATTCTGGCTTTTCTTCCAGGCTTCTCTAAAGTCTCCCAAGATCATCCAAGGCTTCTAAGCAAAGTTGCTTTCCACCAAAAACTACAAAGAGTAGGAAGTCCGGAGATACAGGAGAATGACATCTTGGGAAAGAGTCCAAATTGACCTACTCTTATTTCCTGGAACAGTAAACCAGTGAATACACTTGGTAGAGAAAAATCAAAATATTTCTCCATGCCTTCCTGAGGGAATTAAATTTTGATGTGGGTAGCTTGGCCCTTCCTCTCTACTTCTTATCTATTCTTAAGGGGCTCAAAAACTCTTCCTCAAAATTAACTGTCTCTAGGTCTAGTCATTTCAGCTGACTCCAGTACATTTTTGAGAATAAAATTGTTGCCTTTATGTGCTTTGGCATATTATTTGCCCCTTCTCCAGGCATAGGTTCCTTGAAGGCGGCATCTATGTTACTTGAGAATCACACTGCAGCAAATAGTACACTACTGTTTCACAGTAAGAAATGTCAACATTCAGTAGACCTACCCACAGAAAATAGGACAACCACGGAAAGCTTCCTCTTCAAATTAGAACAATTCTTCAAATTAGTCACTGTGAGACAAAAGCATTAATTCTGCTAGTATGTACAGGCACACAAATATGCAGACTGAAAATATCTCGATGGAAAGCAGGGGTCAGCAAACTTTTTCTGTAAAGGGCCAGAGAGTAAATATTTTTAGTTTTGAGGGGCAATGGGCAAAATTGAGGATATTATGTAAGTACCTATATAATGAGACAAAAATGTCCACAATTTTTATCGACAAAATTCAAAGTATTATAGTAGTAATAGTTGAGTACAACGTTTTGCAAAACAGGTCTACTAATAAGAATGGAACTCTTTTGCGGGGGGATAGTTCATGTAGTTCAGATTCAAAGTTACTGTTCCCTATCATCAAAATCAATTGCAAATGTTCATATGTTAATGATGTTCTTTAATAATACTTATGCATTTCATGTTTAAAAGTGTCTTTTTACCCAGATAGGTACTGTCACATAATGATATCAAATCACAAGCATATGATTTCATCCAGCATATTCACTGTTTGGAAAGCATTTAAAGCTTTTATTCTTCTCTTGATATGTCTTTTAGCATGTCATTACATTGCATGTTAATCACTTGCAATTGAAGGGTAAGTGGAAGTATCTCAATTACACAGTTAAATGGATTTCGTAATATGGAAATTTCCTTTGCACTTGCATCAAAGTAGTTTGAGCTCAAAAAAATATACTGAAAATCTGGGTGGGAATGGAGATCTCACTTCTTTGCTTTAACTTTTGACAGCAAGGAAAGCTATATAAAATAGCTTGGTATTACTTGCGATTCAAACATTAGTTGGCACTGAAATAACTTTTAGTTTTGCATATAAGCACTGTTTGGCCCTGTAATTTTCCATTGATTCATAAAGAAACATTATCAAGTCTGCAGCCAAACTGATTTCCAAAGCCATTCAGTGTTCAGTAATAGTGGGTGAGAGCAGTTCCTCTCATTCAGAAAAATTTCAAATCAGCCCTTAGCTCAAATGATGACAATAGAACTTTACCACTACAAGCCACCAAACTGCTGTGTGGCAGGGGCAAGTCTATTTCTGACAAAAATTCATGGAACTGACAATGGCTAAGTCCTCAAGAGCAACACTCGAGCCTTAAGACACTAATGGTTCCTTACTACACGATAGATTCAAATATTCTCTGCAAATCACCTGCTGATAAAAAAACAAACAAACAAAAAAACAGTGAAGGGCTTCCCTGGTGGCACAGTGGTTAAGAATCTGCCTGCCAATGCAGGGGACACGGGTTCGAGCCCTGGTCCGGGAAGATCCCACATGGCACAGAGCAACTAAGCCTGTGCACCACAACTACTGAGCCTGTGCTCTAGAGCCCGTGAGCCACAAGTACTGAGCCAGCGTGCTGCAACTACTGAAGCCCGTGCACCTACAGCCCGTGCTCCGCAACAAGAGAAGCCACCGCAATGAGAAGCCCGTGCGCCGCAACGAAGAGTAGCCCCTGCTCACCGCAACTCGAGATAGCCTGTGTGCAGCAACGAAGACCCAACACAGCCAAAAATAAATAAAATAAAAAATAAATAAATTTTAAAAAAACAGTGAAGAGCCCAAAACTTTAACCATGCTACATTTTCACGGCTTTGTAAATTTGTTCACCTAAGCCTTTTTCTGTTCTACACATATTTTTTGCCACCCCAAGTTTCAACACATCTTAACAGATTCCACTTCAGGTTATACAGAATTCGTGTTTTCTCAACTTTTTATAAGTATTCCTGTCTGTAGCTATTCCACACACACTATTCATTAAATGTAATTTTTCAGTAACTTCAAACTCAGCATTGACTTCTCAAATAAACACTTAAGCTGTTTTGGTAACATCTGTCAATTCACCAAGAGCCAAGGAAAACCAATCAAAATCATTTGCCTTGTTTTTTTTAATTGATTATTGATGTCCTCAACTCTTCTAGCCACTGTTCTCACCAGAAGGCTAATAGTCATAAGCAAGTTTGTTTTCTCCAGACACATTTCTTTGGCTGCTACAGTCAAAGAAGATTTACTTAAATTACCATTGGTAAATAACTTCCTTGTTTGGCCAACAAATGAGACACTCAGAAACTTACTCTGGGGTGCAGCCTGATTTTCGTTTTTTAATTTTGTGAAGAAATTCTGCTTAAAAAGATATTCCTTTTTAAGTTTTCTAACCACTGCTTTCCTATGAGTTGGGAATACCATGACGAGGGATTAGTCTGGTAATGTCAGTGTAAATTGTATGTCTTTAGCACAGCTATAGTGTCATTGCATAATAATCACAATGCTTTGTCATTTAGTTCGATATTCTACACTCCACTGTGCTTTAAAAGTATAAATATGTCAAGTCCATTTTTCTCATCTTTTCTTGTTTTGACATGATGGGAATCCGCTGACAATAAATGAAGTAAAATGTCACAGTACAGTGGTATGCAGGGCACGTGAAACACTGTGATCATAGTGCGCACCAAGCAGCAGTGCAAAGCAATGAGAACATCACAGAGTCTCTACTCCAAGTACTGAACTCTGCACAAAAGTAGCCATAAACAATATGTAAACAAATGAGTGTGGTTGTGTTCCAATAAAACTTTATTTACAGACACTGATATCTGAATCTCATTTATTTTCACGTCACAGAACACTATTCTTCTTTTGACTTAACCATTAAAAAAAATGAAAATAACATTCTTAGTTCATGGGCCATATAAAAATAAGGAGCAGACTGAATCTGGCCCCCAGACTATAGTTTGCCAACTCCTGCTTTCAGCTTGTCTTAAGAATCTAGGAAAATTAACACATATTAACCCAAAAGAAGTAGAAGGAAGAACATAATAATGTTAAGAGTAAAAATCAATAAAATAGAACAGAAAAAAAGAAATTTCTATGTAGCCAAAAGCTGGTTCTTTGGAAAGATCATTAAAAATGATTAAACCTCTAGTATTACTGACCAAGAAAGGGAGAGAGAAAACACAAATTACCAAAATCAGAAATGGAGGGGTTATCACTACAAACTTTAGAGCTATTAAAAGGCAAAAGAGGGCTTAATGAAATGGACAGATTCTATGAGAGTCACAACATACCAAAGCTATTTCTCAAGAAGAAACAGAGTAATTAATCTGAATAGCCCTCTGTCAATCAATGAAATTCAATTTGTAATTTAAAATCTTTCCACCAAAAAACCCCCCAAAAAACAAAACAAACAAACAAAAAAACCCCAAACACTCCAAATCCAAAAGGTTTCACAAGTGAATTCTCTCAAGTACTCAGGGAAAAAATAAGCCAATTCCAAACAAACTCTTTCAGAAAAAGGAAGAGGTGGAAAAACCTCCAACTCATATTTTAAGGCCAGCTTTACCCTGATACCAAAACCAGACATTATAAGAAATTTACCTACCAGTATCCCTCAGGAACACGGATACAAAAATATTTAAATTTTAGCTAATCAAATCCAGTATATAAAAAGGATAACACATTATGACCAAGTGGGGTTTATACCAAACATTCAAGGTGGTTTCTATTAAAAAACCAATCAGTATAATTTTTTTTTTTTTTTGCGGTACGCGGGCCTCTCACTGTTGTGGCCTCTCCCGTTGAGGAGCACAGGCTCCGGACGCGCAGGCTCAGCGGCCACGGCTCACGGGCCCAGCCGCTCCGCGGCATGTGGGATCTCCCCGGACCGGGGCACGAACCCGTGTCCCCTGCATCGGCAGGCGGACTCTCAACCACTGTGCCACCAGGGAAGCCCTGCCTGTTTTTTTTAAAATAAGCTTTATTGAGGTATAATTTTTATGCAATGAAATTCACTAATTTTAAGAGTACAATTTGATTTCTTTTGAAAAATGCATACAACTGCATACATTCTTCTGTTCACTAAAGATTTGTCTCTTCTGGAATGTGACGTAAATAGAATGATACAGTATATATTCTGGTGTCTGATTTCTTTCATTTAGAATCATACTTTTGGGATTCAACCATGCTGTTCATATATCAGTAATTTAATGCTTTTATTGCTGAGTAGTATCTCATTATAGGGATATATCAAATTTGTTTATTCATTCACCAGTTCTCCATATGGCACTTCACAGAAATAAACACAAAAGTACAGGATACATCCTTGACCAAGGCTTCACAGTATTTCCACTGAGGTTACAGCCAAAATTTCAAGGTACAAGATTTACAATCCATCATGAGGGTGAGTCAAATGCTACAACATATAGCTGAATCCATGCTACTATCAAAAGCACTTGATAATGTAATAGTTACTATAAAATAAGTACATCTAAAAACATAGGGTCATTTAAAAATGAATAGGCACATGTGAAAAGAATCAAAAAGAACTTCTAGCATTAAAAAATATAGTCACTGAAATGAAAAACTCAATGGACTGAGAAAATAGCAGATTAGGCACAGATGAAAGGGGAATCAAGAAACCAGAACACAGAGCTATAGAAACTGCCCGGAATGCAGCATATAGAGATAGAATAAGTAAGCAAAGATAAGAAATGCAGAGAGCAGAAAGATACGATCCATCATATGTCTATTATGAATTTTAGAAGGCAAAAAGGAGAGAGCAGTATCCAATATATAATGGCTAAAAGATTTCCGAAATCTATAGAGGACAGTAACTCTCTGTTTCAAAATAAATAAAAATAAATCCACATCTAGAGACAGTGTAGTAAAACTGAGGAACCTAAAAGCAATAGGGAGAAATGATATATTATCAACAAAGGAAAAATAATATATTGACAGCTAACTTTTCAAAACGAACGCTGGAAGCTTGGAGGCAGCAGAGTAGTATGTTGCATGTGCTGGAGGTGGGAGCCGCCAACCTAGAATCGCATACCAAGCTAAACTCTTCAAGCGTGCAGGCAACAGAAAAATTTCAGACAGAAAAACCCGGGTAGGGATCCAGGCACCACAAATTTTCAGTGTGACCTCAGGCAAATCATGTAATTTCTCACGTCTACATCTATAAGAGAGGGAGAATAATATTTCTCACCATAAGGTTATTGTAAAAATTAAGTGTGATAATACATTAGCATCATTCCTAGCGTATGATGACATTGAATCAACGTAAACTATTTTACTCCACACTCAACATTAAAACAGGTTTGGAGCAGCTAATGTTTCCTCAAAAATAACAGTAAATCAACGGATCCAGTTTTCATTATAAATTCCTAGAAGCTATACCACAACTTTAATTACTTTTAACCATAATCTTGAAATATAAGAGGGTTTTTTTTTTTTTTTTTTTTTTTTTTTTTTGCATTACGCGGGCCTCTCACTGTTGTGGCCTCCACAGGCTCCGGACGCGCAGGCTCAGCGGCCATGGCTCACGGGCCCAGCCACTCCGCAGCATGTGGGATCTTCCCGGACCGGGGCACGAACCCATGTCCCCTGCATCGGCAGGCGGACTCCCAACCACTGCGCCACCAGGGAGGCCCTATAAGAGGGTTTTTAAAAGTCTCCTTTAGTTTAAGTTAGAAGAGTTTCTAGGACTTTTAAACGGTCAGGTTACATGTAAAGGAGGCATGAAATATTTTAGCAATGTCGCACACTTGACAACACTTCTCTTATTGAAGTATAATTTATCATGTATTCAAAAATGAATCAGCATCTTCTTGCAACATTTACTACTGAACTGATCCAGTCGTGTTGCCCTATACAGAACGATCCAAGTAGTATCTTCAAGGAGAGTTCTATTCTCAGAATGAAAAGAAGAGCTCAGTTCCAGTTCATGCTCAGACCAAGAAGAAAAAAATATTGCTTCACTTGGTTCTAGATAACTATGACTTGTCTCTTTCATGACTCAGATCTAAACATAACAAATAAACCCCTGGTTCCAAGCTCTCTCTCCAGCTGCATCTCCAACCACACCCTTCCCCCCGCCATCCTGCACAAAACACACGCACACGCACGCATGCACACGCGTGCACACACAGCTTTCTCCCCCAACATACTTGGATTTTTTTTTTTTTTTTTTGCGGTACGCGGGCCTTTCACTGTTGTGGCCTCTCCCGTTGCGGAGCACAGGTTCCGGACGTGCAGACTCAACGGCCACGGCTCACGGGCCCAGCCGCTCCGCGGCACGTGGGGATCTTCCCGGACGGGGCCACGAACCCGTGTTCCCTGCATCGGCAGGCGGACTCTCAACCACTGCGCCACCAGGGAAGCCCAGACATTGTTACTATTAACGGTCGACATAAAATAACATTTTATAGCACTTAAGGAAGCTTCATTTAAAAGAATAATTGATGAATCTTTTTATATAGATCAAATTATCATTTTGTAATGTAACTACTACCTGATCTACCTGCTTAATATGGTCAAAGTCACAGAACATGGCCTTTTGTCAAAGAGAACTGACAATCCTGCCATGTTGTTGGTGAGGAAGGTGCGGAAGGGGAAGAGAAAGGCATTCGGTTGTGGAGCACTTCAGGTTTACCTCCGTTAAACTGTCCAATCTTCCCAAAAATCTTATAGATAGCGTGAACATCTTTTTTGAGTGGGCGCAGGTCTGGAAACATGTGCATGATCACCTGGAAAATAAGCTGTAGTTCCAGAAGTGGACAACAGATCCATCTGACCCCTCCCACTGCACCACACTCAGGAAATGATCCTTGGAGAAATGTTCTCTGTAAAAGAATATCACTGTACATGTTGAGAAAATAAAGTATGGATCCAAAAGATCTGTAAGGGCCTTTCTAGTTTTAGTGTGATATTTACACAAATAGACAGCAATGATCAGTTTAAATGAATAAATCTAAAGTTATTGAGGAATGGTCCAATCCTAAGTTCTTGGCCTGAATTCTCTTCTCTTCAGGAACACAGTAGGATATTGGTTTCCTCAATATTTTAAGCTTCCCCTTAGTAAACCAATCAAATTTTAAGGAAAAAAAAAATGACACCGCCTGGTGTTTTGCTGTCATCTAATCAATGAAACAATTCTTACTTGTCCTAGCTCAGGTCCCCTTCCAGTGTGGCTATTTCAAATCTCCACTATTCTCCGTTCCTAACCCCAATCTCATCTCTCATCAATTGACCTTTACTTCTATCCACCTCTTAGGGGCCATAAGCTTTGAACTCTCACCTTTTACCACCCAACCTATAAATACGTGTATCTATTCGCATCTCCTCCTTTTTCAGAGCTTCTCCCCTCCTATCAACATGTTGTTACTAGCATGCTGCCTAGTAACACAGCTAGAACTTAGTTGCTGCTTATGAAACGTACCAAATTCATTCTAGCCTAATTCTTCCACCCTGCTCATCCCTTCCTTTCCTACTTTCTCAGGGATCTCGATCAGCTCTCTCCTCGCTCTTCGTCGCCTACATCGTCACACATTTCCTCTTTATTGGCTCTTTCCTTAATAGCTTGTCATCAATCTTTAAAAAAAAAAGAAAACACCCTACAAACCTCTTTTAGTTTGCCTCAACTCTTTTTCTTCACAGTCAAGCTTCTTTAAAAAGAAGTGTGACTGGAAATTTTATGTTAAGGAAGTACTGTTGAATTTTTTAAGTAGGTAATACTACAGTTCTATATTTTTTTAAAGAATCCTTAACTTTCAAAGATACATAATGAAATAATTACAGATAAAAAGATATGATATCTGAGTCTAGCTTTAAAATAATCCATGGGACTTCCCTGGTGGTGCAGTGGTTAAGAATCCGCCTGCCAATGCAGGGAACACTGTTCGATCCCTGGTCCGGGAAGATCCCACATGCCGCGGAGCAACTAAGCCCATGCGCCACAACTACTGAGCCCGCGAGCCACAACTACTGAGCCCGCGCGCCTAGAGCCCGTGCTCCACAACAAGAGAAGCCACCGCGATGAGAAGCCCACGCACCACAACGAAGAGTAGCCCCTGCTCACTGCAACTAGAGAAAGCCCACGTGCAGCAACGAACACTCAATGCAGCCAAAAATAAAAATTAATTAATTAAAAAAGAACTAAATAAAATTATCCAACTGCGGGCAGAGATTACAGATGAAACAAAATTGGTCATGTGTTCATTCTCCAAGCTAGGTGATGGCTACATGGGGCTCATTATTCTGTTTTCTTTTGTATATGTATTAATACGGAAACTCTTTTCAAGTAGCCTATGCCCAGATTCCTCTTCTTCATTTTTGCAAAGTTTAGAAATGATGTGCAGTCACCAGATCCATTGGACACATTTCAGTCTTTGCCTTACTCACCCTCTCCGAGGCACCTGGATCACTCCCTCCCTGCTTCCTACTTTCCTCTCCTACCTCATTTGTTATGATGCTCTCTGTGGTTCTTCTCCTTGCTCTCTGCCTCCTGACCTCTCAGCCTCATCTGTGGGCTCCCACTTCCTTTCAAACACACCCCCCTCTCCCCAGAAACTCAACCCCCCTGTAAATGCTGCTGTTTCCCAAGAGTTCCACATCCAAACCTCTTCTTTTTTCATAGCTACACATTCCTCCTATGTGAGCTGGTCCATTCTCTCCTATAACTACTTATCTACACTTCAACCTCTACCTCTGATCTCTGTCCTGAACTCTGGATACAAATGCCTCCTTACCTGAATATCCCACAGGAACCTTGAACAAATACTCAAAAGTAAACGGATTTATCTTTGTCTTTTGCCCCAGATAAAAACCTGTTCCTCCTGATCTCAATCAGTGGTTTCACTATCCCATTAGTCATCCTAGCCAGAAAACTAAGAATCATTTGTCTTAGGATTCCAAATCTTTCTAGCCCCCAATTATCAAGTCATTATCAATTTTACCTCTTAAATACTCCTGCAATCCATCTCTTCCCATAACTCCAACTGCTTACTTTAGGCTCTTTTCATTTCCTTACTGGACTTTTTTTTTTTTTTTTCCCCCTAAAACTGGTTTTCCTATCACCACTCTCCTGGATCCATTCTCCACACTGGAGCCGGAGGTCTTTCTAAAATACAAACCCAATAAATGGCACTACTCTATCAGAAATTCTTCAACCGTCACCCCATGTTGAGGAAAAATTCTAAACGCTTTGTCATGGTACCAAGTACTTCGAGATCTGGTCTCTCCCACTATATTGCAAGTATTTAGTCATCAGAATGACCTAGGGTTCCGCAAACACAAAGCACTCCAATTTTTCCTTTGCTTTTGTTATGCCATTTGCCTAGAATGACTTTCCTCAGCCTCTCTCCAGTAAAAGCTTAAGCAACTTTCCTAACACAAGTCAAATGTCACATCATTCTGGAGGCTTCTCCTAATCTCCCTAGACAGAGTCAGGATCTTTCTTCCAAAGGGTGTGGAGAATGGCATGAGTGGTTGAGATCATGACTGAGATGAGCTAGACCCACTTGGGTTGGAATCCCAGGTTCACACCTTATCAGCTATGACTTTGGGCAAGGTCTCTAAGGCTGTTTCCTCATCTCTAGATAACAGCAGCGACTTCACAGGATAGCTGTGAGGATTAAATAAGGGGTTGCATGCAAAATATGCCAAGGAGTACCTCCCACAGAGTAAGTATTCAATACACGTCACTGTGATATTACCACATATTCCCACTGGAGGCTCAGAGCAATTTGCACCTCTCTCCCACACTACTGTGATGACATGAATGTGTGCCCACGCAGAACACAGACTATATTCTATCATCTCTTAATTCCCACCACCTGGCATGTATTGCCTGGCACATAATAGGTCCTTAACAAATCTTGAATGAATGAATAAACAAATCTTGAATGAATAAATAAGATATTTCAAATCCTTATACTGTATACCATAAGGTCTTGATTTTTTTCTAGTGGTCTTACTAAACCTACTTTTTATCTCCTCCTATGAGACTGTTACTTTAAGTATAGTTCACAGAGGCCAACTTCATTTAATGGAAGTAAAAGGAATTTTATAGTGGCCTTATGTTGTTTTCTTGTTTTAAAACATACACACACAAAATAAGCCCACAATACATCAATAATTTTCCAACATACCACTGTAAAATACCGAATTTCTAGGATGGTATTCTACCTATTGAAAAATGTTAAAGGGTAGACAAGGCAGGTTTTCTAAATCTGTGTCAGCTTCCTTACCGCCAGGGCCTGAGCAAACTTCAGGCGCTAAGGTGTATTCCAGAGCATTAAAAAAAAGAAAGGAAGAAAGAACATGGCACTTTTCATTCTGAAAAATGGTCCTGAGAAATTCTGGAAAATGTTATAAAAAAGAAAATAATTATTACTACCCACTACTAAAAAAATGAAATAAAAAGACAAGTCTGTATTTCAAAAACATTAGTGATTTAAAGTTGAACTGAGGTTTCAAATAGAATCAAAATATGTGTCGGCAGTGTTCAGGCTAGTAGGCAGGGGTGGATCTTGACCCTCAATAAGTAAAATGCAAAACGCAAAACGGTAAAAATATCAGATACTACCATATAACAGCATGGTATCTTTTCTCTACTTCTACAGTTAACCTTTAAACATTAATGCCCTTTGAGTAATTATTAATCAATGGGTTTAATTAATGCAAACACCTCCTAACTACTTCAGAACAAATCTGATCAAATACCTAGAAATAAAGGAGGGAATCAGGGAAAAGGAGAAACGCCTGTTAAAATATAGTTTTTCGGGTCTCCCATCAAACGTGTGCCATACATACGGTTCTGCACCGAGAGGCAGCAACCTGGGGGGGGAGAGGCGCCGAAGGCCCGAGGCCCTGCAGCCTGGGCGGCCGCTCCTCCCAGAGACTATGCGGGGCGGTGGCCGGGCCGGGGTGGGGCCAGTGCTGCAACCGGGGCGGGCCAAATGGCGGGGCGGAAAGCCCGAGTCTCACCTCCACCTCCACTTCCCCTTCCCAGCGCTCAGAACCCAGTTCCGCGACCACCCCAGAACCCCCCTCAACACAAAGAGAAAGATCGTCTCTGCCCGCTCGGCTCAAAGTTTATCGGTCTTTCCCAGCTGTCGGGGACGCCGGGCTTTGTAGTTCTCCCGTCCAGGCCGCCCCGCCAAGGCCGCGAGCCCAAGGAGCCACTGAACTACAATCCCCATCATGCCATGCGCGCCCGCGGCTCTCCCCGTCCCGCACGGCACGCACTACCTCCCCCGCCGCCCACGGCCCCCGCCTCTCCCGCGGCGGGAGTAGGGGTGGGGCTGTCAAACCGGATACCCCACCATCGGCTCTGTAGCTGGCGCCCGTCTCCTTCGGATTCATTACCTAGGTGCCGCAGATCGACCGACCGTTTTGCTGCGGTCCAGGTGGGGTGGGGGTGGGGCATAAGCCGCCGCCGCCGCCGCGGAGTCCGTTAGTTCGCGACGTGCGTGTAGAGGCGGCGGCGGCGGCGTACGGTTGCCATGGCAGCCGTGGGCCTGTAGGGCGTGGGGCTCGAAGTCAGCTCTGGGGAGGAGCCTGGGAACCCACCCAGGTGCCGGGGCAGGGAGGCACTAGGGTGCGCCTAGGAGCGGAGGGAGACGGTGACATTGAGGGGGACGGGTGACGAAATTGAACTCCAGTGCTGCCGATGAGCCCTGCGCGGCAGCGTCCAATCCCCGTGGCAGGACGCGTGTCCGTTCTCTCGGCGAGCGCGTCGAGCCTGCTCTATTCTGAGAGGATGCCTGTGGCGTCAGAGGAAGGAGCGGCGCCAGGCTCCTTAAAGGTCGCTGGTCCAGCCCTTCCCTCGCCGCCTATCTCGGCATCCCCGCGGGCCCTGCCTCGAGGCATGTTTGGAACCTAAGTCACCTCTTTTGGGGTTTTTCACCAGTAAAACCGAATTTGCAACCTCTCACACCTCCTTTCTGCCATTTTCTGTTTAGGATAGAAACGAATCATTTGTAAAGTGTAATGCATGCGGCCTTTAGGGTTATTCGGGAGGCTTGAGAATTTGTAAATGGCATTGATTTCACTTGAACATTGATCTATAATATTTCTTAACTAATCGTATGTGGGCTGGCCGTGAGCCGTCTCAGGGATGCCGTGAGTCTAAAACCCACTTCTTCGTTCACGCCCTGCCGCTACACTGGGTGGCTGATAACCAGGGGCAACTTAATTGGTCTGGTGCTCAACGGTTAATCTGCAAAAATGGAGATAAGAGCCATTTCACAGTGCTCGTGAGAAATAAAAGCACTGATGCTGATGAAGCATTCTAAAACAAAGCCTGGCATTCAACAGTAACTTTTAAATTTTAGTTTTTTGATCCATCCTGATAAGAGCCAGAAGGGTGGGCGCCTGGAGGTAAGGGTGTGGTTCGACTGAAGAGGGAATTTTTCTGTAGTGATAGAAAAGCTCTATATCTTGCTTAGATTTGGGTTCCAAGGGTATATGCGTTTGTCAAAACTCATGAAATGCTACACTTGAGATTTGTACATTTCACTGTAAGTAAATTTACCTCAAAAAAAGAACATTAAAATAGCCGCTATTATTATTAGAGCTGTAGACTCTAATAGAGACCACAGACATATTCTAGGTCCAATCTCCAGAATATGCAGGTGAGGAAAATGAGGCCTACAGATTTAAATAAATGGAGGAGGAAGGAGGCATTACTGACCCTGTCATTTTCTAGTAATAAAAGCCTCTTGAGAATTTATGATTGAAAATAGCAAGCTGCTGTGTGTCATCAGTTTTCAGTTGGGGTCACCCTGTCCATAGAGATTTTGTGGAAGGCCAGTGTTCTCTCCAAGACTGCATATTCCTTGGGGGCTTACAATTTCAAGGTCACTTCTGGCTCTGAGCTCTTGTTTTCTCTAAATAGTTAGACTGCCTCACATCTCACCTCCTGCAACGCTTTTTTCTCCTGCTGACACACATGTGGAAAGCAGACTCTTTTCTGTGGTTGTTCGTATAGCAGACTCTTCTGAAGGTTTGGAGCAACCAAAGCGTTCTGAATGAAAGATGCAAATAACCTAAAATTAAAATTCCCTGCTCTTAAAAGTCCTTCAGTATCCCAGCAGCCTTGGTATCCACCGACCCCCATCCTCTTTCAGTATGAACCGCAGCTTCCCACTCTCCATCATCTCTGTGGTCCCATCCCTCCCCTCCTCTTTTCTCTCCTTATATAGTACTTTAACTTATCTCTGTCTCCGAATCTATACTTAGGGTCACCTTCCATTCCTAAACTGTTTATCAAAGTATTTTCCTACACACAAAAAAGTGCCTTGCCAAGAGAAACTGTAATGCCAGCTATTAAAATAATTGTCTTCACCCCAGAATATTTCTGCGTATTCTATTTGATTCAGCCCACAGTATAGTTACTCAATAAGTAAGCAGCTTATGCACATGACGTGTTTAGGCTACCTACGGAGTGGATTCAATTATGAGAACTATTTAGTATAAGTGAGGAAGCAGTTGATAGTAGCTAGAATCTGATATCCAAGAGGAAGAAAAGAAACCAAAGTCTTCGTGATCACAGCTTATATCGTGCAGAAGAAACAACAGCATTCAAACAAGAAACTCCAGAACAAAACCCGAGTATGAAGCAAGCACAGAAGCAACACCCGGACCTGTCACCTCTAGCAATTTGGTCACAACTGTGCATATATCTTAAGGCTATAAATAGACTCTCCTTTACTCCTGGGGGAGATGATACTGATCACCTCCCAGCTGAACACGTTGAGTCAGGGTGACAGGTTCACCTGATCCACTGATCCCTCACCTGGTTTCCTGTGTTCACAGTCACTTGCATTTGCAAAGCAGCTGGCTGGGGTCGCAGTGCAGCCTACAACCATGAAGAGGTCTCCAAGCGCAAGGTCCCGACGCATAACCCTCCTTCTTTTCTGAAGTTGGGATCCCAGAGCCTCCATGCAGCAGGACAAGCCCCTTGAGGAGAGTGGATGACAGCAGCGAAAGGAAAACAGCTGCTTTGCAGGAAGCTGAAGGAGGGCAGTCACGCGCAGGAAGACCACGAGCCACTGAAGCACAGCCTTAAGAAACAGCGTGGCTCTGGACGGCTGGGAAACTGCGGGGACTGCCTGCAAACTTTAGTTGGGTGCTTTCACTGGATACTTTCTACCAGCTGAAGTGAAAGTTAAACACACTGTGCAAGTTCAAAAGATGGGGCTGAAAGTAATAACAGGTTAATCTCCCAAGACAGACAATATGGTCAAGAGCCACCGCCCTCGTTAAAGAGACTTTGCAGGAATTCCCTGGCGGTCCAGTGGTGAGGACTCATCGCTTTCACTGCTGTGGCCCGAGTTCTATCCCTGGTCAGGGAACTAAGATCCCACAAGCCACAAAGCAGCAAAAAAAAGAGAGAGAGACTTGGCGCTCCTGGTTCAAAGCCAGAAGTTTTCCCTCAGTTCTCAGCCCCTGGCCTTGGGAGCCTTTGACTTTACCGCCCTCCCTCCTTTGTGCTCCGTGACCTTGGTTCTCTTCAAAGCATCGTCACTGCGTTCTTCACCAGCTCTCCTACCTGCTCCTTAAACATGGGAATGGTTCCCAGCGTTCAGCCCATAGAGCCTGTCTATGTACAAGGCTTCATGTCTTCCCCTGGCAACACTCAGATTTCCCTCACTGGTTCTGGCCCCCAGGTCCCAGCGCTGCACCAAGCACGCAGGGGCTTGTTCTATGGTTCCTAATGTTCTCTTCACCTGGAATGCTCCCCCCTCCACTACATTCTACCTATTCCATCAAAACGAACTCAGGCCTTTACATGGAACCTTTCCAGATCACTCCTGCTCACAATCCTACTGTCCTGCCCTGTACTCAAAATATTTCCCACCTATGTCACCCCCCGGACAACTAACCATACTGCCTCGTGACAGATCATGTATTGATTACTCATCGGCTTTTGTCTTTTCTCCTATGTTTCAAGCTCCTCTGATGTGCATTTCCGGGTATTCCCCAAAACACCTTTACAACATTAACCTGTAAAAAGGACGCAGATATTTTTGGTTGGTGGTTCCTTAGCTTGTCCCCTTAGTGCAACCTCCTCTCTGGCGGTCCTCCCCCTTCTAGTACTGTACGGGACACTTGCAGCCTCTTAATACATCCTGAATCCTGTGGAAAGGTGGGGCCGCCCATATGTATTCAGGGGAGAGGTACCTTGGGAGACAATCCCCTTAAGACTTTTGGTATGGAAGGAGTTCAGGAGATAAGGGGCACTGAGTCCAATGTGCAAAGTCACCATTACCCTTGAAGGTGTCCTAGAGCAGAATTTAGCAGCTCCCATCAGCTTTTTAATATGTAAAATGTGCTAGGCTAAGGTAGCGTCGGGTAAGACGAAATAGAATAGAAAGTGATTGAAAATTAAATGCAGACTGTATCTCATATTCCAGCAAAGCGTTGTGAGGCAGTTACTGAGCTACAGCCTTTCAGCTTCAAACCTACCCTCTACTGCTTTGAGTTGCTGGTGCTGGAACTGCACAAACCATACTTCTCCTTTGTCATCGGGCTGCCGGGGGCCCTGGAGGCAGAGCCTGTGCCGGAGGAAAGGGAGGGACTTGCTCCTTGCCGGTGGCTCCCTGTCCCTGCCAGCAGCAACCCCCCCCCCCCCGCCCCCGACAGCCCTCTAGCCTGGCAGCAGTGTTTCCTGTCTGCAGCTTCTTACAGCTCTTCCAGAACCAGCCTCATCCCGCCTCTTCTCCCTCTACCCCCAACGTACCCCCATCAGCCAGGCAGCGCCCCCTTCAGAAGTCGGGGGCCCAGCTCCATGGTGCCTCTCCTTGAAGCTGCTGGGTTCTGGGTGGTGGTCCAGTGGTCCCTGGTGGCCCAGTGGTTAGGACTCCGAGCTCTCACTGCCAAGGGCCTGGGTTCAATCCCTGGTCAGGGAACTAAAATTCCACGAGCTGCACGGCACAGCCAAAAAAAAGCTGCTGGGTTCTGATAACCACAGCCTCCTCTCTGCTCTGATCTCCAGCTCCCAAGGCAGTAGCTGCTTCTTGCAGCTAATTTGTTCAGTCCTCCAACATCTGTTTAACCAATTCCCTACATTAAATTCTCTCTGTTGAAACACACTCTGGTTTCTTTTTTCCTGACTGGTGGACCGTGACCAATATGGATCATGAAGGAAAATATATTTCCTACTGTGAATGTCGGTGGAAAAGAGTCAAGAACACTACCTTAGAGGAGTCGGGGTTCTTCACTAAACAAGCAGGTGTCCTGCGTGTCGAGGGACCAGTCCTGACAGGTAGATGTGCTCTGCGAAAAGCAAAGACCCAGCTCCTCCCCAGAAGCTGTCCCTGTTGGATGCCAGGCCTCATCTGGCCCCTGAGCCTCACTGCCAATGAGCCTGCAGTGTTCTCCCAGAGCTTGGCCTGAACCCCAAGCTTCGTCTGGAATCTGACCTCTCTCAGAATGTGGAAACTCAGCTTTTTCACTTACTACCCTTGTATTCCTCATTGGCAAGTGGGAGGAAGCAAATAGCTAATGATGCAAAAAGCCAGGAAGTGGTACCAGAGGCCTCATAAAGTGAACTGGAATTTGGTGAATGGAAGGGAAGGATTAAAAAGATGTTCAGGGCAGCAATTTTGTCTCTCTGATGCTGTCTTTTCTTAAAGGTGATGGAGGAGATAACAAGAGAAGGAAATGAAGAAACTTGTACCTGTGTTTCTGTCTTATCCAGCCAAAATGAGGCTTTGCTCTGTTTTATTCACGAGCTGTACTTCTGCTTCAGTGCTCCCATTAGAAGGGAGACTTTCTTTAAAGACCAGAACTATTTTAGACCAGCCTCACTTAATCACATATTCCTAATGAAAAGAACTGCTCCCCATTTTAGGGATTCAGAATATTTCCTATGTGTGCCAAAATAAACACAAAACCTCTTGGCAGTAGCCTATGGGGATTCTCCTTGCTTGTGATTCTGTATTTCTTTATGCTAATTTAGAAATATGAACAGAAAACTCAGGATTCAAGGTTGTTAAGTGGATTTGTAGCACTCTGGAGTGTTGTGGGTACCTAACTCAATGAATGAACCCGTAGTCCCCTGTGACAGCTGGAGTCATGGGATTTCTTTGAGCACTGCAGTAAGTCATTGTGAATACTCTGCAAGGTGCTAATACATTTGCAATGCTTCTTTCCCCTAACTATTGTAGGACCTTATATTTAGTAGAAGGATACATAACCAAATGTGCATTACTCGAAAATGCTGGCAAGAGTTACTTCGTTTGTGACAAGCAGAATATCTTCTAGCGAATTGAAAAGCGCGTCACCTTCTGATTCAGCCACTGAAGCATGTTGCAATGTAGGTGGCATGTCACAGAGGAAAAGCAGCTTGTGATCAGGTTTTCTATTCTTAGAAGGCAGTCTTGTGGCAAGCAACCTCAGCCATGAAACATTGCAGGTCTGAATGAAAAACGGAACAGTTCAGCTGGGATCTCCTTCCTCCTTCCCATTGCAAGAAAATACAAGCCACTCTAGAGGGACCCTCCCATTCCTGGAATACCTCTTTTTCCCCCCTGGTTTCCTGTGTCCTGTTCTACTGTGACTATAGAATGGAGAATGATGGGGTTGGGAGGCGCAAATTCCATTTCCTTTTCTGGCTCTTGTCTTTCTGCTACATTTTAGGTCTTCTTTGTGATTTATGTGCATAAATGCTACGACATCATAAATACTGGCTGCATGAATCATTCCTAAATGGTTAACTACTCAAGCAAACCATTCATCATCCCATCTCTCCTTGGTATTCTCTGCTTGTATTCACCAGGCTCCCGCCTTCCTTTCTCAAATCTCACCTCAAATTTCATGTTTCCAGAAAACCCTCACTAAGAGCTGTGATAAAGAATTCTAGGGCTTCCCTGGTGGTGCATTGGTTGGGAGTCCGCCTGCTGGTGCAGGGGGCATGGGTTCATGCCCTGGTCTGGGAGGATCCCACGTGCCGCGGAGCGGCTGGGCCCGTGAGCCATGGCCGCTGAGCCTGCGCGTCTGGAGCCTGTGTTCCGCAACGGGAGAGGCCACAACAGTGAGAGGCCCGCGTAGAGCAAAAAAAAAAAAAGAATTCTAACAGCCCTTACTCAACCTCATCTCTGTCCCTTTTCCCCCAACTCACGGGTTACCTGTTCCCGCTCTCTGAAAGTGAAGTTACGATGACATGAAGTAGGACAGCAATTACACAAGTTTTGTAAAGTGTCTTCTTGATCTGTGCCAGGATTTACAGCCTCATGGCCAATAAGCATTTCAGTTTTGTTTTGTTTAACATGTAAAACAGACATGAAAAGCATAGAGTTTCATAACAACAACACCTGGTACCCACCACATCCTGATTTGGATTTTGATTATTTTTCAGATGCATGTTTTTTACTATTACTCTATGTTGTAAGCATTCTATAATATTGTTTTATGGGTTTTCAAGCTTTATATAAATGTTATACTATGCTTTCTTGAGATTGCCTTTTTCTGTTCAAAGTTGTGTTTCTGAGGTTGATCCATGTTTATAAACATAAAGTTAGTTCATTGATTTTATTTATTTTATTTGTGTATTATTTCTGGCTGCGTTGGGTCTTTGCTGCTGCGTGTGGGCTTTCTCTAGTTGCGGTGAGCGGGGGCTACTCTTCGTTGTGGTGCGCAGACTTCTCATTGTGGTGGCTTCTCTTTTTGTGGAGCACGGGCTCTAGGCGCACGGGCTTCAGTAGTTGTGGCTCGTGGGCTCTAGAGCACAGGCTCAGTAGTTGTGGCACACGGGCTTAGCTGCTCCGCGGCATGTGGGATCTTGCCAGACCAGGGCTGGAACCCGTGTCCCCTGCACTGGCAGGCGTATTCTTAACCACTGTGCCACCAGGGAAGCCCAGTTCATTCATTCTAACTGCTGTAACAATATAATACAGTTCGTCCATTTTCTATTGATGGATATTTAGGTCGTTTTCAACCTTGATGTCTTCAGGCGTTCAGGCTGCTATAACAAAAAACCGTAGACTGGACGGCATATAAACAACAGAAATTTATTTTTCACAGTTCTGGAAGCTAGGAACCAGCAGATTCGGTGTGAGATTTCTAGTCATGGACAGCTGTCTTCTTGCTGTGTCCTCACATGGCAGATGGGGAGAGAGAGCCCTCTGGAGTCTCTTTTAAAAGGGCAAATAATCCCATTCACGAGGGCTCCATCCTCATGACCTAATCACCTCCCAAACGCCCCACCTCTAAACACATACCATTACATTGGGGGTTAGGACTTCAACATATGAACTGGGGAGGTGGGACAGAAACATTCAGTCTATAGCAGTCCACCCTTGGCCCTCCAAAATTTATGTTGTACTCACATGTCAACTCAAAAGTGTAAAGTCCAGAGCTTCCCTGGTGGCGCAGTGGTTAGGAATCTGCCTGCTAATGCAGGGGACACGGGTTCGAGCCCTGGTCTGGGAGGATCCCACATGCCGCGGAGCAACTGGACCCGTGAGTCACAACTACTGAGCCTGCGCGTCTGGAGCCTGTGCTCTGCAACAAGAGAGGCCGCGATAGTGAGAGGCCCGCGCACCGTGATGAAGAGTGGCCCCCGCTCGCCGCAACTAGAGAAAGCCCTCACACAGAAACGAAGACCCAACACAGCAAAATTAAATTAATTAATTAATAAACTCCTACCCCCAACATATTCTAAAAAAAAAAAAAAGTGTAAAGTCCAAAATCTCCTCCAAATACCATCTAAATCAGATATGGGTGAGACTCAAGGTAAGATTTATCCTCAGGCAAATTCCCCAGCTGTGAGCCTGTGAAAGCAAATGTGCCTTGTGCTTCCAAAATACAAAGTGGTAGGATGGACACAGGACAGATATTCCCAGTCCAAAGAGGAGAAATGGGAAAGGAGAAAGCAGAGACAGGTCCCACCCCTGTGGCTCCATGGCTTGTTGGTCCCATCCTTTGAAACCTAGCTGGAGGCAGCCATGCCCTCAGGGCTCCTACACTCTTTGGACAGTATGGATGCTGCCAAAGTTTGCTGCCCGAGCCGCACCTGGGGCAGCCGAGGAGCATCCTGCCTGAGTGCAGGTTGCAGCCATGTGAGATAAAGCAGTGCTGCCAGCTATCCCTGAGCTCCTGAGAGCGCCAGCGGCCCCTCCTGCTCTCTCCCGCCCTGAACACAGGCCTGTGATGCAAGTGGCAGCCCTGACAATCTCTGAATCACCTTGAGGGGGAAGGAGGGTCATTCTTCCGTTGTCTTGGAGAAGACCTCCTGGCTTCTATGGAGATGGCGGATCCATACCCACCTCCTTATCGAATGCTCGCTTGGCCACATACTTAGTGTTCTCTCCCAAAGAGCCCTTCTCATTCTTTTCAATATGGACACTCTGAGAATTTTACAAATCTTTAAGTTCTGTTTCCTTTTTTTAGTAACAATTTCATCTTTAAGTCATTTCTCTCTTTTCACATTTTACCCTTAATAGTCAGGAAGAAATCAGGCTACTTCTGCAACTCTTTGCTTAGAAACTGCTTCAGCTAAATATCCAAATTCATTGCTTGCAAGTTCTAACTTCCAAAAAACATTAGAACATGAACACAATTCAGTTCTTTGCCACTTTATAAAATGTACAGCCTAGGCTTCCCTGGTGGCGCAGTGGTTGAGAGTCCGCCTGTCGATGCAGGGGACACGGGTTCGTGCCCCGGTCCGGGAAGATCCCACATGCCACGGAGCGGCTGGGCCCGTGCGCCATGGCTGCTGAGCCTGCACGTCCGGAGCCTGTGCTCCGCAACGGGAGAGGCCACAACAGTGAGAGGCCCATGTACCGCAAAAAAAAAAAAAAAAAAAAAAAAAAGGTCACACAACCACACACAGTCACACAGTGAGTGAATAACTAGAACTATATGGGATTCTAAGTCATAATACGACCACTTGTTACAAGGGAATAGCAATCAGAAACCTGGATTCTAACCCCAGCGCTGCTAGCTACTTAGCTGTGTGATCCTGGACGTGTCATTCAGCCTATCTGAACTTAATTTCTTCACCTGTAAAAAATGTACATGATAATACCTTCCTTGGCTGCCTCACAGGGTCCTTCTGAGGACAAAGCTGGTGGTATGTTGAACGTGCTTTATAACTGGGAGGGTGTTCCACAGATGTCCGGTCTCAGCAATCTTTGCTAACAAAATAAGGAGAGTAATAGTTGTTATCATCTTTTTACTTTGACAGGGCCTTTCATTGCAGCCTTTCAATAATTTTGCAGCATATTATTACCAATACAACACCCCTGTTGCTACCATCGCTACAGGTATGCCGGCAACTGGCCAATGAGGGAGGAGGAAGTTTCTTTCTTCTAGAATGAATTTAGAGCAGTGTCACCTGGAGAAATTTAAATATACAGGCGTCCAGGCCTCACACTGAGGCCAATTAAATTTTAATCTGGGGGTGGGCAGGAACTGGGCATCAGGAGTTTTTAAAGTTCCTCAAGAGGACTGACATGGGCACACCTCTATATTTAAAATGGAGTACCTAGATAAACAACAAAGACCTACTGTAGAGCTCAGGGAACTATATTCAATATCCTGTGATAAACCATAATGGAAAAGAAAAAAAAATGGATTACCAACAAGGACCTACTGTAGAGCACAGGGAGTTCTGCTCAATATTATGCAACAACCTAAATGGGAAAAGAATTGAAAAAAGAATAGATACATGTATAGGTATAACTGAATCACTTTGCTGTACACCTGAAACTATCACAATATTGTTAATCAACTATACTCCAATATAAAATAAAAAGTTTAAAAAATAAATAAATAAATAGAGTTCCCCAAGAGATTCTAATTTGCTGCTGAGCTTGGGACCCACCGCTGTAGAGACTACAAGTCTGTCTACTTGTTCCAGAGAAGGAAGCGCGTAACCTGAGGATGTCCGAGGTCACTTGGGAAAGTGGTCCAGAAGTTGGACCTCGGACCTCAAAGATCCTAAAGTGCCACCATCACATATGCAGCAGACCTCCTTTCTGGACTGGGACCTTTGGAGGAAAGCCTGGGCAATGTGTGTGGTGGGAAAGATGCTAAACACACGGGAGAAGCCTGAACAGTGCAGAGTACCCTTCCTTATCACTGTTCCTCTATTAAGGTCTGCTTCTCAGTAACTTACTGCTTCCACAGTAACTTCCCTACATCATAAGGACTGGAAAAGTGAATACATTTATTTTAAAAAAGAAATCTCAGAAAATAAGCAAATATTCTACAAGTGGCCAATCCTATAATTTTTCCCACCGATAATAAGGAAATACTCATGTGTTGTTTAATGTTAACTTCTTCCACTCAATTCCAATGCACTTGCAAATTAACATGTTCTGTATGTTTCATTATAGAGTTAACCAAATAAGCATAAAATTACGAGTGTCATATATTTCATATCTATTAAAAGTATTTAGTTTCTAGTAAAAACACAGGTTTAGCTGTTTGGTTCAAATTTCTTAAAAGAAATTTCCATTATTGGAAGAAAATATCCAGCAAAAAGCCAGGGTATTACTATAATCAGAACTTTGCTTTTGTGTCTTCATAGGAGACAAAGTAACACTTCCTCAAATACTCACTTCTGAATTCCCTTCTCATATCAGAAATGGAGAAACAAAGTAAATAAAATGATTTGATTTTTCAGGATCCCCCTTTAGATGTGGGCACCAGATTTTGATACTTTTATGGGTGGTGGGGGACATCCTTACCCTTAAACTGGTCCCATTAGAAACTATCTCAGGCTGAGTTACATGGTCTCATTTGATCACTTCTCTTATAAGACTTGAAACAATTTGGTTGGAGTAAACTCCTCTTACAAATCCTGGAGATTTAAATACTAAAGAGATTTATCTCTCATCTGAGAAGAGTTTATGGTCCAGAGCAATGGCCTGGACACAAATACTCCGGCCTCTGTGACCCCACAAAAGCAGTAATTAGGCAGCACTTTATCCTGATGCAGTGAGGGTGCAAAAGATGGAGCAGGGCTACTCTCTGGGGTTTAGGAATGAAGCTGGCTTCCCGGAGAGTCAACAGAAGAAATCAGGCAACCTAAAAATATTTAAAGAGCTAGGACACCCAGGGGAGAATTTCCAACTATTTAAGTGGAAAAGATTAGCATCTGCTAAGTTCGAAAAGGAGATTTTTAATGAAAAACTCAGCAAAGTGCAGACTTTTATGACATCTTTAAAAAAATAATAATAATTAAGATCATACCTATCATGTACAGAGTAATCAGAGACTTTATATTTTCTCTACAATGACCTAAGGAAAAGAATCTAAAAATAGACTCTACAGATAATGAGCTGTTCTTTCTCCAGAGTTTGTTAGAATCCAACACCTTTATCATACAGGCGGTACGTTCCATCTCACCATCTCTCAGGCATAAATCTTGACGTGGTCAAGATCTTTTCCTCTGGCCTCTAATTACAATTCTGTTTCTTATTCCTCAACATTGTCTACATTTCATATGCTCCTCATATGAATGAGATGCATTGTGTGTTGTGGTTAAACGCTTGGGCACCAGGCCCAGCTGCTTGGCCCAAACTCTCTGACCTTGGCAATGATTTCCCCACTTTGTGCTTTGGTTTCCTTGGCTGTAAAATGGGAATAACAGCCTCAGTGGGTTGTCAGGAGAATTAAAGCAGTTATGCCATGGAAAAACACTTGGGAAAGTGTCCGACACACAGTCAGAGCTCAATAAATATTTGCTATTGTTATCACCACACTTTGCATTTCCTTAGTGCTTACAAAAAATATTTAAGATATATACATATGTTTTAAAAGATGCATGGTCTAACAAAGGATTGTTTTCAGATTCTTGGATTTGCTTGCATTGAAAGTCTCCACACACCATTGAATTACACATTTAGAGGATTTTTTTTTTTTTTTACATATAATCCTAAAGCCCAGGAAGTATTCTATAATGTGATCCCTGATCTCAACCTGTTTATACTGGTTATTTAAGAAAGAGAATATAGGCTCATGAAACGCTCCTTAAAAGTCAAAAGCAGCTTGTGATTGTGTATAAAAAGTGAGTAGTTCAGACCATAAAAATATGGAAGAGAAAGAACTCGGAGGGTACAAAGTCTTCACTGTGTACATAAAGTTGACAGAGAATAGCACGTGGAGCACGACACACAGGTAAGGAAGATGAAGGGATGTTCCAACAGGAGGGACGCCATGAAGATGAGGGCAAGTGAATGGAACCGTCCACCTGAAACAGATGGCCTGTGCTTAGAATTAGGTGAGATGGGTTGACAAAGCCACTCCAGGTACAGGCTGCATGGCTGAGGGCTTCAAAGGCCAGACTGAAGCGTTTGATTTCGCCCCAAGAGGTCCTGAAATTGTGTTAGTTGGGAAGTGGCATAAACACAGTTACATGCAAGACAGGTTAATGTGGGGAGAGACCAGAAGCAAGGAGAAACGTTGGATGGCTTTTAATAATAATTTAAACATGAGGTGATGAGGTCCTGAACCAAGGCGGGGACCTTGGGAACAGGAAGGGACGGTCATGAAAGGCATAACTGTCCCCTTCACTTCATTCTCGCAGCTGAAGTGTTCCCTAGACTGTGTTACCGGAGCACACCAGGTGCCCCCAGGAAACAATTCCAGCGTCCTGGTGGACCCTCTCGTCCTGATCCTCATCTGCTTCCTCTTGCCCTTCTGTCGTACGTGTGTGTCACATAGATTCCAGACAGTAAGATAAGATCATATTCGTCTTGCTCCCTCTGAAGGTCATATAGTATTTCCCAATTGTGTAGGGTTTTAAAATTATTTTTTATTTGAATTGCTGAATAATTTTTAATTAACAAGTCATTAGTTAGTAGTTTAAAAGGTTAGAAGAGTATGTACTTTCAATGGATGTAGTTTATTGTACCTAAATTATTCCTCAATAAAGTTGATAAGGGGCTTTCCTGGTGGCGCAGGGGTTAAGAATCTGCCTGCCAATGCAGGGGACACGGGTTCGAGCCCTGGTCCGGGAGGATCCCATGCTCGGCCACCACCACCTACGAGTGCATCTCATCTTCACGAGGAGAACAAGGATCTTAGCGTATTCTTTGCATCTCCCACAGCTCTTAACACAAAACCTCGTACAGAGACACTTAGTAAACATTCATTGAGAGAAGTAACGTTTCCTATACTATTTTCCTTTTTATGTATATAAAAGGAAAATAGTGCAACACTCATAATGTCTCTTTTTCAGAGAGACTCTGAGTTTTTCTTAGATTCTCAGCCTGTTTTTCAAGCACAAATGGATTCACGACTGTGTCAATCATATTCTCCAACTTGTGCATGCACCAAACACACCCCACCTGTCACTGCACAAACAGAAATCTCCTCTATGATTGCGTCTGCTGGGGGGCAACAGGCAAGTGGTTGGTGCTTTTAACTATTTCTGGAGGGAGGGCTAGCTATGATAGTCTCAGTTCTCTGAAAAATGAATCCAAAACAATAAAACAGGCTGAATGTTTTCCTCCAGTAGAAGAAAAGCAAGCAAATCCTACTACAGGTAAATTGAAATCTTCAAATAGACCCATAACGCATCGCTGAGACATTCTTGAGATAATGGCTTTAGTTAGACTGGGGCCACAAATCTTTACATTTCTTCATTCGCCTGGCAGGACTAATGAGATTTTATGGCGGGCAAACTGTTTATCCCTTGGGTGACATTGGCAAGAACACGTATATGTTTATCAATCAAGAGTTTTCTGCACTGCAGCTTCCTTCCTCACAAAAGACTGCCCCAGCCGAGATCACAGTGTTTACTACACCAGAGAACCTCAGTTCTTCGCGTAAACGCTCCGCCCGTCCCCTTGGGTTGGCCAGATCTACTCATTCCTTCCTACAGTCACATTATTCCATAAAAGGCGCTGGCAGAAGAAATGGAAAAAGCAAAGAGAAGAAAAGAAAGTTTCACAAGGGACCTGGGAAGAGATGCAGGGCTGACGGCTGTGCATCTGGAATACGATATGCACCCCGTGGGCCATTAGGAAGAGAGCTGCCTGCGGTACCGTCACGCTAACCAGGCAGGGCAGGCCCTGCTCCCGTCAGCCGTGTGTGGGAACAAGAGGAGGGTGGCTGCTCCTCCAGCCTGGGACAAGGATTTGTTTAGAGGCTCTTTAGAGGCTCCATGTTGCCCACGAGAGGCTGCAATGTCTTTTCTCAGCACTTCAGTAGCACAAACTCACGTATTTGACAACTGCCCTCATACACTCCTATGATGACATGTCCATTCTCCCTTTGGAAAGAGTCCCCAGTTCTCAGACCAAAGAGATCTGGAGACATGGCTCAGCAAAAGTCAGTGAACAGCTTCTAGATCTGGGTAAGATGGAGTAAGCTCCTTCTCTCTACCCTGGCTCACCCACTGAATTCCGGGACAGGATGCAGGGGGCAGCTATCTGAGGACCAAGCAGGTTGATGGGGAGAGAAAACATGAATTCATAGTATCATCAGCTGTCTACGGATCCACCATTTTCCCCCTGGAATTTCCTGGAAGGGACGCAAGGCAGCCTGAAGCCCAGAAGTGGGCATCGGCGTGGACCGAGAACACTCCAGCAGAAATTTTCTAGTTCAGCCTCCAGGTGTGAGAAAGGAGTCTTCTGGCCGTGTAGACAGCAGTGTAAGTTCACAGCCTCGGGAGCTTCCTGCATGAAATCTGAAACCGGCCCCTGTACAGAGAGGGCAGGGAGAGACAGAGGAAAGAAGCAGACTCCTCCAGATTGGTAGGTGGCAGGTTTAATAAGCCAGGGGACTTACATAAGATGCTCATCTTGAGCGGCCGCAAGACAAACGGATCACTGTACCCGCCCGCCAGAATCTTAAAAGATTATAAGAAGCCTTACCGGGGTCCAGTCACGTATACCGTCCAGATGGTCTCAGCAACACCTGACTCCCAAGGCTGTGTCCTTGGAACAGCTCCCACTGCAGGAATGGTGGGCAGAATGTACATTCAGGGGAGGGGAGGGGATTAGGAGCCTCTGCCTGCCCCGGTCCAGCTCGTGGGTCAACTGGAGGTCACATCCTCTCCATCACCTCCTCTAACAAGCATGAAAGGCATGCAGCATGGAGAATGCTGGGGAAGGGGACACTTCCTCTCCAATTAAAGAGTATGGTTTTCCCTCTCTCAGTGCCCCCACCATTTGGCCCTGGATATGGGCAGAGTCACAAGAATTGCACAGGAGAACAGGGAAAAGAAAAGCCCAGCTTTCTGCATGGACAACCAAAAAGGGAAACCCCAGGAAACTGGAAAATACCAGGGAGATTATAGAGAGAAAGGAGTTTGGGAAAACAAACCATGACGTTATCTGCTAAATTCTGGGCTCGCCGCCATGCCACGCGTACTTGGATTTGATCACAAACAGTGTAACAAAGACTCAGAACTGAATTAACAGATACATCACCATCTAGGTCCCAGCCTGACCATGAGATGGTGGGCATTCAGGAGAAATGTGACTAGCACTGCAAAGACTTTGAAAGTGGAACTGACATGAGAACCACAACCCATAGAAATCTGGTCAGAACTTGCAGACTGAGCCCAACTGTGTCGATTGTCTGCTTAAAACAACAACAACATTCTCTACCCGATTTAAACAAGACCCAGTATCTCATAATACTCAAAATGTCTGTGATATGATCCAAAAATATTTGGCATATGAACCAGGAAAATCTCAATTCACATGGGAAAATGCAACCAATGGATATCAGTGCCAAGATGATACAGATGCGAAAGTTATCTGACAAAGACTTTAAAGCAACAATTATAAAAATGCTCCAAGAAGTAAAAACAAATACTCTAGAAAGCCTCAGCAAAAAAACAATAGGAGATGAATCAAATAGATATTTTAGAACTGAAACTACATTAACAAAAATGTAAAATTCACTGAATGGGTTAAAAAACAGAATGGAGATAACAGAGGGAAAAGTTGATCAACTTGAAGATTGAGCAATAGAAATTATCCAATCTTAACAAGAATATATATATATATATGTATAACTGAATCAGTTTACTGTACACTTTACCTGAAACTAACATAACACTGTAAATCAACCATATTTCAATAAAAATTTTTTTTAAAGACAGGCAAAAATAAAATAAAAAACTGAAAAGAGAGAGAGAGAGCATGAAGATTGAAAACAAAAATGAACAGAGCTTCAGAGTCCTATGGAACAATCCCAAAAAGTCTAATATTTGTGGCATTAGAGTCCCAGAGGATAGGAAAAAAGTATGATGCAGAAAAATAGATGAAAAATAGACTGAAAACTTCCCAAATTTATCAAAAGCCATAAACCTATAGATTCCAGAATCTCAGCAGACCCCAAACAGGATAAACCCAAGAAATCCATGCCCAGACATATCATAATTAAACTGCTGAAAAAGCACTCAGAGAAAAACAACATATTATGTTGGAACAACCGTTGAACAACTGGAATTCTCATCTGAAACAACTAGAGGGGAGAAAGTAGTTGAACAACAGTGTTTGTGTGCAGAAAGAAAAAAAAACCTGTCATCCTGGAATCCTATATTCTAAGAAAATATCCTTCAGGAATGAAGGTGAAATGAAAACCTTCTCAGGTGAATGAAAAATAAGAGAATTCATCCGAAGCAGACTTGCTCTGGAAGAATTGCTAAAGGGCTAAAGAAAGATCTTCAGACAAAATCACCCTGTGTGAAAGAAGCCAGACTCAAAAGGTATGTACTATAATGATTTCATGTATATGATGCTCTCAATGGGATAAAGCTACGGTGATGGAGAACTGATCAGTGGTTGCTAGGAGTCAGGGGTGGGGTGAGGGTGTGAGTAAATGGGGTAGCAGGAGAGAATTCTGGAAGGACCAGGCTGTCTGTAACCTGACTGTGATGGTGGTTATAAAGATCTCTACATGCGGGCTTCCCTGGTGGCGCAGTGGTTGAGAGTCCGCCTGCCGATGCAGGGGACGCGGGTTCGTGCCCGGGTCCGGGAAGATCCTACATGCCGCGGAGCGGCTGGGCCCGTGAGCCATGGCCTCTGGGCCTGCACGTCCGGAGCCTGTGCTCCGCAATGGGAGAGGCCACAGCAGTGAGAGGCCTGCGTACCGCAAAAAAAAAAAAAAAAAAAAAAAGATCTCTACATGCAGTAAAACGCATGGAACTCGGCAGACACATACATACAAAGTCAATACTGCTCATATTAATTTCTTTTAAAAAGTCAACAAACAGAGATGTTGCTCAAGAACCGCCTGGTCTTTGAATAATACTTGAGTCTTCACCACCTCCCTTGGACGCCTGCTTGCAAGGGCAATCAATAAGGCCATGGCCATGGTCAATGGCAGGCTGTTTCTGCTGCCCTTGAGTGCAGCTGATAGCTGGATTTACCCTCCCCACCTGCCTGGCTACCAGTTCAAGGGAAGAGTGTATCACATGCTTGAACTGGGCAGTGAATAAGAAGTCAGGAGTCATTTTGACAGAATTAGAGTTCTACAAAAACTGTAAAGCTCACCTCCCTCCATCCCTGCCCCCAAACAAGAAAAAACCCACTGGACTCATCAGCATCAGGGCTTATGGATCTATATGACCCCTCATCGTTGGAGCACAGGCTTCTGGGGCTGCTTCTTAGCAGCTGCACCCACAGAAATGCAGCAAAACCCCGCGGGCCCCGGAGCCCCTCCCCCACTGCACCACTCCGGTGTTTGGCCAACAGGGTAGAGTATTTCTCTTACGACACATACCCTTTCAGTCAAAGTAATGATCCTCCTTTTGTGTTCGGTGGTTGGTATCACCATTTTTGCCTTTGACAGACCCATCTGAGGAAGAGGAAATCTGCACATCTGCAGGGGAAGAGGTAAGATGAAAGCAAAGTCTTGAGCACCTCGCGGATACCGCATTGTTTAAAAGTTGTCTTAATGTGACTCTCTCCCCCTAAGGCAGGAATGGTGCTTTCCTCAGTCTTGTATCTCCAGAGATGGACACAGTGACAGACAGGGGCGTTCGCATCAATGTGGGCTGCAAACTGGTGATGGATACAAACGTGATGGAATAAATGGGCTGCGTGGCTGATAGAGGACAAGTCCTGCAAACATATCAGGGGCCGAGCTCCCCCGTCCAACCCTGTCTCTTGCCACTGATGGGAGGTGATGGGCAGTGGTGATCCGGTGGCCTAGGAGAGACAAGGGTCTAACAGAGGGGCTTAGTATGGCCAGGGGGAGGCAGGAGAATTGGACCACAGCAGGTGACTCACCATCCAGCCCCAGGCACTGGCATGAGCTGCCCCCTCTGGGTCGAGGAGGAAGGAAATAAGCAGCAGAAAACAGTCAGCGGATAAGATGCACTAAGTCAATGTGCAAACCCCACCGTCCTCTAAATCATTTTCTGTTCCCTGGATGGGCCTTCAAAGTGTGGCCCGTCTTCAAATATGGTTAAGAAACACTGTCCTGTGTCTCCTTCTTAAAGATTTATAATACATATTTGCTGGATTAACTCCTCTGAAAAGCCCCACCATAAAGAACTATGTTGAGGGCTTCCCTGGTGGCGCAGTGGTTGAGAGTCCGCCTGCCGATGCAGGGGACACGGGTTCGTGCCCCGGTCCAGGAGGATCCCACATGCCGCGGAGCGGCTGGGCCCGTGAGCCATGGCTGCTGAGCCTGTGCGTCCGGAGCCTGTGCTCCGCAATGGGAGAGGCTACAACAGTGAGAGGCCCGCGTACGGCAAAAAACAAAAAAACAAACAACAACAAGAAGTATGTTGAAGTTTTTGAAAGATTTTATTGCGGTATCATTAGCATAAGCGCACACCTTAAGTGTTCAGGTCATTGAGTTTTAAAAGTTGAATGAATCGACCACTACCCAAAACAAGATACAAGATGTTTCCATCACCCCAGGAAGTCTCCTCATTCCAGTCCATCCCCTCTCCTGGTCCAGCAGTAAACAGTGTCTGACTTCTCATCATCACCATAGTCTGGCTTTGCTACTTCTTAGACTTCACAAAAATCTAATCATGTTGCATGGATTTATTTCTCTGTGTGTGGGTGGCAGGTCTGGCTTCTTTTGCTCAGTGTGAGATCTCTTACTTTCACCAAAGCTATTGTGTGTATCAGCTCATCCTCTTTTTTGTAATTGCTGAGCTGTATTCCATTGTGTATGGATAAATACATATATCTCATGATCTGCTTATCCACCCACCTTTTCACAGAAATTGAATTGTTTCCGGGCCTTGCCTATTATGAATAAGGCAGGTATGAACATTCTTGTCCAAGTTCTTTTGTGGTCATATGCTTTCATTTTTCTTGAATAAATACTTAAGAGAGAAATGACTGGGTCATAGGGTAGATATATTTAACTTCATAAAAACTGCCAAAACAGTTCTCCAAAGTGGTTGCACCTGTTTAACTTTCTAAACTTAGTATTTCCTGCATTCATTTGACAACAGAACCCTACACATCTATAAAATGAGCAGGTACGATCAGATAGCTTTTAAGATTCCTCCCAGCTTTACACTATGAGAAAATGGCCAAGGCATCAGAAGTGTAATTGTTTTGTCTTCTCTGTGTATATCTTTTTTTTTTTTTTTTTGCGGTATGCGGGCCTCTCACTGCTGTGGCCTCTCCCGTTGAGGAGCACAGGCTCCGGACGTGCAGGCTCAGCGGCCATGGCTCACGGGCCATGGCTCACAGGCCCAGCCGCTCCGTGGCATGTGGGATCTTCCCAGACCGGGGCATGAACCCGCATCCCCTGCATCGGCAGGCGGACTCTCAACTACTGTGCCACCAGGGAAGCCCCAGAACATAAGGTTTTTATATGGTATGTCTACTTTTGTGTAAGTTTGAAAGTCTTCATTAAGAAGTGTTTTTAAAATTTTATCAGTGACCATTTACTGAATGCCTACAACAGGGGTTAAGTGGTTGCCTGCTATCAGGGGCAGATCCAAGTTTTGTGAGGCCTGAAGCTCTTACAATTTGGAGACCCCTCTTTAAGAAAAAGCATGAACACAAAATTCTCTTGGAAGGGCCTGTGTGGTGAGAGGTCTGAAAACGGGGTTTCATCAGCTTCATGGTAAATCTACCTCTGTCTGCCATGTGTTTGTGCTGGCTGGCCCAGTGATTTTTCCTCTTTTAGCCTTTTTCCCCTGTTTTTATTATGAACATTTCAAATGAAGCAAAAATTAGAGCAATGAAGACAATGATCTTTATGCACCTACCATCCTGCTTCTACGACGAGCAGTCCTTGGCGAGCATCAGTTCATCCACAGTCCCATCCACCCGCCTCCACACACAGTGTTATTTTGAAGCAAATCTCTAGCATCATTTTATCCCTAAAACGTTTCAGTATGCATCTCTAAAAGATAAGGGCTCTTTCAGAAACATACCACAATATCATTACCTGGAAAATAATAATTCCCTAAGCAATTCAGTGTTCAAATTTCTCTAATTGTCTCAAATATTTTTTTACAGTGTGTTTGAATCAGGAACCGTATAAAGTGTATTGCAACTGGTTGATAAGTCTCTCTTAGTCTATACGTTTGCCCTCCCAATGTTTTACTTTCCTTGCAATTTCTGTTGCAGAAACTGAGTCATTTTGTCCTGTAGGGCTTCCCACAGTCTGCATCTTGCTAACTGCATTCCTGTGGTATCATTTCAACGTGTTCCCCTATCTCCTTTCTTTCCTATAAATCGGTAGTTATATCTAGAAGCTTGATCAGATTCAGGTTTGACTTTCTGACAAGAATTCTTCTTAGGTGAGTGCTTCTATAGGAAGGCACCAGATAAATTGTGTTTCTTTTAGTCAGGTTCGTAGCCACTGCTTGATCTAATGTTTGGTTTGTATTGAAACATGAGCCCCTTTGGGCAGGTGGTGGGTACCAGCCAGGGTGCTGTTCCTTTTTACCCCAGGCCCGCTTCACACTTCACAGTTTACCTGGCTTGGCTCACAAAGGCCCTGAGCTTTCGGGAGGATTAGGGTGGCGACTGCAGCAGACAAAGATAAACAAGGGGCAGGCCTTGTACCAAAGGAATTTACAGTGTGGTTGTCATGAGCATAGGAAAGTAACAATAAAAGAAGTGTCATAAAGTGGTACAAATAGCTCCTGCAGCGCTCCCGCTGGGGGGTACAGAGGAGGCACGTACCAGGTAAGGACTGTGACCCACACACTGGCTTCTCTAACCGAAACAGAATATTGTACTGATGACAGCTCTGTAGTCCCAGATACAAGTCGGCATCCCCCCCTCCCCGGGCTTCCTTTGCAAACCATCCTGTCCATCCTTCTCCACTGTTTTAGGGGCCAAAGGACTCACGGCCAGGTTTCTGCCTCCCTCTCTGTTACATGTGACATGCTGCCTTGTGGTACGACCACCCGTTACAACATATTTTCCAACCGTGAAGAAACGGAAGAAGAGATCAACCATCAACTGCTGCGGGGAATCCAGGAAGAAGAATATCTATTGCACGTCTACTCCCGGGTGGGCACGGAGTGTTTTCTCTGTTATGCGTATCTAATGCACACCTGAGAGGTCAGCGTCTGTGGCAAATGCTACTAGCTACTTACCCAGTACCTGCATTCGCCTTCTTTCTTTCTAACAGAATCCCAATTTTATTCACAAAGTGCCCGCTACCACCTCCTCACTAAGATGCCCTCGTAGCTGGGAGTGACCGTGTGGATGGATGCTGACCACCGGGTTCTAGCTGGAAGTCGGCTGGGGATTTCTGAGACAGTTTGGGGGGCTGCCCTTTCTTCCTTTCCCTCCTTCACCTTCCTGCCTGGGATGTAGAGTTGAGTGGGAGGTACAGCAGCTACCTCGTAGCTGTGAGGACACGAACGTGAGGACGAAAGCCTCACACTGAGGATCGCGCAGCAGGAAGAAAAAAGCGATCTTCCTGGTGTCACCAACCCTCCCCCAAATGCCTGCCTCTGGAATTCCTGAGAGGTGTGAAAAAAAGGAAAGCCTTACTTGGTTAAACCACCATAGTCAGCCTTCTGTTACAAACAGCCCGAATGTTATCTATCTGACAGTTGTTATTTTTTTTTCCATCTCTTTTATTTATTTATTTATTTTTAATTTTTTTTTTTTAGTTTCTGCTTTATAACAAAGTGAATCAGTCATACATATACATCCGTTCCCACATCCCTTCCCTCATGCATCTCCCTCCCTCCCACCCTCCCCATCCCACCCCTCTAGGTGGTCACAGAGCACTGAGCTGATCTCCCTGTGCTCTGCGGCTGCTTCCCACTATCTATCTACCTCACGTTTGGTAGTGTATACATGTCCATGCCTCTCTTTCGCTTTGTCGCAGCTTACACTTCCCCCTCCCCATATCCTCAAGTCCATTCTCTAGTAGGTCTGTGTCTTTATTCCCGTTTTACCCCTAGGTTCTTCATGGCATTTTTTTTTTAATTCCATATATATGTGTTAGCATACGGTATTTGTCTTTCTCTTCCTGACTTACTTCACTCTGTATGACAGACTCTAGGTCTATCCACCTCATTACAAATAGCTCAGTTTCATTTCTTTTTATGGCTGAGTAATATTCCATTGTATATATGTGCCACATCTTCTTTATCCATTCATCCGATGATGGACATTTAGGTTGTTTCCAGCTCCGGGCTATTGTGAATAGAGCTGCAATGAACATTTTGGTACATGTCTCTTTTTGAATTATGGTTTTCTCAGGGTATATGCCTAGTAGTGGGATTGCTGGGTCATATGGTAGTTCTATTTTTAGTTTTTTAAGGAACCTCCATACTGTTCTCCATAGTGGCTGTACCAATTCACATTCCCACCAGCAGTGCAAGAGTGTTCCCTTTTCTCCACACTCTCTCCAGCATTTATTGTTTCTAGATTTCTTGATGATGGCCATTCTGACTGGTGTGAGATGATATCTCATTGTAGTTTTGCTTCAGACTATACTGCAAAGCTACAGTAATCAAGACAGTGTGGTACTGGCATAAAAACAGAAAGATAGATCAATGGAACAGGATAGAAAGCCCAGAGATAAACCCACGCACATATGGTCAACTTATCTTTGATAAAGGAGGCAGGAATGTACAGTGGAGAAAGGACAACCTCTTCAATAAGTGGTGCTGGGAAAACTGGACAGGGACATGTAAAAGTATGAGATTAGATCATTCCCTAACACCATACAAAAAAATAAGCTCAAAATGGATTAAAGACCTAAATGTAAGGCCAGAAACTATCAAACTCTTAGAGGAAAACATAGGCAGAACACTCTATGACATAAATCACAGCAAGATCCTTTTGGACCCACCTCCTAGAGAAATGGAAATAAAAACAAAGATAAACAAATGGGACCTAATGAAACTTCAAAGCTTTTGCACAGCAAAGGAAATCATAAACAAGACCAAAAGAGAACCCTCAGAATGGGAGACAATATTTGCAAATGAAGCAACTGACAAAGGATTAATCTCCAAAATTTATAAACAGCTCATGCAGCTCAATAGCAAAAAAACAAACAACCCAATCCAAAAATGGGCGGAAGACTTAAATAGGCATTTCTCCAAAGAAGATATACAGACTGCCAACAAACACATGAAAGAATGCTCAACATCATTAATCATTAGAGAAATGCAAATCAAGACAGTTGTTATTACTACGATAATTTGACTTATGTTTTAAGATACTGACGTTCAGATAGGTAAAGAAACGCAGCCAATTCGCACAGCCAGAATAAGGCATAGCTGGTATCCAGCACTTACTCCCGTCCCCTGCCACCTGATTATCAATGGATGAACCTTTTGCAATTCCATGATACACTGGGCAAGCCAGAGGCTCTCTCAGTGTTTGAAAGCCAGGTGGTAAAGGCATTTGCCCTTCCCCTGGAGTCTCTGCCATTCTTCTCTTCAGCACTGGACCATCGTTGTCTTCTGCCAGTCAGTCAGACCCTAGGTTTCTGGCAGTGAGGACCCTGTCCCTTTCTTTCCAGGCCAGTCTTCCTGAAAATAGACCAACGGCAGGTTCTGGAAATCCCTTCTCCCCTCAAATGCCTCCTCTACTGGACTTTACCACACTGACCACGTTCTACCACTGGAGCATAATCAGAACACCCCTGGGAAAATAGAGCTCTCTTGCCCAGTAATTCCCCACAAGGCATTCCACAAAACCCTAGTCTCAAGCGAAGTTACTATGTATTACTGGATTTACTTAAGACGAAGATGTACTATCTTTCACATTTTAACATCTCTGAAATCAGGATGTTTGTTATAATCGATGTACCATATAATCATCATTGACCATTTTTCTCTTTAATATCTCTGAGATCATAATGCATCTTATAGGCACTGGTGTCTTAATTTTGGAATATGGTACTTGAAAATAAAAAGGTTCCATGGTCAAATAAGTTTGGGGAACTTATTAGTAATGAATAAACTAATTCAAGCTAAAGTTTTGAATGCAGACCTTCTCAGAGCCTTTAATATGCTAAAGTGCATCTCAAGAGATTTGCTAAGATTATGTGGGCATGAAATTCTCTCTCTCTCTCTCTCTCTCTCTTTTTTTGTGCACCTTATAGTGCTAGTGTTATATGGAACACAAATTTTTAAACACTGCATTAAGCCATTATATTCTGGATTAATTGATCAGATTTGCTAACCAACTCTCCTCCATCAGAGAACTCTGTGACAGTTGGTTAGAAAATATGTAATATGTAACCTGTGAAACTGTCAAGTCTGAAGCATGGCTCTTTAATGGGAGGGTCCAAGACCTCACAGAGGCACCATTCACCTGAGTCAGTCACTGGAAAACAGCAGATACCTATTGGAGGGACTGTTGGAAAGTAGGGGTTGCAGTAATGCTAAGCTTTACCTACTCGACTCTTTTTATCGGCAGTCAAGCCTGCTTGCCCTCATCCAGACCAAAGAGACAAGAGTGTGATTAGAGTCACAACTCCTTAATGCCTGGGGACTGTGTCTGATCCCCAAAACCTTAGGACAACATCCTTGGTCTCAGAGATACACAGAATCCTGATGTGGCTCCTGCAATGCTGATATCTCAGTGCTGTAATGCTGAAGACCCAAAACATATAAAATTCTGAGTACTTTTAAAATTCCCCAGGTAATTCCAGTATGCAAACACAATCGAGGGCCATACTTTCACAGGAAGGAACTGACTTGATTAAACAGAGTTTAACTCTAACAGCTGGTGAACGATGTATTTAGCTGTTGCAGTAATCTAAGCCCTCGGCAATCACGGCAAAAAGGATGGTGGAAATAGAAACGGGAGATGGAGGCAAGAACTATTTCAGAGAAAGAATCCGCAGGGAGGGGCTTAAAAATAACTCTGATTCTGAGAAGACTGAACGAATATTGTACCACTAAAAAGCACAGGACAGTGGGGGCAGGGGTGGGGAGGTCCTGGGTTTTGGAGAGAAGATCATTGCTTGAGTTTACACGTGGAGCTGTAGTTTTTAGAATGAGATCCAAGTGGAGATGTCCAGGAGGCAGTTGGAGATGGGGACTAGGTTGCAGAGGGCAGATTATAAACTTTGAAGTCATTTGTGCCCGGGCGATGTTTGAAGCCTTAGGAGTTTAAAGATAGTCTTTCCCACAATGTGATCCTGTTCAGGTGACCACAAGTGTATAACTGCTGGGAGTGAGTGTGAAAGACTTGAAGTTCAAGTTCAAGTTCAGTGCTGCCAACCAGCTGTGTAGCCTTGCACAAGATCCTCTACCTTCCGAGCCTCAGTTTCCTTAACTGGAAAACAGGAACAACCATAGCAACCTCTCCGGGCTGTTGCAAATATTAAACAAGGAAATCTTTGTAAAGCGCTTGGCATAATGCCTGGTGCAAAGTATGACCTCGAGCCTTGCTAGGTCTCTCTGATTCCCCTGGCCCCACCCCATGCAACGCCAACGCAGGTCACCATACAAGTCCACTTCTCTTCGGTGTCAAGAGTCAGTTCAGCAGCAACAAGCAATCAATTTGCACTCACCTCGATGGTATGTGAAGATCAAAGCTCGGCAGGCCCATTTAATTTTCTTCCATGATCGACAGGCCGTGTGGATAAGGAATGAGCAGGAGATGTCATCTCTCTGTGCTGAGGTATGACCTTAGATTCCATTGCCAATGACTTTTCATCAATGAGGCAGAAAGAAATAAGACTCTTTTCTTTCTTAAGAGCTGAATAATATCACCCAAGCAGTGGCTTATCGATGACTCAGCCTCAACCTGGAAGCATCCGGCGTGATCGCACTCATGTCAGAGCTGGAGCTCACGCGGAGCCTCTCTATCTTTACCCCGGTGATGTAACTGAGAACTTCCTAAGTAAGATCACAGATGACACCAAGCTGTGAGGCATTAGTAAAAAGGCAGAACAGAAGTCAAAATAGCATTAACCGAACAAAGAGTTCATGAAGAGGGTGAGGCTCAACACGAACAAGTGTGACATTTTTTTAAAACAACCTACGTAGACAAAAAGGAGGATATCTATTGACTAATTCACTGGAGCATCACTTGTTTCACCCGGAGCTGTAGCAAGGTAAGCAAGGATGCCCAAGGGTGGCTGGGGTGCCTGGGTGCTCCCGATGCGTTAACACATAACAGAGAAGAAAGCAGAAGACAGAAGGAAAGGGAAGGCGGGGCGGGATGAGAAAGAGACAGGGAGTGGATGATGCTAGTTGACTGGAATTCTAATTCGCTTACAGAGTGAACACGTAATTTGTGGAGCACGTGGTGTGTGCAGGCCCTGCATCCGCTGCTGGGCATGGGGCAGCGAACAAGACATCCGGAATTCTGCCCTCGTGCCTTCTTCTCCCCCGACCTGACTTCTAAATGTTGATGGGCCTGTGATGAGTCCTGACACCTCTTCTTTCTCTCCGCACTCACCCCCTTGACAATGTCGTCCGCTACTCAGTCTTTCCGCACCACCCGCCTGCTGATGACTCACGGATCCAGACCTCCATCCCAGACGCAGGTGACCAGTAGTCTAACTGTCCTCTCAACGGATCACAAACTTGGTCCATGGGAAGCGGAGTCTCGAGGGTTCCTTGTCCCTGCCCAAACCTCTCCTTCCCCACTCCACACACGGCAGCAGACAGCCGAAACAAGAGGAGCTGTCCTTGACTCCTGCATCCCATGTCCTGTTGGTTTTCATGCTTCAGAATGAGGATTAGACCCTACAGCTGAAGAGCAGCAAGTCCTGATAATCTCAATCTAGAGATGACGGCAAACAGCTGGGCAGACACCTCCCCACTTCCTGCTCTGTGCTCCCCGCCAGCCCCGAGGTCAACCTGGCAGCCTAGGGAAGGAGCCACGGCGTCCGGGATGTGCTGTCTCTGGAGCGGCAGCTGCAGTGTCGATGAGGGCAGGTTACCACGGGGGAAGCAAGGAGATGGACCCCCAGGTGATATGGGAGGCTCTGACACAGAGGGCTGTGAACTTTCTCCGTGAAGGGCCAGATGAAATACTGTAGGATTTGCTGCGCGTACAGAGTGGTCTCTGTCCCAGCGGCTCAACACGGCCATTTTAGTGAAAGCAGCCACAGGTGTAATGAATAAGACACACGAAGGAGCAAGGCTGTGTTCTAATAAAGCTATTTATGGACACAAATGTCCATTTCCTATGATTTTCACACATCACAAAATAGTATTCTTCTTTTGATATTTTTTCCAACCACTTCAAAGTTTAAAACAAACAAACAGGGCTTCCCTGGTGGCGCAGTGGTTGAGAGTCCGCCTGCCGATGCAGGGGACACGGGTTCGTGCCCCGGTCTGGGAAGATCCCACATGCCGCGGAGCAGCTGGGCCCGTGAGCCATGGCCGCTGAACCTGCGCGTCCGGAGCCTGTGCTCCACAACGGGAGAGGCCACAACAGTGGGAGGCCCGCGCACCGCAAAAACAAAAAAACAACAGGAAAAAAAACGTATCTCACAGGCTCTGTGAAAACAGGCAGCGGGCCAGTAGTGGGCCCTGGTCTGTAGTTTGCCAACCCTTAATCCAAGGGAGTCTTGCAGACCCTGGTGCGCCTGGTCCCCAGTAGACACCTGATGAGCCACAGGGCTTCCTGCCCAACCCCCAGAGGAGGAGAGCCCAGCAGGGAGTGTGTCCTCTGGAGGCTGAGGACACACGTGGCGCCTAAGGCAAGGGCCTGCTTCCTCAGTGCGGCTCTGAAGGCAGGACCCTTGGGGAAGCTGCTGTGGCCCCAGGAGGAATAGGACTGACTTGTACTTGTAACTCTCTCTCAAAGAAAAACGCCCGTCTCTTGAACTCCAGCTGTCTCTGCAGTAAATGTAAACTGTAGCAACATGGCTGCAGGTGATTTATGGGAGCTTCTGCACAGAGTTTTGCAATTTAAAATTTTCCACTATTGTTGGTGTAACAACAACAAAAAAGAAGTTATTCAGATGAAAACAGGCTGAGCGCTGATACCAGTTAACAAGGGAGGCTGCAGAATGTCTCTCCCGGGATCTTTAAAACTCTGATCAGCAACCATCTGTTCTGGAGGTTTAAGGAGGGCCCATCCCGCCTTCGGGGGCTGCGGGGATAACCGCTCCGAGTTTCCTCCATCTCCATAATTCCAGGCTACAAAAGGAGACAGAGGCCTACAGGGAGGAGCGGTTAGAAAGAGCAGCTCTTCTTTCCTTTTCTCCGACAGCACAAACAGTGAAGATTAACTCCCCAAATCCCTGTGTAACACTGAATGCCCAGCAAAAGAAGTTTCCTTTGAAACTGCATCTGGCTGCGTGAGAGGTCCACAAAGCCTGTATTTTAATGCCGAAATAACTCCAGTTATTTGAGCTGCTGTTACTGCTGAAAGATTTTTGAGGAGGAGGAAGGAAAAGCGTGCTCACGATGACAAGGAATTTGTCGGAAAGGACTCGGTACAAACAAGGTGCTGATTTTTTTCCCTACAAGAGGGGTGGGTACAGTGGCGGAATTGTCCCCGTCCCTGAAGAGAGACAGATGGACCTTTTCACGTCACAGATTTCTCTGCATCAGGTGGCCACTGAGTCTCTCTGCTGAGTGTCTGTAAGTCAGGCCATTCTCTCTCCACCTTCTGAGTTTTCCCTGGTGCTAGAGATGCTGCAAATCCAGATGTGATTGGCAAACGGTCCTGACATCACAGAGAGCAAAATGCTGTGCTGCTTGCTCTTCTGGGGCTGATTTCAAACCGCTGCGTTAACAAGAGCCAGCACTGAGCCCCCCCACCCCAAATTAGACTGTATAATCCATTTTTTAAAAATAACGCAGGGATAGGTACTATGTAAGGTTTTCCGAAATTTCTCTCTGTCCGTCACCTTTTCATGATCAGTTTTGCTGCCGCGGTACACAGCAGAAGGTTGGCAGTTCTGTGGTACTTTTTATACTATGTCATCATCCGTCAAAGTGTCCAGATAAATCACTTAACAGGGAGGCTGTAGAGACACTGCTAAGTTAGCTCCATAACCATCCAGCTGAGCTAAGAGTCTGCACTCACTCACTCCCTTCTGTCCTGGACAGAATCGTGTGGTTTACATTTGCCAGAAATAGATGTGCAAATATTTTCTCTTGGCTGGACTTCCTTCTCTCTATTGTGGTATCAATAATTATGAAAAGATGAATACAGAAGAAGAGCAGCGTCGCTTTCGATAATCATCACCCCTCATCAAGCACCTACTGCAGACCTGCCTCCAGAATACGGCCTCCCCTCCCGCCCCCCAACATCTGCACAAGTAGGCATCATTCATCCATTTTTACAGCTACGTAAACTAACCTGCAGGAAGTTAACTTGTCTGGGCTCATATTTCTGGTATGAAGTGGAGCCTGGCTTCCAGCCGAGCTCTGTTGGCCGGCAGCGCCTCGCTCTTTCCAATATTCAGCAAAGCCTCGCTAAGTTAACATATTTGACTGACTCAGCACTTTCCGTGACTGTCCCTCTAGCACATTCACTTACCTCTTTCCATGAACCCCTTCCCACCTCTTTCAAAATTGTTACTTTTCCTTGTAATTGCACAACGATGACTTTAAAGAAAAAGTCCAGGGCTTCCCTGGTGGCGCAGTGGTTAAGAATCCGCCTGCCGATGCAGGGGACACGGGTTCGTGCCCCAGTCTAGGAAGATCCCACATGCCGCGGAGCGGCTGCGTCCAGAGCCTGTGCTCCGCAACGGGAGAGGCCACAACAGTGAGAGGCCCGCGTACCGCAAAAAAAAAAAAAAGAAAAAAGAAAAGAAAAATTCCAAACGCGGGGTACCGCTCTCTCTCACAACTATTTTCAGTTTCTGTGCTTTCTTCCAGTCTTCGCCTACATGGACTTAACTAGTGTATCGTTTCAAATACTAAAAATGTATAACCTTCTTTTGCATTTAACATTATATCATGAATACATTCCCATGTTTCTACATAGTTGTTATAATTGCTAATTTAACAACTGCATAATATTCCATCAAGTTGAATAGACCCCAATTTCTTAAGCCATTTCTCAAACCATTTCTCCTCTGTTATTTATAATGTTTCCTACTACAAGTAAAGTTACAATAAACGTTTTTCAAGTATATGCCCTTTTTCCTTTCAGTGAGATTCTTCCTTAGGCTAAATTCCCAAAAGTATAATTACCAGACCAGAGGGTTTGAATATTTTATGTCTGGCTGTCCTTCTTACATCTTGAATGCATACATATGAGTTCCAGCATTCCCCTCCTCATCTTCTAAGCATAATCGGGGAGAGACGTTCAGTCCATCGCTTCATTCCCCTCGCACTTGACAAGGCATCAGGCTGGAGTGGGGTCTGCTCTCACTCGTGGATGCGGACAATTTCGGAATGTAAGTGAGTTAGTCTTCTCCAGAAATCCTTGTGTTACCCATTCAGATACCAGGCCAGAAAGATAAAAATAGTTGCTCAGTGCTGGTAAGGGTATGAAGAATTAGACACATGAATAAGCTATAAAGTGGTAGACCTCTCTGGAAGGCAATTTGGCAATACATAAGAAAAGCTCTAAAAATGTATACTTGTTTAAGCCAACCATTCTACTTTAATAATTTAATCCCACAGGGGAAAAGTCAAGGAGAGGTACAAATATTTAGCTACAAACATATTCCTTATAGCATTTCGTATAAGAGCAAAAGTAGAAACACATTTATGTCCAACAAAAAGAATTGGCTTAAAAAATTATGGTATCTGTATAATGGAGTGCTATGCAGTCATTTTAGCTTATAATTGTACGGACTTCCCTGGCGGTCCAGTGGTAAAGAATCCGCCTTCCAATGCAGGGGACGCGGCTTCCATCCCTGGTCAGGAAACTAAGGTCCCCCACGCCATGGGGCAACTAAGCCCACGAGCCACAACTATTGAGCCCGGGTGCCTCAACTAGAGAGCCCACATGCCACAAACTACAGAGCACACGTGGTCTGGAGCTCATGTGCCACAACTAGAGAGAGAAAAACCCACGCGCCACAACTAGAGAGAAGCCCGCGCGCCGCAACAGAAGATCCTCCACACCTCAATGAAGATCCCACCTGTCGCAACTAAGACCTGATGCAGCCATAAAAATAAATAAGTGAAAATAAATAAATTCCCTTTCTTTAAAAAAATATATATAATTGTAGATGACCTAATAGGTTAATGACATAAACACAGGTTCACAATATATTTAATGAAAAAACAAGTCACAAACTAGCACTTATTATATTCTTTATTTGTGTAAAATGTATAGAGATGAAATAGTTATAGAAATGCTTCAATTATTAACAGCAGTTATTGGATATACCTCCATATTGGAATTATGGTTGCTTAATGGTCTTGCTTTAAAAAAATTTTTATACCACATATATTATTGCTTTTGTAATAAGAAATAAAGTCTATTTTTTCTTATTTATACCCATTTCTAAAGCCTACATGAGCACAAAAATTCTTTTCATACTCCTCCCAGTTGGGACAGGGACAAGAAGAATTGTCTGTGTCATCTTGTAGATTCTGTGTGTACTTCCTCACCCACATGTCCAAACATCCAGGGGATAACAAAGGTGTAACAATGACAGCAAAGGAAATGAGGACGCCTCGACCCCTATAATCAGGGACCTGGACATCTCTCCCTGCAGAAGTAAGGAGGGACTCCTTGAGAAAATAAGGGTAGCAGGAATAAATACTGTCTCCCCTCTCTGTATTAATTATCTATTGTTGCACAGTGAATCACCCCCAGACTCAGGAACTTAAAACAACAGACGTGTATGATCTCTCACAGTTTCTGAGAGTCAGGAATCTGGGAGTGAGCTCACAGGGTGGCTCTGACTCAGGCGCCTCACGAGACTGTAGTCAAGCCAGGGCTGCAGTCATCGTGAGGCTCGACTGGGGCTGGAGGAGCCACGCTGCAGGGCACCACACAGTTGTTATGAGACAGGCTGGGACCTGGGGCCTGGGGCCCTTTGCGGCAGTGCTGCAATACTTGCACCTGGACAAAGGTCTCCTTGAGTAACAAAATACAAAGAAACTATAAGAGACTAAAACTTACTGCGTGCGAGGCAGTTAGGGCAAGTTATGGACAACAAGATACAGAGACCAAAAATCCAACTGCCACTTCTGAGGAGCCAGGAGCAAAAGCAGGGGACTGTGCATGCCCCCTGCACACACCACCACCAAAAGGGTGGGCAGACCCCCTAAGCCAGCCCTCCGGCCCGAGCCCTGGACCCGCCCCTCCCCTCCCCCCATGTAAGGGACCAGCTCGCCGTCCCCTTGGGGAGCAGGCAAGCAAGGAAACCTGTGGTTTGTTCTCGCTCCCCACTGCTGCAGCAGGGGCCCCGATAAGGCCCTGCCTGAATTTCTTGTCTGGGCTCTGATCAATTTCTATTGATTAAGGAGGCCAAGAACCCTGGTCAGGAACAGCTGGGGACCTGAGTTCCTCACTGGCTCTTGGCTAGCAGCCTCATTTCCTTGCCTCATGCACCTCTCCGTACACGGTGTGTCCTTGTGACATCACAGCTGCCTTCCTGAATGGGGGATTCAAGAGAGAGTGAGAGAGAAAGCACTTGACATGGAAGCTGCAGTGTGTTTTAAAACCTAATCTTGGAAATAAACTCCAGTCACTTCTGTATCCTATTGGTCACACAGACCAACTCTGATACAGTGTGGGAGGGGCCAGGCAGGAGTGTGAACATCAGGAAGGGTCTTCTTGGAGGCTGCCTACCACTCTCCCCAACCCAAGTGCTACATCACTGAAAACCCCTCAGCCAGAGAACTGGGGGCTCAGAAACTAAAAGCCACCTAGAAGAAGTAAAGCTGGGGGACCATGGTTAAAAATGAATCTGCAGGGAATTCCCTGGTGGTCCAGTGGTTAAGACTTGGCACTTTCAATGCAGTGGTCCCGGGTTCGATCCCTGGCTGGGGAACTAAGATCCCACAAGCTGCGCGGCATGGCCAAAAAATAAAATAAAATAAAATAAAACAAGATGAGATAAGATAAAATAAAATAAAAATCTACAAACTTCTAATAGGTAATTTTTACTTTCATTGAATAAACACTAGACTATATAGTATACAAAGAGCTTATCAAGGGCATATTAAATTAAAAGTAATGGGGGGCTTCCCTGGTGGCCCAATGGTTGAGAGTCCGCCTGCCGATGCAGGGGACGTGGGTTCGTGCCTCGGTCCAGGAGGATCCCACATGTCGCGGAGCGGCTGGGCCCGTAAGCCATGGCCGCTGAGCCTGCGCGTCCGGAGCCTGTGCTCCGCAACGGGAGAGGCCACAACAGCGAGAGGCCTGCGTACCGCAAAAAAAAAAAAAAAAAAAAGTAATGGGTGCTGCACAATTAATTTCCATTTCACTCTGCTTTGCTTACTAGAATCTTCTTCAGATTCCCTTGCCAGCAATTTTAAGGAGATTCTTACAAATTTATATTGCTTCATTGGATGCAGATACTATGTGCACCAAGAAGGCTTTTTCTGTGTCTGGTCCTTTGTGCAATGTGAGGGCCTCTCTCATTGATTTGCTCTGAGCCTGGCTTTGGCTATAATCCTAAAGGCACAACTTTGGCCAAATGTAGTTTACTATTCAGTTACGTGAAGGTGAGAATGAGTACATTCCCTCAAGGCTTACCATCAGGGGTTATAAAGCCTCAACATCACCCTTACCTACTTCATGCCAAAGCCAGGGCACAGAGGCCTCTCACTTCCCTTAGCTCCTGGGCTGGCACCCCTGTAGGGCAGGCTGTGCCCTTTGTCTGCACTGCTCCCCACACCTGGCCCAAGGCTGCACTACATCAGTCTCTACTGCCAGGGCTTCCTCTTCACCTCTTTTTCCCTTCCTGGCTCCCAACCCGTTTTTTAAATTATTGCCAACAAGAATGACCGACAATCTGCTTACACTCTGCCCTGAATTTTGGAAGGTAACCAGAGGTATCAAGTGAAGTGAAGAATGGAATTTTAGGAAGAAGAATTAGTGTGACCTTTATAGTCAGCTAGTGACTTGACTGTAAGGTTGCTTTATATGCTCAGGGCTTACAGCAGAGTATTTACTAGACTTGTTAATAAATGTATGAATGAATGAAGAGTTGGAGAAGGATACATTTCAGCCTTCTAAATTGATCTGGCCGAATGAAAAGCTGACTACTCTATTATGTTCCCCCAAACCTCACCCTATCAAAGAAGAGGCTGGCCTGTGAAATTCTGGCCAATGGGCCATCGTATCTTTGTATTGTTAGTACCATGGCTTTTCTCTTGCCTCTTGAGGTCAGAAGACAAAGTCACGCATATGGACTCTTAAGCTGACCACGTTATCACAATATAGCGTATTTGCATTAGGAGTCTTCAGCCAAGTAACAAGAGATGGAGAAGAATCTTATGGAGGAGATGCAGAATGTGTCTAGAAGTAGAAGGAGGGTTGTACTGTGAGGAAAGTTTACCTGCTTGCAGATTTGACAGAGATTGGGGTAAGTCCAAAGGGGTAAATAAGGTAATGTCTCACAAGGGGATAGCAGGGGCTTAAACACTTGTGTTGGTCAGGCTCTCGCAGGGGCCAAGTGACAAACTGAACTTACATTCGCTTAGATAAGGGAGGCAGGGACTCAGAGGCAAGGATTTTCATTCCGCAGGGATTCTTTCTCCCCGTTTTGTCTCTGCTTCTTTGTGTGTGGATTTCATTCTCTCCTCCTACAGAGACCTTTCTTCACACAGCAGTGGATATGGGAGCCCACCTCACTGGGTTCCCAGTCAAATGACCCTTTGACCAGAGAAGGAAGGGTTCTTCTTCTGGGTCCAGCTCAGTATACCCTGAGTTGGGACTCTGTTGGGTGACAGGTCCATGTCTACACCAATCACTGTAGCCAAGAAGCTGGCTGTTTCCTTAAACTCTGTAAGCTTCACTTTCCTCGTGTGTAAAGTAGGGGTAATATTAACACCACCCACAAATTGTTATTGTGAAGATTAAATTAATTTAAATGAGATAACACATGTAAAGTACTAAGTTCCATATGTGGCACACAGTAAATGCTCAAACAGCCTATTGTCTATTTTGGCCATTGTTAATGCTCTGTGATCTGCGCAGTATGGAGACCAAACCACAGTATCTGCTCTTCTACTTGTTACCCAAATGGCACAGCCTTCCGCTCTTGCCAACCTGCCCCTATTCCTACAGCCAGACTGGAGTTATGTTGAATAATATACATAAAATACTATAAAATCATGCATGTAGGAACGTGTGAGAGGGTCAACAAAGGTCAAAACCAAAATCATACAATTTAGACTTAAAAGAACTTCTTGATATTTCAGAGAACAAAACGTGTGCACCCTCACTTATAGAGGCAGAAAACATAAATTAGTGCCTAAGACCCTGTTATCATGAAATAATACTGGATTTGCAGGCTGACGAGCCAGTCTCAGCTATTGTTGATTTGCTTTAAGGCCTCTGTTTCTTCCTTCTGTAAAATGGGGATAATGATGTTCCCCTTCAGCTCCCACACTGGGGTGTGGTGAGACTTAATGAGGCGCTTTGGGTCAAATGCTTTGAGCTTCGCTAATGAAACCCTCTGTGCAGTCACTCAATGCTGTGACACGGTCAGGTGTGTCTGGAGTGAGAAGTTGGCTGGCGCTACTTCAGAGATCTGCTAAGAAACACAGATCCACTAAACGTTCTTTTTAAAAATGGAGATTAAATCAAAACAGAAAGTTTGGCCCAGTTACCGCCTTGTCCTAGCAGGACCTCCTGCCCCATCTCGTTGACAGCCCTTTCCCCTGAGTACCACCAGCACTGATTACCTACCCCTCCTCATTGTAACTCCTCTCTTTACTCTCAAGTCAAGCATCATCCATTCCACTGAGGTGTCATCCTTCCCTCACCACAGTTGGAGATTTATAGTTAGATAATGTGAATTTTGGATGAATTACCATTGTGTTAACATCATATGAATTATATGTCAATTATATCTCAATAAAACTGGGGGGAAAACCCCAATATATGAGGAAAGATAATTGTATGCTATAGAGCAGCAAACTGAAAAAGTTTATTTAATTAAAGTATAGTTGATTTACAATATTGCATTAGTTTCAGGTGTGCAGCACAGTGATTCAGTACTTTTGCAGATTATATTCCATTACAGGTTATTACAAGATAATAGGTGTAACTCCCTGTGCTATACAGTATATCCATGTTGCTTACATAGTTTATATATAGTAGTTTGTTAATCCCATTCCCCTAATTTGACCATCCTCCCTTCTCTCTCCCCATTGGTAACCACTAGTTTGTTTTCTGTGAGTCTGTTTCTGTTTTGCATATAAATTCATTTGTATTATTTTTTAGATTCTACATATAAGTGATATCATATAGTATTTGTCTCTCTCTGTGTGACTTATTTCACTAAGCATAATATTCTCTACGTCCATCCATGTTGCTGCCATTGGCATTATTTCATTCTTTTTTGGGGTTGAGTAATATTCCATTCTGTATACGTACCACATCCTCTTAATCCAATCATCTGTTGATGGGACTTTGGTTGCTTCCATGTCTTGGCTATTGTAAATAGTGCTGCTATGAACACTGGGGTGCATGTATCTCTTTGAATTTGTGTTTTCATTTGAAAAACAGTTTTTCCATAATGTACTGAAATGACAGTTAAACTGTTAAAAAGGCATTAACCCAGTGGTATTCTGGGGCCAGCTGACACTGATTTGTGAGAACTGATTGTTAAATTTTTAGGAATTTTTTGAACCAGTTGTTAAATACAGTTATTTTTGAAGCTAAATTGTATAAGTTTACAATTTTAAAAATTACATTGAAAACAAAGCTAATAATTTCTCAAAACTTATCATTTCATAGTAATTTTACGATTATATATTCTCTTGAGGTTATTTATAGCTAGTGTTCATGTCTATCGTATCTGTATGGTGGAAATATTATATAATGATGTGCTTTTCTGTATCTCTTCCCATCTGCCTGTTCAGTGATATCCTCTTGGTTGCCTGGAATAGCCACAGTAGGAGCATTTAACTGCAGAAACTGGACTGCTACAAATCAGGGCTCCCCCTCCCCCTAGGAGCCACTTGTCAAACATTTACCAACACACCTTGTCTAGCCCCATAAGGACAAAGAGAGAACAGGAATGGAGACAACAGGAGACAAAAAAAAAAATGTCAACAATATTCTAGAAACTAGACAAGCAGATGAATGAGAGTTAATTAATTTAGCAGAGAAGATACAGCCAAAACCCAAGCCCATAGGGAGGGAAGCCTGGAAGAAGCAAGCCAGCTTCCACAGAACCTTAGAAAGAAACAGAAATTGGTTCCCTTTGTGCAGAATATAGGTACAGGTGCACTGAAAACAAATGTGTTGAAAATTTTTGCAAGGAACGAGGAGCCTCCTATTTCTTCCCACAAACCTGTGCAGCCAGGCCATGCCCCTGCCCAGCCCTGGGAGAAAAGGGTGAATTAGAGATCATCTGGACAGCGGGCACAGCTGGGAGCTGGCATGTGACCTGCTGCTGAAACAGGATTAAATGACAGTCTGCATTTTGGATTATAACACCCTGCAGTCTCTTCCCCCCTCTTGGCTCCCAGAATGCTGGCAGTGAGGCTTATACCCCACAGGCAGATCAGATGATTCATCTCTAGGGAAGCTGGCAAGTCCAAGAGAAAAGACTTACAGAGACTGGTCTAGCAGGATCCTCCAATGAAACATCCAGGTTGCTGCAGAATCACCAACCCGGAGCCCACTGGTTCATAAACGTCACCCAGGCACACATCCCCTTACTGTGAGCACTAAATCACCAGACATTGGCAGGAAGCCTCTAACATGAAGAAAAATTATTTGCAAAGTCAAATTCTATATCCAGACACGCTATCAAGTGCAACAGTCGAATAAAGACACTTACAAGGTCCCCAGACATTTACCTGCCATTAACCCTTTCTCAGGAATCTACTGAAGGATGTGCTTCAACAAAACAAAGAATTACCTAAGAAAGAAGAGAGAAGCCCCAGGAAACAGAGGATCCAACATAGGAGAGAAGGAAAGAGGATTCCCAGGATGATGCTAAAGGGAAGCTCTGACTTGGTAACTGCAGTGGGCCAAGGGGAGACCAGCCCCGAGTTTGGAGCAGGAAGACAGCTCCAGGAAGACATCCCCACAGGGAGGGAAACACAACTGAGAGATTACTAACGTGATCATCACGCTGAGGAGAGTCTGGGGATGAATTACTCATAAACACCCAAAAAACTACACAATTAAATAGATAAGGCAATTATTAACTTGGGGGGGGCGGGGAGATGTACAAGAACCAAAATGTAATTATAGTGTACGATGTAGACAGTCAAAATAATGCAAATACTGAGAGTGATTTAATCAAAAATTGTGCCGTCCCATAATTTATAATATTCTAACATGCACGTACTTCTCACATTTTAACATCTTGGAAGTCAGACTGCACCTCATGGTCAATGTGATAAGAAAGTATTGTTTCTAAGTTTAACTGGGAGCACGTTCATGCTTTTGTAGTGACTCATAAATAATGGTACATCTTATAATGGATGGCGTCTAACATGGGAAGAGAATTCTGTGGGGAAGTGAGGGAGAAGTATGAACACCTGTGTCTAGGAGGGGGGAGGAAAGCTAAACCCTCATCTTCCACAGCAATAACATTAGAAATGTTAATAACAAATTTAGAACATTTCTAAAATTATGAAAGTAAAGATGCAGCTTTATAAACATATTGTTTAGAACGACTAAACAGGAGTACCACTAAAAGCACAGCCAGCCGTTGGCTCTGGGGAACGGTAACCGGAGGTAAGAATGGGTGAGGCAGGAGGCACTGGGCTGTGATGTTTCTGTAAGCCTCATAAACATGTGAATTTTAAAACGATATACATTAGAAGGAAAAGTAATATGTATAGAAATAAGAATAAAACGCAGCGCTCCATTTCAAGCCTCGCCAGAAGTTTTCAGATCGTGAAAATGAAGACGGATCTTTATGGTCTCCTCTTTCAGGACAAGGCGTCTAACCATCCCCGGGCCCCATCCCAGGCTGGTCTCAGGAAGGGAGGCTCCTGGGTGACATGTACATCGTCTCACATGCCACCTCTCGCCTCCCATCTCAGGAAGCTCTGGCTGCCTGATTTTTCACTCTCAGATGAGATAGCCTGTCTTCCGAGAAAGTGGAAACGGCGGGGCATACGACACATTTTCCAAATGCGCCCGTTCCCCAGAGCCCTTGAGACTGAGAAAGGAAGCTGGCGGTTTGGCAGGTGTGGAGGCCCCTTCCCGCAGACATCTGTCAGTGGCTCTGGAAGCGTGGGCCCCTCCTCTTTACAGAGACAAAACCCTGGATTCCCGCTGAGAGGGGGCAGCAGCATGTGCCAGCTGCACGTCAGCCTGGAAGGAGAGGGTGAGGAAGCAAGAGAAAGATCCCTCCCGGTAAAGCAAAAGCTGCCGGCTCCTCGAATGTCACCCACACGCACACGAGTCCCACAGGCCAGGAGGCACCCAGCTGCTCCCCAGGACATCCGGGCACTGCCCGACTCTGCGCGGGGTGGCGGGAAACAAACATCTACGGTTCTGCCAGGGAACGGGGTGCGGCCACCGACGCTGGGAGTGATTTGGAATAAGCACCCAGGGAGCTCGAGGCGGCGATCAGGCATTCGGGGCCAGCGTCTCTGATGCGGGGGCCCCCGGACCGACATTCCGCTGCTGTAAGACGCTGCGGCCACACCACGCGTTCGTGTGCAAACACTTCACACCGGTCGGTAAACAGCCGCAGCCCGCTCGCCCAACACCCTCCGCCACCGCGCAGCCAGCGGGGAACACACGGCCCAGCAGAGGGCCTCCAGGAGCTGGCGCGGAGGCCCCCCGCGGACGGCTGCTCTGGTTGGTCGGGCTGGCGTGTTAAATATTTTAAATCTCTCCCTCTGTAACTAGATCTATCAGTGAGAGGCCAGAAAGCTGACTTCCTGCAGAAACCCCTCCACCTTCCTCTCCCTGCCTCCTTTCTCCCTAGCCCAGCGTTTGCCAGTTTAGGACACCGGGGAGTATCTTTTGCAGTAAAAAATGTCTTTTGCAACGTTCAAGAAGACACGCCCTCTTCTCATTCCCTGGGGGACCCTGATACTCCAGACTGCAAGGAACTTTTCCTATGTGCCTCTTCCTTCTGCTTCCCTAACTTGTTTGTCCTGATGAAATTAGGTTAAAATGGCCAGGGACAGCGTCCTAAAAGGGGAAGATAAAGTCAGTAGAGGCCAATGTGCAGCCTCAGGGGCGCGTGCCGACTGGGAAGAAAACAGCCAGGGCCGGGGGGGTGTGCACAGCCTAGCCCAGCCAGGCTTGCTGGAGGTCTCTGGGTACCACACGTTTTCGTCCTGGCTGCCAGGGGCCCTCTTTCCCATCACCGTCCCCCGTCTCTCAGCCACCATTTTCCATTTCCAGCCCCTGAAAGAGAGGGATTCCCTTGAGCCCTGGGCAGGGCCCAGGTCACAGATCGGAGGATTTCCCTAAGGATGCTCTGAGCTCCTTGGGCAGCCATGGGAAGGGAGCTGATCTTTCCGCAGAATGGAGGTTTAACGGCTGTCTTACCCTTGGGTGGAGGCAGGCTCAGGTCTTGCCAGCAGAGCCAAAGACAAGGCCCCCAGCTCTCCTGGCTCAGGGAGGGCTAGGTACCCAAGGGCACCCCACAAATGGCCTTTGGCCCTCACGGATGTGCACTGTGATATGGGGAACAGTTCAATCTGTTTTTCTACCTCTATAGAAAACTTTCTCAATCTGTCAAAATTATAAGACTTGGGACAATTTGGCAAATGATCGTTTCGGTTTTGTTTTTGTTTTGCTTATTTGTTTTTGGGTTTGTTTTTAATGTGAAATCAAAGGCAGGCTGCAGAGTGGACAGGGCCCACCCAGTAAGGACTTAAGAGGACCAGTGTAAATGCTGATCTCTCTGACCGAGGCCTTCTCTTCCTGAAATGCCTGCCCCGAAGGGTCGCAGTGAGTAGTAAATTTAATCCAGTTTGTAAAATGCCTTAAAAAGTATAAAGTAAAAAATCTACAAACAATAAATGCTGGAGGGGGTGTGGAGAAAAGGGAACCCTCTTGCACTGTTGGTGGGAATGTAAATTGATATAGCCACTATGGAGAACAGTATGAAGGTTCCTTAAAAAACTAAAAATAGAACTACCATATGACCCAGCAATACCACTACTGGGCATATACCCTGAGAAAACCATAATTCAAAAAGAGTCATGTACCACAATGTTCACTGCAGCTCTATTTACAATAACCAGGACATGGAAGCAACCTAAGTGTCCATCAACAGATGAATGGATAAAGAAGATGTGGCACATACATACAATGGAATATTTACTCAGCCATAAAAAGGAACTAAACTGAGTTATTTGTAGTGAGGTGGATGGACCTAGAGACTGTCATACAGAGTGAAGTAAGTCAGAAAGAGAAGAACAAATACCGTATGCTAACACATATATATGGAATTTAAGAAAAAAAATGTCATGAAGAACCTAGGGATAAGACGGGAATAAAGACACAGACCTACTAGAGAATGGACTTGAGGATATGGGGAGGGGGAAGGGTAAGCTGGGACAAAGTGAGAGAGTGGCATGGACATATATACACTACCAAACGTAAGATAGATAGCTAGTGGAAGCAGCCACATAGCACAGGGAGATCAGCTCGGTGCTCTGTGACCACCTAGAGGGGTGGGATAGGGAGGGTGGGAGGGAGGGAAATGCAAGAGGGAAGAGATATGGGGATATATGTATATGTATAACTGATTCACTTTGTTATAAAGCAGAAACTAACACACCATTGTAAAGCAAGTATACTCCAATAAAGACGTTAAAAAAAAAAAGTGTAAAGTAGAATTGCCCATTTAAGGATACTGGTTTTCTCTTCTATTCCAGCAAATTGTAACCACTCTGCTTGCACTAGCTGCTCCAGACAGGGTCTATCCTCTGCCACCGTGCATGGGCTTCAGCCTGTCAAGGATGCCCATGGTCCTGCTACAGCACTGCAGGTTCTGGGCCAGCTGGGCCAGGTAATCTGGTGGCCAGAGCGGAAGAGATGATGTAAAGATGTGGCTTGTTTCACCTGGAGAAGAGCAGCTGGTCCAAGGGGCCATGGTTAGGAGTCTTCAAATGCACGTGTTGTAGGAAAAAGACGAAAGTGCACTGTACAGCTTAGAGAGGTGGAATCAAGTGGGCCCAGTGCTAGCATTTAAGAGGTCAGATTTTTTTTTCTAACCATCTTACCCATTTTAAAGTGTACAATTTGGTATTGTTAAGTATATTCACATCATTGTACAACATCTTGCAAAACGGAAACTCTATACCCATTAAACACTAATTCCCACTCACCCAAGCCCTTGGCAACCACCTTTCTACTTTCTGTCTCTGTGATTTGCACTATTTTAGGTACTTCATGTGAGTGGAATCATACAGTCTCTGTCCTGTTGTGACTGATTTATTTCACTTAGTATAGTGTGCTTAAAGTTCATCCATATTGTAGCATGTGACAGGATTTCCCTCTTTTTTTAAGGCTATATAATACTTCATTGTATGTATAGACCACATTTTATCTATTCATCTGTTGACTGGCATTTGGGTTGCTTCCACCTGTTGGTTATTGTGAATAACGGTGCAATAAACATGGATGTGCAACTATCTCTTTGAAATCCTGCTTTGAATTCTTTGGGGTATATGCCCAGGAGTGGAATTTCTGGATTATATGGTAATTCTATTTTTAATTTTTTAAGGAAATTCCATACTGTTTTCCATATGGCTGCGCCATTTTACATTCCCACCAACAGTGCACAAGGGTTCCAGTTTCTCCACGTCCTTGTCAACACTTATTATATTCTGCTCTTTTGATAGTGCCCATCCTAATGCATGTGAGGTGATACCTCACTGCGGTTTTGATTTGCATTTATCTGATGATTAGTGGTGTTGAGCATCTTTTCATAAGTTTGTTGGTCATTTTTATATCATCTTTGGAGAATGGTCTATTCAAGTCCTTTGCCCATTTTAAAACTGGGTTGTTTTTTGGGATTTTTGTTGATTTCTAGAAGTTCCTTACATATTCTGGATATTAATCTGTTATCAGATACATGATTTGCTAATATTTTCTCCCATTCTGTAGGTTGCCTTATCACTCTGTTGACTGTTTCCTTTGATGCACTTAAGTTTTTAAGTTGGATGTAGTCTCAATGGCCTATCTTTGCTTTTGTTGCCTGAAAGCATATTTTTAAAGAAGTAAAGTGATACATGTGCAGGGTAAAAAAAATGTCAAAAGAAAAAAGAAAGATATATATATATATACATATATATGTATATATATATAAACATATGTATATGTGTACCTATACATATATTCATAAACATACACACATAAAATTCTCCTTTCAACCCCGACACCCAATCTCACAGTTTCCTTTCTCAGAGGCAACCACAGTTGCCAGTATCTTTCCAGATAAAACCTAAACATATATTCATGTGTATCCTTCTTTTCCACTATATAAATGTCAAATGTATTATGGAGCCAATCTCTTTTTCCCACTAAACAACATAACCAGGAGCAGAGAACCGATGTAAAGACTTTTCCCTGTCAGTACATGAGAACAGCTTGTTTAACACCTGCCTGATATTCCATAGAATAGACATTCCATAATTTGTTTAATCAATCCCCTGGTTAAACATTTAAATGATTTCCAGGGACTTCCCTGGTGGTGCAGTGGTTAAGAATCCGCCTGCCAATGCAGGGGACACGGGTTCGAGCCCTGGTCTGGGAATATCCCACATGCCGTGGAGCAACTAAACCCGTGTGCCACAACCACTGAAGCCCGCGTGCTCCACAACAAGAGAAGCCACCGCAATGAGAAGCCTGCGCACCCCGCTCACCACAACTAGAGAAAGCCCGCACGCAGCAACGAAGACCCAACACAGCCAAAAATAAATAAATAAATAAATAAATAAATAAATGATTTCCAACCCTTCGCTGCAGTGAATATCTCTGACACGTGTCTTTGAGCCCATGGGGATTATATCTGTAGGATAAATTGTTAAAAGTGGAATTGCTGGTCAAAGGCTTTGTGCATTTTAAACTTTGATAGATATAGGCACATAGTGGGTAGATTTTACCCCAAAGTAATAAAGAATTTTAGCAACTAAAACTGCCCAAAGTGGTGTGGATTACTTTAGGAGATTGTGTGTTTTAAGGAAATCAAGACCAGGTTACAAATCAACTTGTCGAAAATGCTATTGGATATATTCAAGCGTTGTAAACTCATTAATCACAAAGTCCCTTCCCACTCTGATATTGTAATTTCCCAATAAACACTATAGCCCAAGAGACTTCACGTATTTTTGCTGAATGTTGTTCAGTGGTAAAGCAAGATGTGGGCTTGATTCGCACTGAAAAGTACATGAGGGATGCACATTAATACAACCCATCCCAAAAGAGGCCCTTGTGTGAGCAATGCTCTAAATTAAGGACTCGCACATGGAATGCTTGTACCATGCGTCCCTGGGCAGGTGGTCTGAGAGGCTATTTGGAGGCCCTTCGTGTCCTCTCCAGCTGTCATCACTCACACTGTGCACATCTGGAACTCCACATACGGAAAAGCGCTCTGTAGTAGATGTGGCCAAACAGGGAGAGCTGTTTCTGTGAAAGCCTTTGGTCAGGGGCCTCAGCAGCAGGGCCATGACATGGTGTGTTGTCATCTGATGCAGGGAGTGTGCTCATTGCTCTTGCTAATTAAAGAACTGAGGCTTCCCAGGGATGGAAAGTTCCCTACCTTGCACCAGCTCATTTAATTTCCAGCTGTAGATTTTTTTTTTGGTAAGATCTTTTTTTGTTTGTTTTTTTTGCGGTACGCGGGCCTCTCACTGTTGTGGCCTCTCCCGTTGCGGAGCACAGGCTCCGGACGTGCAGGCTCAGCGGCCATGGCTCACGGGCCCAGCCGCTCCGCGGCATGTGGGATCTTCCCAGACCGGGGCATGAACCCGTGTCCCCTGCATCGGGCAGGCAGACTCCCAACCACTGCGCCACCAGGGAAGCCCTGGTAAGATCTTTCTTATATATGCTGAACTGAGCTGACATCTGTCCCCCCTTAAAGTCTGTTTGTTGGTTTTATTTCTTCCTTTTAGAGCCATTAAATACAAAATGCTTCTTCTTCTACATTCCAGACCTTCAGATACCTGAGAACAGCCGTCAGATGCCCATCGGTCTTCTCTTCTTTGGGTTCAGTCTCCTCAAGTCGTTACCCATTTCTTAGGTGTCGTGTTTTCCAGATGTTCACCATCTTACTTACTCTTCTGAACACCACCCAAGCAGTCAAAGGCCTCTGAAAGAGTGCTGCCCAGAATCGGGCCTGATCCTGGCCAGGGAAGGATAAGATGGAATCATTTCCTTGTTTTCCTGTGGTCCTTTTCTTTTAAACAATGAAGCCTAAAAATGGCCTGCCAGAGGTTTCTTGCTTCTTCAGCCTGTCAAACATGCCTTTCCACAGTTTTGGGTAAAAGCACCCTGACTTCCCAGTAGGAAATTACTCTTCCCTTATTCTGAGAAGTTTTGAGGGCACCCCCGTCAGGGTTCTCCCTGCCCCCTCCTGCTGGGGTGGGAGGGGGCACAGAAAACCCACTTTAAGCCATTCAGACTCTGGTTCCTAGGGTTTTGAGCCTTGGGGAGAAGGATGTAGCAGAAAACAGTAGAGCAGAGAAGTTCCAACAGGGTAGGAGGAGACACAAAGGCTGTCCATTCCTTCCTGCTGATGGCCCGATCCTCTTCTGCCTGAGGCTTGGTTCTTCAGCATCCAACAACTAGTCCGTACCTTTCCAGCAAAGGCCTTTTCCACTGAGTGTCAACGTCTGTTTCCATCGCTTGCAACTGAAGAACCCTGACACCATCAGATTACCTTGTCGGGCCCCGCTCCCAACAGGGGCACATTGTGAACCAGACACCTAAATCTATTTCACAGGTTACGATCTGTTTCTATTCACACTCCTGACACCAGAGGTATGGGTTTTTTTCCCACACCAGCCAATCCTCCAACTCTCTGGACACCACCTGGGTGTTCTATGGCTTAATTCAATTCCGACACTAACTCTCCAGAGTTAGCACAGACCCCACAGGTTAAGGACTCAGTCCTACAAAACTGCACCCTCTTCAGATGCCAATTGCAATTCCCAGGGCCTCCTGTACTTCTGACCGGCCAGCTATAAAGTCGGAGGTTCCCAAAACTCCCTCTTCAGATTCAATGATTTGCTAGAACAGCTCACAGAACTCAGGGAAACACTTTAGTTGCTAGTAGCAGTTTATTATAAAGGACATTCTAAAGGATACAAATGAACAGTCAAATGGAAGAGATGCATAGGGGAGGGGGGTAGGTGGACCTTCCATGCCCTCTCTGGGCACATCACCCTCCTAGGACCTCAGTGTGTTCACCAACCCAGAAGCTCTCTAAACCCCATCATTTAGGGGGTTTGATGGAACTTTCATTACGTAAGTACGCTTGATCGAATCTTTGGCTTTTGGTGATTAACTCAGTCTCCAGCCCCTCTCCCCTCCCTGGAGGTCAGAAGGTGGGGCTGAAAGTTCCAGCCCTCTAACCACTTAGCTGGTTCCTCTGGTAACCAACCCCCATCCTGAAGCTCTCAAGCCCCCTCCCCCGAAAAAGTCACTTCAATAGCATAAGCTCAGGTGTGGTTGAAAGGGGCTCATAGCATGTGTAGCAAAAGATGCTCCTCTCAGCCCTATTACTCGGGAAATTCCAAGGGTTTTAGAAGCTCTTGTGCTAGGAACTGGGGAATAAAGACCAAATACAGATTTCTTATTATATCGCAGGATCACACAGATGCTGCCATTAAATCACATGGCCCCCCAGTTCTGTACTTGGAAAGTTGATTGGGGACAAAAACACAGCCTTTGAGGATCATGGGTCTCTCTCGTTTGCTCCCATCTATCCAATGCTGATCTGCTAACTTACCATGAAGATCCATTGGCAAAAATGTTAAGCACCTGATTATAGCTCATGTGTATCGGCTGCTAACTTACTCTGTGCCTCCCTTCAAGGCGAGAAAATCAGTGTTCACGGAGGTTTCCTAACTGGTCAATAAGCGATGGACCTGAGCTTCAAACCCAAGTCTGGAAGCCCCAAAGCCAGGGAGAAATGAGGGATTCTCACAGAGTTCACGGCCCACAAGTGACCTGGGGAGAAGCTGTTATCTCCAACTATTTCGGAAGGCCTGGAAGAAAAGGGCAGAAGAAGTCCTTGGAGCCTGCTTCAGGATGCAAAAGCCTGTCTCAGATTCCATGTGCTAATTAACAGAGTGGTACAGCTAGAGGTTGAAGTCACTGAGTGTTGAGGTGGAGGCTTAAGGCATCAGATTTCCCGTGAGACGGAGGCCTGCGTGGGAAGGCTCCTCCCACCTAGCTTGCTCTGCATCCTGAGCAATGGACCAACATACTGATGCACCCCACATGCGTGTGGCGGCATCTTGTGGCGCCCTCTTTTGGATTCGGGGGTCACAAGAAAGACACCCCCGCTCCCTCACAGTACCTGCTCACCCCATCCCCTCTCCCCTACTCCCTGCCTTGCTGCAAGAGGGACAGCTCTTAGAAGAGGGAATTACCAACAGGAGAGACCTGACATGTCCAAAGACAAGAAAAACATTGTGGGGAAATGTAAGTTATATTAAGGTAGATTTAGATGTTGCTTTTACTGAAGTTCTGTTTTGTTTTGTTGTTTTGTTTTGTTTTGTTTCTCACCCAGATTTGGTAGTTTTAGATCCTAATTTGATGACCTTGGTCACTGGGAGAACCCTGACTGATTCCTATCACTTTAAACAGCCTTTTATAGTCACAGCATCTACAGTACATTTCCTCTTCTTTTTCAACATATCACATTTCTTGGCAGAAATCTCTAGCAGAAAGCACCAAATTTTTATAATGAGGATAAAATCAAAATTTCACACATCAGATTTCTCTTGTAGACTATTTCTTCCTGTTCAATCTTTCCCTATTTTAACTTTTAGTGGCTAACAATTTAAAATTTGATTTCAGCATTATCCATTCATCGTATAGGATTTGGTTGCCAAACGGCATTTGCCCTTTGCTCTGACTTTAAAGCTTCTAAACTGAAAGACTTTGCCTCCGGAGCCTGGCTGCATTCAGGCAGTGGTCCCCTCCCACTTGAATTCCCAGGGTGAACTCCGGAATAGCTTCCCTGTCTCCATTTCACTTGCCTGCTAAGATTTTCCATTTTAAAATGTGTGCTGTGCTCTTGCTTCCAATGTGAAGGTTGTTTGCGATTGCTGTTAAGAGTAAAGATCAAGTTCAAACCCCAAATACCAACAAGACACACTGCAGGGAGCCACAAGAAGAATCCTTCACTTAACGACCAAACCAAACGAGGCCAGGAGGCCAAAGCGGCTTTTGTCACTTCTGGCCGAGTCACCAGGGTCCCTGAACCTTTTGTTTTTTCCCCCGGAATGTGCTCTCCCATCTCTGCTCAGTGACTAACTCCGTCACGAATTTGACCCAGTTTGTTTGGCAAGATGTGATTTTTTTTTTAACTCGCGCTGCTTTTCCTGGTCACGACTCTCTCACAAGCATTTAGCAGCTCCCTCTCGGCATCCATCTGGCCCTGCTGCCGAGCTGGATTGATGGCTGTCTCCCCAGCTGTTCCCTTCCAGCCCTCTCTCCTCTCCCTGGCAAATCCATATTCCACTTGCTTTTCTGCAGCATTTTGATATCTCCAGCGTCTCCTGAAAATAGCTAAACACTACTCTCCAAGGGAAGTGGCCAAGCAGAGGCCACAGATTTGTACCAGCTCGATAATCTTCTCAGAAGGGAAGCATAATAACAACAGTGGCCACCGGTGTAAAGGCTTTGCATCATTTCCAAGTACTTTGGACTCACGTGGTCTCATTTAAGGTCCACGGTCACCCACAGCGCAGGGATGAGTGGTCCTTCCATTTTACAGGTAGGAAAGCAAGGCTCAGAGAGGTGAAGAACTTGTCTATACAGGGAGTGAGAGAGAGGCCAGGAGTTGAACCGACCCTCTTAAAAACTGCTGTATGATTTACATTCATAAAATACGCAGATCTTCAGGGCTGTTTGATGAGTTTTGACAAATGTATATACTTGGGTAACTACCACCTGAAAAGGGTCTAGAACATTTCCATCACCCACAAACTCTGGGTGGGTGGGAAATCGGGAAGGTTATTCCGGAGTTCACCCAGGGAACTGTAGCACCCGTCCCCATCCTCCCCAGCCCTGTGCCCTTTCCCAGGAAACCCTCCACCACTTTCTGGCTTCTATAGCCTAGATTAGTTTGCCTTGAACCTGTCTTCTGACAGCAAACTCCATATTCCACATTCCGTCCTTTTTCGGTTATACCATGCCGTGTCTTTGAAATGAACTCAACAGCACCTACCTGGCTGGAATCTATAGACACAGGACTGTAGGAAGCCAGGCCATAGTCTTTCAGCTGAAAAAGTAGGTCAGCTGGTGGAGTGGATGTTGAGGTCTGCAATTCGGGGTACGTAGGGAGTGCGATCCCAAAACCACAGAAAGGCCCTTTCCCCAAAGTCCACCGTGAAGTTCAACTCACTGCTCTCGGGCCTCAACAGCACTTCTACATACGGAGGGTTACTGAAGGAAAAGGTTTAAAAGAGAGAGGTCAGATTCTGCTTCAAGATCAAAAACACCAGACTCCAGTGCACACTTCCAGGACCTCCCCACCGCCCTGAGCTGCCAACGAGGTGTCTGGGGCCACCAGTGACAAGCAATGCTCTGAATTTTTACACTGGACTCATGGACTTTTCATGACCATCAGGCATGTGTAATCTGTCAACTGGGAGTTTTGCAACTGGAGGCCTCTGTTTTAGGGGGGGAAAAAAGAAAGAAAGAAAAAAGAAATAACAAAAGTCCATTCGATTACTTCCATTCAATACAGTAAAGGGAACTAACTGCTGAGTCACTTTAGGTCAAATTCCTATCAGGCTTCCATTAATGAAGGGACACATAATACAATTAACCTTATCTGCTTATTTGTCCACAGTTTTATGCCAAACTCTTTGTTCACCATAGCAGGTTAACTGGTTCCTCTTGGATCTTGTTTATACACAGTGGTGTGCTGGTCAATGTTTAACAGTTGATTCTCTGCGAGGGGAAAATGTAGTCCTGATTTGCAGCATTTGCCAGTGCGACAGGCTGTGGGATCAGGCTCCTGCACCCACCGAAGCACGTAACACCTTCCACTGACTGAACACACGTTTCCCCCACAGGCAGCACAGGCAACTGGGAGTGGCGGGAGGGTTGGCGGGAGGGCGGCCCCGCCAGGCTCATCAGCCATCTCCAGGGTGAGTGATCTGTGGGTGGCCCTGTCCCCTCTGCCTGCTGTCCCAGGCTCTCCCACAGCAGTCTTCTCCCTCCAGAAGATATACTGTACAGTCAAGGGTCTGCAAGGGACGCCTCACCTGGGCTGGAATTCCCAAATAAGCCTTCAAACTCATTTTGAAGCGCAGAATAAACGTAAGCCAGCCCGAGATGAATTCCCACAAATCCTCAATCCAGAGAACCTGAGTGACCGGCCTCTACTTTTGATTCCTTTGCCTGAATTACTAGCTAGTCTTTAAATGTTTTTAGACTCTCCCTAAACATCCAGCCTTCTTGTTTTGTTTTGTTCTTCCCTTTAGAAGACTAATCGCAGAAAAGCACAAACATGTAATCATTTCCTGCTCCCGGATGAGCATCTACAGGCTTGCAGAGAGGAAGGGATTGCAGGAAGGCGCTGCAGCCTAAACTGCGGCCAGAAGCCAGTTCTAAGGTTAATTCGCAGAGGGAAGCGTGCCATCACACTCCTCACCTATAAAGCGATGAGAGGAGGAGAAAAGATCCTTGGATATTTGCAGGCTCATAAAACAGTTTGTGTGGTGGAAAGACTGTGTTCCTTTTTTATCGCCATGCGTTAGGTCAGCCAAGCAGCCCAGCTCCCACTTTGCTGGCATTCGCTGCATCACGCGGCCTCTTCACCCCTTTAATTAGCGCTCGCTCCTTCCTCCAGAACTTGACCTGATTCTGCATGACCTTTCCCAATCTCCCTTCCACTTCCTGTCCCAACTTGTCCCTGCTCTTTGCATTCTGCTCTGCACATTTCTTTTACAGGAGCATTGTGTTACATTTTTAAGCCTTCTGATGACTTTAACGTATTTCAAATAATTGTCTCGGCTTCCTGTCTCTCCGGTTCAGCCCAGCCTCTTTCATGTCATACGGTCATTAAATTCCTCATACGTGCACTTTGCTGACTGTTATGGAGGGATTCAAAGATATCCAAGAAGAGGTCCCTGCCCTCGACGATTTTGAAATCTAGGAGAGGGGATACTTATAATAATACCTAAGCAAAATTGACAGCTTTCTCTCTGTCAGGACATTTCCTTCCATTACCTTCAGCCTCATAATAATCCTTGAAATAGACACTAATGTTATTCTCACTTTACATATGTGATCACTAAGGCTCAGAGAGGTTAAGTAACTTGCTGAAGTCACACAGCTGGTAAATAGTGAATGTAATTATGACCTGGGAGTTCTAGCCCAAATGATTCCAAAAGCTGAGCCCTAACCACTGTGTGACACGGTAAGTACCAAGTAGCGATAATATGAGAAGGGAAAGTGCTGACGGCAAAGCCAAAACAGAATTTAAGAGCTGGGTGGTTTTAGAAGATGAGATAAAAACCAAAAGTGCTAGATGAGAACCTTTTCTTTAGGAAGGACTGGGCTTCCTGGCCCCCGGGTACTCAGGCAGAAGCTGGAGCCATCTGTGACGTTCTGGGTGCACGCCAGCACCTGGAAGAGGCCTCTGTAAGTCCTTCAGCTCTTGGTATGATGATTTTGGCAAGTGGCCTATAAGCTGAGCCTGGAAGGAAGGCTTCTTGTTTGGTGTGGACTGAGAGGAGAAGGTGTTTGGGGTGGAAAGAATCCAGGGACCAAATCTCCAGAGTCAGAACACACGAGGTACACCTCTCATTTTGACTGGAGTCCCCACAAAGCTCATGCATTACCTGGGTCAGGAATATATATATATATGTAAACACAATTGCTGTGTGACAGTTAAAGAAGCAATAAATGTGATCATTTAAGCCAGTGATTCTCAGACTATGCTCCTGAATTTATTCCATAAGCTAGACTCAGGAGTTCTACAGGTAAAATTAAATAATTGCAGTTATTACAAATTTTCAGGGGCGGTAGAAGCGTCTGGGTGTCCCAAAGGCATCTTGACCTCAATAGATTCATTTGAAATTTGTCTCTTAAATTTTTCTTCAAACTTTGGCAACTGCTACCCCTTATCTGCCAGTGAACGGTGACACAATAAAACAAATAAATGAGCAGAGCTAATAAAAATGAGCAGAAAAACACAGAAATAACCAATTAGGCTTGGTATGACAGCTTGCTTTTTTTTCAGGATAGTTGGTGGTACTTTTAGATTGCATACATATATTATAGTCATCCCTTCCACCCATAAGATTGTTCTTAGATCACTTAATAGAAACAAACACATCAATATTTCATGGTGTTCTACAAAGAGCACCACAGCTTCAGGTGCTCTCCTTTGCCTTCTGAATGTGCCGTGTGGCTGAGTGATGATTATATAATTATTTTACTGCAGTGTGGATAAAAGTGTAGAAATTCTAGGGACTTCCCTGGTGGTGCAGTGGTTAAGAATGCAGGGGACACAGGTTCGATGCCTAGTCCGGGAAGATCCCACATGCCACGGAGCAACTAAGCCGGTGAGCCACAACTACTGAGCCTGAGAGCCACAACTACTGAAGCCTGCGTGCCTAGAGCCTGTGCTCCACAACAAGAGAAGCCACCGCAATGAGAAGCCCGCACACCGCAACAAAGAGTAGCCCCCGCTCACCGCAACTCGAGAAAGCCGCACGCAGCAACGAAGACCCAATGCAGCCAAAAATAAAAATAAATAAAATTGATTCTTTAAAAAAAAAAATAATAGAAGTGTAGAAATTCCAAATGTGGGACGTACAGTTAGGCTGGGGGAGGACATTTTGAAGGGTTGGTGGAAAATGGTTCCATTTAAAGATACAACATACAATACAAGGAGGTGCCAAGCCTTCTCTCCCATTAGCTGTGTTTCCCCCACAGCAGGGACCCTCCACCCATGAGGCTGTATCGGAATCACCCCAGGAGTTTTTTCAAAATGGACCCATACCACTACCTCCCCTGAGGACAGCTCACCCCCAAGCCTGTCTCAAGCCTCTGGCTTGTGAGAGTCTCAGAGGCCCATGGGAGGAGGAGGCCACGCACAGTATGAAAGGGCCTCACAGGTGATTTCCCCACCCCTTCACCTGTTTTAAGAACCTCCACCTAGACTCCCACGATCAGGACCTTTCATGATGTTTCACCAATGATCTAAATGTTCCCATTTTAAACAGTCCCTTTGGCCAGCAGGGGGCTGTGACTCTCGTCTCCTCCCCGAGCCCACCCTTCTCCCCTGCCCTGCAAGACAACCAGCACTGGGATACGATGTCCCAAGCCCTGAAAGAGGCCCCTGTGACCGATCCTCCAGCAAAGCCAGTGTGAACCAGAGCATCTCTGCCCACTGGAGCCTGGTCGGCACCAGTGCCTTGAGCCACTCAGCCTGGAGCTGGTGCCACCACATCGCTGGTCCTGCCAGAGTCCCCCGTCTGCTCCCAGCTGAGCCCGTCTCTCCTCTGAGGTTTCAACCAGCTGCTAGACGCTGATGATACAGCCTCGGCTTCTGGAACTGCCCCTTGGACCTTCTACCTAAACACCCGCCAGGCACCTCCAACTCAACATACTCAAGACTGAGCTCGTCATCTCCTGTTCTAACCCAGCTCTCCTCCTATAACTTCAAACTCAGTGGGCAGTACCACCATCCACGGGGCTGCCCAAGCTAGGAACCTGGGCGCCATCACTGAATTCTCATTCTCTCTCCCACGACCCCTCACCCATAACTGATCAAACATCGAGACCTGCTCATTTTATTTACCTGGCTTTCCTATGATCACAGTCCTGGCTCACGTCCTCATCATCCCATCTGGATTTACTGCAACAGGTCTCCTGGGCTCAGCCTTTTCCCCCCGTGAATGCCATCCTCCGTAATGCTGTCAGAGAGATCTATATATTTACAAAGCAACTCACATAACCAATGACACCATCGATGCTGGACAGCCAATAGAGCCCAAGCTCCTTCATACATATACAAGCCCTGTGTTCCCCACCCTTATCCCCTACCTCGCCTTGCCTGGTATTTAAGCCCCATCAGGACAAAGCTGTTTCTCTGTTGCCTCCCTGTTATTTACACCTGATCATGCTACGGCCTCCTTTTGCCTTGAAGGCTGACGTTCAACAGATACCACCAGCCACCTCTGATCCCACCTCTCCCCTCCCAGGGTTAGATGCCCTTCCCAAAGTCCCCATGATCCCCAGTGCTTGCCCCCAGGTCACCCTATCGATTTATATTGCCTGTTTATGTTTGTCTCTTCCAGTGAATGTGAGCTCCTTGAGGGCAGGGACCGTGTTTTCTACTATCTCTGAATGGCCAGTCATAGAGCAGAATTTCACAGAGGGTGAAAATGTAAAGCAAACTGCAGCACAGAAGCATTGGCCTCCCCGGCCTTCCACCAGGAAGTATCGAAGTCGTGACCACCCACAAACCTGTACCTGGTGTCCATCCTGTGGGTGTCTCTTGACTGTCAAGACATCTCCCCTAGTCTCTAAAACGGAGGCCTGGGGGAGGGGAGGACGCACAGTGCCTTCTCTCATTCAGCCCCGATGATCCTTCTCCGTCTCCACGTGTGGACGTACAGGAGACATCAGCCAAGACCCAGCACCCCACCAAGCTCTCTTTCCCAGGACCGGGAGCCCTCTGAGGTGTTCTCTCACCTCCCTAGACACACACACAGGTCGGGCGTCCCCTCCCTGCCCAGCTCTGCTCTTATGCGCCCCCCACTGGCTTCCTCTATGGCCTGAGTGCCCCACCACTGGCTTGGCCCCATTCAGCAGCCACCTGACCATTGGCCTGGCACCCTGCCGGACTTCTGCTTGCCCAGCCTGACCCTCTGAGAAGCAGAGAGTACTGCTGGGGCTTCAGAGGGCGGCCCTGCCTCTTAGCACAGTGTCAGACAGGAGGAACATGGCTTCTGACCTGGAAATCTGTTCTGCTCCCCCTTTCTGATATTTAGTTGGGTATTTACCAAGTGCGTGGCACTCATCAACCATCTTACAAAGGACAATTTAATGTCATGGGTGAGAATATGGGCTCCATAGACGGGTCCGGGTTCAAATCCCAGGTCTGGCGCTTAGTGGTTGTGTGACCTTGGGCAAGTCACTCTCTGTGCCTTTCTGTGCCTTAGCTTCCTCCCATCTGTAAAATGGGAATGAGAGCAGTACTGTCTCCATCACAGGATCGCTCTGAGGAATCAACAAGCTAACAAACAACAGTGCTGGGGATGTCGTGAGGGTTACCCAAGTACCAGCTACCGTCACACACCGTATGTGTGTATCTCAGCAACTCCTCCCAACAACCTCATTTTACAGATAAGGAAGGACTGAGACGCGAGCCAGGCCAGAGCCGAGCGCCCCCAGCCTCCACATCCTCAACCGCACAGGCTGCACACGGCCCAGATCCCCTCAGCCACGGAGCCAGGCTTCTGTTCCCAAGGGTTAAACTGGGCAAGACGCTCTGCAGGCTTATACAAATATTGCTTATCTTTTTAGTAGGAAGCGTGATCTAAGCTAATTCGGAAGTAGGGAATGTCTCATACTAAAAAACAGTTCTCTTTACGAAAACCAAAGCAAATGTAAACAAGAACCCTTGCCAGTTAAAACCCGACCAAGCCACTCCATTAGCAGGAAGATGATGGAGTGCCAGAGCAGGGGCTCAAGGTTTTGAGTTTTGACTCCATGTCTTCAACGGGCGCCTCCACGGTGCCCCGGGACCACCAGAGACCTGTGCACACAGACTGTGGCTGCAGGTGGGGCGCCCGTGCCTTCAGCTGCTGAAGGTTGTCTGGCAGGAAGCACGTTGGTGCCCTGGCGGTTTCTGGGGCCACGTGAGCTAACTGCCAGGTTATACTTCTGCAATTACAGCCCCCGGGGACCAGCCGTGTGAAACAGACATTGGTTGCTCTAATTTAGAAAGGCTCAAGCAGTAGCCCTTCTAGTGCAAGGGAAAACTCGGGAAGGAAAAATTGACTTGAGTTCAGGTTTTGTGGTGACAAACAGCATGATAAACAGGAGTGTTGCAGCTGGATGATTAATGAGGCTTGGGAGCCTGTGCATTTGGCTTTGAAAGACTGTAAATACATGGGGCTCCTCGAGCACAGCGCGTCGGTTACAAATTACAAGTCATCTTTCAACTGTTGTCCCGTTCCACCTCTTGTTTTGAACAGAGTGTGCACACATCTCTCAACCTACCAGCTGTGGAGTTCCAGGCGCCCCGGAGCCCGGAGACACACCTGCACCCAGGGTGCTCTGTGTGAGCACAGCTAACAAGACATTGAGCTGGGATTCGACCAGCAACGTTCCTTCCCCTCACTGCACGCTTTGGTGTCGACTGGAAGGCTTGGTTCTGACTGTTCAGTGTTCAGGGATAGTTACTTCATGAACACTTCTGAGATCCCATTGCTACACGTATCACCAGTCACGGAGAAAAAGAGCCGTGCGGGCCATTAAAATGTAGTAGATATATTTGTGTTTGGAGAGGCTTAATGATACACTCAAGAATCCACTATTAGAAGTTGTTTGCTTTCAGGAAGAGAACATTATACCTGAAAGATATGTTTGAAGAAAATAACCACGTGGCAACAATCCACAGTATGCCAGTGCATTTGTAGCATAATCATTATACCTGCTAACTGGGGCTTCTTTGTGATTTCAGTCCTTGGTGTGAGATAAATACACACACACACACACACACACACACACACACAAAACAGCAAGCATATATGCTCTGAAGCTTAAAATCTCAGGCTCAACAATACAAAAGACATTTGAGTCATTTGTCTCAGACTCAGCCAGAGCCTCCTTCTCCTAACATGGATTCCCTCACCTTTTGAAATTCAGGACAGTAGATATTTAGTTTACCTGGGCTCTTTGTAATTAAACTCAACATTCATCTTAGTTGGAAGAAATTCTCTTTCAAACTGAGAGAACAGCTTCCAAGTTTAACCAAATCTGAGAAAAGTACAATTTGATTGTTTTTCTTTTCATTGCTTTTCCTTAAATGCATTGGCCAGAATTGTCCCTGGTCTCTAAGCCAATCAGTTGAGCAATATCTGGTCAGACCCCCTTAAAAACACATTTCTCTCTCTTCACTGTATTTCTCCCATACAGTTAAAGTATGAAATATTTCATAACCTATGGGGTTTGCACCTGGCAGAGTGGCTTGGCGAGAGCTGTCTGAGCTTCACGTGGTGCCGCCCTTGCCCAAGCAATCCCTCATGCCCCTCTGTTCTCTAGAAAGCTCTGTGAGTCAACAGCAGATACTTTACTTGAAGTGTTTCCTCCTGGGGGGAGAAAAAAGGCGGAGACTCCTGCCCTTATCTGCTCTTATTCAAAGGCTCTACTAGTTATGGGATAGAATTTCATCAGAAAAGATGGGACAATTAAATAAATTCTGTTTCCCAAAAGTAACCCACAGTCCGGGAATTCCCTGGTGGTCCAGTGGTCAGGACTCCATGCTTTCACTGCAGAGGGCCAGGGTTCAATCCCTGATCGGGCAGCCCAGCCAAAAGGAAAAAAAACAAAAAAGTAACCCACAGGAAACCAGAGTTACCGAGATATCCCATGACTTTTGTTGTTGTTGTGTTCGAAGACAATGTGGACTAAAGCACGACCACCCATCTCGTCACATGAGCCAGAAACCCGGACGTCACCCCTGTCCTCGCCTCTTGGCTTTGTCCCTACGTGCAGTCAGTCACCTCGTGCTGTTGAGTGTACCTCTCGCCAGCCTGGAATCCACCCCTGGGCTTTGTCCCCTCACCCCTGCCCCCTGGACGGGCGGTCTCTGTGCTGCAGTCCTGCCTTCCCCGTCCCTCCAGCGCGGCTACGGCAGTGAGGGCTCCAAATGCAAATCCAACCAACTTGCCTTCCTAGCAGCCTCCTCACCACCCACACAATGGCGTCCCAGCGCCTCAGCGGGGCGTGCAAAGACCTGCAGGACTGGGCTTCGGCCGTCCCTCTTCTTCCCAGTGACCACACACATCTCACTGTCCTGTGATTAGACGTGTGTGTGGCGGCCTCACCTCCTTCACTGCGAGATCCTTGAGGGCAGGCCCTGTCTCTTTCAGATCGGGACCACCAGCGCCTTACATGGGAAGAGCTCCCTAACTAAATGAATCTATAACCTAAAAAATAATGTGTATGCCCTGCCTTAGTCCAGACAGGATTTGAGCTACAGCAAATGAGTAAAGTTTACAAATACAATCTCCATCCCACTCAGACGGTAAATATACTGACCCCTAGCTTATGTGATGTGCCCACAGGGGTTTGTGAACACATCAAGTAAGCTATGAGGTCTGTGACCACCTTCAGAGGGCTTTGCTCTAAATATTAATCATATTAATAATTGCTGCCATCTGATGTACGTATCAAGCACTTCATATTACATCTCCACAAGTCTCTAAAGCAGAGTTTCCTCTTTCACAGGTGAAGAAGCTAAGGCAAGGAAAGGTTAAGAAATGTGTCCAGAGTCACACAATCAATAATGAGAGAAGATTCGGTCCTGGGGACTTTTTCTCTCCAAGGCCCGGGCTCCTCCCGCTGTGTCACGCTGCCTCTCTGTTTAAAGCCTGGCTTCTGACCTGATGAGTGTTGCCAACAGTTTAAAACAGTTTGCTGATGTCATGGGCGGCAAAGGCTGTGGCAGACACTGCAGTGTGGCCTTAAAGGAAGAGGCTGGAACTTAGGCTTAGAGAAAGTACTACCCGAGCCCTGCTCACATCTGCCTTTACCCCCGACCCGCACCTCTGGGCTCGTACTCAGGAGCCTTAGAAGCTGCCGAAGAGACACCCTGGCCAAACCTAGTAAACAGGCAACCTGACTATTGGCATCGATTGCCCAAAAGGCACCCTGGAAACAACTGTAAGATCTGTAAGCCCCTGGGAGAGAGGGTTTGCTCCAAACCCCTTTGTAACTCACCCACGACAGGATATCTGGCCTGCTTTCTAAGGATGGAGTCAGTCCCGGAGACTCTCAGGACAGAGGCGGCACACTGGGGGTTCCAGGCTCTGGGGATGGGGGTGTGGAGGGAGAAGCTGCGGAGATCACTCTGGGGAAGGACGCAGTGACTTAGGTCCCTGTGAGCCAAGAGGACCGACCCCTAGATGGGAAGAGGTTCAGGCCGCCTTGTTGCAGCAAGCACCCTGCTCCCCCTGGACAGCTAGCGTGTTCCAAGAGCCCACCTCACTGCTGCAAAAGGCAGAGAGAAGTCCCCAGCCAGGAGTCAGGCAAACCCCCAGCCAAGACCCGGAAGCACGCTGTAGGGGGGCGCCTGAGGCTAGCAGACCAGGGGAGAAGGAGAGAGGAGGGAGCTGTTATTTAGTGTGCCGAGTCCTAGGGGTCAGGCCCTGAACCAATATGAAGAATACTGGTCTGCCTTACTCGAAACCACTCCAACCTCCTTCTAGCAAGACTTCCTATGCGCTCAAGTCTGTAACGCTAGCCATCTTCCAACTCCCCTGCCCTGGGGTTTCCGTAAGGAACCTCCCAGGTCAATTATAAGAACAATAGCATCTTTTTCCAGGCTTACTCCCTGCTCCAGGTGCAGGATGTAGTGTGAGACTGTTCGTGGCCACCACACTGCCCTCCGGAAGCACAGAGGTGGGCGTGCTTTGGAGCTTCTCCAGCAGGGGTGACAAAGGCACTAATGTCTAGTCAATCTCTAACCTCATGGGTACCGAGCAGCACCAACACAGCTTCCTGGTCCAGCAGCTTTCCTGTCTGCAGCAGAGGCAGTGTGGCTTGGGCAGCCACTACCTGCCCGGGCCAGTTTTGCAGCATGGCTCTGGGAGTTGGACCTGGATGCCCTGCCTGGAGCCTCCTTCTCCAGCCACCATTCTGTAACCCAGTGGTTCTCAGAGGGAGATTACTGGACCAGCAGTATCATCAGAAACTGTGAACTAGTTATAAATGCAAATTCTTGGGCCCCACCCCAGACCTGCTGAATCAGAAGCTCTGGCAGTGTGGCCCAGTAATCTTGGCTTTAACAAGCCTTTCTGGTGATTCTGACGCATGTAAAGTTTAAGAACCTGTGCTACAAGCCAACAGCCTACAATAAATCCACTTTGGCTGAAACCAACTAGAGTGGAGTCTGTTGTCTGCAACTTAACCCTGACTGAATCACAGTTCCTGCTCTCATGTTGTCCATAAGGAACACAATCAATTATGACAAAACAGCAGGATGTTCTGGAGAAGAACAAAATACACTCACTTCCCCCAGTCAAAAATGGTGATCTCCCAACTTCTTTTATTACACAGCCTTCTCAAAATTTTCGAACATCTACCCTCAAGAGTTACACTTATTCCTAAATTTTATAAATACTCTATTAATATATCATAAAACACATATAAACAGAACCTTAGCAGATGAGATTTTTAAATGAACAAAAAACAAAACTTCTACTGTTTTCATCCTGCACCCCTATGGGTGACACTTTTAGTGATCACTGGTCTAGAATGTAGGAAAACCTTCCAGCAGAAGTAATAGCAGAATCAAAGAAATTTAAAAGACGGTGAATGATGCATTTGTGGAAATGTAAGTAGACAACAGTGACTGTAAAGAAGGAGGGGGTAACCAGAGATGATGATGATGATGATGACAATAAATAATATTATTGAGCAAATAACATTGTCATTTAGCTCTGAAAGCAACCCTATGAAGTAGAATTATTACCTCCATTTTTCAGGTTGGGAAATGGAGGCTCAAACGTCTCCTGTCTAGTAAGAGGCACAGCTGGGTTTTAAAACCAAAATCTGAGTCTTTCTACTGGCAGTTTCTGGCTTGGGCTACTGTGTGGTTTGTAGAGCCATTGGCTGGGGCAGAGAATTCCAGAGGGAAGATGATAAGTTTTGTTTTGACGTTTGAGGTACCCATGAGATATCCCAGTGGAGCTATCCAATACACAACTTAACATATGACAAAGATGCTGAAACAACTGAACCACCACATGCAAAAAAAAAAAAAAAGCACTTTGATTCATACCTCATACCATATATAAAAATTAACTTAACATGGGTATAAACCTAAATGTAAAACCTAAATCTATGTTTTGAAGAAAACATAGGAGAAAATTTTGGTGACAAGATTCGGCAAAGATTTCTTAGATATGACACCAAAAGCACATTCCATAAAAGAAAACATTGACAAATTGGATTTCATCAAAATTTTAAATTCTGCTCTTTGAATGACACTACTGAGAGAATGAAAATAAAAATCACAGACTGCAGAAAATATTTGCAAAGTATGTATCTGTACCTGTATCCAGAATACATAATGAACTCTCAAAACTCAATAGGAAGAAAACAAACAACGCAAGTTAAAAATAGGCAAAAGATTTGAGTGGACACATCATTTAAAAGGAGATACATGATGGGGACTTCACTGGTGGTCCAGTGGGTAAGACTCCGTGCTCCCAGTGCAGGGGGCCCAGGTTCGATCCCTGGTCAGGGAAATAGATCCCGCACACATGCCACAACTAAGAGTCCACATGCCACAACAAAGATCCCACATGCTGCAACTAAGACCCGGAGCAGCCAAAATAAATAGGTAAATAAATAATTTTAAAAAGGAGATATACGAATGGCAGCGATTGATGCTCAACATCATTAGGGAAATGCAAATTAGTATTATAATGATATACCACTACATACCTATTAGAAAGGCTAAAATCAAAAAGACCAATCATACTAAGTATTGGCAAAGATGGAGAGGAACTGGAACTCTCATATGCTGCTGTTGACAATGCGAAATGGTATAGCCATTTTGGGAAAAGTTTGGCAGTTTTTAAAAAGTTAAACGCACCTTCCATATAATCCAACCATGCCACTTCTATGTATCTTCCCAAAAGAAAGAAAAGCATGTGTTCATACAAAGACTTGTGCATAAATGTTTACAGCAGCTCTATTCAGAGTCTCAAAAAATTATAAACAAAAAAATTGATTAAACCAGGTGAAAAAAGGAGATAAAACCATTATGGTTGAAGATAATAACTTGGTACAGTCAAGCATCAACTAAAATCAAGATCATGTTCCTGAAACCCCCGTTCTAGGATACTCCAACATTAAGAAATTAAACCCTTATAGGAAAACAATAGGGAAATTTATCATCAGCAGAAAAGTTATAATTATTTTCATATTTCTAAAATAAAATAACATGGATAAGGCAGTAAGTAAAGACAATGTGGTACTTCATCACTTTATATTCCTATTAATAAATGAAAACTTTTTTTATTAGAAAGAAACTGAAAACAAACTTTAACATGTCCTTTCACAGGTAAATGGATAAACTGTGGTGTGTCCATCCCAAGGAATACTACTTAGTCATGAAAAAGGAATGAACTATTGATACACACAACCACCTGGATGAATCTCCAAATCATTATACACAGTGAAAGAAGTTACACAAAAAAGAGTGCATACTATATGATTCCATTTCTATAAAACTCTAGAAATGGCAAATTAATCTATAGTGACAGAAAGGAGATTGAGTGATGGCCTGGAAGTGAGGGAAGGAGGAGGGACAGAGACTACAAAGGAGCTGGAGGAAACTTTGAAGATGACAGATACGTTCATTATCCTGATCATGGTGATGTTTTCATGAGTGAAGATAGATGTCAAATTTTATCATATTGTACATTTAAAGTATACATAGATTATTGTATGCTAATTATCCCTCGATTAAGCTGTTAAAAAGGAAAAATAAAACAAAAAGTCACTCAATTTACATGGTAATCTTTTTTAAAAAAAGGTTATTCACAATAACCTTTGTGAATTGATTGATTAAAAATCACAGTGCAGCTATGAGTAAACCGTGGATTGGTCTGCTAGGGCTCCCATAACAAAGCATCACAGACCTGGTGGCTTAAACAGCAGAAATGTATTGTCTTACAGTCTGGAGGCTAGAAGTCCAAGGTCAAGGCGTCAGCAGTGTTGGTGTTTTCTGAGGCCTCTCCCCTTGGCTTGTAGATGCCACCTTCTTCCTTGTCCTCACATGGTCTTCTCTCTGCACGTGTGCATGTCTGTGTCTTAGCCACTTCTTCTAATGAGGACATGAGTCATATGTGATGACAGCCCACCCGAATGGTCTCATTTTAATTTAATCACCTCTTTAAAGACTCTGTCTCCTAATACAGTCATGTTCTGAGGTTCTGGGGTTAGGGCTTCAACATATGAACTGGGGAATAAGACACAATTCAGCCCATAATAAACCATGTTTCCATTTCTATTACAGCACTTACCGCACAGTTCATTTAGACGTGGCCTAATTTCTTTTAGGATGTTCTGGTTATATGATTTGCATGATTCATAGAAGAGAGATTTTCTTGAATTAGCAATTCTACTAAACTACAAAAAGCTGTACCTGAGCCTCTAAAAAACCCCAGACAGACAAGAGATAAACAGGCAGGAGGAACTGTGGTCCTTGGGGAGGTGGGTTGGTGGGGGAGACAGGGTTGGAGACATAAAGGAAGGCCTGGCAGTTATTCCTTCCAATGACATCCAGTAGGAATGAGAAGAGACAGGATCACAAAGTTGGTTTCCCTTTATCTCAGGTCCTGGCTTACCATCAGTCTGCCTGGATGGACCCACATGAGGTTTCTGTCTAGTCTGGTCTGAGGCCTATTAGTCCCGGGTAACTGGAGAGACACCGCAACCTCCAAAGGAAAATCGTGACTTTACGACTTGAACAAACGGCCACATTTCCAGGCAAAGCTCCTTCCTTGCTGTGAGGCCAAACTGGCAGCTGCTGCATTTGTGAGCCCCCCTTTCCGTAGATGCCAAGGGCAGGAAATTCAAGCCAGAAATTCAGGCAGGTGGGGAGATCAGGTGTGATGTGAAGCAGGATACCCAGCGGACAACCACCTGCTGAGTGAGGCCCAAGCGTGGGCCTTTGAAAAGCCCTGGCTCACTAGTTCACACACTGAACTGTGTTATTGTTCAGATGAGCTAATAAAGTTCGATTTAGAATCTGCATGGGGTTCTAGATTTCAAAGCATTTTTACTGAACCTGTGATGAAAATGTTCCCTTTGGTGTGAGACCCTTGGACTTGTATGTGGAATCGGGGAGCAAATATCTTACCTTGGGCTGGAGTTGAATTACCTGTAAACTGATAATGTGAGTGAGAGATAAACATCATCCTTCTGGCTGTCAGATATGCACCCCTACCTTGTACTACACCCAAAAGCATCATAGTCCCTTTTCCAGAGATGTTTTTAAAAGAAAAGGTAAATGACTTCGTTTAGTTACATGTTTGACAACCCTCCCATACATTATTCCAACGCTGAGGGGGAAACAGGAGGATCTGAGGACCCAGCTGTGTTGCCAATTTGGGGGATTCATTTTGCCCTCTCCAGGCCTCCTTTCTTCACAAGGAACTGCTGCTGATTCTTTGATTTCTACCTAAACCCTCACAGAGTAAATTAAGAGGCAGGAAGACCTTAATATGGTATCTGAGCTGGACTTAAGATCAAGTGGGCAACTAGAGAATTATGATTATCAAGGGTTATGATTTTATTGATAATTATTATGGTGACCATTTATTATCTGCTGTGTGTCAAGCACTGTTCTAGACGATAATTATATAATTTAATTCTCACCATAGCAAGAAGTAGTAATAATATTCACCATTTTTACATCAACAAAAGGAGGTTTAAAGAAATTCCTTGACTAGGGGCACACAAATCTTAAGCAGCAAAGCTGAATTCAGCCCTAGATTTGTCTGATTTCAAAGCCCACCTCTTGCTTCTCCACCACCTCTCACTTTTCCGAAAAAAGGCCTTAAAATATATTTTGGATTGTGCTTGAGTGTTATTTGGTGAGTTATCTTTGTATGTCTATTTAGAATATAAGCTCTTTAATACGAAAAGACTAGGTCTTTGTCTGGCTTTTGTTTAGCAGAATACACGTGTGTCTTTAAAATGTGACTTAAAGGTCTGCATCTGACTCGATTACTGTACCAACATCAGGCTCCTGGTTTTGACAATGGACTGTTGTTATATAAAATTGTATTGTCGGGGAAGCTGAGTGAAGTGTACGTGGGACTTCTCTGTACTATTTTGCAACTTTTTATGAGTCTTTTTTTTTTTTTTTTTTTTTTTGCGGTACGCGGGCCTCTCACTGCTGTGGCCTCTCCTGTTGCGGAGCACAGGCTCCGGATGCGCAGGGTCAGCGGCCATGGCTCATGGGCCCAGCCACTCCGCGGCCTGTGGGATCCTCCCGGACTGGGGCACGAACCCGCGTCCCCTGCATCGGCAGGTAGACTCTCAACCACTGCGCCACCAGGGAAGCCCTATGACTCTTTATCTAGTTCAAAATAAAGTATTTTTAAATGTTACTTGGTAATGATAGTAAGGGCACTGTGGTACAGAACAAACGGAACCTGGGTCCCGGGCTCTAAAGCTGCTCTTCAACAACTGCTCTGTGTGGCTTTGTGTAAGTCCTATGTCCACCTGAGGCCTGGCAAAGTCCAGATGCTGTCCAAGTCCCATTTGAGCCTTGAGTTATCATTTCTGTTGTTAAAAAAAATACCTTCTATAGGAGTTTTTAAGTGACCAGGTTGGGATCTGAACTTTTGATGGCTGGGTACCAACCTATATTCTTTCTTCTATAAAACACTGGAATAGAAGCTTCTGTGATCGCAGACATGATTTGTACTTGTTCTGATTAATTGTGGCTAGTTGCTAATAATTGCTAATTGCTAATAATTGTGCAAATAATTGCTAATTAGTAAACTGTTAAAGTAGCATTTTGGAATTCCCAGGACCGTCTGACTGTAAAAAAAAAAGAAATTTTAAATCTTGGCTAGGATAAAAAAAACAACAACATTCTAGACTTCCACTTTCGGATGCAAGAGTATATATACGTCTAACTTGCTCCCTCCCAAAACACACTAAAACTATAGTAAAGAGATGTTTTAAAGACATATCCACAAGGACAGGCAGGACAGGAGAAGAGACAATAGCAAGGACATTACAGAAGCCGGGAGGCGGACGAGTCAGTGATGAAGGGTCAACAGGCCTGGAGCCGGCAGTAGATAAAGCTAAGGACGAACTCATTTCACACTCCAGAACCTTCACGAAGCCCAGGAACCAACAGCACCAGGTGCCTCTGGAGATGTGGACACAGAGAGGGTGGCTAAAGGCCTGGGTGAAAACCCCAGAGACACAGATCTCTAGACTGCTTTCCCCACTCTGCACCACTGAGAGACAGCTTTTCCCCATCCGACTAGAGTGTAGAGATTTCACGCTCTTAAGAGTGCAAGATAGAAGTGTGTGGGCTGGGAAGTTGAAAGTATCATGTGAAAACCAAGAAGCGTAAATGACTGTACACACAATGAACGCTGAGTGCTGAGACCTCCCTCCCGCCTCCCCCAGCTTAGCTCCCAGAACACGGGTAGTCAGGTCTAAAGCTTCCAGGCAGGAGGCTAAAATTCTGCTATGGAGCATCTGACCAGCCCAAGAAAAACAGGCCCAAGATACTGAAGTTAGGGAATGCTCAACAAATGGTCCACCCAGCCAGCTTGCCCCACAGGGAAGCTCACACTCAACAAATCCTGCCTGGAGCTCAGAGCTTCCAGTTAGTTTTTTGGTTCTAACTCTATCATGAAGACAGATAGAAAACAAACAAGAGAAAAAAAGCAACTGGGAGTTTATGCAGGGAGAAGAAAACTTTCCCCCAAATAATTAATATCCTCAGAGAGTTGACAGAGGAGGTATGCAAAAGGAACAGAAAAAAGAGACGTGTAGAGAACAACAGCAGAAAGAGCTCTGGGAATTAAAAACATGAGTGCACAGATGACAAATTAAATAGAGAGGCTGGAAAAAAAAAGTGGGTGGGAAGTATCCCAGAAACTAGAGCAAAAGGACAGAAAATGCTAGAGAAAAGAAAAATAGAGGATAAGTCCTGTAAGTGTGATGTTTAAATAATAGAAAAAGTCTCAGAAAGAGAGAAAAGAAAAACAGAAAAGGGAATAGTCTCAGAAAGAGAGAAAAGAGAAACAGAAAAGAGGAAATCATTAACAAAACTATTCAAGAAGTTTCCCCAGAAGTACAGGAGATTCCAGAATGAAAGTGTCTACCAAGTACCCAACCCAATGGATGAAAATAGACCAAGGAACATCACTGGGAAATTTCTAAACACTGGAGACCACTGGGATCAAACAAGATCCTATGGGTTTCCATAAAGATAAAATAGGCCAAATACAAGGATCAGGAAACACACTGACCTCAGACTTTTAAAAGGAAAAAGACAATGGACAGAGGGTCCAGTTCTAGGTAAGATGCCAAACGGATCCTCCACCCAGACTGTCCTGTGGATTGCCCTTATAAAACCTGGAAAGAATGACACAGCAGCTGTTAGAGGAATCTGAAAAGTAAACAGTAACAGGCAGATTGACGAAGAAGACTGGAATCCAAAGTACCACTAAACCAACAGTGTGAGCATTTTTTCCTCTGGAATATCCAGCTTTGACTCGAGGCAGCGTGACAGTCATGGCACCAATAGTCTGGAGTGCCAGCAAATGGAATATTATTCAGCAATAAAAAGGAACAAATGATTGATTCATGCAATAGAATGGATGACTCAGATGCATTTTGCTAAATGAAATAAGCCAGATGCAAAAGACTATTATATGATTCCCTTTATTTAACATTCTGGAAAAGGCCACACTATAGGGACAGAAAACAGATCAGAGGTCACTAGGAGACAAGGTACAGGGAGGGACTGACCACAAAGAGGAAGCATGAGGGCATTTTTGTGATAGAATTATTCTGCATCGTAGCTGCAGTGGTAGATACACAACTCTACGCATTTGTCAAAATCCACAGACCTGTATGTACACCACAAAGAGTGAAATTTTCTACGTGTAAATTAAAAAAAAAACAAAAACAAAAAAAACAGGATGTGGGAGTGACCCCACAAAAACTGAAGCCGTAACAAATTAACTTAAGTGTCCCCAATGAATAACATAACCACACGGAAAGAGGTGAAGAAAAGAACTTTTGGAGCTTTGAAAACAGTATTTAACAGGATACTGTCAGGTTTAAGACAGAAAGCACTCTATACAAATATAATCCCTACTGCAGTCAGTAAATTTGTTTTTCAGAGGGGATGGGCGAGCACTTCTCAAATGACTTTATGTGCATACTAGGGTTGAACCACACAGTAAAGACCGCGTAGATCATGAGAGCCAGGCTTCTCATTGTCGGAGAAAGAAGTTACAAATAGGGAAAGGGGGGAAGGTTGGAATGAACTTTGTGGTGCTGGGTTAGAATCAGAGGTATCATATGAACCCATGTGATTTAAGTATGTATACAAATTGATAAAGAAGGAAAGAAATATGTGTATATACATGGGTCATTAGACATACATACATTTCCTAGCCCCGGCTCCTGTGAAGACCTAGAAGCAGTGACACCACAATAACAGTGAGTACACCTCACTCTTTTTTTTTTTTTTTTTTTGCGGTATGCGGGCCTTTCACTGTTGTGGCCTCTCCCGTTGCGGAGCACAGGCTCCGGAGGCGCAGGCTCAGCGGCCATGGCTCACGGGCCCAGCCTCTCCGCGGCATGTGGGATCCTCCTGGACCGGGGCACGAACCCGTGTCCCCTGTATCGGCAGGCGGACTCTCAACCACTGCGCCGCCAGGGAAGTGCCTGGATGTTGGTCTCTAAATACAATGATTTATTAAAGGGAACCAGGGGTCCTTGGAGAAGTGGTTGATCCAGCTGGGAAAGCGAAAACATAAATGAGCCTGGAGTATCTTGTGAGGTCAGAAAGTAAGAAAGTGTTCAAAAAAGGATGGAGGGACAGGACTGAAATAACACAGAAACCAACCTGAAAGTGTTCCCAATGGCCAAAACTGGAACAATTCAAAATATAATATAAATGACGGTATAATTAGATTAGCGCCCATAGGATAAAATAAATACCCATGAGTCCATACTAATGTATATACACACATACATACATACATAGGGGCAGAAGAGGCAGCTCTTCCTTACAGAAGAATTCCAATGAACAAATGTAGAAGAAATGAGGAAAATATAAAATCACCATTAGAACACCACAGTAATAACTGATGCGGGCAAGAGTCACCAATGAATGCTACAATTAGTGAACAAAAGCTTGAAGAGAAACGGGATATTTGCATAATCTAACAGTATCTCCCCCCAAGATATTTATTAACTAAAAAAGGAAAAATAGTAACTTTACCCAGTCTCTTAGGCAAATGAGGAAGGTAAACATCACCAGTAATAAGAATTATCAACATCACGAATCCCTTGACATGATACACTGAGAAGGGCACATTCCTTCTGTTGTATCCTTGCTAAGAATTCATCATGAGAAATCAACAGACAAACCAACCCGAATGGAGGGATGTTCTACAAAATAACGGATTGGTGTTATTCAATAGTGACAAAATCATGAAAATGATCAGGTAAAGATTGAGGAAGTGTCACAGATTGGGAAAAACTAAGCAGAAGTAACATCTAAATGTAACGTGGGATCCTGGATTGGATCCTGGGACAGAAAAGGAGCATCCGTGGAAAACCTGATGAACTCCAAAGAAACCTATACTTAATAGTATTAAACCAAAGTTAATGTCTTGGTTATGATAACTGTGCTATGATTATGTAAGATGTAAACATTAGGGAAAGCTGGGTGAGGGATATATGAAAATCCTCTATTTTCACTTTTCCGTAAGTCTAAAATTATTGCAAAATAAAAGGTGTTGTTTTTTTTTTTAAGTACATACTATGTTAAATCATCACTTTACATCCTAAGCTGACCTGTCCCAGCTAACCGCTGAGGTTTATCCAGTAATGATGCAGACTTATAAATCACACCAGAGCTCTACCCTAAGAGACGTGTGAGTTGGTGTCCAGGCCAGCTGCCTGGCTGGTCCTCTTGTCCATTTTTCTATTATACATCAGCCATAGGCTTGGCTACAATTCCCAGGCCTTGGACTTTGCTGGACCAGAAAAAGAGGAAGGGAAAGCGAAGAGCCTCTGGGATGGAAGCTGCCTTCTGTGCTCTTTCAAGCTGCTTTTGGCTCCGGCTCTGTGGCGCTCCAGTCTCTAAGGAAGCTACTCTTTCACCATGTCCAAAAGATTACAGAATGATAGAGGGTAGGTTGGACCTGTGCTGTCTGTTTATGCCCTCCGAGTTTTAAAAACCATCTCTATGTTTACAGATCTGAGTTTCCACTTCACATTTGTGGGGAAATAGCTAAGCAGCCTTGCCAGGCGGTAGCAAGACTCTTCATGTTCAGAAGCTCCTCCATGTAGAAGAGCAGGTTAAGTCCTGAAAGCCTTTCTTAAGAGCACTGTGTCCTTCCAGTTGCCTGGGAGGGGTTTATGTTTGCAGCCCTCAGATTTACTTCCACTAAACGGGAGTGTTTCAAAACCAAGCCTGTGCTCCTCCTCTGAGCTGGTGTATGTCCTCTCAAGCATATTTTCCCCAGCAAATCAGTGTTTTCTACACTGGAAGTGCATTGAGAGAGACCCCATCTGCAAATACTGTGAGAATCTCCCCAGCAGTTTCACAGCCACCACCCCATGCACTTTGAAGTCAGGCAAATTCAGAAGGGCCTTGTGTGGAGGAAATATCCATGGCTTGGGGCCAATGCTTCATCACTCCAAGTCTTCAGACAAACTCCTGGCATGCGCCTGAGGGAGCCTGCTGATGTGGAACCTCCAAGCCAGGATGCTTCAGATCCTTTGGGTTTTGTCTATCACTTGTCCTGTCTCTTGCTGATTATTGACTGTTGAGAGGAGGCAGCTTCAGACGTTACCCAGTTACCCTTGTCTTTTAGAACCTTTCCTAACATTGAATGACTCGGTCCATACACAAGGCCGACATTCAGGATTTTTTTCACTGTTTTCCATTTTTTTTAAATTATCTCTTGTTTGTAATGTATATTCGTAAACCCCTCATGGACATGACATAGGCTTAGAAATGTTTGTAAAATACCTGAGGCTCAGCATGAGCAGAGCAAGCACACTGCAAACCAAGGTGCTTGTGGCCAAGACCCTGACCCTGGTCACTGGGGGTGAGCAGAGATTTCTCAGGAGAGCACAGCTTTGCTGTAACCATGGAGAGGGCATCTGCACCTCCCACAAAGAACAAGGAGATTCTAAAGCTGATGCTTGGTACACTGTTTCCAGAATCAACATAGCGGGAGGTCAACACAATTATGTAAAAGGTTTGGGCAGAAATCTACTTATCTACACAATTTTAAAAAAATCAAAGATTGGTTCAGAAATTTTAAAAAGGGTTACATTGTTTAGTTGCTTACTATGTGTCAAGCACACACATTGCCTCACTGAATTCTGAGAGCCACTCTGCAATATAGATGTTATGGTTCCCAGATCACAAACAAGGAAACGGAGGCAACGCCAGGTAAAGGAACTTGTCCAAAGTCACACAGCTAACTAGGGGCAACGCTGGGACTCAAACCTGGGTCTCTGACTGCAGAACTATTAACCACCAAGCTAAACTCTTCGGGTAACCACCTCAGATGCAGGGGCCCCAGGTTCACTCCCTGGTTGGGAAACTAAGATCCCACGAGCCACGAGGTGCAGCCACAAAAAAAACCAAAAACAAACAAACAAACAAAAAAAACAAGAACCACAGTCTCTTCAGTGCACCAATAGTGCTAATATGCATCATGCATCATAGACATGGTGACAGAATTTTAAAACAAACAAACAAACAAAACAACTGTGGAGAAATGAGTGTGCTCCTCTCATCAGAGGTATGACCCTTCTGCTCACAACACCCCCATCCAGGGGGCTGGCCTGTGAGCCCCAGGCCGACCTCAGAACACTCCCACTGTGGTCGCCTCCCTGCATGGCCTGACCCTGTGCCTTCAGAATCCACAGAACTGGAAGCCAATGGCAGCTGTCTGCTGACGGGGCTCAGGAAGTGGCCCTCAACCAGGGGTGATGTGACCCCCAGGGGACATGTGGCAACGTCGGAAGGTAGTTTTGATTGTCACAACTGGGTGTCTGCTGGGGGGTGGGTACTACAGGGTGCAGCCAGAAGGAGAGTAATCATCCTACAGAGCACAGGGCGGGTTCCCACTCCCTCACCCCCGTCCAGCCCTAAATGACAATGGTCTTGAGGTTGAGAAGCCCGCGCTAAAGGAGCAGCAATGCTCCTGAGCTGTCGTCCAGCTGGGCAAGGACGAAGGGTCACTGCTACCTCGGTCAGGAAGCTGGGTCAGACAACGGCTCACTGGGAGGGTGGGAGGGGCATGTGCCACTCGCTCTGGGGCTCCTTCCATCCAGCTAATTAGCGCATTTACAGACTGTCTGAACCCACAGCTACCTCTCCCCCATAAACAACATGTTGGCAAGCCGTTCCAAATTCAAAATACTGTCCGGATAAGCTAAGCAAATGATTCGACCAGGTGACTCTCCGCTGTGCGGCGGTGTATCTCAGGGGGATCCACGTGAGAGAGAGGTGTGGCATCAATATGGTTGCAGGGGCCTTGGCAGGCGACGCCAGAGAAGCACGTTACCGTCCGAGGAGGAGAGGAGGCCCTGAGGCCTGGTCAGGAGGCCTGGCCCCTCACTATGTGAGCAGGCCAGGAGATCGCGTCCTGCGAGAGGGGGGCAGGTGAAGGGGGCGCTATAACCGGACACCGCTGCACACACAGCTCCACTGAAGGAACTAAAACAAGACGTATGTTACACTCACTTCTTGAGAAGTTTAAGGTCAGAGTTCTGCCAGGAAGGAACCAGCCTGGGGAGTCAGACAGACCTGGCTTTGAGTTCCAACCTAGAAACGCTCTTGCCGTGTGACTGCGGCCAGGAAACTATCTCTCTGAGCCTCCTGGGTCTCTCATCTGCAAGCAGGACTAATTATCAGCCACCTCGCAGGGTCCTCCGGAGGAACAAGGTGTGACGTGTGGAACACAGCATGTGGGGATGCCGGGTGAAGAGCACAGGCGGGGTGCCCTGCCCACCCCACCTGCTCCCTGCACTGGCACACGCGAAGGAGACTGGTTTTCCCTGAGTGTGGCTGGGAGGAGGGACCCTGCGAGGGGCTGAGTCAGAGCCCAACAGCGGCTTCTTCTTTTTTTCTTTTTTAATATTCATTTACTTATTCATTTATTTTTGCCTGCGTCGGGTCTTAGTTGCAACACGCGGGATCTTTCATTGCGGCATGTGGGCTCTTCATTGAGGTGCGTGGGCTTAATTGCCCCGGCATGTGGGATCTTAGTTCCCCAACCAGAGATCGAACCGGTGACCCTTGCATTGCAAGATGCCTTCTTAACCACTGGACCACCAGGGAAGTCCCAAGGCTTTTTTTTTTTTTTTTTTTTTTTTTGTGGTATGTGGGCCTCTCACCGTTGTGGCCTCTCCCGTTGCGGAGCACAGGCTCCGGACGCGCAGGCTCAGTGGCCATGGCTCACGGGCCTAGCTGCTCCGCGGCATGTGGGATCTTCCCGGACCGGGGCACGAACCCGTGTCCCCTGCATCGGCAGGCGGACTCTCAACCACTGCGCCACCAGGGAAGCCCCCCAAGGCTTTTTATTAAATGGAATTTACCTTGATGAATCATTCCATGCAAGACATCCAGATAAGCAAGCTTGCCTCAAACAAGTATTTTTGAATCTAGGACCCAGAAAATGACTCCCTGAGATACACTTACTATGTACCCAGAAGCAGATTTAGCCCAAAGCTAATGAAATGAAACTTCAGGACTCTCACTTCCCGCCCCTTGTGGGGGCCCAGGCAGGAGGCGCAGCCACACATTCATGGTCATTTGCTTCTGTAAACTTGGCAATGGTAAGATAGTATGACCTTAATTTCCTAAGATCGCCACCTCTTTCTCCTCTGACTTCTCTTTGGCCATATTCCTCCTCCTTTTGGGTGACTTTGGAGTGGCCACGGACATTCTGGGTCTGGCAAAGAGGAATCTGAGCTAAACATACCTTTACTTTGGCTTAAGATAGATTTATAAATTTACAAACTATATTTAGAGTTAAGTTACTGAAGGCTGTTCTGGAGTAGGGAAGGTTTCCAGGAATGTTCCTATGGCCCACTGTGCCGACTCCCCGGCATGGAGATGGGAAGGCTCCGATCCAGAGGTCCTATCACAATATGAGTGTGTCCTGCAGGGTTTGGCAACAGCAGTATTGTGGTTGGGAAGGAGAAACAAGATGAGAACTAGAGCCAGAAGAGACCGGCCCGAAGCTAGTCAGGAGAAAAGTATTCCGATCATCAAACTTGTACAATTGTAGGCACACGAAAAACTGATTAAGTGCTCAAGAAAGTTCTCTCCCTTCAAGAACATGAAACCGTCAAACAAGATGCACCCCAAAATGCAGGTTAAAAGGATTTTAGAGGTGTGTCAAGCAAGTAATAAGTATTCTTCTGAATTTTGTGATACATTCATACCTAGTTTTCTCTGTAATTTTCTATTCTCTTCAAAAGGGTTCCCAAATTGTAAAAGCTTCAGGCCTTACACAACCTGGATCCACCCCTTTAGGTCACACATTTTTATCTTTTCGAAGAGAGTAAAAGTGGGGCAAAGGCGAAGAGGGAGACAACTAAACTCCCTAACTAACTAAATTTCCTGAAATAATTATATTTCAGTGATACAGTGAACCTAGAAAATTGGACATTCTTTGGGTATTTGTTCTTTCCGAAGAGAGTTAAATAAAATATGAATATAAGGCTCCAGACTACACCAGGGGATTTTCTTCTAAGGCTGAGTCTGTATTGCACAGTGTTTTGGAAATGTATAATGTGAAATGAAACACATGTAGGTTTTTTAAAAAAGCGTTGTCAGTTTCTGCTCGGGCCTTTTATCTGTATTTAGCTATCCTTTCCCTCCAGCCAAGATTCTAAACTCCTTATTCACTCCCACTATTGTCGCCTCTACACTAAAATCAAAGAAACTCAGCTTGATAATTACAGTTTTTGAAAGCACAAAGTAACACTATACAAGCACAAAGTAACACTATACAAGTTCCAGAAAGTGAAAGAACTTCTTTCTAAATTCAAACGACTGAACAAGGAAACATTCAGGTAGGCAGAGTGCTTGCAGTCTGTGTTCTCACCACAGGAAGATTTAAAGGAGCCACGCTCTGGATGCGGGCTTTCATTTTAATGAAAACTCCAGAAGCGCCCACGGGCTCCCTTGCCTTTCCCCACCCTTCCCCCCTCCCCGAACCCCCCCCCCCGCCCCAAGAAGCACGACCGTCCTAAGGAAGAGAAAACGGGGCTTTCTGCTCCTGGAGAATGCGGTCCTCCACCTCCCGAGCGCGGGGCCAGCGCCAGCTCGGGGCCAGGCAGCTGCAGCCGCTGCTCCTCCCTGTTTGGAAAAGGGGGCTACGCTGGGCGAGTTTGTAGATTCCTGGGAACAGAGCAAAGCCAACGGAGTATTTGTTGGCTCTTTTCCTTTCCTTGGAAAGCACTTCGCAAGAGAAAGTCACCCCACCCACCCTGTCTACCTTCGATTGCAGTCCTGGTTGTTTATATAAAAAGAGAGTTCGTGCCTTTAAAACCTTCATTTTCTCCCCGGGAGTAAGCATTTGTTAATGATTGCCAGCCGGTTTCTGTGTCTCGGCACCACGTGACCAGGACACGTGACTTGGAGCCGGCTGTGGTTGTTCCTTGTAGCTGAATAAAAAGATCAAGCTTATTACTGCACGAAAAGCCTGGGGAGCTCATCGGGGCAACGTGGGCAACGTGATTCCCGGGCGGCTTACACAACGCGCGGCCCCGCTGGGCTCGCAGCTCTCGCCGCCCGGCCTCGCTCCGCCGCGGCGCAGGGAGGCGTTTCCTAAATGACACAGAACAAACGCGGTTTTATGTTTTCCAAAGTGAGAGTCCATTTTCCCCTCGGAAAATGTATGATGATCCTGGAGAAGGAAGACACCCAATTTCTCCAAGCCACGTTCGCCCTCTTGCTGGGATAAAATGGGACGGCTGCATAGCACACAGATACGCAGCAAAGAGAAGACCCAATACCCCTCTCAGCTGAAGATTCAGAATTGACTATTCGCCTTTCTCCCTCCCTGGCAAGTCTTCAAAATGTGCTCTTCTCTATTTATAAAAAAATGGAAACTAAAAATGACATTTGAAAATTTAAATGACATGTTCATCTCGTGTTTCCCCCCGAAGATTTCTAGAAGCTTAGCAGCTCAATTTTGATTCGGCACATCCTGCAAAGGAGAGAGCGGAGGATTCGTCTTTTATAGGTGGAATGAGCCGGGCGTCCCTTTGCAGGTTCGGTGTAGATGTGTGTATGCAAACATATGCAGATTTGCCTCCAAATGGCCCCCTCCCCCGCCCGGAAGGTGCCGCCCTTACTGTGCTCATTCGGCTTTCTCTTGTCTCTAGCACAGCCTTCAGTGATGACTCAATTACAGGAGAAACATAGGGGAGGAACAATAACCTTGGTTATGTACAGCCCAGGGCCTCCTCTGGATGGAACTGCAAAGGAGAACCACAGTCACTTTCCCACCAGCGCCTGTTCTAGAACAAGAGGCGAGCGAGCCCTTCCCAGCTCAGGCCGGGTTTCAGCTACGGATCCACGAACTCCACGAATGTTGACGGAGTGAGTCCTCCGCCTGGCGCAGTTCCAGGTGCTGAGGAATCAGGAGCGAACGAGGGAGACAGCCCCCTGCTGCCTGGAGCCGGGCCCCTGTAAGGCAGAGTTACCTCCAAGAGGCCAAGCCCAGGAGGCCAGCTCCGGCCAGGAGGCGGGGGAGGGGGCCGGCCTGTGAGACCTCCTCCTGCTGTACCGCCGGGGCTCCGACCACGAGGACCCCTTCTCTACTGGCCGTTAGGGACTAACTAATTTGCCAGCTGATGCTTTGCAAATGAGAGCTACATCTTTGCTGCCAGGTTGGTGGATCGCTGTTTCTCAGACACCTTCTCAGTCGGCACTGAGGAGCCTTCTCTCCTGTTCCTCACCCTGCACGGTCCAGAGTCTGTGCAGACGTCTCATTGCTGCTGGCAGTGGGACCAAAAATACAGCAGAACTTCTGGGGAGTGATCGCTCCATGAGCTGTAATCAAAGCATTGCCGGAGAGACAGCCCTCCTTCAGAGGACACCTGAGCAACTCTGGCAGGAGCTGCCTGAGAGGCCAGCGGGTCTGGAGTGCCAGGGGGCCAAGGTGCGGCTTCGGGCAGGCTTCCAAAGGACAGGATGCCAACACTGCTGGTATTCCTCCATGAGGGATGGGTATGAGCCTCCCAACTTGTCAGATCTGATGTGGATCAGAGAGCGAAAGTGTGTTCTGAAACTGCTCTGACATCCAGAAAAAGAACTGGCCGGGGAATAGGAGTGAGAAACTGAGGGCAAGGATGAGCTATTACATTCTTAATGAGATCCTGATCGGATTCTGATGGACACTCAGTAAACACTCTTTTCTCTAGAACTGTACAGTCAGCCCTCCATATCTGCAGGTTCCACATCCTTGGATTTAACCAACTGTGTATCCAAAATATTCACACACACACACACACACACACACACAGAATTTTCCAGAAAATTCCAAAAAGCAAAAGTTGAATTTGCTGCACACCAGCAACTATTTACATAGCATTCACAACTATTTACATTGTATTGGGTATTATAAGTAATCTAGAGATGATGTAAAGTATACAGGATGATATGTGTAGGTTATATGAAAATACTGCACCATTTTATATAAGATTTTGGTATTCTTGGCGTCCTGGAACCAATCCCCCATGAATACGAAGGGGCGACTGTATACCACATCAAAGGAAAAGGAAGGTGGCAAGCTTAAACAAAGTCAGAAATGCAGGTGCAACTGTCTGCATCACCTCAGAGAAGGTCCTAGATATCCATGTCTGATAAGCAGTACAGATGTCAAACCTTAGCCACCCAACCCTGACCTGTGCAACAGAAAACAAGAGGACACAGGCTCTGGGCCTGGGAACTCAGGGTATTTTAAACCACATTTCTCCTCCCAGTCTATCTCAACAACACTTCCCATAGAGGTTCCCAAAACCACTTCCTGGTTTTCCTGAGAGGAAGAGTAACTGCCATCTTCCTTCTGCAGACGGGGAACCTAAGGCAGAAACATGGTAACACCCCCGGCATCAGCAAGTCCTTGGAAAATCAAAGAGTAAAATTCAGGTCCTCTCCAGGCTCACCTCTTGCAAATTCCTGTACTACGAATAGTGTCACGACACGGCAGCCACTGTGGAAAACAGTTGAGCAGTTCCTCAAAAAATTAACCCTAGAATTACCATATGATCCAGCAAACCCACTTCTGGGTATACACCCACAAGAATTGAAAGCAAGGACTCAAACACATTATTTGCACACCCATGTTTGTAGCAGCATTATTCACAATAGTTAAAAGGTGGAAGCAACCCACATGTCCACAGATGAAGAAAATGTGGTATACATATACAATGGAATATTATTCAGCCTTAAAAAAGAAGGAAATCCTGTCACATACTAAACATGGACGAACCTTCAGAACATATGCTAAGTGAAATAAGCCAGTCACAAAAGGACAAATACAATTCCACTCATAGGAATTACTTAAGAGTCAAATTCATAGAAACAGAAAGTAGAATGGTGGTTGCCAGGGGTTGGGGGGAGGGGAAAATGGTGAGTTAGTGTTTAATGTGTGCAGGGTTTCAGTTTAGGAAGATGAAAAAGTCCTGGAGATGGACAGTGGTGATTTACAACAGTGTGAATGTACTCACTGCCACTGAGCTGTACACTTAAAAATGTGAAAATGTTACATTTTCTGTGATGTATATTTTACCGCAATAGAAATAATTTTTAAAAATAGTATCAGAGTATCACCTAAACATTTTTTGGGGTTTCAGGTGATCTCAGACAATCTTTGTCCTGGAAGTTGTGTCCTGTGTATCAGCAGCATCTGTGAGAATTACCCACATCCATCCCTTTTGATGTCCAAGGAGATGGAGTAAAAAAGTGGACACATGGGCTGTGATGCCATCTCTCTTGTCCTTTAGCCTTGGTTCTACATTGTCTACAGTCCTTAGAGGTTGAGAACTCCCCTTCATCAGGCCGTCCTCACCGCCACAGCCCCTTCAGCCCACTGATCTGATTTGCTAGCAAGAGAAATGGTAGCATATAAGAAGATTAAGGATTAAGCTCCACCCACCCAACCCCTCCAGCGGAAAACGTTATAGATTTAAGATAGCAACTTCCCTGGTGGCACAGTGGTTAAGAATCTACCTGCCAATGCAGGGGACACAGGTTCGATCCCTGGTCCGGGAAGATTCCACATGCCGCGGAGCAACTAAGCCCGTGCGCCACAACTACTGAGCCTGCGTGCTGCAACTACTGAGCCCGCATGCCTAGAGACCATGCTCCACAACAAGAGAAGCCACCGCAATGGGAAGCCTGCACACGGCAACGAAGAGTAGCCCCCGCTCGCTGCAACTACAGAAAGCCCGCACTCAGCAACGAAGACCCAACGCAGCCACAAAAAAAAAGATTTAAGATAAATTTTCTTGCCCACACTGTAAATTTCCTCTCACCTATTAATAGACAGATTTTGTGGAAGGTTTTGGGAAATACCTGATGGAGTGTTAGCACAGGAGCTGGGCTTCAAAGGACACGAGGGAAGCAGATCCCAGGAAGCACGAGAGCAGAGATTGTAGACTGCATGTTTTAAGTGCTCTCTGTCTTGGCTTTATGACTTAACATACAATAGCACAGTGCATGTTACCAGAAACCAGAAACAAGATTCTATCCTTCTATAAAGGTTGTACTTAATAATTCTAAGTAGACAGGGTCTTTTGAGCTGCTTGAAAAGAAGGATAGCCCTCATGTGGGAAAGCCACAGGCCTCCTTGGAAGAAGCTAAGCTGGTGGTTAGAACAGCCAAGAATTGTCTGTATTGAGAACTGACCATTGCCGTGAGTCATCCATAAACCTGCCAATGGGTTGGGAACGGGAGCCTTCTGCTGCAACTCTCCAGCAAGCTTGGCCCCTGCTTCCTCCTTCATCAAGTCAGAACTCATGTAGGCAGAAAAGTCATTAGGAAAAAACGTATGGATGACGAAGCCATAAATAAAGATACTACCTTATCCTGTCTCACCTACCGGCCTCGTTTGCTTGTCAAGCAACAGTGCTTACTTAGCTCTGTGCTTGTCATTAACAAACGTTTGGTTTATTGGGTGCCGTTATTATTATTGTTATTCTGGATATCCTACAGATACAGCAGTCATATTTTCCAAGTCCCAAATTAGGAACTTCTGGTGTAAGATTTGTATAGTTTACTCAGGCAGAGAGCAAAATAGATGATTTCAATCCAAAGCTGTCTGGAAAATTCCAGGCCGTGTAGCCCTTCTTGTGGGCCCACCACTGACAGACACTCTAACTTAAATATGAAACTTACCCAAGTTCCCGTGTCTCTGGGGGAAGGTGAGGGTAACGGTTCACCCAGCTAACACAGTCCACGTTGCTGCCTTCAATTCAGTTTGCAAACACACATGGACACCTAAATGCCAAACAACTGAGTTGAATGCTGTGAGGAACACAGAAGTGAAAAGGAAGTGGCCGTGTCCCCCAGAAGCTCAGGGACCTGGGGGGATGGGAACAGGGGACACGGGGAGCTGGGGGAGCTGATCCACTAATAGTCCCTGATCACACCTGACCGTTGTCTCCAAGGCTTTCGATGGCAGTTTAAGGTATTTACGCTTGATTAGAGCTCAGAAGGTCATGAGTAACATCCATCAAAACCGGAGGAGACTACAGAGCTGGAGCCTGGCTGAGGCCTCCAGCGCGGCCAAGAGAACGACCACGGTCCAAGCTGAGATTCTCACACTGCCCAGAGAGATCCACTTTCCCTGTGCTTACAGATCGTTCAGGAGCCTTTCTACATGGTCAAAATAAACCTATCCTTGAACAACTAATGAGTGCTAATGTGTCAGGAGAGGTTAATAGATTCGCGGTTCTACACGCCCCTCCGCAGGGTACTTGGGTTTGATGGTGGAATTTTGGTGCAGCGAGCAGTGAGGGAACAGTTTGAGCAGAGAGCATTTCCATTTCCTTCCTCTCGGGTGATGGAGGCCATCTCCTTTGCTTGCATGCAGAGCTGCCTCCAAGGGGAAAATTCTCCTCCTCGTGGCCATGTCCTATGCAGCCACTAACAGAGATGCATTCCTACAGCCCTTCAGAAACCAGGCAGAGAGCACTGCTGGGGCCCAGAGGCAGCCATGGGAGAACCTGCAGGTGGAACATCCCACAGAGCTGGTCTAGCCCGACTCACAATCCCAAGCTGAGAAACAGCATCCCTTCTTCAAAAGAAGAGACGAAAGCCTTCTTGAGCTGCTTTCTTCCTGCAGTCATGGCCAAGTTTAAAGTCAAAGACATTAGCACCTACTCAGGGGCCCTTTTGATACCAGCAGAGCTCACAGCATTGAAAAATGGAGAGTGTGGAGAATCTAGAACAACCCAGCAGAGCAGCAATAGCTATGGGACGGGGTAGTGTCTTCAGACACAGATTGGGGGCATTTCTGGCTCAGCCCATCCTAGGCCTTTTATATTCACTAAGTGATCTTCTGACTTGAATTGTTTCCCAAACAGGCTCTGCTGCCAGAAAGAAAGAGTCATTCGTTTTTTCAACAAATATATTGATCCCCCACTATCTAAGCCAGAATGAAAGAATATAGTTTAATAGGAAAGGTGGATGGTAGTAAAGAGGCCTCTCATGGTGTGTATGGCCACCAGGGGAAGCCCAGGGTATTACAGTGGCATGGAGGGGGCATCTCAATCAGAGGGTTGGGTCAGGGACAGCTGCTGACTGGCAGATGATTGGATATGAAGAACAAGTATAATTCGAGGGACGAAGTGAAGGAAGGCGTCCCAGGATGAGGCATCCACATGGATGCACCAGGAGGAGGCATGAAATGTCCGGGCCCCTCCCTTACTTCTCTGGAACAGTCCCTCAGAGCTGAGAGGCTGCCATCCCGGGCTACAGTCCTCAGTAAGGCCACCAAGTAAAGCAGAATTCTCAACACAACGCTGGAAATCAACTACAAGTAAAACAACAACAACACATAATTCTCAACTTTTATGTTGTGCGTTTTTTTTCAGTCAACATACCTTAAATTATGACACTGAATTCTTGTGGGTATGGTCTGCCAAGCAGGTCATCCTGGGACCACGTCGCCCACCCTAGTCTTGTTTCTAAGTCTCGCCCACCCTAGTCTTGTTTCTAAGTCTCAAAGTTGCAGCCCAGAGGATGTAGGAAACCAACCCTTGGAATCCTGATATGTGGCCAAGACTTGCCTTTTACCCCATCTGGAGTAAAGGGGTGCAGGCCATCTGTGTAGCTGCAGGGGACGGAGTGGCAGGTGCTAGAGCTAGAAAGGAGAGCTGGGGACCAATTTCAAAAGGGCTCCTAGGCCATGCCAGCAAGTTGCCACATGTCTTAAAAGCAAAGGATTGTCTGTATGTTATCAACGTGTTCCATTTTCAACCTGATGCAGGAAGGACATATTTAAGCCTGAATACACATTGTTGAAAGTGGTGACTTGCCAGCCACTCTTCGGCACCCCCTACAGTGCATACGGAGGCAGTGGGGGACATACTAGTACTAAAACCCCCGCAGAAATGATAGATGGTTGTACTTTACCTCATCAGCTTTCATCTAAATTAATGGAAAATGGTTCCTTGTTCCCTTTACTCTTAAATTTTACCGTAGGCTCCCTTATGTACCTGAGGTTGGAATCCCAGGTGGGGAGGTGACATACCTCAGGCCTTGTTCAGGGGTGGAACTCGCTTCTCAAGTCTCAACTCCAAGATAAGTATGTCGTTCCTGCCAAGCACTTAGCTTCCAGAAACACGGCCATGATGAAAATGCTTCGTGCAATGCAGCGCCGGAGGCGCAATCAAACTTCAAAAGGGTATCGACTGCATCGTGTTCAGGCAAAGTGTAGGAAAAGAAAAGCCCCTCGAAAAGAAAACCTAAAACATCCCACCACCTAAATTCATCTTGGGAAGAAGGAAAAGAAACTGAGCTGATCTCTTGGGGCACCACATTTGCTCCAAGAGGCCCTCTGTTCACATCGTGTTGGAGTGTGTGGACTTGTGTCCAGCCGTGTCCAAATCTACTCTTTGTAAACAGACAACTTCCAGGATTCTGGTTACCATCATGCCTCCTGAGCAAAAGAGATAATGAAACATTTATATAACTATCACAAACTATATAATTATCACATGCCAATATATTTCATGTTTTTTAGATCATTTGGGGGGGGGGGAAGTTAAGGGCAAGGGCCCTAGAGGCAGATGGCTCGTTTCAAATTCTAGTGGATAAGAATCTGCCTGCCAAGGCAGGGGACATGGGTTCGAGCCCTGGTCAGGGAAGATCCCACATGCCGCCGAGCAGCTAAGCCCATGCGCCACAACTACTGGGCCTGCAGGCCACAACTACTGAAGTCCGCGCGCCTAGAGCCGGTGCTCCACAACAAGCGCAGCAAGAGAAGCCACCGCAATGAGAAGCCCGCGCACCGCAACAAAGAGTAGCCCCCGCTCGCCGCAAATAGAGAAAGCCTGCGCATAGCAACGAAGACCCAATGCAGCCATAAATAAATAAATTTAAAAAAATTCTAGTGGAGTCTTTCTGACCTCCCTAAGCCTCAGTTTCCTCAGCTATAAAATAGAGGCAATAAGTACCACCTACCTTAAAAAAGCTGTGGCAAGGGTTAAATGAGCCATTCCACAGGAAAATTCAGGACTCAGATTGGCACATACTAAATAGCCAATAAATATTAACACTTATTATGGTTTGATTATTCCCACCAGGAGTCAGAGTCTCAGGTTTTGTCTGGGACACATCAGTTTGTTTTGCAAAGACAGACTTTGCCCTGTAGCTAAAATTTCTGCCTCTCCTCTCAGCTAACACCTTTAAATGCATGTTTTTAAGGGCCAAGGCAAGAGGGTGAGGACGAGTCAGCTACCAAACATCAAATTAAAGTCAGTGGCATCTTGTCCATATATAAAAAGCAACACTTGTACTATGAAATAATATGGATTTTTTAAGGAAGAATGATGCCAGGAGTCTCCATTCCAAACCTACTTAAAGATATGTCAAGCAGAGAAGCAACACACATCACCATTCAAAATTCCAAAAGTCACACTTGGCCAAAACTTCAAATTACTAAGGATGAGATTGGTACTATATTTCTAAAGACAGAAATCCTAGGGACAAGGAACAACAACAAGAAAAAAAACACCTTACAAAGGGAAACCCAGCTCCTTTTATACCTGTCTGTAGCTGTCTAGGCTTGCTTAACATTGAAGTACTGTTTAAAAAAAAAAAAAAAAGCCAAATCAGGTTTCATGAACTAATCTGTGTGGTTTATAAAAAAGTAATCATTTGGTTTGTCAAACAGTTGACAGCCTGACTTCCGATTTTAAATTTTGCCACCCTGAATTATTATCATCTTTAAAACGTTAGGAAAAGTAGAGGCAAAGCCTTGCCCTTTTTTTCTGGCCTCTCGTTTGCCTGCAGCGAGACTCTATTTAATACCTTCAGAATTTGCTCTTGCCTTGAAGCAATAGACAAGTATGTGCTGCTCTGTTCTAAATATGGGAACAGCGAGTACAAATAGAAGACTGAAGATTTGCTTTGAAGCTGGATGTTGCCAATGCAGAGCCTCTCCCAAATGCTGGGAGCAGGCAGCCGGGCCCTGCAGAGGGAGAGCTCCCTGCTTTTAACCATAACATATTAAATCTGGGCAGTGTTTGGTTAGAGACCGAAGGTCAGGAATCTGATTTTGACCTCAGTGCTCACAGGAATCCCATGGGAATCCTGAGAGTGGCTGGATGAGGACTGTGATATTACTAACAATTAATAATGATAATGTCCCAAGTTTCTTGTTTTAGTGCTTTTTATCTCCCAAAGGTTTCAAATCACTTCACAGAGGCCTTGTTTCACCCCCTGTTGACTTGTAACCGAGTCAGGCACAGAATATTGCCCTGTTGTCAAGAATACAGCCACCCTGAGCCTGTTTAAGCAGGAACTGAAGAAAGATAACCACTGAAAATTAACGTGTAAATTTTAGGTAGGCAGGTTTAATTATCCACTTGAAATCAAGCCAAGAAATGAAATTGAATACCCTCCTTTTGTGAAAAGCACCCGGGCAGCTTTTCCTGAACATAAACAGAACTCAGATCTTCATCTCCTGTAACTCACCGTTTCTCAGCCTTGGCACTATTGACATTTGAGACTGGGTCATTTTCTGTCGTGGGGTGGAGTGGCGTCTCGTGCACTGTAGGCTGTTTAGCAGCATCCCTGGCCTCTGCCCACTAAATGCCAGTAACACACACACATACACACACACACACACACAGAGTTGTGACAATTCAAAATGCCTCCAGACATTGCTAAATGCCTCCTGGGGGGCAGAATTGCCCTCAGTTGAGAACCACACTGCTCTAATTCAATACATTAGCCAGGGAGGTTAGGAGCTACTGTATTACCACAACCTTTCATTCCTCCAGATCGCTTAAAGGATTCCTTGTGAAAGAGGGACACTTACCTACTTTTAGGATTCAGAGAAACTTCAAGTATGAAATAGGACTTCGATTATGAAACAGGGACCTAAAATTAAGTAACCCCCCCAAAAAAAATTAAAGAAAATACACAACCCTAGACTATCAAATGCACCCTCCCCCGGGTAACAGGGGATCTCTTCCTGGCATGTCATCTCCCCCAGAGGACTGTTGTAGGTTATAACAGGATAGCACTGCAACATCCAGACACCCACCGTTCACACCCAGCTCTCAACCTTCCTCGGCTCGGAGTTCCTCTCTCTTCTGGAATCTACAGTCTCTGTCAAACTGCAGAACTGAGGCCTGCATCTAATTGCCTGCACACACTGTGATAATCCCAGCCCCTTCTCTGACCACACCCATGCCCTGCAGCTTCTCATCCTCCCCCATAGCACCCAAAAAAACCTCCTGGGACCTCAGCTCCAGGAGCGCTCCCTCACTGCCTGGTCCACATGCCCTCCACACCCCAGAACACAGTGGGGATCTCAGACTTTCTCATCATAGTTTGTATCATGAACCCCTTCCCTGCTCACATCTACAAAAATACATTTTGCACTTTTTAAACTTTTTATTTTGAACTAATTTTAGACTCAGAACAGTTGCAAACATAGTACAGAGATTTCCGTATATCCCTTTTTATGATCTGAATGCGGTGTCTCCCGGACCCCCCAAATTCATATGGTGAAACCCCATTGTCCAATGTGATGGTATTAAGAGGTGAGGTTTGGAGAGGTGCTTAGGTCATGAGGGACCCTCATGAATGAAATTAGTACCTTATACAAGAGGCTCGAGAGCTCCCTATCGCCCCTAAGACACAGCAAGAAGGCAGCATTTATGAACCAGGAAGCGGGTTGTCACCACAGACTATGTCGGCACCATAATTTTGCATTTCCAACCTCCAAAATGGTAAGAAAGAAATGTCTGTTGTTTATAAGCCACCCCGTCTGTGGCATTTTGTTATAGCAGCCAGTACAGACTAAACGCTACTCATCCAGCTTCCCCGAGTGTTAACGTCTTACAGACACATACTGCAATTGTCAAAACCGTCACTCGCAAAGCCTACTGGGGTCCCTGGGGAAAATAAGATGGCATCTAGGTGATAAGGTCTGAACGCTTCTTTTGCGCTTAGTGTAGTTTCACTTGCCTGTAGGGAGCCACGTGCGGAGGCCTCGCACCTAACAAGTTGCATTACGGTTCCCAGCGCAGGACTGCCCCATCTGACACTTCAGCCGCAGGCCGTGTGCAAAAGCAACCCACAAGCCACCGCGATTCAAGATGGCGGAATCGGGCAGAGCGCAGAGAGGCTGCACCCAGCACTGGATTCAGTGCTGGAGCAGTACAGCTGCACATGCGCCTGTCCTGCAATAACCCCGCCCCCTCCCTGCCGCTGGAGCAGCCCCGCCCACGACCTGTCCCGGTAGCACATCCTCTAGAGCCTGAGCTCCCACCTCCACGTTTCTCGATCACAGAATAAAATTTTCCACAGTATCTGAACTGAACTGGGTCTTTTTTTTTTTAACTGTTGGGTCTTCGTTGCTGTGCGTGGGCTTTCTCGAGTTGCGGCTAGCGGGGCCTGCTCTTGGTTGCAGTGCACGGACTTCTCATTGCAGTGGCTTCTCTTGTTGCGGAGCATGGGCTCTAGGCATGTGGGCTCAGTAGTTGTGGCTCACAGGCTCTAGAGCGCAGGCTCAGTAGGTGTGGCGCACGGACTTAGTTGCTCCGCAGCATGTGGGATCCTCCTGGACCAGGGCTTGAACCCATGTCCCCTGCGTTAGCAGGCAGGTTCTTAACCACTGCGCCACCAGGGAAGCCCTGGGTCTTGTTTTATTGGCTCAAACAACACCAGCCAGGAGAACCCTTGTTGGGGACCGATGTGAGACAGCCGATAACAAAACCAGGAAATTAACATCAGTGCAATACTGTTATCCAAACTAAAGGCCCCAGTTTTCAACTAATGTCCCTCTTCTGTTCCGGGATCCTATCCAGGATCCCAAACTGCATTTAGTTATTTCTCCTCAGTCCCCTGAATCTGTGACAGCGCCTCAGCCTTCTCTTGACTTTTATGATCTTGACGCTTTTGAAGAATATTGATCAGTTTTTGGGTCAAATCTCTCAATTTTGGTTTCTCTGATGTTTTTTCAAGTTGCCCGAACGTTATACATTTTTGGCAAGAATGACACAGAAATGATGTTGTACCCCCCCCCCCCGCCAAAAAAAACCATACCAAACAGAAGTTTCACGAAACCCTATCTTTGCTATGTAAGATACACGCTGACATTTTCTATTACTGTTTGAAATGCTGGTTTCACAACCTTATTGCTTCACACCGTCTAATGGGTCAGAAAACACTGCCCTAGGCCAGCTCATGTCTGAGCCCTTCTCCTCCTCCCACTGGTTCTTTCTTGAACCTCCTTCCTTTCTCTGCCTCCGTGGCACCGCACTGACTGGGTTTTCCTTCTTCCTCACTGACCAGCTCTTCCCTGTAAGTTTTGGACTTTTCGTCCCACCCCCATCCCCGTGTCCTAGATGGTGGCGATGCGTGTACAACACTGAACGTTCTACCTGAACATATGTCACTAGACTTATTTCCTCTGTGAGCTGACCCACTCCTCCCACTGCGGCTCCACACAGGTGAGCCCACCCCTGCTCTCCCACCTGTGTTTCAGGCTCGGCCTCCTCGCTGCCTCCAGGAATTTCCACGTGGGAGTCCTGCCCTCACATCAACGGGACCAAAATAACATTTACTCAGCACTCTCTCCCTCACACACTGGATCCCCTTGCCTCCAGCCTATGCCTGTCAGCGTTACACCCTTATTCCTACTTACTTATTGGCAAGAAGCCCGGCTTTCACTGTCTGGCACCGGGACTGCCACCCGGCCGGCTCCTTTATTCTCCATTTCCTAATCCAGGGGTTCTCAAACTTTAGGGAACACCACGATCACCTAGAGGGCTTGTTAAAAACGGATTGCTGGGGCCCACCCCCAGAGACTGTAATTCAGTGTCTAGGGTGGGACCCCCAAATTTGCATTTCTAACGAGTTCCCAGGAGAGGGGGTGCCGCTTTGAGAACCACGCTCTAACCATCCCAAGTAGGAATTCCAGACTCATTTTGCACTTCCGGGACTGCAGGGAACCAGCGGCGGCGCGCACCCTTCCACCTGCCCAGCCCCGCCAGGAGCAGCTCACCCTAAGCCACTGTTTTCCCGACATGGAAGGCCTAATCCATCCCCTTGCCTTGCAAGGACTCAAATCTCCCTCATTCTGAGGGAATTCGCTCCAGACCAGCAGCCCCAAGATTCTTTTTCTTCTCCAGCCTTCGTGGAGTTGCTTCTCCACTCGGTGGCAAGGAAAGTGGCGGTTACTATCGCAAGCTTAGTCCTGCCTTTCCAACGAGGTCCCAGGCTCATAGGAAGTCGTTCTTCCTCTGCGCTCACTTTAGTTTGTTTGCTTCTCTCATTGTGATTTCGAGTACATCCCGCTTTCACCTCGCACACCCTCCCATACACGCGCAGGCACACGCACGCACACACACACAGAGGTACAGGCACTGGTTTAGGGCTCTGCCTGAAGCAAGCTTGGGCAACTGCTTGCCCGAGAGCCGTCTGGCTAGCCTCCATGAACTTGAAAGAAACCGAGTGAGGCTTTGCCCTGCCTTTCAAGGACCCGCTGATTGCGGACGGCGGCCCTCGGGTCCTCTCCGCCCGGGAGCTCTGGGTACAGTCGGTGCGAGGGGCCTGGGTGGCGGGAGACGTCGAGAGGAACCGAGGCAGGGGGACATTTGGGCTGCCCTACACGGGGACAGATGTCTTTTAAAATCTTTCGGAGGGCGTCCAAAGAAGAGATCACGTTGAGCCCTTGGAGGTGGAATCAAGACCTGGCTCGCGAAGGACACGAACGTCCCGTGCCGCGCGGACCCTCCCCGGCTCGCCGGCTCGCTGGCTCCCGGGGCGCAGCCTACGCGGCGGAGGGCGGGAGCCGCAGTGCCGCGTCCCGCCGGCAGGGGTCTCCGTCCTGGCTCCGGAGCCTATTAGGAACTCAGCAAATGGAGGCGTGGGGGAGGGAGCGCGGCCGGGCGGCGAGCCGCGCCTCCCACTGCCGCCGCCGCGGTTCTTCAGTCCTCACCTTTGAGACACTTGGTGGCCGCGCGGATCCGGCAGGAGTCAGAGGAGTGACCTTGTCACGTGGGGCAGGAAATGCCTTCCTCGCCTCCCAACCTGCCGGCTCTGGTTCTGGGGCTTTTCTGGTGTGATGAGCGAGGCCGGGAACGCCCGCTCACCTCGGCAACGCAAGGCCGGCGGTCCGTGCAGGACCGTGACCCTGGGAAGTTTCGTCCCAGGTTTCTCCTCACCTTCCCAGAGGGCGGTAGGAAAAGGGTTGCTCCCCCAACATGTTTGCCCTTCGGGGCGATTCCGTTTCCTAACGTGCCTCTTTTGAAAGAGGTCCATTTAGTCGGTATTAACAGCAGCCGAGTAGGCACAAGCCGGGCCAGTAGCGATCACTTTATTGTTTTAACGAGGGCTCGTGGGTCGTCTCCAGGTGCCAGGCTCTGTACCCCGAGATTCAACGGTGAGCAAGGACTCAGACCCTGTCCTCACTACCCGGACCGCCAAAGAACGGAGTTTTCAGGTGACCAGATGGGCTTCTGGTGCCCATTACTTGAACATCCAAGACCACATGGAGGAGGAAAACCCTCCCTCAAACCCAAGCGCGCAGTCTGTGCCACCGTTCGAAGCGGGTTAGTGCAGGCTTGCGTTAACTTTTTGGACCTTTTCACTTCATTTAACAGTAACGTGCAAAAAACCTTCAGTGACGGCTGCCTTCCTCCGGGGCTGGGCCGCGCTAGGTGCTGGGGATGCAGTGGTGAACAAGACGTGTCCCTGTCCTGGGGAGCGCGCAGCCCAGTGCAGGCAGTAGGCGGGTAAAGCATAAACAAGAAATTGCAGTGTGGCTGGGACCCTGGTCCGCTAGTTGTCTGGATTCCACTGATTTATTCTATAGGGCACAAGAGGAACCAGGAGAGAGAGGTCCTGCCCACACTGCTGGGTCAGACCCAAAGCCCAGCCCCAAGGATGTAGAGTCCCTTAGGAAAGCCACCATCTGGTGCCGATGCCCGGGGAAACATCAGGTGTCCTATAACCCAGGACCAAGTAACAGGAGCATCCTCATTTCTGACCCTGGGGTTGCTCTGGCTTCACTGATCTCATTTTCCTTCAAATTCATTTCCTGGGAAGTTCCTTAGGAATTAGTATTCAACAACCACACACTCTACTTCCCATCTCATGAAACCGTGCTCTAGAATCTGGCTGATGCTGGGAGAGAAAGAAGGTCCACTCTTTATTTATTTATATTTTTTAATTTATGTGTTTGTTTTTTGGCTGCACCCCGCGGCTTGTGGGATCCTAGTTCCCAGACCAGGGACTGAACCCGGGCCCTCTGCGCTGAGAGCACACAGAGCCCTAACCACTGGACCGCCAAGGTTCACTCTTTCTATAGCTTTCATAGAGCTCAGTTTCTGCTGCTGTTGTTTTAATGTGCTGAAATTATGTTTGGGCTTTCTTGTTCGCTTTTTGAAATAAGTTTTAAAAATGCAGACTTCCAGGAAAGACTTTCTTTTCTACATATTAGGTTAACAGAACACTAGCTGTGTGGTTCCAACCTCCGACGTTTCTAGGCAGCAAAAATCTCATCGCGTAGCCAGAGAAACAGTCACAAATTCCCATGACACACTTTCAGGCCGTATCTCTCTGCTCTGGGCCTGCTTCAGGACTGTGGGAGTAAGGCAGTACTGCAGAGATTAGCTAAGAGGCACTTGGAATCCCTCCACACTGATATTTTGTGCTTTTTCCCCAAGTGAGAAACACAGAGTCCTCTACAAGCACTGTTATGTTTTTTTGTTTGTTTTAATTTATAAAAATACACAGACCTCTATGTTCTGTGTTCTCTGAGCTCTGTGTTAATACACAACATTTAGTGCTATAAAAAAGAAAACTGCCTTGGTGAAAAAGCAAAGCAGAGTCTTGTTTACTGTTGTCTGTGTGTCCACACCAGGATAATTCCTGCCTGACTACCTAAAGTGCCCGAGCAGTTACAAAGGGATAATTCACTTCCTTTCTCAGCTGTTGAGTGCTAAAATCATTCTCCTTGGGAGAGATGCCATGTCTTAAACAGAAAGATACTCAGAAAGCAATGTTTATGATTATCTATAAGGGTGGTAAGCACATCAGACATGTGAATAAGAAAAATTAGGTACATTCTGGTCATTCTTAGGATGCTTTCAGAGAATGACACACATTTCCCATGAAATCAGAGTCTTTCTCCTCTAAATCTCACATATTCTGTTCTGTGTTTCTGAAAATGGGCATCGTTTCTACAAATTGAATCCCATTATCACATGCAAAACACTAAAAATGTGTTCACATAGAAAAACTATTTCAGTAGACTAAATTCAAAATTGTTTTAACGAAAAAGAGGTGGGCTGACCTGCCACAATCTCACAAAATTTGGGAATGGAAAAAAAGTCTTCAGCATTAGCGAATTCAACTCCTAAACAATATCCCTGGCAAGTAGCCTCCTCATACCTGAGGACACACGCCTAGTGGCAGGGCTGCTCCCAGAGACCCACCCTTTCCAACTCTTGGAAACAGTTCTTTACCCGGAGCCTGAGATTCCTGAAGCTCCCTTCCTCAGCGCCCACTCGCCACTCTAGCGTGGCCACATGGGAAAAGCCTCGTCCACGAAGTAGCTCCTTCAGTGTCTGAGTAGCTCTCAGAGGTTTTACTCTTGTAGGTTTGCAATAGGGCCTCATTGTACTCATTGAGTCTGTTAAAAATTGCTCATTGAGGTGTCTGGGGGCGGGGGGGGGATGGAAGAGGGAGCCGGACAAGGCCCCAGCCCTCCTGGTTCTCGTCTTCTATTGAGGAAGACAGAAAATAAACAGTTAAACAAGTTAATGTATAATATTATGTCAGGTAATGATAAAAACACTGAAGGAAAAGCAAGTTCAGAGACTGGGAAAGGGGAGTGCTTCTCCCCTAAGTTGGGAGGCAAGGGAGCCCTAATGAGGAGATGACATTTGAGCAAAGACCTGAGTGAACTGAGGGGATGAGCCATGTGAATGGGGGGAGGGGAGGGAGTGAAGGCCCTGCAATGGTATATGTGTGGTGTTTGAGGAATATCAAGGAGGTCGGCAAGACAGTAAGGGGAAGTGAGACGGTAAGTAGGAAGTGAGGTTTGAGAGGCAGCCAGGAGTCCTGTGGCCTCGACAGGGCCTCACTCTGCAGGGTTGAGAGCAGGGATATGATGTGATCTCAAGACCCTTCCCATCTTAGTTGCTGCCTTCTCTATTTTTCTGGCTGGCCAAAGTCTCTGTAAAAGGTGGTAACCCAGACTTGCCTCCAATATTCCAGGTGAGGCCTAACTTGCAGAGTACAGCAGGACCATCCTCTCCTTTATTCTGGACATAATATTCCTATTAATACAATCTGAGACCTCTGAGATGGCTTTTTAGGAAGCAATTTATTGAGTTTGCTGTTTTCTTTTGCACATTATACTTTTTTTCTCTTTCTTTCTTTTTCTTTCTCCTTCTTTCTTCCCTCCATCCCTCCTTTCTTTTTCTTTTTCTTCCCTATCTCCTTTCTCTATTTTCTTCTTCCTTCCTCCCTTCCTTCCTTTCTCTCTTTCTTTCTTTCTTCCTTTCTTCACATTGTACTCTTTTTTTTTTTTGCGGTACGCGGGCCTCTCACTGCTGTGGCCTCTCCCGTTGTGGAGCACAGGCTCCGGATGCGCAGGCTCAGCGGCCATGGCTCACGGGCCCAGCCGCTCCGCGGCATGTGGGATCCCCCCGGACTGGGGCACGAACCCGTGCCCCCTGCATCGGCAGGCGGACTCTCAACCACTTCGCCACTAGGGAAGCCCAACATTGTACTCTTAAACCACATGCCCCACGTGAGTTTCTTCCCCACCCTCACCCTCATCCCCCCCTGTCCTAATACCTACTGATACCATGGAGCTTAAGGAAACATCCTAGAGCCAAGTGGGAGCCTACTCAGAACAAGGTCTTTACAGACACATTTTTGTATTTGCCTCATCCTGGTTCCATTTAACATGTCAGGTTCCAAACATCCTAGACTTGTCTGGATGGCTTTTGGGCGCCCAGTGGTGGATACTTTCCTCTTAAATTCTGTCTTAGTACACTGGGCACATTGTTTCAGTTTTTACAAATATTTTTGGACCCTGGTTCTAGCATCTTAATGTATAAGCTATTCCTCCCATCTTTGCCATCAACAGATTTCTTCAGGATATCACTTATAATGACACTGTATAGAGAGCAGCTGAAGATAGGGCCCTGTGGCAAGTCAATAGAGACCTCCGTCAAAGTTGGAATGGATCCATTACCAAGACTTTTGGGAAGTGATTGTTCGACCAGCTGCAAATCACTCTAATTTGCCCTATATCTACCCTACATCTCTTCATTAATCAACGAGGACACAATAAAAGATTTTTGTCTAAGATACTAAGACGTACACGCACCATCTTGACCTTCCAGCCCAACCATGCTATAAAACAAAGAAATGAACTTACACCTCACAGTTCTTATTTGCTTTGCCACTTCTCTTACCAACTCTGGACTTTTCCTCCTGGCCTGAGGCTCACCTAACATCAGACACAGGCCATACCTAGAAGCTTGCTTCCTTCTTTTTTACTGTAACTGTACACTGTAGTTTTGTCTTCCTAAATGCATTATACATGTTACTGAAAAACTGTGATCATTTGAATCATATTCTAAGTATACAATCAACTGTTCATTCCATCAATAAAGGTATTGATCATTCCCTTGATAAGTCCAATATTTCCAAAAAGGAAACTCTTTTTGAAATACAAGTATAATACTTTCTAATATAGATTTTTGTTTACCTATACTGAATTTTCTCAAAACGTATCATACCTTCCAAGACAATAATAACAGACCAGGGCTGCTGTAACTTGAATCACCCGTAAATCCAATACCTGGCACATGATGTCCTCCTGCCAGGAAATTCTTTAGCCACAAATCTTCAGACTCAGTAAAATAAATAGTATTTCTATTAATTGGTAGTTCATGTGAAGATAAACAAAAGCAGTTTCCATCTGGTTTTACATTGATCCTGAATTATTTTCAAGTCAACCTTGTGCCCCTTTTGCAAACTAGATCACAAATCTCCACGAGGGCAGGGGTCATGTGTCTCTTGCCCTTTACTGCTTTCACAGAGTCAGGCACCACACCTGGAACGTATATAACAAGGGCTCAATAAATGTTTCTTGAACAGATAAAATGAGCAATAAACAAATGTATGCTTACAAGAATAATACTTTATTCATAAAAAGATTTTAGTTTTGCCAAGGATCAAATAGAGACATGCCCAATGCCTTCTAAAATGGAATTTTGGGAGCAAAAATCACCATCTCAGGTACATAAATAATAGATTCTCGATAGCAATTCTCGCACATTTTGGTCTCAGGACTCCTTTAACGTTGTCAAAAATTATTGAGAACCCCAGAGTTTTTGTTTATATAGGATATATCCATCAACATTCACCATATTAAAAATTAAAACAAAAATTAAAAATTTATCAATTCATTTAAAATAATAGCATTGACTCAAAATATATCAACATAATGTTTTGTGAAAATACATTTTACATAACAAAAATAAATTAGTGAGGAGTGATATTATTTTAAATTTCTGTAAATCTTTTGAAGGTCTAGCTTAGTAGAAGACAGCTGGATTCTCATACCTGCTTTTGCATTCAATCTGTGGGCATATGACATGACATGTAGCCTTTAGAACAGGGGTCCCCAAACCCTGGGCCAGGCTGCACAGCGGAGGTGAGCGGCCTGAGGGCGAAGCTTCATCTGTATTTACAGTGGCTCCCCATCGGTCGCATTACCGCCTGAGCTCCTCTCCCTGTCAGCATTGTGGTGAGTTGTATAATTATTTCATTATATATTACAAGGTAATAATAATAGGAATAAAGTGCACAATAAATGTAATGTGCTTGAATCATCCCGAAACCATCCACCCCACACCGGTCCGTGGAAAAATTGTCTTCCACGAAACCGGTCCTTGGTGCCAAAAAGGTTGGGGACAGCTGCTCTAGAAAACTCCACTGTATACTCATAAGAATGAGACTAAAAGAGGCAAACAGTGTCTTGATATTATTATGAAAATAGATTTGACCTATGGAACCCCCTTGAAAGGGTTTTGAGGAACCCAGGAGGCCCTGGACTATATTTTGAGATCCACAATTCTAAATGTTTCCACTATTCTAGATGTTTCCATCTAGATGTTATTCTAGATGCTTAAATAATAATAGCCACTCAATTCATAAATTTTCTTCTTTCTCTTGAATATTAGAAAGTTCAGAGCCAAGTTGAGTAATCAGTTCAGGCCAGGAATTAGAATCTGTCCATCTCTGCCACGCTGTTTGCTACCTGTTCGCTACTTGACTTTTACATCTTTTTAATGTTAATGGTTTTTTGTCATATTTCTTCTGTTTTTATTAGAATTTGCTCCAATCCTTTCTGGAAGTAGGTTGGATATTTTAAAATGTAGGTATGGACTTCACTGGTGGTGCAGTGGTTAAGAATCTGCCTGCCAATGCAGGGGACACGGGTTTAAGCCCTGGTGCGGGAAGATCCCACATGCCGCGGAGCAACTAAGCCCGTGCGCCACAACTACTGAGCCTGCGCTCTAGACCCCGCGAGCCACAACTACTGAGCCCGCGCACCTAGAGCCCATGCTCCGCAACGAGAGAAGCCACGACAGTGAGAAGCCCGCACACTGCAATGAAGAGTAGTAGCCCCTGCTCGCCGCAACTAGAGAAAGCCCACACGCAGCAACGAAGACCCAATGCAGCCAAAAATAATAAATAAATTAAATAAATTAAAAAGAAAAAAATGCATTTTAAAAAAGTACTATTAAAAATAATAATAATAAATAAATAAAAATGTAGGCATGTGTACGTGTATGTATATATTGGGTTGGCCAAAAAGTTCGTTTGGGGCTTTTGTACCACTGTGGGGAAAACCCCGAATGAACTTTTTGTCCAACCCAATATATACATACGCACATACCTATATATATCAACCATACAAATTTAATATTACACCTTTATTTCATTCTCAGTATCTATCCAGCTAACACCCTTCTACAGGATGAAAATATATATGATAACCAATAAAAGATTAAGACATTCCTCAGCTTGATTGAATGGGCTTTCTTAGAGCCCAGAGGACAGGAGTTGAACTGCAAGGAAACAGCTCTCTAAAAAGACAGAGTTGGGCTTCCCTGGTGGCGCAGTGGTTGAGAGTTCGCCTGCTGATGCAGGGGACATGGGTTCGTGCCCCGGTCCGGGAAGATCCCACGTGCCGTGGAGCGGCTGGGCCCATGAACCATGGCCGCTGAGCCTGTGCGTCTGGAGCCTGTGCTCCGCAACGGGAGAGGCCACAACAGTGAGAGGCCCTCGTACCGCAAAAAAAAAAAAAAAAAGACAAGAGTTACGTGATAGAGAATTTGTCACTCAAGAATTTAGGCAAATTAAGTCTCTAGAGTGTCTGATTTATCCCAGACTCCCACCTGCACCTACCACTTTTCTATATCAATGGCTAATTGGATCGAAGCCTAGGATAGTCACCCTTGGGAAATGTCTGCCCACTGCACTTCATTCTCCTGTCAGGGAGAACCGCCCCTCAGTCTGTCTTGGGGCACCCTACCTGCGGCCACCTTGCTTGGATCAGGTTGTGCACCTGTCTCAGGATGGGCCAACCACATTCTCCCTCCTGGGAATTCAGTATTGGGCTGAGGACGGCCAGTCGCCTGGCTAATCTCTGCAGGAGAGGAGATGTAAGCGTGGTAATCGTAGCAGATCATCTCCCACCCAGTCCAGCTGCCCACCAAGAAGAAAAAAGTCGATTGCAGAGCGAGAGAAAGGAAGCAGAGATGAAGCTGGAGAGGGGTCCTGCCTGGGTGCCTGGGAGCCACCCGTCCTTGGACTTGATGACACACGGCTTTATCTACACACTCCCCTGCACGCTTCAGCCAGCTCAAGTGGATGACTTGCAACCCAAAGGTCTTAACTGAGGCAAAGACAAAGCCAGAACCATCTGTGGGTTTTTCTCGACAGCCGGGTCCCTTAAAGGATTCTGGAGGGCACTGCAGGCCCTAAATACACATTTGCTCTTTGAAGGCTTCTACTGGGCAAAAACGTCTTTCCATCCAAGGCCAATGAGATTAGGAAATGGCATTTCCTCCAGCTTCACATTCCCGGAGGGCAAATGTACAGATGACTGGAGTTGGCAATTGACTCTGTGGGTTAGTATTTGCTGAGGGCACACACCCAGGGACTCGAGCGACAGAATCCCCCGGCGCCGGGCAGGAGGCTGGCTGTTTTGCTTCCAACCACCTGCCTGTTCTCCCTCCTCTCAATCAGCACTCACCAGAGCCCTGACCCTCAGTGACCGGCAGGATGACCCACTTTTTTAAAATGCCAATTTTTAGCAGCTGGAAACAATAAACATAGAGGGAGGTGAAGATGCCAGGGGATGGATTTCTCTCTGCCTGCTTTCAAAAGTTGAAAGATGCCCTAGGACTAGGGAACAGCAAGGATGTAGTGCAACAGTGACAGACTGCTGGTGCAACGCCTGACTCGGAGCCGCTGTGGGACCGTCAGTCCCCACACCTCCCTGGGCCTCGGCTTTCACAGCCGTGAAATGACGAGGTAGCAACAGATGGTCTTTTAGATCCCTTTCATCTTCCACTTTCTATCATCTTTGTAAGCGGGAAAGATTTACACATAACTTCATCTTGATTTTATTACTTGTAGTTCATCTTCTTGGGACAGAGTCGGCGGCAGAGCCGTTGTGCAGAAGTAAGTGGTTCTCTCTCTCTGGGGTGATTTAAGAGGTGCTGAAAACCCCGAGTACCTCCCTCACTGTTTTGCCACAGCAAAGGCCTGAAGCTTCCCCGTCCCAGAGCCAGCCCTGGCATCCAAGTATTATCTGTCGATGGTCCTGGTGAAAAGGCAAACACCTACATTGCCCACTGTTTCTCACGGAGCAGATTAGCCTGGCCTTGCCTCTGGATTCCCTATAGGAATGGGATCCAGCAGAGGCACCATGGCCGGGAAGGGTCTGGGGCCCAGGGCACGGCGGTGGCAGACACGCCCGGGCAGTCAAGGGTACAGGGGAGCCCAGGAGCTGCAAAGGCTCCAAGGCCAGATGAGGAAGCAGCTCTGAGCCAACTGTACTTGCAAAGGGAGGTGGGTTGTCAGATTCACTTGACTCCCCTGATTCTCTTCTCCTCTTCAGGGTGCCTGGCAGGAAGCAGGAGATTCTCTGACCACCCTCCAGGGCTCCCTCCTCAACACAAGGAAAGCCTGCCCGAAGGCCCCCCATAGGCTGTCATGAAAAAAGACTAAGGTAGTTGACCACCTGGAGGCAAGAGCCCGATTCTGCTGTGGAGCAGCTGCCCAGACCCACCGAGGCCCCTCGCATTTCCGGGGCTCACGCTACTACCACAGCCGGCCCGGGCACCGGCTCCCTTCCTCTCCTGGCTGTCTGCCTAAGGAGCCGCAGGCCCACCACAGCACCCACCCACCCCAAAAACAAGGCTTGGGTGTCAGGTTGTACTAATCCTCATTTCTGGTGGCTTCAGCGCTTAACCTGTAGAAAAGGAGAAAGGATAACCAGGAGAACTTCCTAGTGCTCCTACGGGGGATTTAGTCAATATGGGAGCTGTATGAGGTTTAGGAATAAATGAACCATCAGCTAGCACCCTGAGGTATTATTCTACAACACAGCATCTTAAACACCGATTCCCCTGCACTGTATTGGAACATGTGTCAAACATGTTCCCTTGGGCTTTCTTGGAAGGCTAGACTTGTCAAATCTTTCCCTCGTTTTGGGGTGACGATTAGGGTGTGTTCTGGTGACTGATGAGTGTGTAGATATTAAGTAGAAGTAAAAATAGCAACTGAAGCCCAAACCATCCTTACTGGTATCTTGAAATCTTCTGAAAAGAAACTACTATCCAAGAGCCTAAGTGAACCAGGTGTATTTTGTATTTGCTGGGGATAAACAGGAGAGGGGCACACATACTCGGGGGAACACAAATGTCCCATCACCATCACTACCCATATCCTTAGTCTCCAGAGTAAACAGTTTGTAAAATACCAGAGGGGCCAAAATCCCAGTTTTTCCCAGGGTTTTCATGGCCCAGCAGAACTTTCTGGGTATGTTGCAAGAGTGCCATTAAACCTTAAGTTTAACTTGAGTTGCTGGTCTCCCCGCCCTCACTATCGTAGATTTCCTCTGTAGAAGAATAGGAATTGGGGGGATTTAAAAACTCTTATTGGATAGTCCAGCAATTTTGCACCGGGGATATGGGCCTAGGGCCCAGGGAATCTCCCTAATGAGCCACAAGAGACTCGGGTTAACTGGAAACAACAGCTCCTTAAGCACTCCCTCTGGAGAGAGTCTCGGAATTCAGATTCCTGCTAATGAAAGGCCTCCTCAACATCCTGAGGGGTAAAGATGCACTGATTATGTCCATTGTGAAATACAAATCTGGATGAATTCTGAGCACATACCTACCTGCAAATCTACCTGCCTGTGCTCCAAACAAGGCATGGATTCAATCGGTGCTAAAACTGAGCCATTTGTCTGAACCAGCAAATACTAGGTCACAGTAGAATAGGGGTTTGGAGTCAGAGAGATGTAGGTTTGAGTCCTGGGTCGGCCACTAAGAGCTGTGACAGGCGGTGGCCGAGTCATTTAGCCTGTCCCTGCCTCAGTGTCCTCATGTGCAAATGGGAATAAAACAGACTCACGCGATCTGATCTGGATCTACTGAGTCTGAAGAAGTGGGAAACAAGACTGTGTGGCCTCATTCCGGGCAGCAGAAATACCACACACTTCTTTGCCTGGGTCTCCGTTGTCCGGCCACCTTGTCTTTGCACCTACCTACCTCTGCGCGGAATCCGACGATGCAGTTCCGCCCTAGAGGACCCTCCATCCCCAGCCCACCGGCGCCAACTTGCTCCGCGGCTCTCGCGCCTCCCCCTCGCCTCTCTCCCTCTCGGTCCCATTCGGCTCCCTCATTTCTTCTCTAAAACAGAAAGCACTGCCGCTCTTTAATCCGTGCTCAACTTCAAGGGCAGAATCTTCGTGAAAGTGAGCAAGACAAGCGGAGGGCGCTGCCACCCGCCCCTGTGTGAATGCCGCGCCTTCCGGGCGCTGACGGGCCGGGCCCGAGGGCGGCCCGGACGCTGGAGCTGCCAGCAAACTTTCCCGTCTGAATTCCAGATCGAGGGCCTGGGCACCACACTCTGCCCAGGCGTGTGTGCGACGCCGAAACCAGGGAGCCGCCCGCAGCCCTGGGGGCCGGGGGAGGGGAGAGAAGGGGAAAGGGATGGGGGGGGAGGAGGCGGAGGAAGGAGGAGGTGGGAGGTGAGAGAGGGCGGGGGAAGGGAAGAGTGGGGGGAAGTTGGAGGCTGGGAGGTAGGAGGAGTGGGGGAGGGGCGGGGTGGGGCAAGGAGGAGGTGGGAGAAGGAGGTGGTGGGTGGGTGGGAGGGAGAGAGGGGAGGAGGGGGTGGGAGGAGGAGAAGGTGGGGGGATGGGGAGGGGCGGGGGAGAAGGGAGGGGAGGGGGAAGGGAGGGGAGGGGGGAAGGGAGGGGAGGGGGGAAGGGGGAGGGGCGGAGGAAGGAGGAAGTGTGGAGTAAGAGGAGGGGGGGCGCGCGGAGCCCTGCCGGCGGCCGGAGGACCGGCGGGCGCTGACTGCGACCACCGCTCTCGGGCAGCGGACGCGCTTTGGATGATGAGGTCAGCACCGCGGAGCTTTCCTGAAACACACACCCCCCACCCCCCAAAAAAGAAAAACACAATCGCAGCTCGCCCCCCCTGGCCTGGGCAGCAGCGGCAGCGGGGGCAGCAGCACGCCGGCCGGTGGGCGCGGGGGGCGGGGGGCGCTCCCCGGGGCCGCGGCCGCTCAGTCCGGGATCTGGGCTCCGTCAGACTTCCGGGAGAGAGGAGGTTTTTCTTCTCCAAAATCCACCAGACTCCTTTGATGCGCTTTTGTTTTACAGTGGAAAACTACAATTAAAAAAACATAGCCATGAAAATCAGTGAGATTAAAACCTGCCGGCTTCACTTCCTGGAGGCTTTTTGTTGGGTCTTGAAACTAGGAGTCTTTGCGGGTCATCCTTGTAAGTGCCTTTTTGATCCGTTCACACTGATGCTTGTGCGTCTGTACTGCGTTTAACATCCATTATTAGACGGGTGACGTTGTGACATTGTGTTCAGTTGATTTGATGATGATTTCTGCTTTGATCGGTTGACGTTGCCTCACTTGATAACACGACATAAATGCATACACGTTGCAAAAAGAAACCCTGTCTTAAAATAGAGATGAAAATATTCCCTAAGGCGCTGCCAATACCAAAAGAGTGAAGTGTTATTTAGACCGTGGAAGTGTTAGAAACAACAATAATTCATTGGCTGGTTCATAGTCCTTCTACGTAACTTAACATTTTAAGTCATTAAACAATAGGGATAAAACCCCTATTAGTTGTTCTAAAGTTCCTGTTTTCGAACGTGTATCATTACGTCATATGTAGCGAATCGCATTATCAGCTCTGTAAGTGAGAGAATTTCTGCTCTGAAACAGCGGTTTTAATGCTTAAGTACCAAGAAGTTCTTCTTAGGAAATCTCCAAATGCAGTCAGTTAATATTAAACAGATGCAGGGACTTCCCTGGTGGTCCAGTAAAGACTACCCGCTCCCAATGCAGGGGGCCAGGGTTCGGTCCCTGGTCAGGGAACTAAGTCCCGCATGCCGCAACTAAGACCCGGCACAGCCAAATAGATAAATATTTAAAAATAAAATTAAATTAAAAAAATAAAGCAGATGCAGTAGAGGGTGCTTACTAAAACTGAAGGCTGTTCCCCCGGAGAATTTACTCCATTTTGCTTTAAAATGAGCCAGCGAATCATTAATTTTAAATTGGCCAATGCCAATTGAAGATCACTCCAAAACCAGAATGAGGCATCCCAACAATGGTAAGTAAATAGAAAGGCCCAATTCAGTTTACAAAAATTTGGCCTTAAGGCTGTGTCTCATACACCTGCATAAAGTCAAAGACGATGTGATGCACATTTTATCACATTAAACCAGCAGCAGTGATAGGGTGTACCTTCATGTAAACAGGATGCACAGACGCACGTTTCACGGAACTATTAATATCCCAGTTACTCCATGTAGCTTAAGTCCCTGGGAGGGAGCTCCAGACCAGAGGTTGTAGACTGGCGCTACGTGGCCCCGTCCTTGTTTTCCAGACCTGTTTGTTTGCCCTTTGAAGTGTGTTTTAAACTTTTGAATTCCTTATCTATATTTAAAAATCAGGCGACTTCCCTTGTGGTGCAGTGGTTAAGAATCCGCCTGCCAATGCAGGAGACACGGGTTCGATCCCTGGTCCGGGAAGATCCCACATGCCACGGAGCAACTAAGCCCGCGAGCCACAACTACTGAGCCCTCGCGCCGCAACTACTGAAGCCCGGGCACCTAGAGCCTGTGCTCCACAACCAGAGAAGCTACCACAGTGAGAAGCCCGTGCACCACAACGAAGAGTAGCCCCTGCTCACCGCAACTACAGAAAGCCCGCACTCAGCAATTAAGACCCAATGCAGCCAAAAATAAATAAATTAAAAAAAAATTCCGGATATTTCACAGGGAAAGCTGGACTTTTGGCTTCTCTTCTTTGGCTGCATTGAGTCTTCGTTGCTGCTCACGGGCTTTCTCTCGTTGCGGTGAGTGGGGGCTACTCTTCGTTGTGGTGCACCGGCTTGTCATTGCGGTGGCTTTTCTCGTTGCGGAGCATGGGCTCTAGGCACGCGGGCTTCAGTAGTTCCGGCTTCTGGGCTGTAGAGCGCAGGCTCAGTAGTTGTGGCACATGGGCTTAGTTGCTCCGCGGCATGTGGGATCTTCCCGGACCAGGGCTACGAACCCGTGTCCCCTGCATTGGCAGGTGGATTCTTAACCACTGCGCCACCAGGCAAGTCCCTTGGGCTCTCTTTGAAATCTGAGATGACCTGTAGCAGAGCGGCAGTGTCAGATGTAACAGTCTGCACCTCCCCTGTTGTCCTCTTAAGGTATGCGCGAGTTTTCTGCCCCAGACAAATCACTTCATCTGGTGTGTGACCTTTTTATAAGGATTATTAAAGTCATAGGTGGTTTAGACACTCACTGCCTAGACCTAATGCATGTATAATTAAAACCTCAAATCTTGATTTCCAGAAATTCATGTTGACAGATTCAACCAATCAGAAACTGAGTCTGCGTACACTCCCTAAAGACAGGTGCTCTGGAATGTCCAGATTCCCTCCATTCTGCATTTGCCCAAGATGCAGCAAGACATAGGGGTGCGTGTGGTCTCAGGAATTAAACAGACCTGGTTTGGATTCCCACTAGGTACTTGCTGTGCAGTGTTAGGCAAGTTATTTACTATCCTTGAGCTTGTTTCCTTAAAAATAGATATAATAAAACTACCCCTCTGAATTATTGAATATTAAGAAGTTATATGTGAAAGCATCTTAAACAGTCCCTGGTCCATAGGAACCACCCAAAATATTAATTTCTCATGCCCTTGGGATTTCAGTTACTAATGTGGATATTTGAGAGAGAATTCTTACTAGGTCTTTTTTCTTGTCTACGAAATCCTACTTTAGTAGAATCTAAACTTTGGTGTGTGTAAGAGACTTACCGGGATACTTGATTACAGTGCTGGTTTCTGGGCCCCTCTTCTAAGATATAGGAAGTCTCAAGTAGGGCCCCGGGGTTTGACATTTTAACATTTAATTCTGGGGCACGAGTCCTCAGCCCTCACTCTAGAGGACAGTCCCCGTTCTGCACTTGGCCCTGGTCATTCAAGGGAGTGAGGTGGAGACAGAGGAAGGCCTGAGCCGAGTCCCAGGCTGGTCCCGGCCAGCTTGCTGATCCCGAGGCTAGATTGGATGCCTCCCTGGATCCCTATTGCCAGCTTCTGGATCCACAGGCATTTATTGAGCACCTGCTGGAAAGTGCCCTGAGCGGGCACCAGGCACGCAAGGCAAATGAAGTGGTTCCTGTCCTCGGGGAGCTCAGGGAACTGAATTCCAACGTCAGGCCTGGCATTTGGGTCCCAGTTTCTGCCTTTCCTACCGTCCAGCATTTAATACCGTCCCAAATGGCTGTATTCCCAAAGACACTCGTTGATCTCATCAGCGCCTCTCTCCCCCCATCCCCCTGCCCAGAACCATGCTTTCCCAAGCCACACTGCAGCGACTTCTGCATTACACAAGGACACTTAGCATAGCACTGCTTAGGTGCTCATTAGATATTTGTGGAATTTAATTTCCTTGGACAAATATGTCTTCTGAAACTTAGTTTATGTTCATTCACTCATCAAATATTTATAAGCCAGGAACTGTTCCAGAAGCTGGGGATAACTGCCGTGAACAAAATGTAACATCCCTGCCCACGTGGAACTTCTATTCCAGTTGGGGAAGAAAGGCCGTATCAGCAACCTACCTTGAATTCTTGTATACTGGGTTGTTATCTGTACCCGGACATTTGCTGCAATCTTGTTTGCTCTGACTGCTAGCTACCTCAGTTACCTGCCAAATGGCCTTTCCCAACCCTGGTCTACACAGCCCTTACTCAGCGTCGATTCTATCTGAGGCCAAAGAGCAAACCGGTTATCTTATTGCATCTTGAATCAGTGTCTGCATATCTCCTCTAGGCTTTAACCAAGATCAGCCATTCATTTCCAAATGCCAGAAGCTTCCACAATAAATGCAACTTGTATATTCTGTTACAGAATATTGGGGAGAAGACGTGACAGGAACCAAGTGACTGCTGTCCCATTGTTTAGTCCTATTATAATATTGCTTTTCTTTTTAAGCTTCTTATCTATTATGCCAAATATAAAAGTAACTCTGACTACTTTGCATTCATATTCTGTAGCTTAATTTGAGTAGACTTCTAATAATTTATCAGTAAGATAATCTTACCTTTAGATATGTGATTTTGCAGGGTACATTTTGCTGCATTCTTACTGAGCGCTTTGTATTTTTCTGGGTCTAATACTTGTTATAGAGAAATACAAGTCCAATTGTGTCATAAAAATCAGAGAGGATTTCAGTATTCCAAGTATTCTACAAAGTGAGTTACACCTGAAAATTCAGGTAAAGAAGTATAATTTTTTTTTTTTTTTGCGGTACGCGGGCCTCTCACTGTTGTGGCCTCTCCCGTTGCGGACCACAGGCTCCGGACACGCAGGCTCAGCGGCCATGGCTAATGGGCCCAGCCGCTCCGCGGCACGTGGGATCCTCCCAGACCGGGGCACGAACCCGCGTCCCCCGCACCGGCAGGCGGACTCTCAACCACTGCGCCACCAGGGAAGCCCGTTTTATTTTATGTTAAATTTTTAAAAATTAATTAGTTAATTTATTTTTTGGCCGTGTTGGGTCTTCATTGCTGTGCGCGGGCTTTCTCTAGTTGCGACGAGCAGAGGCTACTCTTCATTGCAGTGCGCTGGCTTCTCATTGCGGTGGCTTCTCTTGTTGCGGAGCACAGGCTCTAGGCACGTGGGCTTCGGTAGTTGTGGCACGTGGGCTCAGTAGTTGTGGCACACAAGCTTAGTTGCTTCACGGCATGTGGGATCTTCCCAAACTAGGGATCGAGTCCGTGTGCCCTGCATTGGCAGGTGGATTCTTAACCACTGCGCCACCAGGGAAGCCCCAAGAAAACTTTTTAAATGTCAAGTGGGCTTAGATGTTGGTCTTGCCACTCGGGGGCATTTTTCTCGCAGTTGGGATGGGGGTGGGACAGTCATGAGGGCCCTGACCTGCTCCATGAAATCCACTTCAAAAGCTGGAGCTATCTTTCAAATGGACTTTTCTACCTTCCTAATAACCCAACTGTAGATTTATCATGAGATAAGTTTTCTACAAACTTTTCTGAATAGTTTTATTTTCACTTCGTTGGCTTGGGAGCAGTGAGTAGACCCTAAATGATTTGCCCCCTTCGTCTACATGTCGACCATTTAGAAACACAGACTAAGAGATTTCCAAAATGAATAAATATCTCCTGCTGTTTAAATAGCCAACCTTCAAACTGATTCAGGAACCACCCAGGCAGGCACTCTGAGTCCCTGTGTGATTCCAGACATGTCACTGACCTCTCTTCAGGCTGAAGTGAAGTTAATGTTTTTCCCTCCCATCAACTCACAGCGGTGCTTTGGGGATAGAAAAATGGATGTGGCAAAGTCCAGTGCAGATTCTTAAATGCCACCGGCAAAACCAGGTAAAAAGCACTTGTCTTTTGTGAAATGCAGCTGCCGTGTAAGAGACCCACGGCACACTGTCTTCCTGGCTCAGGAACACACACATCCATCTTTCTAGAATTCAAAACTGAAGGAGGAATGACAGGGTGGAAGGTTTTTTTGGTTGTTTTTTTTCCTTTAATTAATTTATTAATTTATTTATTTTTGGCTGCATTGCAATGGCTACCAGAGGTGGATGGAAAAGTTTAAAGGGCGTTTGGGTTTCTGTTTGTTTGGTTGGTTTTTTGGCCTCGGCAGTGTAGCCAAGATAGTTTGGGAGATATAATTTAGAAAGCACCAATGCCTTTCTCCAGATTAAGGTTCTTTTCGATTCCCATGGAAACTTTGGAGAAACAGGCATTTAATTTGCTTATTATTCTTTCATTAATTTATCCAACAAACTACATGGAGCACCTACGATGTACAAAGGCACTGCGTTTAGTGCTGGAGATACAGCATAGAGGAGACCAGAACCCTGAGTTCAGGAGCCTCCAGCCTGTTCTCCAGGTTCTGCAGGTGTGGTTTCAGGCAAATTTGCCTAACTGGACCATCCATTCTGAACATCAGAATCAGAGACAAGTGATTTCTTGAACTCATCAATAACCAATTCTCACCAACAATGCTGTCTAGATATAAGAGATCCCTGTGACCTATTTTCAAAGACTTCATTTAAAAATATACTTGGAAAACAAAACAGCAGACTTTTTTATTCTAAAATGAGGTGGTGTTACTTGGCACCTGTATATGTTTGTGTATTTACAACAGCAGAGCAGGAAAGGGGAGGTTGAGGGGAGGCTTGCTGGGGCCCCTTCAGTTCATCATCTTAGAACCGTAATCCCTCTTCTCTGCGTTTGAGAGGCTTAGGAGGCCGTCACCCACGAGAGGCCAAGGAAGCAAATCCAGCTGGAATGGCTTCACACGGTGTAATCAGACAGACTTGTTTTTTCAGAGGAGAAAAAGCCTTCCAGATAATGAGACTGGACAGAGCCTGGATGTGGAAGTAAAAGTCCAGTCTTGAAATGACCCCTCTGATATTTGCCTTGGGCTCTGGCCAGTCACCTTACATCTTTGGGCTGCAGTGTCCTCACTTGTAAAACGAGGGCACTGTGCTGGAGGACACCTGACTGCCCCTCCCATTCTAACCTCCTATGATCTGTGATAAAGGTGGCACCGTGCAGTGTGTTTTGTGATTTTAATTCATTGATTAGGCATTTCATCAATGGCCAAAGTTGCTTCAATGCTGAGATTAGAATAATTATGGTGAGGCTTCAGGGTTAATAATTAACTAAAATAACTGAGCCATTTCACACCTCTGCCAGTGCTGTCCAACTCTCAACAAAAGAACAAATAAACAGCAAACAGCAATGAATTAATTCACAAGCAAAGATTATTTCTGGCAATTAGAAAAGTTGGACACTTCTCTGTTTATACATACCCCTTATATACATAAATAGGTGTATACATTTTTTTAAATAAATTTATTTATTTTATTTATTTTTATTTTTGGCTGCATTGTGTCTTTGTTGCTGCGCGCGGGCTTTCTCTAGTTGTGGCGAGCGGGGGCTACTCTTGGTTGCGGTGCGCGGGCTTCTCATTGCAGTGGCTTCTCTTATTGCGGAACATGGGCTCTAGGCGCGTGGGCTTCAGTAGTTGTGGCGCGCAGGCTCAGTAGTTGTGGCGCACGGGCTTAGTTGCTCTGCGGCATGTGGGATCCTCCCAGACCAGGGCTTGAACCCGTGTCCCCCGCATTGGCAGGCGGACTCCCAACCACTGCACCACCAAGGAAGCCCGGTGGATACATTTTAAGTGTGTATGTATATGCTACCATTTGTCATTAACTGTGCATATTCCCGAATAATAAAATTATATAACTAATATTCATTGAGCACGTACCATAGGCTGAGCACTGTTGAAGACTTTATTTACATTTTTAATTTATTTTGACTGCACCGTGCTGCTTGCGGGATCTTAGTTCTCTGACCAGGTATTGAACCCGTGCCCTGGCAGTGAAAGCGCCGAGCCTTAACTGCTGGACTGCCAGGGAATTCCCAATTTACATTGTCAATAACTTCTTTTCATTAATTTCTTCTGTTTTCAGTCTTAACACCCACAATTGATTTCTCAAAATATGGAAGTTTGTGAAGGTTATTGCAAACATCTTGTCTGGCAGGCATAACCGTTAGGGTATAAAGAAAAGAAACGATATTTCATAAAAAGGACTCCAATTTGTCTGAACTTTTGGGCAAAGCCTTGCTGGAAAGGCATGCATTTGATCACGTTTACGTCTGGGAGTGGGGATTCTGCCTCGAAATGACTCTCTTTTGGAGAGAGAGGGAAAATCTTGGAGTTTATGGAGAGTGGAAAACATTTTCATCCCTAGTGAGATCAGAAAAAAAAATCTCAGTGAGGCTCAAGGAAACTTTTCCTGGCAATGAGGGTTATATTTGATAAGTTACTATGATATTTGAATCACAGCTTCTGGAAACAGGTTATAAAATAAATTTTCACAGAACTGAGACAGTTCCAGTGCAGGTCTTTCTGTCCGGCCCATACACAGTCCATAGCAGTACTGAAACTTCACGGGATCACGAATTTCTATACTATCTGCCCATGCAGTGTTCCCAAAGCAGTGATGAAACATTCAGTAGCATAAGGGATGTGTTTTATATTATGATGATTATAATTCTACATGTTTTCCCAAAATGTACAAATATGAAATGTGCTATGTTCTACTCATATGCTTGCTTATGGAAAACAGAAATAAAAATTGTTTACTTTGGCTACAACAAATGTCATTCTCTTGCTTAGTGGCTTTTGATATCCTTCAGCCAAACCAAACATGCAGCTTCTCAAGATACCAGAATCTGTATTTAATACAATAATGAGTTTCTCACTCCCAGCCTCCCTCTCCCTCCCTCTCTCTTTTTTAATGACTCTGTTGTTAAATAAGAAATGGATAATGTCAACTTTCCCAATAGCACCACTAGTATTTGTTGCTGTTTCATAAGTAATTTAGGAAAGCAACTGAAGCATAAAGAAGCTAAATTATTTATTACAGTATTTTCCTCTCCTGGATATCATGATAATCTTCAATATTAATGCCTTCCTTACAAGTGTAAGGTTAGGAAATTGAAGTCAGTGGGTTAAATTGATCAATTATACAATTATGAAATGTTTTCAGGTGAATAGTTGATTTTATCATCAAACCAAAATAGTGCATTTCTTGCATGCATTATCTAAATATTTATCTAATATGTGTTGATGTATTCTTAATTGTTGTAATACCTTTTTTAAATGATTCGCTTTGAGAGTCATACGCAGTTTGATTCAGTTCTCCTAAGTCAAGTGCAAGCTTACCCATCACAAATTCAGTGAATACTGTGGTGTGGGCAAGACGGCCAGGATGAGCAGTGACCCCAGTAATGAAAACCAGTGGTCAGAACCTCACCTTGCCAGAGCTGGTAATCTGGGCCGTTTACAGGTTAACTCAAAACCTATGGTTAGTAGAGACGTGTCCGACGTGGATGTTATCTGGGAGTTTGTGCATTGGGCATTCAGAGTAAGTTGGAAGAAACACTGGTTCTAATATGCTTCTCTTCAGCCAAACATGAAAGGTTTAGGCAGAGATCATTAAGCAAATGAATAACAAAAAAAAAACCATAGGAGGGCTTCCCTGGTGGCGCAGTGGTTGAGAGTCCGCCTGCCGATGCAGGGGACACGGGTTCGTGCCCCGGTCCGGGAAGATCCCACATGCCGTGGAGCGGCTGGGCCCGTGAGCCATGGCCGCTGAGCCTGCACGTCTGGAGCCTGTGCTCCGCAACGGGAGAGGCCACAGCAGTGAGAGGCCCGCGTACCGCAAAAAAACAAACAAACAAACAAAAAAACAGCATAAGAGACTCCTTGCCCGGTTCAGTTATCACCTCTGTAGGGCATTCCACATAAAATCTGCACAGGTAACCCTGATTTCTCACTGGCTTGCCCAGGGAACATCTTGACTCAAGGAGTATGAAAATACCTGAAGTTTTTCAGCTGAAACCTGAAGTCATCGTCATTTAAATGAGCATCACCTCTTCCCGTGTTTTCTGGAATTAGGGACACTAATGTCATCCTCTTGAGTCCTGTGGAATTTTTGTGGACCCTGTCCCTTACTGTCCATTTCAACTGCCACACTCTGACCCAGCCTCCCAACTCCAGCAGCCCTGGAAACCAGCAGCACACCCTGCCTACATCGCTGTTTTTAACCCTGCCCAACTCCTGCTTCAGAACGTACAGTGGCTTCTGCTTGCTTCAGCAACTGTGCCCTCCCTATGACCCCTTGCTGTCTCCAACTGCTGAGCACCTCTTCTATTCCTGAGCTAATCTATTTATTATCTCCCTCTGTGCTTGGCTTATAAATCCTGAGCCCAAGCCTTACCATTTGCTAGTTTCCCCCCAAATTTGCATTTCCTTCCCCTCCCACCTCCCCCATCTCCTTAAGCCATGCCTGCTGTCCCTTTTGCATTTAAAACTATATTGCGGTCTTCCCTGGTGGCGCAGTGGTTGAGAGTCCACCTGCTGATGCAGGGGACACGGGTTCGTGCCCCGGTCTGGGAAGATCCCACAGGCCGCGGAGCGGCTGGGCCCGTGAGCCATGGCCGCTGAGCCTGAGCATCCGGAGCCTGTGCTCCGCAAGGGGAGAGGCCACAACAGTGAGAGGCCCGCGTACCAGAAACAAACAAACAAACAAACAAAAAACCTATGTTGCTTTGTATCTTCTCCTCATGGGGACATAAGGTTTTTATTTTTTTGGTGTTTTATAAAAAATTTGTATTGGGGTGTAATTGATTTACAGTCTTCTGTTAATTTCAGGTGTACAGCAATGTGAATCTGTTATACAAATCCATATACTCACTCTTTTTTAGATTCTTTTCCCTTATAGGCCATTACAGAGTATTGAGTAGGGTTCCCTGTGCTATACAGTAGGTCCTTAGTAGTTATCTATTTTATGTATAGTAGTGTGTACGTGTCAATCCCAATCTCCCAGTTTATGGGCACAAGGTCTTGAGTGGCCCTTCCCCCCACCCTCGAAGAGTAGGTACCCAGTGAGTGGATGAAGGCCTGCGTGAATGAATGTTGGGATGGTAGAGGCTGCTAAAGGGGCATTGCTTTTCAGTATAGAAAAAGCAAGGAATATTTTTCCAGCACACAATAAAGAAAATGCTACATTGAAACAAATGAATATATCTTAATACGATGGAGAGTGCAGTAGGAATTACTTTTTTTTTTTTTTTTTTCGGTACGCGGGCCTCTCACCGTTGCGGCCTCTCCCGTTGCGGAGCACAGGCTCCGGACGCGCAGGCTCAGTGGCCATGGCTCACGGGCCCAGCCGCTCCGCGGCATGTGGGATCTTCCCGGACCGGGGCACAAACCCACGTCCCCCGCATGGGCAGGCAGACCCTCAACCACTGCGCCACCAGGGAAGCCCAGGAATTACTTTTTAAATGATGTTTGAAAATAGAAGCTGAAAAGACAGTGGAGAAATGAATGCAACAAGTATCTCCCAACAGACAAGGAACGGGATATAAATGTGTGATGGGAGATACCATACTGCCGCCTTCACACACCCACACACTGTGTGACTTGAGTAGGATTAGAAAAGTCAAATTCCATGGCCCCAAAATAGTAGGCACGACTCACTGATGAATAGGTTAGTCCAAAAGACAGCTTCCAACTGCCCACCAGCCCTACCCCCAATTAAAGTAACTTCTAGAAATAAATTCTTCTTCAAATTGAATTATCTATGCAAAGGATTCGTTATGGATAAACTACATCAGGGTTTGGCAAACTATCCATGGGCCAAATCCAGCCCACCTCCAGTTTTGGTAACTAAAATTTTCTTGGAACACAGCCCACCCCTGCATTTCTGTATTGTCCATGGCTGCATCCCACTATAAGGACCCAGTTGAGTAGCTGTGACAGAGACCCTGTGACCTGCAAAATAAAAAATGGCCCTTCAGGGGAAAAGTTTGCCAGTGCTTGACCTACATGATCAAAGGATATAGTAATTTGGTCAGATGTGCCATTAACTTGCTTTCCCCAGTGGGAATGTAATATGGTTGGATATGTTATTTTCTGAAATCAGTGAGGGATTCAGGCCTCCCATGCTTCCCACCAGGGGCAGACCTGGGGCCTGGAATCTGGTTGGCTGGCTAAGGGAGCAGTAACCTCTGGTTACCAAGAAGAGTAACCAACTTGTCCTGGTTTTCTGGGGACTGTCATGGTTTTAAAACTGAGTCCCATATTCTGGGCAAACCAGGACAGTTGATCACCCTGACATGTAGTGAATAGCTTATGGGGTCTGGGGCAGACTGACTTGGGTTCAAATCCCATTTTTGTGACTTCACACTGTGCAGCCTTAAGTTACTTCATCAATTACCCTATCTATGAATTGGGATTGATTCTATTTTGAGGAGATATTGTAAGGATTAAAGGAAATTATGCACAGAAAGAGCCTAGCACAGAATAGGCACTTACTAAATATTCATTCCCTTCCTACACTTTAGACCATTATAAGCTAACTTTCTTATCCAATCTTTAGCCAAAATTCCTTTTTTCATAAAATAATCAGAAGGGAAACTTTAAAATACCATTCTTTTTTAAACAAAAAAAAATTATTTAATTGGTTGCTCCAGGTCTTAGTTGCAGCACGTGGGCTCCTTAGTTGTGGCATGTGACCTCTTACTTGCAGCATGCATGTGGGATCTAGTTCCCTGACCAGGGATCGAACCCCAGCCCCCTGCATCGGGAGCGCTCAGTATTATCCTCTGTGCCACCAGGGAAGTCCCTAAAATACTGTTCTTATCCCCTGTATTTTCTAATGATGTTATTTCTTTGCCCCTTACAAATAAATACCCAAATTAATAAATAACTTGTACTGCAGTGGGGGAAGTAGCCCATCCACATAAAATTGCCTGATTTTCAACTTGATAACTGTTTTATGTTTTAAACATAAACACTTGGAGACAAGTGGTGGTTGAATTTTGTTTTGTCCAGTTAGGGATACATCCCAGGAAGGTCTGCTGTGCCCAGCTACTTCAAGTAGCTTGTGATAGGAGTTCCCTGGCGGTCCAGTGGTTAGGACTGGGTGCTTTCACTGCGGGGCCCGGGTTCAATCCCTGGTCCCGGAACTAAGATCCCGCAAGCCTCTCGGCACAGCCAAAAAAAAAAAAAAAAAAGTAGCTTGTGATGCCTCAGGTCCATGACCGATCCAGAACTTCTGGGGAACAAGGTTCAGGGACTTTTTCTAATCTAGCACTTTGTGCCTCCAACAGAAAATGTTGACAGGAAGTTGGCAGAGGCTGTCAATGCTACCTCACTCATGATTCATCTGATGGATCACTATGACCGAAGCGCTAAGTGGACAAACACGCTCATTAATTTTTTAAAGAGGCTAACTGTACACAGACAGTGGTGTCCAAATCTGATAGCAACCTACATGCTGTCAAAAGTCCCCAGGACAAGATCAAAGGGACAAGACAACATTAATCTCATCCCAACTATCAGCATTTTGATTTAATAACCTGTTGGTTAGCAAGTGTGCAGGATGGAATTAAATAATGTGTACTCCTGTAGTAGTTTATATTTCCAATTACACTTAAAATCCTAGTTGGTCCCCAACAAATTCAATTTCCGTTAGCCTGTAGCTATAGGACTTTGAGAAATCAAATTTTTTACTGAATGAATTGGTCAAATCCGTCCAAAACTATCAGCATTTTTATTTAATATCCAGTTTCTTAGCAAATGTACAGAATGGAATTAAGTAAGGTGAACTTCTGTGGTAATGTACAATCTAAAAACTTCCAAATACCTACACAATCATAGCTGATTTCCAACAAATTCAGTTTATTTGAGGCTGTGGCCATGTGATTTTAATGAATCAAACTTTTTAACCAAATTAATTGGTCAACTCGGTCAAAGCTTATAAATTCAGTGAATATATAAGTCAGTCGATTGGCTGATTTGAATGGCTAATGCAGCAAAATGAGTCAAATTATTAGCTCAGAATACAGACTGCTTTAATTTTATTTGAACTATAAACATCTGCTTGCCTTTTTGATTAGGACAACACCAAAAAGCGCTGGTTTCCAAACTTGGCTGTACATTAGAATCACCTGGGGAGCTTTCAAACTTTCCAAAGCCCAGGCCACACCCCAGATCAGTTAAATCAGAATCCCTGTTGGTGAGACCCGGGCATCAGTCCCTTTGTAATCTCCCCGGGTGATTGGGAACCACTGGCATCCAATTCAGATAATTAGGAATAAAGCCACTATAGTATGTTTTGCATTAAGGTGGAAGCCCAAATTGGAGGAGAAAAGAATGAGACTTTGTAATAACATAACAGTAATTATAATAAGCTAATAATTTATTATGTAACTTGTTACTGTTATGTAAAAAGTAATAGCTCACTATTTATTGAGCTCTAACCAAGTGCCAAGCATTGTGTCACATTTTACATGGATTATTTTATTAAAGTCTCACACATTGCCGTGAAGCCTTATGAAGTCAATTATTGTGCCCATTTTACAAATGGGTAAATCAAGGCACCGGAGGTTAAATGTTTGTCCAAGGACACGCATGTAGCAAGTGGTCAGGTGAGGGCTGGCACAAAGCAGTGTGAGTCTAAAGCCTGTGCTTGAACTATTTTTGAAAATCAGTGACTTGAAACTCAGTGCTTTATAGGTCTTCAGACGTCACACTTTTATTTCTTTGGGGCATTGTTTTTGTTTTCTTCTTCCATTTTTCTTTGTTTCTGGATGCAAAGGCCTCACCAAACGGTGCACAAAAGCAATTTCTGATGCCCCTGGGGGAGAGGTAGACCTGGGTTTACGCATATAATAGGCAGAGGAGTTAATATTCCACATTAAGCGCTCCTTCCCTCTCAGGGGAGATTCTGGCAGACTAAAGCACTCTCAGGCAGCAGAAAGGAACCCTGAAACAAGACGCCCACCTGAGGGGAACAGACATATTTGCTACAGCATGTTTAAAATTTAATTGAAAAAGGGTAAGAATATAATGGGGCTTCCCATTCACTGCAAATCTGGTTATTTCACAAAATCTTCAGCGTTGACCTGTCAACCTGTATGGGTTTGTTTTAAAAGTCTTTTGGTCTTTTTGGTTTTTGGTTTTTTTGAGGTAGTCCTCCTAAGTAACATGTATTCAGGACCAGCTGAAATCTTAACATTTTTGGTTGCACAATGAAAAACAAAATAAAAAGAAGAAAGAAAGATGAAAGTAAGATACAATGTCACGGTCATTTGCAGCCGTTTCCTGTGACAGTTATGGGGCTACACACTCATTTCTGAACTGTGTCTTGTCTCTCCTTTGCTGAGAATGAAGCTAAAACTGCCCCGAGAAGCTCCCCCAGGACCGAGGCCGACCGTCAGAGCAGAATCTGGGCCAGTCTCAGCAGCTGTGTGTGTTTTATTTTTACTTTTTTCAGCCCACTTACCTCGGGAGAGCAGGTTTTCTCCATGCGAAGATTCCCTGACCCCAGCACCTCCGGCCCCGTGGGGGGGGCTCTGGCTGCAGCCTGCAGGCCACTGCCCGGGTGGGACCGGGCCTGCGACACCAGCCAGGCTCCAGCCACCCTGCTAGGACACCTGGGCCTGGGAAGGGACCGGAACTCCCCTCCAGCACCAGGCAGGGGCTGGGGGGAAGCGACCCCCGTCTCCGTGAAAGGCCGGCTCCCAGCAGCCCCCTGCTGCCAGCTGCACCCCCATCAAACGTGTGCCCACCTTCGAAAAGGGTGAGTGCCCTGGGCACCAACTACGCTCTGCTTCCCGGATATCACCTCCCACTTGCCTTTGGGGAGAAGTGCGCGGGGCTGGGGGCCACCCAGACCCCTTCCCCGTTCTGAGTGTGGGCAAAGCAAGGGGTCCGTTTTAATTTCCTTTTAGGCTTCCTTCTTTCAAGACGAACTTGCAGGACTTCCCTGGCGGTCCAGTGGTCAGGACTCCGCGCTTTCACTGCCCGTGGGCCCGGGGTTCAGTGCCTGGTACGGGAACTAAGATCCCCGAAAGGCACGGCGGGTGGGGGGGGAAGGGTAAAGACGAACGTGCCATGGTGCTTTCTAAATAAGACCTATGTTTGCAAGTTCAGGAGTGTGGCCAGAGGAGAATGTGAGTCTTGTAACTAACTAGCAGGAAACTTAGGAGAAAAATATTTTAAGGCGATGATGTCAAAAGACTGAACAAATCCGAGGGGAAGGCCAGGCACCGAGATCCCGGAGGGCCTGGACTGGCTTCCCGGCCCCCGGGGATCAGCCCTACTCATCGGGGCCCGTCCCCTCTCACCTCGCGCGGAGGAGGGGATCGGTGGTGCGGGCCGCCGCCGCCGCCGGCCGCCGCCGTGGAGAGAAGTAGCAGACGTTGCACGGGCACGCGATCGTTGTTCGTGCCTCACCCCGGGCGCACCAGCGAGGCGGTAGAGGGCACCCTCCGCGCCGGCCGCGGGGCCTCAGTGGGCGTGGGTTCTGCTCGGCGGCTGCGGGCGCGGGGAGGCCGGGCCCGCGAGGCGGCGGCTGGCGCGCTTCCCGGCGGCTCCGGGCCGCAGCTGGCCGTGCTATTTGCATCCTCCACATCCTGAGAGCCGAGACCAGGCCTCTCCCTGGAGCAACTGGGAAAACGCGAGGCCCGGCAGGGCCTTCCCGGATAGGGGAGAGGCCGGGAAGTTGGGAAAGAGCGGCCTGCAGGGTCCCGGGGAGCTGGGGCTGCCCGGGGGGCGGGGTGGGGGTCCTGAGCCTCAGGGCCCCGGAAAGAGGGCGAGCAGGCGGGCAACTAACCGAGCTGGAAAATGAGCGAACTTTTTTGCTACATCTCCTGGAAAGAGACCTTTCCAGACGCCCCCCGCCCCGTGTCGCCCACCTCCATCACTGAGCCTTTATCACATTACCCTGAGCAGCATTTTTAAAAAATAAATTCATTTATTTTGTTTATTTATTTTATTTTTGGCTGTGTTGGGTCTTCGTTGCGGTGCGCGGGCTTCTCTTGTTGTGGAGCACGGACTCGGTAGTTGTGGCTCGCGGGCTCTAGGCGTGCAGGCTCAGTAGTTGTGGCACACGGGCTTAGTTGCTCTGCGGCATGTGGGATCTTCCTGGACCAGAGCTCGAACCCGTGTGCCCTGCACTGGCAAGCGGATTCTTAACCACTGTGCCACCAGGGAAGCCCCTCAATGTTCTTTCTTCTGTGTTTGTTTACTTGTTCATGTTTGCCTCCTTCAGGAACATGTGGGCTCCTAGACACTCGTCTGGGCAGCCCTGGGTCTGTTCTGTTGATCGCTGGGTCTCCAGTGCCAAGCAGGGTGCCTGGCTCCTTTGCAAGTGAATAAACGGACCCTGAAGGAGAAGCTGCCTCCTAATCAGTCAAGGAGCTGGATTTCTCAGCTTTCCATTCTTAGGCTGTGTTGTCATCAACCTGTGGAGAGAAACCGGATTTATCTGGGGGGTAAGGAAATTCATTCTCCCTGGCTTTATATATTTTCCAACCCACGGTGTCGGATTGGCTAAATATTAGTGGTCTTTAGTTTCTTTATGTGATGTATACCACTTGTCACTGTTTAATGCAATCTTATGTCATTTCAAGGTTAAATTATAGGGTATAGAAAGCGACAATAATATAATCTTAAGCACAATCATTTAGAGGAAGATTTCCCCCTAAAACGTGGTTAAAATAAATTTGAGAAAGACGCAGTTCAATTCGTTCAACAAATTTGACTTTGTGACAGATCCAACGTAGTCTGTTGTATTTAATAAGGATTCAGCCCATAAAGGGAGATTTAATGACATTAATGAAATTAGCTTTATGTATTAATGGAACTGAAGGAGTCAACTCTAAAAGCAAATGTTCTCTAAACCTAAATATTTTATACTCAAGAAAATCTGCTGGGGACTTCCCTGGTGGCGCAGTGGTTAAGAATCCTCCTGCCAGGGACTTCCCTGGTGGCGCAGTGGATAAGACTCCGGGCTCCCAATGCAGGGGGCCCGGGTTCAATCCCTGGTCAGGGAACTAGATCCCACATGCATGTCGCAACTAAGAGATTGCATGCCACAACTAAGAAGCCCGCCTTCCGCAACTAAGACCTGGTGCAACCAAATAAATAAGAATCCTCCTGCCAATGCAGGGGACAGGGCTTTGATCCCTGGTCTGGGAAGATCCCATATGCCGCGGAACAACTAAGCTGGTGAGCCACAACTACTGAGTCCCTGCACCACAACTACTGAAGCCCATGTGCCACAACTACTGAAGCCCGCGTGCCTTGAGCCTGTGCTCCACAACAAGACAAGCCACCGCAACGAGAAGTCCACGCATCACAACGAAGAGTAGCTCCCGCTCGCTGCAACTAGAGAAAGCCCACACGCAGCAACAAAGACCCAACGCAGCCAAAATTAATTAATTAATTTAAAAAAATTTGAAAGACTTCTTTGTACTGGGTGAAAACTTAGATTTCAAACCTAATTTTGATCAGCTTTATCACGAATACATTTTGCTAGTTTATTCCTTAAAAATCCTTCTCAGAGTCTCTCCTCTTAACTCTCTGAAGTGATACCAGATGGGTTTTATTTTATGTTTTTAGCTAAAATTGGATCCTGGGAAAGAATGAATCTAGAGTAGATGATAGGAAGATGACTGTCATCTGACAATTTTCATTACCTACCTAACTGCCTTCCTCCCTGGAATTAAAGAGACCAGAAACTTTATGGAGACCCACATTCCCAAACCCTTGGGAGGAAGAATAACAGTTTTAGGAATTCCTTTGTGTTTCTGAAAATTAGTAATAGCTACTCCTTGTAAGTCTATTGCAGTGAAATCACAGCCAGCTGCCTATCTCTAGAAAAAAAGGTTCCAGATTTCCTTTCCCTGGAATGTGGCTCCAGAGAGCCTGTTCGATTTCAAAGGAGGTGCTTTGATTGGGTGCTCAGTAGGTCCATCAATAAGGCAATGTCAACCGTTGTAAACAAAGTTCCCTAGAACAGGTCCTCCATACCCAGTTACCTGGGAGCTCCTGCTGAAGCTTTGGGTCAGTTACCCTGCCATCCATGCTAGCTGCCATCCTTGGCCCAAGTGTTGTCCACTAACTTGCCAAAGCATGACTGGAACATCATCAAACTCCCAAACAGTATCCCAGGCTCCTAGGTAAGTCCACTTATTTATCATATGCTTTACTCTTGGTCTACAGATTTAAATAAAAAGAGGTAAAGCATGTATTAAACTCTGACATCAGCATTTATTCATTTTTTGGGTCATCCTTTCGTCCTATTTGATGGTGGAGGCATGAAAGCTAGTAAAGATATATTTTGAGGTTAACTTCTGTTTGCACTAGCAGTTTCTTAATAATTTTCCCATTTAAAAAGAGATTTATAATAAAACAAAATAGAAATGTTTCTATGATTTTTTAAGTGAGGTTTTAAACATTACTATTATTATTAATAATAGCCTACTAAGACTCCTTGGTCTTAAAGGTGAGAAAAAGTTAGATTTGGCCTAAAAATGAAGACATGGCAAAAAACAATAATAATAAAACTGCATCTCTGTTGTTTTTTTCAAGTCAGTTTGATTCTTAACTATAATTCTTTAAAAACCTTCAAGACTTTAACATGTAAAAAAAACTCCAAGTATTATATTTACAATAACGTATCTCTTACCTAATTTAAAAAAATAAAATCAGTATTATTTCTAATGGTTCATTATAATTATCTGTAAAAGCTCAGTGTATATAAATTCATGACATAAAGTTTTGCAATGTTGACCTCTAAAATTTAGGTCTTTAAAAAAAATGAGAAATTTACACTGCTTTTCAGGTTTGATCTATATAGTGTAAAATCCAGTACTCATCAGTGTATGACATAGGTCCCTATGGGACTGACTAGAAGATAAGTTTTTTTATAATTAATCCAATTTCATGTTGACCTCTTGGCCACCATTTGATAAGACATGTACTCCCCAGAACTGTAGACTATCTTGGTCTTAAATCATATGTGAAAACACAGTTAACCTTATTTAAAGAAAAAAATTCTGATACAAATGACTAATAAGTTTTGGAAATCATGTAGATTATTATGAAGAATAATAATACAATGAAATGAAAAGCAAGAAAGCTCTAATGCTTTTGCAAAATTTTCAGTCTTTTCACCCATTCCAATTCATCTACACGTTCTCTTTTTGCAGTGCTGCAATTACTTGTATATAAAAGCTCTTTCTGTTAATCTTCAACCTGAAAAATAGTAAAATAACAGAAACGTAAAGGGGAATGGACATTTCAACCCAATGGCTCTCCAGTTTTTTCAAACTTTTCATCTCTCTTTTGAAGATTTATCCCTTTCACAATTTCCCCCACTGCTATAGGCTCAAACCTTTATGGAATCTTAGAAATCATGACCCTACATATCCCTTATATATAAAATTGTCTCAATAGCCTTTTAAAAAGTTACTACATTTCGATGAATGAAAACTTGCTGAAGGCAGCTTGGTAGCACTCACCAAATTCATCGTTTCACTTCAATCAAAAACTGACTTCAATTTCAGCCATTTCACTTTGAGGAATATATTTATAACCTAACAAAATAATCATGGACACAGAAGTATGGGTATAAGGAAAGTCTAGTCATCTTGCCCTTGTTCATAATAGTAAAAAAAAAAATCCATAAACAACAACAAGGTCCTACTGTATAGCACAGGGAATGATATTTCAATATCCTGTGATAAACCTAATGGAAAAGAATATGAAAAAGAATGTATATATATGTATAACTGAATCACTTTGCTGTACAGCAGAAATTACCACAACATTGTAAATCAACTATGCTTCAATGAAACTAATTAAAAAATCAGAAACTACACAAATGTCTAATAAGATGGGATCGACAAGATAATTTATGGTATTTTACATTTATTCAGTGGAATAATATGCAGGCAGTAAAAATGATTCAGTGCAGAGCAGAATAAGAATATATGATGACATAAAGTTTTAAGATAGACTGTTAGCAGTAAAAGTAGTTTTCAAGTAGAGTGTTTGTAAATATATTGCCATTTTCTGTAAAGCAAACATATATATACAACAACCAAAAGACAACCTAACTTAAAAATCGGCAAAGGACTTGAATTAGTTCTCCAAAAAGGTATACAAATGGCCAATAAGCACATGAAAAGATGCTCAGTATCATTAGTCATTAGGGTAAATGCAGATCAAAACCACAGTGAGATACTACTTCACACCCACCCACTGCGATGGCTATTATTTAAAAAAAAAAAAGGGAAATAGGAAGTGTTGGTGAGGTTGTGGAAAAATTGGAATGCTTATACATTGCTAGAGGGAATGTAAAATGATTCAGTTGCTGTGGAAGGGTCATCTTAGCCATCTTAGCCTCAAAAAGTTAAACAGAATTACCGTATGATCCAGTAATTCCATTCCTAGATATGTACCCCAAAGAACTGAAAATAGGGAGTCAAACAAATACTTGTACATGCACGTTCATAGCAGCACTAGTCAAATGTCCATCAATGAATGAATGAATAAGTGAATTGTGAGATATATATATATATATATATATATATATATATATATATATGCACTGGAATATTACTCAGCCACAAAAAGGAATGAAATATGATACATACCTCAGTGTGAATGAACCTTGAAAACATTATGCTAAGTGAAAGAAGCCAGACGCAAAAGGTCACGTACTGTATGATTCCATTTATGCGAATTAGCCACAATAGGTAAATCCATGGAGATGATGCAGATTGGTTGTTGCCAAGGGCTAAGGGGGAAGGGAAGAATTAATGGGTATAGGATTTCCTTTTGGGGCGATGAAAATATTTGGAACTGGAGGCGGTGGTTGCACAACACTGTGAATGTACTAAATGCCATTGAATTGTTAATTTTAAAATGTTTTTTTGTTATGTGAATCTCACCTCAGGTTAAAAAATTATATATATATATACACACATATAATTTATATATTAATCAAATATATATCTGTATATATATATGTTATATATATAAAACTAGAAGAGCACACAATATGTTAATAGTTTTCCTGACTAATAGACTTGTAGATTTTTGTTTCCCTGCTTATTTGTTTTCTTTCAATGAATGCAAATTTCATTCACAATAAGGGTAAACAAGTTTTTCAAAAGTGATTGTAGTGTATTGCTATCCTTCTACTTGTGGAAGTTCATGCTGCAATTCTAAGGACACCTAAGCAGTACACATTCTTCTGGTGCCTCCCAGCCTGTTAGAATCAGGTAGCTTATCACTTTCTAAATGACTGGCAGTATTTTAGTTTTGTTTTGTCAGCAAGTGTCCTGAGTCCAAGTAAACCTAAGGAGGAAGGCCAGAGAGGAATCACAGTGATGGCGGAGGGTGCTGACCTGCTCGAATATCCACAATTGTAGCCGAGGCAGGAGGACCCAGGCAGGAAAGTGAGGGTTAGGGAGGAAGCCTTCCAGCCCCTAGTTACTGTCCTTACAGAGAAGGGGAAGGAACTGGAAAATTTTCTGCACCTGCTGTGAGCCTGGCACTGCTAGATCGTTTTGATGCTGCTTTTGGTCCTTGAGTGAGCCTCTGAGTCTTGATGGGCCTTTGCCCACTGCTCTGTGAAAATGCATAGGCTGGACTGCAAGAGCCTAGAGCCTTTTATCTCTAATGCGCTAGGACCCTACACTGGTGCCACACTTTATTCTGTTGTCAGTCCCCAAAGCAATGGCACCTCTTGTCCCTCTTGTAAAAACAAACAAACAAACAAAAGTCTGTCTGGTCCTTCTCAGCCAGAGTGCACCTAGCCCACTCCCTATGCCCAAGTCCCAGCCAGGCAGACTCCAGATGGCAGAACAAGACCTGAGCTTCCCTGAAATTTAGGCTGGGGAGTGGGGAAGAGGCTGCCACGTCCTTGCTCTGAGTAGCCTGCAAGTTCTTACTCTTCACACCTTTGTGGGCATTACACTGAGTACTCTCTTACCCTCAACCGATACTTCTTTTGCTTTAGGACTTTTTATTTACTTACCTGGTTATGTTCAGAACACTTTATAGGATGATCCGTAGTTGAAACCCAGTGAACAAAAATATGGTAAAGACTGTAACTAGAGATTCTATGTACCTCTAAGGAACTAAGTTTAATTCCACTTTAAAGCCTATTAATACGGTTGCATTTATAAATGCGTTTGGGGTATACCCTTTACCTAAAGTACCATCTCCAGCAAGGAGGTGAAGCAGTCTTCGATTTTATTCCATTTAAGGCAGATCCTCAGTATCCATTCCTTTTTTTTTTTTTACCAATAACTATCTCCTAATGCCCAGAATCCAGCCCACACAATCCTTGACTAGTTTCCAAAACCGTTGGCTGTAGCTTCTGTAAAGATTGACACACAATCTCTGCTAGAAAAAGCCCTCCCCAGATAAAGCTACTGGATTGAAAATGCCAAAATAGGAAGTTCCTCATTTTCACAATGGATTACTTAAATATTTAGTTACTGCAGTAACTTTATAGAGAAATAATTTGTTAGAGTAGTTTAAATAGTCAATAGTCAACCCAGGGGTCTTTCAGTTCTGATTCTACCTTCTTGTGTTTGGGTGGCTCTGAATAAATGGCAGCATTTCAGTATTTTAATTTCTTATCTTTTAAAAATGGACATTTATTTCACGGAGCCAAAGAAATAGCCATTAAAAACCTGATTTATTATATCTTAAAAATCATTGTTAAAAAGTTTCACAGGGCTTCCCTGGTGGCGCAGTGGTTGAGAGTCCGTCTGCCGATGCAGGGGACATGGGTTCGTGCCCCGGTCTGGGAAGATCCCACATGCCGCAGAGCAGCTGGGCCCGTGAGCCATGGCCGCTGAGCCTGCGCGTCTGGAGCCTGTGCTCCGCAACGGGAGAGGCCACAACAGTGAGAGGCCCGCATACCGCAAAAAAAAAAAAAAAAAGTTTCACAATAGATAGTCTTGGGGGAGGGGTCAATTTGTCAATATCTGCCAAAATTTTAAATGCACCTACCTATCTGTTGACTCAGCAATTCTACTTCAAGGTATCTAGACCTACACAAGCCTAACAAAAATGTACACAGACGTTCATTGCAGTATTGTTAGGAATAGCAAAAAATAGGAAGCAACATGAATGACCGTCAGTAAAAGTATGATCAAATATATCATGGGGTATCATACCATGAAATGTCACTTATGTTTGAATTGTGTGACTAAAGAGAAAAAAAAGTACATCATAAAAATTTACAAGAATCTCTTTAATCCCTGATTTTCTCACCACTACTGGCTTTCAGTCTCCACATACCTCACGCCACCACTTAAAGGTCTATCATAATTCCTCATCTTATTCCAGATCTATATTACCACTTCCTTTTTCAGCAGGTGACCGATACAGAAGGTTCAAACCAATGGACATGCCTTAGAGGCCTAAGTGATTAAATTTCCTCCTGGTAGATATGATTTCAGACTGAAACCCACTGGAAGATGGGGCTATATATTCTGGAGTGTGGCTTGTTAAGTTATGCCTGTCATTCTTTGTCCTGTGCCGTGGTGTAGCGTTAAGTAACAGCATTCCTAGAACAGGGCCACATTTTGCCTTATTACTGCAGGGAGCAACTTGGCTTAGACCCAGGGAACTTCCCAGGTTCCGGCGAGCGTTAGTTAGCACTGCTGTTCACGTCTTTGCTATGAGGGGGACAAGAAATGAACCAGCTTGCATCTTTTGTTGCATAGGTATCCAAACCGTTTCCTGGCTTTTACGTCGTTTTAAAAGCATTTCAAGAGTCATTTTAAAATGACAAAGCACAAATATGAAAAAATTTAAAAATAACCTACCACAACTTATTAAGCAAGCTAATTACTGGCCAATGGTTCACACTTGAGCAGCAGTTAATCCTGATTTAAGCTGTATTGAATTTGTGCAAATTTACAGTGATACCATCATACGCAAAAAGTAGCTGGCTGGTACTGAAAAAGAGCTATTTCAGGCCCTTTCAGAAGGCCTGTTGTACCAAGCAGACCTAGATTTGAACTGTCAGTTTGTGATGCCAAGCAAGGGAGTTGGCCACACGTTCCATTCAAAAATTTCCATCTTGTATTTCCAGTGCAGTTTTCAATATAGCCAGATAGTACCCTACCGTCTAAGCAGTACTTAATATCCCCCAGGCTGTGAGGGAAGTATTTGAACAGCCTGTCACACAGGCACTTTCCATCATTATCATCTAAGTCTTACCCCTGTGGTGCACAGCACACACAAAAGATTTTTTTTTCAGATTTCACTCTAATTAATAAAAACATAGAGCAAGTATCAACACCTGATGGAAGAGGCACTAACCAGCAACAGCTCCCAACCTTTAGGAGACAATTACTTTGGTTAAGTGTTAATCAGTATGCCGACTTTATATCAATTTTTAAAATGCAGACAAGTTAATACTAAAGTTTATACTGTTTAATCTTTTGATGTTAAGAAAATCTTCATACCCCATAATGCTGTAACTATTTCTAGACACTAAAATAGTTCCTATGCATTAACTTAAAAAAATCTGTTATGCCTCCTACCTCTATTTACTTGAGTTTTGAACATCCAAGTTTCAGGGTATACTGTTGAAATAGTCAACAGAGCTAGTATGTTTTCCGATTGAAAAGGGATTTTGTCCATGTCCTCCTGTCAAGATCTGAATCCAGTTAACCCCAAAAAACCTGTTCCCGCTCTCAACACCTTAACAGTAGCTGTCACAAGACACCCACTGAAGTTCCTTGAGGCTGAATTCATTTTAACTGGATCACCTACTAGCAATAAACAATGATTCTTTAGCTACAGCAAACTTCCATGTAAATGAGAGATAACTACTTGTTCCTCTTGACTAAAAATCTGATAAGTTTTGACACAATTTCAGCCCCTCTACTGCGGTCCTCTCCTTTAGCTTAGAAAACTTAAGTTTAGATTTATAATCATTATTCCTGCTTTTTACTTACATGTGCCTTGCTTTAGAAAACTATCTTGTTTAATCCAGTAGTCGGAAAGCAAAATTAGTTTTTCCTGATTTATGTAAACAGCAGCCTATGAGAACACATGGAATGTTTCACAAAAATCTTTATCAGCCCATTAACCTATTTACAAGGGTAAAGTGAGTATTTTTTAAGGGATAAACTTTGCCCGCCCTTACACTTATTTAAATGATGTTGCTAAGAGGTATTAACTGAGAATAAGATTAAAATATGTATATAACAAAACCTTAAAATCTTAAGTGAAAGCCATTTAACTAATATTTAAAACCTCTGCAATTATTAGTTTATTAGTATCATCCAGGACTCAGATGTTCAGTATTCCTCCTGAAATTACATAAAACAAATGCAAATGGAAAGAATCCAAGTCAAAATTATATAACAAAACATCACTCCATCACAAAAGCGTGTAAAATTACAAGAACGCTATTTTAAAACACTGGCACTTTAAGAGAACGATAATCTCAAAAACCACAAAATTGCCAAATTGTTCCCTAAACTGTTAAGCAGATAAACATATGACCCTGATGAATGAGCTTGAGTTTTGTAAAGAAAAATTCAAATAAATCAGGTAATTCATACTGAAATACAAAGTTTGTCTTCTTCCCTCATGTCTATTTATAAAGGGGCAAACCATAATATAGGAAAATATACCTGATTTAAAATGTGGTATACAATTTAAAAAGTTGGCCCAATTAATTAAAAATACCTTTAATGGAGGATCTCAAGTTTCCTAAACAATCCATATTTAGATAAATAGGAGAAGACATTTACAGCCAGCACTTTTTCTCCAGAGCCTTTGTTGGGACTAATAACAACAAAAAAAACATAATATGGCAGTCCTGTATTTTAAGCTCACGCTTTTGGGGATACATTCTCAGTCTTAAACGTGGGAACTGCAAATATAACTGCCATTACATGGTAATGGGAGTTAAAAGATGTAGAGTCCTCATGTAAAGATTAGAACATACTTTTCTATTAGTCCTTCAAGGACAGACTTTCAAAATGTTTGATTCTAATAATCCCGTGCTGTGAGTAGATTGGTTACTCTTCACTTTGTAAATGAACCTGGGCTATGTGAAATCTGGTATCAACCGATCAAGATTTGAGTTTCAGTTATGGATGAAAACTGTCTCAATTAAACTTTTATTACCCTCATCATGAGTATGCAGGGTGTGTACACAAAAGCTTTTTATCAGCTAACTATACGAAAGATAAACACTGTAATAATTCGTGTGATCCAAAATGGGCAAAAGCAAAAGACTAGCTTCCCCTTAAGAAGAAAATTTTCAGACCTATGAAAAGGACAACAATACTAATAAAAAAAATTGTATTTACTTAGAAGCATTCAGAATGTCAACAAAACAGCTGCAACTTTTTTCTTTTTTTTTTGCAATTACAGAGTGGTATTCAGTTAACAGAACAACAATTATTTCATATAAGCTGCATCAGAGACAACTGAAGATGAAAAAACTACCATCCCCATATATAACTAATTTGTGCTGTGCACCAACAAGAACCTGCTTTAAATTTCCATGCCAATTTACAACCCCCATACTGTACCAGGCAAGGTTAGTGGCTATTGAAAATACCACCAGGACAGGGCTATCTAAAGACACATTCGGTAGTGTGTTAACTATACAAAAAAAGACACTGTACAGTTTAAAAACAAATCTTACACAGCCTTACATTTCAATTTTTTTCTTTAAAAGGAGTGAGTTGTGTACAGGGGGGTTAAATGCTTTATAGACAAGAAAAAAAAAAACTGCGCTAGAACCAACTTATTCATCATCATCATCTTCCTCCTCCTCTTCATCCTCTTCATCTTCCTCCTCCTCCTCATCCTCTTCATCTTCCTCATCTTCCTCCTCTTCCTTCTTTTTCTTGCTTTTTTCAGCCTTGACGACTCCCTTTTTTGCTGCATCAGGCTTCCCTTTAGCTCGGTATGCAGCAATATCCTTCCAAAATAAAGGCAGGAAGAAAGTGGTTGGAAAGACAAAACAGTTAAGGAGAGAAATGAGAGTAAGGTGGCGAAACTTTATGAAAAAATAAGGACTCAGATATACTAAAATAACACATCTGCACTCCCATCTGTGGACTTTCAGAAACACACGTAAAAATATTATAACTGTAAATAATCCGTAACTCATGGAATGACACGGTTTGACATCAGCATTGTTACGCCTCACTGAAGTACAACCACGTACCACATCCTAAGTTCAGTTTATTAAAACTAGAACGTAGAGACTGATTCAAGGGTAGACACTGCCACCTTCTGAATGCAAAAACGCAGTCTACAGGTTTATACTGTCAGACCCTACCTAATCCATCGTAGAAAATCTTGTCTTAAAAAAAAAAAAAGTTATTTGCCACTGAGCATGCAATTAGGTTAAGAAACATCCAGAAATGGATACATTTCTCCAAAATGACTAAATGAGCTAAACTCTAACTTGACTTTTAATATTTCAACTCAAAGTATAGAGGCTACAGCTTTTTATTTTATTATATCAATTTACTGTACAGATCAACAAACTCATAACTTTCTGATTTAGTAAAGCTTTTTTTTTTTTTTTTTAAATCTAAGTGAGGGAACATAAATGTTTCAGGGTGTTTATGAACAATACAGATCTACGTTACTTGGTCCAGCCTATTTTTATGTTGTGTGCCTGATCATTTAAAATACTTAAATCATTTGACTCAAAGTGACTACCAAAATCTTCATAAATCTGGATACTGGAGAATAACAAAACCACCCGAGTCAAATAACGTTAAGTCAAACAACACTAACAATTTATTTGATCTTCTACGTTCTTTAAAACATGGAAAGGGACTTAAGAGTACAGCCAGTGGCACACTGAATAGCTGTTATACTTAAAAGTGCATTACACCTCAAACTCTTAGGAATCATAACAGGAAATTAAGATGCAGTACCAAGTATGGTCATTCGTCTTAACACCTGGCGTACCCTTTCATCACTACACCGAGCCAATCCATACTCACCTTTTCGTACTTTTCCTTCAGTTTAGCAGCCTTCTTCTCATAAGGCTGCTTGTCATCTGCAGCAGTGTTATTCCACATCTCTCCCAGTTTCTTTGCAACATCACCAATGGATAGGCCAGGATGTTCTCCTTTGATTTTTGGACGATACTCAGAACAAAACAAGAAAAAGGCCGAACTAAAAAGAGAGAGTTAACTTTAGAATTGTAGGTTTACTAACAACTGTGTCGTATTGCTGTATAAAAGCTGCTTCTAATTTCTACCACATATTTCACAGGATATAAATATTATGAAACGCTAAATATCCCTCATTAAACTTAATTTACACAATGAGCTAACTTATGACACCACTAGCTGAACATACACTATTTATCAGCGTTCCAAGAGAACATTCTGCAAATTACTCCTAGACGGATGGCATTTCTCAGGAAAGAAAAGAATCAAAATTAAAATTACACTTAGGAGATATATTGGGTGAAAGAGGCCAGAATCCAATTCCACTGCTCTAACTAAAACTGCCATCCAACAGGAATTTTATTTACGAAATTTAAACATACCAATGTGAGTTAGCGAAGAAACTTTGATTACAGACCCCAAATCCACAAGGTGGCTTGCTAAATTTGTCTGATTCTACTGCAAAACACTCCTTGAAAATAAAAACAGGCAAAAGATACTTACGGAGGCCTCTTGGGTGCATTGGGATCCTTGAACTTCTTTTTTGTTTCCCCTTTAGGAGGGATATAAGTTTTCATTTCTCTTTCATAACGGGCCTTGTCCGCCTTTGCCATGTCTTCAAACTTTCCTTTCTCTTTAGCAGACATGGTCTATAAAATAATAACTTGTAAACTTAACTCGACAACAAAGTTTTAACAAGCTGTCCTCTTAAGTATTAAAAGGAACAAAACCAGTGTCCTTTGCTGAATATTTAGCAGCCTGTTCCAACACCACCACTCACGTTATGCAAATTGTACCGAGGCTTTTTAAAAACCCCAAAATCCCAATTTGGACTTCACCCTTTAGTACCTCCTTAGTATGTTTTAAGCCCTCTTACCTTCCACCTCTCTGAGCACTTCTTAGAAAACTCTGAGAAGTTGACGGAAGCATCTGGGTGCTTCTTCTTGTGCTCCTCCCGGCAAGTTTGCACAAAGAATGCATATGATGACATTTTGCCTCTCGGCTTCTTAGGATCTCCTTTGCCCATGCTTAATTATTTTTCTAAAAAATATATAAAAGCGTAATGTTAACAATGAAATTTTCGGCATTTGAAAGTACTCTAACTTCTTGGGGAGGGAATGAAAAGCAAGGCACTGGTTGTTTAACAGGGCAGTGGCATTAACCCCTCATAATACCAGAGAAAATGGCAGTGATAGTCAATTCCTAGAAAAGGTTACACCAGGCGAAAAACGGTCCTTGAGTGGGATCTCCAAAAAGTGGACACACAGTGGTATACTCACACGGCGCCTGTTACTTCGCTGCCTGTATCTGTTCTGGGTGAATACCCAACCGGTCATTTAAAAGAAACGAAGAATTAAATGCAAAAAATCGTTTTCAATCAACAAAACCAAAGGTCAGAAAAGCGACGCTGCCGATTCACGGCTCAGCGCTACGTAAGGAACAACTAGGTGAGAGCCAAAGCGGGCAGACCTCTCCGGGTCGCGGGCCAAGTCCACGGCTCACCTAAAGCTGTCCCAGGGATCACTGTAAATACTCTCTCGGCATAAAAGTTTGCCGGGGGGAGGGAGCGGGAGGCCCGCTCGGGCCCGGGCTGGGGGATGGCGGCGCTATCTGCGCGGCTGCCACCGCCAGGCAGCTTCCTTTGCTATCGGCTTGGCCCCGAGACGCATTTCGGTTCTGACTAAACACGTCCGGTCTGAAGTTTCTTCGAGTAAACAAGGATGAGGGACAAAAGCCACTCCTGCTCGCTGCTCGGGCTGCCCCCCGCCCCCACCAGGGCAGTATTTTTTTTTTCTGAGCCGTGGAAGTCGGGGCGCCGCGCGGGGCGGGCTCCGCACACCTTCCCGCCACCGGGCACCCCCACCCCGGCCAACCGCCCACTGCGGGGCCGCGAGGGGAGGCCGGCCGGGACGGCGGGGCCGCGGCCCGGCCTCCGGGCCCGGCTCCCCGCCCCGCACGGCGCCGCCACGTGCGCCCGGCCGCCCGCCGCCCGCGCAGGCCTGCCGGCCTCCCCCATTTTGTCGGCTCGGCGGAGGGAGCAGCCCCGCTCGAAATGGGGGCTGGCTCCGCCCGCGGCCGCCGGGGCCGGCGCGCACGGAATGGCCGCTGCGCGTCTTCCCCGCCTGCGCCGCCGCCGCCGCCGCGAGGGCGAGCGCGAGCTAGAATATGGCTCCTTCCCTTTGTGTGTGTGTGTATGTGTGTGTGTATGTGTCTGTGTGTGTGTGCGAGTGAGTGTGCGAGAGTGTGAGTGCGAGCGCAGGCGGGCGGGGTGCGCGCCGCGCTCTGGCGCACACACTCGGCCATGACGGCCGGGGGGAGGGGCGGGGGGCGCGCAGCCGGACCCTCCCCCAGCCCGCCGCCCGCGGGGGGCCGCCCCGGGAGGCGCCCCCGGCCCGCCGCTCCCCTTCTCCCTCCGCGCGGCCCGTGCGGCCCGCCGCCCCCGCACGGACGACGCGGGGCTGTGAGAAGACGAAAAAAAAAGTTGCCTCGGAACTGCTGCGCCCAGCTCCCCCGCCCGCGCCCGCGCCCGCCCGCCTTGTTTTCTCTCCAGCCAGCAGCGCCGGGCCGAGTCAGCCATGTTCCAGCGAGCGCCGCGGCGCCGCTCCCCCCGCCGCCGGGCCGCCGCCGCCGCCGCCGCCGCGCCCGGACACTGGCTCGGGCTCGGGCTCGGGCTCAGGCCGGCGGGCCCGGCCCAGCGCCGCCGCCCCCGGCCCCGGCCCCTCGCCGCCGCCGCCCGCCCGCCCGCAGCGCCCGCCGCCCGCGCTTGCCCGCCGCCGGCGCCCGGCTCTGCGGCGGCCAATGCAGCCGTGAAGCGCCGCCCGCCCGCCCGGCGGCCCGCCGCCCCCCGCGCACGCCGGCCGCCCGAACGCTCGGCCCGGGGGCCGAAAACACGTTAAAATTTTTTTTTAATGAAAAAAAAATTTTTTTGCGCCAGTCAGCGCGGACGCCGCCGGGGGTGGAAACTCGCGGGGCTCGGGGCTCGCGGCGCCTCCGGCGGCCCGGGGGCCGGGGCTCCGGCGCGCGGCCGGGCTCCCGGCGCCCGAGGGGAGGCTCGCTCCGTGCGCAGTTCCCCCCACGGTCCCCCCTCATTTGCCTTTGTGTGGATCCTGACCCGCCGGCTCCCGGCCGCGGGGATCCGGCCGCCGCGCGGGCTGTGGAGCTGCCGGAGGCGCTCTCCCCGCCGCGGCGCTGCCCCAGACTCACCCTCCGCGAGGCACAGAGTCGCCCAGTGCCCGTCCGGCTCTCACTTGCCCCGGCGCTGTCTCTATGGAGCTCAATGTACTGCAATGGCTGTGAGAGCGGGAGCCAGACGCAGCCTCCTCACTCTCTCCGCTCTGTAACATTACTCTCCAGCCAGCGCGGCTCCTATTGGCTACCGCCAACTCACGGGGCTCTCTCATTGGTCCGATACCTCCCATTGTCCTGACCAGAGCCCGTTTGCTATTGGCTGTCTCCGGGGACACGTCATCAAGGATTGAAACAGCGCGCAAATCTGAATGTGTGTGTATGCCGGGCAAAGAGGCTGAGGCGGGAGAGGCAGAGGCAGAGGCAGCAGCTGCTACGGGAAAGCAGAGCTCTATGGTGTATGTGTGCATGTGTCTAACCCAAGCCAGCCCCACGCCCGAGCGGCCGCCGGAGCGAAAAGGGCCTGACTTTTCCACAAGTGTCTCCAGCTCCTCAGGCAAAAGAGACACCCACAGGCCTCCCCCCCCTTCTCACCCCAAACTCACTTCCAAAGCCGTTAAGATAAGAGGCCCCAGACTTTTTTAACAGACCTTCAAAAGTGAGAGCGACACGATGAGATCACGGCCCCTGAAAACCGGGGTTTCTGCTCGTGCAGAGGGGCGAAGGCAGCCAAGATTCGAGCTCGTCAGCAACATATGGTTGCATTACACTCTAGATCTCTGGGAAGGCAGGGCTTTTCCTATAAGAAAGTGACACGATCCAGTCAGCCGGCTTTAAAACACCCCTTTTCTGGGCTCCTAAACCCGTACCGTCAGGCTTGCTGAGCAGCTGAAACCTTGACTCACCGAACAGGCATTTAGTTTCACCCTTTTTCTTGGATTGATCGAGTTTCACAGCTCGTCTAGAACTTTTTATTTAAATACAAAGCACGGTCTCAACTTCCTGGAAATCAAATGATTATTCCATGTAATTAAAGCACACAGCCACTTCGTTTTGATATGGGGTACTCTAGCAGGAAATGTTTGCGAGGGCCTGCTAGAATTAGCAAATTCATTAGAGACCACCTTCTTAACTGTTTGGCTGTTTTCTTTGACTTGGTGTGGGTTACTGTTATAATCAAACGAATCCTTGTGATGCTATCTTTCCCTCCCATCACACCACTTAGTGCATCCATGTAACTGCTCTAGGATTACAGGAGTTGTAGGTATATTGTTACCCGGAGGATTAGATAGAGGCAGAGAGTGTGTTTCTCTAACTCACCAAGCTGGCGGTATTAATAGCCATACTTATTATGTCTGTAAAGAAAAATGCGCTAGCTATAATAGCCAGTTCTGAAGACTCTACGGTTATATCAGCCCTTTATGAAACTATTATCTATTCCTCTGTAGCCTGAGCAGACCACACCCCTATTCAGTTATAACAGACTTCCCTTTTTTTTCACTCTCTGATGGTATGTTTATACACTTCTAAACCCACCAGCCAATTCCTCCAAATGTAACAGACCAAAGTTAAAATCACTCATTTTATTATGTCAATTTTATTTCATATATCCAGTCTAAGCATCCATAACATAATGTATTTGCTCAAATGTATTAAGCTATCGAGAATAGACTTAGAGATAACCTCTCCTGACCTATGAGGTCAATGTTTATTCCTTTTACTAAAAAAATACATAATTGGTCTCAAGGATTATAGTCTTGGTGAATGGGCAATGCATGTCATATGAACATGAAAAAGTATGATATTAAGACCATATAAACTAGTATAATGTACACTCGGTGTTTAAAAAGCAAACATCTAAAGTTAACTGTTATACTGTTACCTTCACACATATTTACTCTTCTTTTTACTTCCCTCTATTAATCAAATTTTATGCTTTCTTTAAATCTAGGTATTTATTTCAATTCTGTTTTATCTTCTCGATGACTATATTACAAAATATTCATATGAATTATCCACACTTTAGATGGCATCCGTGATATCAAAATTTGAATATTATCTGAAGAAAGCACTATTGGTATTTTCCAGGAGCAGTGTTGGGTTTGCCCCAGTCCAGCCACTTTTTTAGGTTCTTTTACCAGTTGTCTCTAAAAGCTTACTCCTGCCAGGGTAAGTTTATGGTCACAGAACAACTCAAGAGCAATGGGCCCACACAGGTTTCTATTTCAGCAGGATGGTACGGTGAATTACAGGCACTGGATTTAAATAGACCTGGGTTCAAATCCCAGCTCTGCTACTTACTAGCTGTATGATCTCTGGCAAGGTTTTTTTTTTTTTTAACTCCTTTGTGCTTCCAATCTCTCAGCTATAAAATGGAAGTGATCATGGGCTTGTTGTAAAGATTAAAGTTTTTCTTCAAAGGTTTAAAATTATGTTATGCAGACCTCTTCAAACCCATGAGTTAGAAAACATCAAGTGCAGTTAGTTAGCCTTGAGTTTTTCTTCATATTTTAATTTTATATGAGGGCAGTGGTTGCAAATTAAGTTTTTTAAAAAATTTTAGCCTCAGACAGCACTAAATCCTCATCCAGTCTAGTGATGGTGCCCTCAGTTATTCCCAAGTATAACAGAGGCCATGTCCCAGAGCATTAAAACCTGCACTTGTAGGCACATTTCTCTTATTTGCTTTTTGTGATACAAAGGGAGGAACATAAAAGGAGAGAAACTTTTTAAGTAAACCCTACAACTTCTAGCTCTAAGCCTGCAACCTTAACATTCACTTATTTTATTATATTAGACCCTCTCCTTCTTCAACATGAATCATTAGCCACAAATTGGCATATATTTTACTTTAGGGTTATTGGGTGTTTTAATCCCAACTTACGAAGTTATCTAATTCAAAAAGCCTGAACACTCTCTCCCATGCCCAATTTAGCCAACTAAATTACAGATCTTCATGAATACGGGTTATATCCCTCCTGGAGCCTGCCTCTAGGACAGGAGAAGTGCCTCTCTTCTGGAATCTCATAATATTCTGTACATTAATTACTGTGCTCACAATTGTAATTATCCAGTTATATGTCTGTTTGTCCCACAGCAGGCAATGCACCCCTTAAAGGCAGGAATCCTATCTTATCTTTGCATCCCAAGCACCTAGCAGGGTACCTGGCATACAGCAGGCAGTAAATAAAGTCTGTTGAATAAATGATTTAATAGCTGAAAGAGTACTTACGCAAATTATTGTTTTAATCTTCCTCTTCCATCTTTGGCGATAAACATTGGGGTATTTCTAAATCAGAAGGCAGGAAAACAGAACAATAAGTAAATGTTAGGATTAATATTGAGGATAGATGTCAACTGCACCTCATTCTTATAACTTAAAAAGAGGAAGATGGAGTTGGGGGCTAGGGGCAATTGCAAATAAAGACAAACGCATATATTTGTAGTATTTACCAGCTCCCAACTAGGCCAAGGTTATTCCTAGTTGGATACAGTGAACTATGGCAAGCCAAATAAGAATTTAGCACAGAAAACTCCAAGAATGTCCGCCCAAAGGTTGCTTGCCGTGGGCCTTTGAAACAACTCTAATGTAAAAAAATACAAAAAGCAGACAGGGGGCTGTAAGTCTTTGGCTGGAGGATATTGATTCCTCCTCATGCGATGAAGCCTAAAGTCAAGTTATATGAATCCTCTGTTGTCTCTCCTTCTCAAAAAGGGCCAGTTTCTGAAAAGGAATAGAAACAGTAAACCGAAATGTCTGACGAGGTCAACCGCACTAAGGGTCCTGTACACTTAAAACCTTCTTCTTCTTTTTTTTTTTCTTTTTTGGATGCTGACAATAAAGGAGAGGAATTCAGGTAGAGAAAAGCATACAGGTTGTGACCTAGGACACCGAGTCCCACCCCTCAATCTACCACGTGTGGCCTCGGGTAGCCACTAAGGTCTGTGCTCATTTCCCCAACTCTTGCTTAGAGGTGGTGATGCTTCATCTCACTTGCAAGGACATTAGAGGATTAAACAGATGGGCACAAAGAAAGACCCGAGGAAGGCAGAGAGGTGGTGTTATGATATCTGTCAGCGCATGGGGAAGGGGAACCTTGTCCTGGGCTGCTTAAGTACTTCTGCCTTGGCCCGAGTCTTCTGTGCCAATGTGGCTTGCAGGTGGGGAAATCAGTGGCTTCAGCTGTGGGCAGCATTGATGGCTGAGGCAAAGAAAATGGCATGGAAGTGATTTTTTTTTTTTCTGGGCTGCACTCTGCGGCTTGCGGGATCCCAGTTCCCCGACCAGGGATTGAACCCCAGCTCTCCACAGTGAAAGCACAGAGTCCTCACCACTGGACCGCCAGGGAATTCCCGGAAGCGAATTTATACCAATAATATCTCTAGAATTGTAATATTTCACTGGTGAATAAGGAAGAAAAATTACCTTTTCTTAATAAGGTTCCTGTTCTCTGGTTAGCCAAAGAATGGTACACATGAAGAGGGGGACACTCATTAGTAAAAGTTTTTATAAAATGGTGATCTAAATTCAGAAAAGATCAGTATTTTAGGTCTTGATCTCAAGAGCCACGTCAACAGGCCAAATTCAGGTGCCCTATTAGAAGTGCCATAAACCTTAAAAACAAATGTCTTAGCTCACCTGCTAGGATGGCTATGATCAAAAAGACAGACATGGGGAGCATGAGTGAAAATAGAGAAATTGGTGGCATCATACACTGCTGGTGGGAATGTAAAACGGCGCAGCCGATTTGGAAAACAGTCTGACAGTTCCTCCCAAGGTTAAACATAGAGTTACCACGTGACCCAGCAATTCCACTCCTAGGTATGTACCCAAGAGAAATAAAAACACGTCCACACAAAAACCTGCACATAAATGTTCATAGCAGCATTATTTGTAATAGTCAAAAAGCAACCCAAATGTTCATCAACTGTTGAGGGGATGAATAAAATGTAGTGTATCTTTGTGATTGAATATTATTCGTCGATAGAGTGGAATGAAGTAGTGACACATGTTACAACATGGATGAACCTTGAAAACATTATGATAAGTGAAAGAAGCCAGACACACACAAAAAACCCCACATATTATATGGTTCCATTTATATGAAATGTCCAGAAGAGGAAATTTATAAAGACGGAAAGTAGATTAGGGGTAGCCAGGGGTGGAGGATGCGGGGAAGGGGGGTAACTGCTGGTGGGTGTGGAGCTTCTTTTAAGAAGATGAAAATGATCTAAAATTAGATCATAGTAATGGTTGCACAACTCTGAAGACACCAAAAATCATCAGATCGTACGTATGTGAATTATCTCTCGACAAAGCTGTTTTTTAAAAAACGAATTAGTGTTTTATGAAACAAACACAGAAAGGGACGACGGATCGCTACCCACTTGCTAATCTTGCCCTGTACTTTCCTGCTGCCTGTGGCGTTTAACACCTCGTGAAAATGATGCGCTTCCTCGTCATTCGGTGGAAATTTCTTCTGTCAGTGGAGTTATATATTCTGTGCTTAAAGTGTGTTTTTGCTACAAAATTATGTTAAAAGAGCACTCTCCAGGAGTACCTTGGGAGGTTTCCCTCGAGTGCCTGAGATGACTGTACTGTTGGCTGAGCCATGAAGTGTTAGGTCAGACGGTGCAAACTGGCAGGCCTCTGGCTTATGAGACCCTCAGATGTGCCATTTGGTTAACGTGGTGTTTTTAAAAAGTTGGATTTTTTTTCACATTAAAAAAATCCAGATATTTGGCTTCTTTTGAAAAATCAGAGATCCGATAACCTTGGCTCCATGGCTGGGCAGGGTGACGATGCTGTGGAGTGAATAGGGGCCGCCTCCCTCAAAGGAGATGTGTTCTGTCTTCTGCGCAGCCCCACCGTTCCCTAAGCATCTGGCCTGCCGCCTTGCCTGCCTGGCTCCTGGGGACACTTGAGTTTTGCCAGTCCTGAGTTGGGTCCTTAGACTTTCAGGACTACGACCTGCGATTCTGAAACGTTCTTCCTCAGAGACTCTTTTCGTAGGAAACACTTATTATCATCACACAGAACACAGAGTGGGAAACTGAACTAGAGGTGAGGAACAGACCATTTTTGGTGCTGTTACAGGTACCATGTACTCCTGATGTGAAACAGAGAGTCTGGCCGTGCTGCACAGGATGTCCTACAGCCCAGACAAAAGTAGGCTTTATTTATCGTATCTCTCCGATATGCTGAGCTCTTTACACAGATAATTTTGTTTAGTCCTCACAGTGATCCTATAGGCCAGGATGCTTATCTCTCTTCTACAAATAATTCTAAGGAGGCTCAGAGAGATCCCTTAAGTTGTCCAAGGTCACACAGCTAGTGAGAGAGTAATAGTAAACCCAGTTCTGACTCCAAAGCTGACATTTTCTCCACTAAGCCTCCTGACCTTCCAGTTATTAGCCTAGCTAATAAAATAAAAAGCGATCACATTTTCCCACCTAAATATAACCCATATCCTCACGGGAATCTGACGTAAGTTTATAGTCTCGACTCTCAAGATTTTTGAATAGGACACATACATTTTTGCATATATAAAACTTGAAAAAATTTATGGCAATTCCCTGGTGGTCCAGTGGTTAGGACTCCGAGCTCTCACTGCCGAGGGCCTGGGTTCGATCCCTGGTCAGGGAACTAAGATCCTACAAGCCGCGCGGTGTGGCCAAAACAAAACAAAACAAATTTATGGGACTTCCCTGGCGGTCCAGTGGTTAAGACTTCACGCTTCCACTGCAGGGGGCGTGGGTTCGACTCCTGGTCAGGGAACTAAGATCCCACAAGCTGAGTAGTGTGGCAAAAAAAAAAAAAACCAAACAAACTTGAAAACAGTTTCATGAAACAATACCTACCATGGTGATGAAGTCTGACATTTTTTTTTTCTTAAAATCCTAAGTTTACTTTCCAACCCGCCAATGGGCTCTGTCGTTTGCAAAACATTGCATTAAAGCCCGAGTAAAGAAGCCCCATTTCCCATCAAGGGTAACTACAGCCCTAAGTGACAAGTGTGGGTGATGCCAGCTGATGGGATGGGACTGAAGGGAGGAAAGGCCAGGACAGATGCCTGGAATCCAGGACCTGCGGCCAGGAGCACACTCAAGGAGGCTGGTGCCAAAGCTGTGGACCGTCCCAAGTCCAGAGAAACAGTCTGGAGACAGGAAAGGGGAGTGCCTTGCTCTGCCTGGGAGACCAAGACAAAATCAGGCGCTCCTGGCCTCCAGGAAATGCAAAGAAGACATCTGAAAATCCCCTGAGGCCTAGGAGAGAAATCCTAGCAGGCCTGATAAACACCTTCCTCACCTGGGTGGGGTTCACCACCTTGGATTTGTCTTTGTCAGAGGCCAGAGAGCAGGAGTCTCTCTGCCAGCAGAAGCTGCACCGATGGGAAGATGGCCTCAGCTCCCCAAAAGACAGCCTTTTTGTTTAAAAAACAGTGCCCAAAATGGCTTGTGGGCTAAATAGAAGGTGACTGCCAACCCATACCTCTTGTTCATAAAGGTGTTGAAAAAAAAATCAACAACAACGAAAAACCTGTACGCTTTTTTTGAGAGGTTGCTGTTGATCCCTGTTCTAAGGTTTCCTTTTGCTTTCCAAGAACGGAAATGAGGAAGTAGGAAGGAGATAGCATGATTTACTATATTCTAACAAAAGCACTACCAGCAAATTGACAGTCACATTCAGGAACAGAACTCTGCCTTGGAAACATTCATGGCATTTGACCAGTGATTTTGCTTCAAAAAATACTAAGAAAATAATCAGAAATAAGCAAAAGGCACAAAGGTGTGAATAAGAATATTAATTGCAGAATTATCTATAATGTGTCAACAGCCTAGATGTTCAATGAAAGTGGCTTGGTTTAGTAAGTTTTGGTCCATCCTCATGACGGATTATTATGATGCCACCATCAAATTGTTATGAATACTAAACTTAATGCCACGTAAAAATATTCATATTACTTTATCATGACAAAAACTATTTTCAGAAGGATCTCTGGTTTGAAAGAAAAGTGTGTATGTGAATCCAACAAAGATTGGAAGAATATACTAAAAAACATTAATAGTGTTTATTTCAGGTGAAAGGTAAGCTTTGTTGTCTCCTTAGACTCTTCAATATTTCCTTAGTTTTCTACAATTTATGCTACTTCTAAAATTAGAAACAAAAACTCCATTTTTTTTTTTTTTTTTTTTTTTGCGGTACGCGGGCCTCTCACTGTTGTGGCCTCTCCCGTTGCGGAGCACAGGCTCCGGACGCGCAGGCTCAGCGGCCATGGCTCACGGGCCCAGCCGCTCCGTGGCATGTGGGATCTTCCCGGACTGGGGCACGAAGCTGCGTCCCCTGCATCGGCAGGCGGACACTCAACCACTGCGCCACCAGGGAAGCCCAACTCCAACTTTTTAAGAGAAGAAATTTGCTAATAGAAGACTGAAAGATTTAGATCATTTAAAGAAATTCAGACCTTGTCGGTATTCTAGAAATTCTTCCCGGTAAAGAGATATACACTATATATAAACATCATGCACATTTATCATGGCCCTAAAGTTAAGGTGTCTCCACTGTCATCCAAATACGACCACCCTGTTAACACAAATCAAAATCAGGTACGTGCCAGGAGGAAAAGTATCCGTGTTTACATGAAAACCTTGTTACCTCTCATCGCTACTGCTGTATCTTCTTTACTCACTATTCCTTCTTTTTCCATAATTCAGTCCTGAGTCATCTTCTCTCTGCTTCTCCGCTCTCTTAGAGACCCCAGTGACCAACTGCACGTGGAGTTTTAACCTCCATTTCTATGTAAATGACTCTAAGTTTCCCTTTCAGCCTGAGGCTCTATCCTGGACCCCACCATGTACCAGTTTCTCAAAGCTCACAGGTTCGCTCTCTAAGCCAGACCCCTTTCTGATTTCCCTAGTTGCCGATTTCCCACACCAGCTCCAATTCTAGGAGTCTAAGTCCCTTTCTTCCTCTTCCCTCACATCAAATTCTGTAACATCTATGTCACAGTACTTTTGAATCAACGCCCCACACCTTTATTTTCCTTTCTATTGCCCCCAACTCTAGTTCTGGCCTTTGTTATTTTGTGGTTAAGAATGGTGGCTTTGGAACCAGACACGACTAGGTTAAAGTCCTGGCCTGTGCACTAGCTAGCTGTGTTACCTTAGGCAGAGTGAATTAACTTCTATGAGGCTCAGCTGCTTTTGTACAATGATAATACCCCTTTCAAAGGGAAGTTGTGAGTTTAAATTAGCTCATATACATAAAGAGCTGAGCCGAGTATGCAAATTGCTTAGAGTTCTGTAAATGAGCACCAGATGTTGGCTGTTTACTTTAGATTATTTTAAAAACTGGTATTATTAATATTTTCCTAATGCATAAAGCTCCACCACTGCTTAAAAACTTTCCATTTAATTACAACATTTTCTTCCCTATTAACTACAAAATCCTCACCTGGCCTTCAAGGCCTTCCCTAGTCAGGCAACGTTTCTCCCTTGCTTTCCCTCCCACTGCTCTCCTAAATTCCAGTCAGACTGGACCTTGTACTTCCCTACTTTTGAGCTTCTGGCCACACTGCTGCTTTGTAGCGTCCTTCCCCCACCTGTGCTGCTAAATCCAACCTGTCCTTTAAAACTTTCCCAACCGTTTACAGTTCTCAACTTGATGAGCTTTCTGTCATTTCTGAGCTCTGTCACTTTTGGCTGTACCTTTCCAATGGCTTTTATAGTGTTATAAATATAATGACAATGGATTATTATATATTTTATAGCCTGTATACATATATTACATATTATGTTGTTTTACGCATCTTTGTTTCTCCAGCACTCTTTGCCCATCACAGGTACTCAGTAAATGATAGCTGAATGTCAAGGTGAGGTTCGATTTTCTGTCCACACCTATCACACCGTTGATACTCAATTTTAATAAACCATGTCTACAATTCCCTTCCCTTCATAGATTGAATTACATCCTAGCGCGACATGGAGCAAAACCTATTGTTGTGTTGTCATCTTTGTTGGTCAAAATCAGTGGATATTGGCAACTTTATGTGGTTAAATTCTATTCAGGTTGGCCCCTATCCTGATGATCTGGGGCAATGGTTTGATGAACTGCTGCTTTAACAGATTTTCTTTCTTGCTTTTTACTGTGTAAGGTTGCTATAGTTCAGAAGCTTGTAAATACATATATTTTTTAAATTCCCGGATCTTATGAAAAGTCCTTAAAGTCAAAACAGTAACACCAGGTTTCTAATCGGTTGCATTCATGTGGCAGATTTTGAGGTTAACACACTTTTTTCCTGCATATTACCAGATATCACAAAAATTCATAAACTCCCCCAAAATGGTACTCCTTCTTATGTAGCAAATTCATTTTGGCACCAAAATGGGCGCCATCGAAGAATTCAACAAATTCAATCTAGGTTTTACATTTGGGTAAAACCAGTTCAGATTTGCCTGAAACCACTCCAGATTTATTGGGAGCAGTATGGGTGACAAGGGTTCCCTCGGTGGAGCCGGCCGTGGTGGGACAGGGGAAGTCAAGCAAGGCGGACCTGCAAGGCCCCAGCAGGGACCGGCTCTCCTGTCTTTTGGTCACTCCCACCCACTGCTGGGGTTTCTAGCCCCAGCGCTCCGCGCTCCCTCCCTCCCCAGCCTCATTCCTCTCCGCCCGCGCCCGACTAACAGCAGTTCCTGCTTCACAAACACAGTACTTAAAGCACCTAGTTCCTGGGATTTATACTTGCCAAGTGGCTGTGAGGAACACGTTTTTCTCAAGCCCAGGCATCAAAAGGCACTTATTTCAACACTTCAGGGAAAAACAGTAACTAAGAAAATCAATAACCTCATCCGAAGCAGAAGAATGGATTTTTGTCAGGCTATCTCTATGGTTTCCTGCCCATCTTTTAAAAGAAGCGTAATATTAGTCTCTTGAATCTTTTTTCGTCCTGTGTGTTCTTACCTTACCTAAAGAAATGTAATGTTTTTGCAGAGAGAAACTATATCCTGACCTAAATATTATATGGTAACAAGGTGTCTTTAAAAGCTACATGTTTCCTAAAGATAATTAGAAGACTCAATATCTTTACGTGGCTATAAATTCTTCAATGGCTAAAATCGAGCCTCCTATCTTTTTCAAAGGGTTTTTTTTTTTTGGCTTTTTTTTTTTTTTGATGGAACAAAAGAACACAAATGAGATTAGAGGAAGAACTGCTAGAGCAACAGAAGGAAAGAATGCCAAAGAGGGGAAGGGGGGACGGCTACCAAAGTAGAAGCCAGTGCCAGAGTGTTCCACTCAAAAATGTTCCCTGAACCTATCCAACATCTAAGAAAGTTAGCCTGAGGCGGGTTGTGAGCCCTAAATGCAAGGCTTAGATGCTATCTAAAACCAGAAAGAGTAGTCAGAAGGAATGTACATGCATATCTCCCAAAGCAGAAAGATCTGAAGAGGACTCTAGGCAGAAGACCCGCATTTTTCTACAGTGAGCTGCCCATCGCATCATAGCTTGGAACTCTAAGATTCAAGGACAGACAGGTGGAGCCGAGTCAGCCTACGAACGGAGGGAAGCCACTGTCTTACTCATGAGCCTGGTATTCCCGCTCAGGTCAAGTATTCTTAGTCTTAACTGTGCTACCAAAGACCCATACGATCGTCACAAGCCATAGGTTAACATCTGTGGTTGAGAAAGAACCGATGTTTAGACACTTGAAAGAGCTTTTAGGCAAAACTTACACTTAGAAAAGTTCCCAGGTTTAATTCGGATCCCTTCCCCCTCCTCTCTTCTTTGCTTTTCTCTTCCTTTCTCTCTGTTGCCTAAGACATTTAAAAAAACAACAACAAAAATCCCCCACCCTTTTTAAAGTATTTATTTGTTTGTTTTTTGGCTGCGCAGCACGTGGGATGTTAGTTTTCCGACCAGGGATGGGACCTGCCCCCTCCTGCCTCCTCGCATTGGAAGCGCCGAGACTCACCCGCTGGACCGCCAGGGAAGCCCCCAAACCCTCGCATTTGTTAGCGAGACAGTAAAGGGAAAGGCAGCGCGGGGCTTCTCCCATCAGGGTGAGAAGGCAGTGATGTTCAGGGGTCAGTGTCCGTGGACGGGGGTGGGGCGGAGGCAGAAACTAATACTTACCGGGCATTTACACGTGCTAGGCACCGAAAATGCTTTTACCTCCTTGTAATTCTCGCAGCAAGTCCTTGGCGTGGGTGCTACTTTTCTGATTTTACGGAGCAGGAAATTAAGGTCGCCTAGGCTGACCCACTTAGTCTCTCTGACTCCAAAGCCCAACCCCTCCCTTTACATGACGTCCGGCGTGGATGTGTCCTTATGGTCTCTGCTTTGGCGCTAAAAACCAACAATCTCAAAAAGATACATTCCAAAGGGAGCAAAATGACAGCTGTAGCCAAAATTGTGCAGTACTGCTTCCTTCTGGGGTCTGTGTGGGAAGTGAGAAAACTCATGTTCTTTACCGATTATTGAGGAGAAATTTCAACGGAACATTTGAGAGGTCAGAGAATCTCCTCAAGGGGTAGCGCCCCAGAACTTTTTTAAAAAAATAAATTTATTTATTCATTTATTTATTTTTGGCTGCGTTGGGTCTTCGTTGCTGCGCGTGGGCTTTCTCTAGTTGAGGAGAGTGGGGGCTACTCTTCGTTGCGGTGCACAGGCTTCTCACTGCGGTGGCTTCTCTTGTTGCGGACCACGGGCTCTAGGCGCATGGGCTTCAGTAGTTGTGGCGCACAGGCTTCAGTAGTTGTGGCACATGGGCTCAGAAGTTGCGGCTCACGGGCTCCAGAGCGCCGGCTCAGCAGTTGTGGCGCACGGGTTTAGTTGCTCCACGGCATGTGGGATCCTCCCGGACCAGGGCTCAGACCTGTGTCCCCTGCACAGGCAGGCTGACTCTCAACGACTGCACCACCAGGGAAGTCCGCCCCAGCACTCTTGACCCAAAGGTGAGTGGGCCACGTAGGCACAGAAAACTCACTTCATTCTTAAAATAGTCCCTCATCGTTCTGAGTCCTCCAGTATTGGGAAACTCAGCACTGCGTTAAGGTGGCCCTGAGAATCAAGGCTTCATCCAGCTTTGCACTCGTCGTTAGAAACTTCTCCTGGTCCTCTCTACCTGAGCAGCCTGGCCCAGAAACCTGAATTGCATCATTGATTCCTCCCTTTCCCTAACTGCCAACAATCAACAAATCATCGAGTCCTGTGGTATCTACCTCTTTCATTTATGTCTCTGATCTACCCACTTCCCTCCTTTCGAAGACCACCATCTTAGCTGAACCTATGGTCTCCTGCTTGGTTTACTTCAACAAAGTACCTAGCATCTCTGGGCCTTAGCCTTAGAAAACTCCAAGTGATTTTTCTGAAGTAAATAAGATAATATGATCACGATATTCCCCTACTTTAAAAATCCCTCTATGACTTCCCACTGCCTTCAAGAGAACGTTCAAACATTTTAGCAAAGCATCGTGTTCAGCATCTGCTGACAGATCCAGCCCCGCGCTCTGAGCTCCCGCTGTCTTGAGCCATCGGGAGGTCCTAGACTGTGTGCTTCTTCAGGTACTTATTCCTTCAATCAGGATAATTCTCCACTGACCTGCCTCCTGCCTGTCTTTCAGCTTAAACATCTCTGCTCTGAGAAGCCTCCCCTGACCGCCCCACTCTGAGACCCCTCCTCCCCTGGCATCCTCACCCAGGCCTGCAGCTGCCCATGTGTGTAGCCATATAGTCTGCAAATACCTCAAGGGCAGGGTGAGCTTTAGTCACCATTTTTCTTGGCATCTAGCCTAGTGCTTGGCCTATAGAGCCACTCAATCCATGAGTAAATGCTTAAATGTGATGGAGTGGGGAAAGTAATGAAGAGATGTGAGTCTAATCATGACTTTGCTACCAACTCCTGTATAACCTGCCACTAAAATTCACATTAAAGCAAAATGTTAATGGTACAAACTACTCTGTATAAAATAAATAAGCCACAAGGATATATTGTAGAGCATGTGGAATATAGCCAATATTTTATAACTATAAATGGAGTATAATCTATAAAAATGTTGAGTCACACATACACACACAAAATGCTAAGTTTTCCCATCCTTCAGGTAGGATCTGCATCTCATTCCTCACTCACCGTCCCCCACCAACTTCTACCCTCTCCCAGGGAGCAGGATGAGTACGAGAGTTTGTATTTTTTCAACATTTGGAAAAATAACATGGGGACTTTCCTGGTGGCACAGTGGATAGGACTCTGCACTCCCAATGCAGGGAGCCTGGGTTCGATCCCTGGTCAGGGAACTAGATCCCACAGGCATGCCACAGCTAAGGAGCTGGCGAGCTGCAACTAAGATCTGGTGCAACCAACTAAATAGATATAAAAAAATTTTTTTTAATAACATGGAAGTGGAAATATATGATACAACTTTCAATTCTGTAGATGATTCTTCTTCCAGGTGATAAAGATCCAAGGGGATAAACAACCAAAAGACCTCACAAAGCTCTGTGAATGTGCAAAAAGTGGGAGATATGTACTCATGTGGCAAACAGTAAAATATTGGGGGGGAAGTTTCAAATATTTATAAGATGATGGACTCTGAATTCCTATTTATAACACAGGAAAGGCATCTTGGGAGGGATTGTGGGCAGCCCCCCAAAGACAAAACCTTTGTGCTGCTTTCACAAAGCCACCAGACTGTGGGGTAAACAGTAAACACCATTATCCTGCCTCGAGTTCGGATTGCTTCCTTCAGGGCTGAGGTGTCTCTTAGAGATAGGTAACAAAAATAAGAGCATCTTGAGACCTTGTTGGAAAGTTTATAAATGTAGATTTATAAAGAGAAAAAAAAAGGGACTTCCCTGGTGGTCCAGTGGTTAAGAACCCGCCTTCCAATGCAGGGGACTCAGGTTTGATCCCTGGTCGGGGAACTAAGATCCCACATGCCTCGGGGCAACTAAGCCCACAGGCCACAACTAGAGAGCTGCAACAAAGACCCAAGGCAGCCAAAGAAAGAAAGAAAGATTAAAGGAAAAAAAGACAATACATCTGTAATCAGTGGGGTAAACCTATAAGACTAGAAATAGAGGTATTTCCTTAAAGTTGAACCAAAGTAATGCAGGGGCAATTGTGGGGGAAACAGTATCATACGATATTATTTTATTTTACTATTTATTTATTTATTATTTACTTGGTTGTGCTGGGTCTTAGTTGCGGCAGGTAGGCTCCTTAGTTGCAGCTCACGGGCTCCTTAGTTGTGTCATACGATATTATTTTAAATACTATTTTCTATTTACTATACTGTTCAGTAGAGTTTAAAGAAGACTCATGGTGTTTTAGAACACGGTTGTAATCAAATCCAGACCCCAATGTTTTTGTTTCTTTTTTTGCGGTACGTGGGCCTCTCACTGTTGTGGCCTCTCCCGTTGTGGAGCACAGGCTCCGGACGCGCAGTCTCAGTGGCCATGGCTCATGGGCCCAGCCGCTCCACGGCATGTGGGATCTTCCCGGACCGGGGCACGAACCCGCATCCCCTGCATCGGCAGGCGGACTCTCAACCACTACGCCACCAGGGAAGCCCTGGACCCCAATGTTTTAAATGAAGGCCCAGAGAAGGTAAATGCCCAAGGTCATACCTTACCGTATGACAGAGCTACAGAAAGAACCCACAACTCCTGACTCCGAGCCTAATGAATGCTTTCCTTTAGATTATTTAATACAAAAACACTGTGACGGATGATTGAGGCCCAAAATAGAGAAATTGGAGACAGTGCCAGATAAACATACTGTTAAGGAAAACCAGAATGGCGTGTGCAGTAACCCAACGTTTGAGGCTGACGCGGTACAGGGCAACAATGTTTTCTCACAGAATAGCCCTTTGTGCCACTGTCAGAGGCAGGAGACTGGCCTGGCTGATCTGCTGAGCTAATCCCATCTGACTTGCTTACTCAGACCACCTATTCTCTGAACTCAGATGATGCACACTGCCCACAGGGCCAGTGCCCAAGATGGCTCACTCTGTTGCATTCCTTTCAAGGTTGGATGTCCATGCCAATCCCAGCCCCTCTAGGAATGTCGAGGTCAGTGGAATCCTACCAACACTTGCAGGGTGGGGAGGGGAGACAGCTGCCGGTGGCAGTGGTATGGAGGACGGGAGGGCCAAACCTCCCAGAAAATCCGACCGCTGCCTCTGCCGGGAGCCTGGTGGTCAGAATGCTTAGGACCCAGGAAGCCTGGGAGCGGGACATATCTGAAGGATTCCAGTCCTCCCCTCTTGGCACTGCAGAAGAGAAAATAAAGCAGGGGAACCTGTTGGACTAGACCGTCAAGGCCGCTGGCTTGTTGTTGGCGGCTGCCACCTGCTAGAAGGGGCCTGATGGTTCTTCCTTCTGAGCGGAGAAGAGAGTGAGGACCAGAGAGACGCGAGCAAGCAAGCGGGATGCCGATTTGCCAAGATGTGTAGGGAGGCGCTTGGGCAATGCTCGCTGTGAGAGACCAAGCTTGAGCCTGGTCCTTCCGGGCTGGGGTGACCCGTCCAAGTGCCCAAACAACATCATCGTGGGGAGAAAAGGAAGCTGCTCGAACAGAGAGAGAAATACTTCGGCAGAGGTGTGCAGCTGAGGATCAGATTCCAAAAGTTTGTCTCAGGAGGGAAAGAAAGAACACAAACATTTCACCTTTGAAATGCTGGTCTTCTTTCCTCTGGGTCATTTTATGTTAATGAAAAGATGGTTCTAATGGGAAAAATGGGATACGAGGAATAGGACAGAGAAAGATATGAGCGCGGGGCTGAAGGACAGAAATGCAGATGAGTGAGAGACGTGTGGGTGCCGGTTTTGGGGAGAGATCTCCGTATCCTTCCCTCTGACACCCTGCAGGATTAGGAAGTGGCTGTTTTCAACTATGTAGAACATCTGTCCACTAATAACCTCTACCCTGAAGAGGCCCGTGTCCCCGGCTCACCAGGCCTGAGTTCTGCACTCAGTGAGTTTTTTTTTTTTCTTTTTTTTGCGGTACGCGGGCCTCTCACTTGCTGTGGCCTCTCCCGTTGAGGAGCACAGGCTCTGGACGTGCAGGCTCAGCAGCCATGGCTCACGAGCCCAGCCGCTCCGCGGCATGTGGTATCTTCCCGGACCAGGGCACGAACCCGCGTCCCCTGCATCGGCAGGCGGACTCTCAACCACTGTGCCGCCCACTCAGTGAGTTTTGGGTTTAGCATTTTACCTCTGTGTCTTCACCTGCAAGGAGTGGGATTAAACATTCAGCGAAGAGCAGACCACAGGAGATGGCTTTGTTGGACACACTTCTGGAGGTGATGTTTTCCCCACATTTTTCTCAGGGAGGGGCCGGGATTCATGTGCATTTATGCAGAAATTTGCAGAAAAAATAAGTATTCAAATTGAATTCTGACGTGGTGATTTCTAACAACCTATATATAAACTTTGTGTAACTCAATATCTAAGACATAAGGTACTTATCTTTTCATTGTAAGAAAGAAGCTAAATGACTTTTTTTCCTTCTTACCATTCCCTCCCCCCCATTTTCTTTGCAAACGCTGCCATATCTATTTTATTTTATGGTCTAAAAAAGGTTGTATCACATATGGTATTCCACAAAGAGGAAATGGAAAAAATTATTAAAAAATGAAGAAAAACAGGACTGCTTGCTTAGAAAATAAGATGTATGAACCCTTAAGAATGGGAAAACACCAGCTACTATGGCAGAGAGAAGACATTTTTGCCAAATTTAGAACCCACTTGAAAATCACGGGTTCTAAGTTTAGAACTGAACTAAAAAACTTGAGCTCACATTGCATTTGGCATTCGTTAAATAAAATTCTAAAATACTAATTAAAGGAAAAAAAAATTTATTCTCTTAGTAGTCCTAGAAGCTGGGAATTATTTTCAAACAAATTCTTTATTGGCTCAATAAACTGGCCTGCACTTAGAAAAGAAACATCTTTTTTCTAATTATTTTTTCCTTACAAAATAATGATTTAAAATCAAGAGGGAAGGCACTTTGCCAAAGTCTTTAAAGAGTTACAGAATTGTTGTGTAACCTTTGGACACAAGCAAATATACCAGGTGGTCGTACAAACTTTATGTTTATATATTAGATGGAAGTAATTATATTTACTGCTGATAAACTTTAAATAATAAAAACGCAATAAAATTGGAAACTATCACTCTAAACAAAACAAACTCTTAACCGCATTATTTTAATTTTCTAATTTAGATGCTAAGCTAGTAATTGCAACATCATCAAGAAATGGATCAGAATTGCTGCTATGGAGGTAACTATAAAAAGTTTCAGACTCAAAAGGTCCAAAGAAGTAAATCAAGAACTAGTAGTGGATAGACAGTGTTCAAAATGCATCCATTGGCTTAACATGATTTCAGACAGCTAACAACTTTTCTAATTATAGAAATTATAGAAAACGTCTTATGCTGTCTTACACACACACACACACTCACACACATCTATAGATATAGATATATAGATAATACCTGAGAACCTGAATTCAAATAATTAGACAAAAGGTTAAACATGAATATTCAGTGCAAATATATGCCACGGCAAACACTCAAAACCACAAACGTTGGGGGAAAAATTTTTTTCCTTTCTGTTTATTGCCGTGGAATCTAAATACATTTTTTTTTCTAAACACATTTTTAAGTCACTTTAGGGGCAGGTTTAGCAACTGGTGAACTTGACACTTTGTTTTCAGGAAGCTCATTAACTCAGCAGTTCAAAACCCTGTAACTTTAATTTCCAGGCACTTTCAGAAACTCTTGTTGAAGGACGTAAGATTGATTCTTGAGTTGACTGACTTTATTTTTCTTACCCAAAAGAGGCAGTTTGTACTGGTACAAAGAGGGTCAAAATTTTAAGTTGTAAAAGCAAAAAACAAAACAAAACAAAACCCCAAAAACACTGCATATGTAAGTGGGAAAGGATTTGTCTAGAATATAATTTTAAATTTACTTGTTATTACATAAGCATAGGTAAGCAGACATCATGCAGTTCTCCTAATAGCACGTGTAGCTCTCATTAAGATACGGGACAGAGGTGACCACTTCTAAGATGTGTGCCGAAATCAGAATACGAACTTAGATCCCCTGGGTCCCCTGGGTCACACACTTCTGAATCCAAGTTCTTCAGCTATCTTTCCTTTTAAATGAGCCACTAAAACTGAATTTCATAGTCTCTTCTATTATGTCTTCAACATTGCCCTCATATTTATTTAAAATTCTTGTTTATAATAAATTTAATATCTTGGACCAGTTTCCGTCTTTCCTCAGGTCTTGATACCTAGATAAATGGAGGGAAATAAGAGAGAACCTCTGTGGTAACCGAAAGTATTTCTCGAACCTCTATGAGGTGGGAGGAGCACTATTCTCAGATGGTGGTTGAATCCATTTCTGTGAAGGATTTGCTTTTCTTGGAGTCTAGAGACAGAAAGGCCCACACACCTACACCAGTGCCAGGGAAACCCGCCAGTGATCCTGGTGCCCTGGAAGATGACTTTATGTGGCATGAATAGGACCAAGAAAAAGCTGAGTAGTCTGCTGATGTCCAGATTCCTGATTGTCTTTTTTTTTTTTTTTCAGTACGCGGGCCTCTCACTGCTGTGGCCTCTCCCATTGCAGAGCACAGGCTCCGGACGCTCAGGCTCAGTGGCCATGGCTCACGGGCCCAGCCGCTCCACGGCATGTGGGATCTTCCCGGACCGGGGCACGAACCCCCATCCCCTGCATCGGCAGGCGGACTCTCAACCACTGCGCCACCAGGGAAGCCCTCCTGATTGTCTTTGCAGAGACAGTTCCCAGATCCTTAAGGTGTTTTCCAGGCATCTTCATTTCTTTCTCTTGTACGTTTTTCTACAGAACTAACACATGAATAAGTTTAGTGAACAATTAGGGAGCCCAAATACTTGGTGCCATTGTGCATTTGACCAAGTCTAAACCCAAGTTTTCATATTTTCCTTTGCCTTATAATTGTAGGTCTTGGCTCTAATTCTAGCCCATAAGAAATATATATTTCAATCCAGAATTTAAGAATTGAAGAGCAAACTTGATGGCAGTAGGTAGGCTTTCCTGAAGAGAAATGCTTTTCTCCGTGGGCTGGACAAAGATATATTGCTGATATTTAGCAAAAACAAAAAATAAAATTAAAAAAAGCTCCAATTTCCTATTTCAAACATCTTATTAGATACCTCCACCTGGAACAAAACAAAGACTCCAGAAAGAGACCCACATGTATATGGTCAGCTGATTTTCAACAAGGGTAGTAAGACAGTTCAGTGGGGGAAAGGAAAATCTTTTCAACAAATTCTGCTGAAACAACTACAGACCCACTGGGGAAAAAAATGAACAGTGACCCTTACTTCACATAATACACAAGAATTAACTCAAAATGAGTGATAAACCTAAATGCGAAATGTAAAACTAGAAAAGGCCTAGAGTTAATCAGAGGGGAAAAAATCTACTCAATATTGAAGGAGGCAAAAGTGTCTTACAGGGGACACAAAAACAAAATTTCATGCAAAAGAAAACTGATAAACTGAACTTTATCAAAACTTAAAATTTGCTCTTAGAAAGATATTAAGAAAAAGAAAAGATAATGCATAGAATGGAAAATATTTACAATACATTAATCTGATAAAGGGCTGGTATCCAGAATATATAAAGAACTATTATGGCTCAGCAAGAAGACAACCAAGGCAATTTTTTAAATGGGCAAAGATTTGAACAGACACGTCACAAAAGAAATTACATGAATGTCTGATAAGCATATGAAAAAGTGGTCAACATCATTAGGCATCAGGAAAGTGCAAATCAAGACCACAATCAGATACCACTACACACCAGTTAGAAAGGCTAAGGTTAAAAAGTTGATAATACCAAGTGTTGAGGAAGATGCTGAACTGCTGATAAGAATGTAAAATGGTACAACCACTTTGGAAAACTAAGAGTTTCTTTCTTTTTTTAAACCAGAAAATTTTAAAAACATAAATGTATGTATGTATCTATGTATTTATTTATTTATTTTTGGCTGTGTCGGGTCTTTGTTGCTGTGTGCAGGCTTTCTCTACTTGCGGCGAGCGGGGGCTACTCTTCATTGTGGTGTGCGGGCTTCTGATTGCGGTGGCTTCTCTTGTTGCAGAGCACAGGCTCTAGGCACGCAGGCTTCAGCAGTTGTGGCACGCAGGCTTCAGTAGTTGTGGCTCGCGGGCTCTAGAGCACAGGCTCAGTAGTTGTGGTGCAGGGGCTTAGTTGCTCTGTGGCATGTGGGATCTTCCTGGACCAGGGCTCGAACCCGTGTCTCCTGCATTGGCAGGCAGATTCTTAACCACTGCGCCACCAGGGAAGTCCAAAACCAGAAATATTTTTCAAATTTATTTATTTATTTATTTATATTTATTTTTGGCTACGTTGGGTCTTCCCTGCTGCACGTGGGCCTTCTCTAGTTGCTGTGAGCGGGGGCTACTCTTCGTTGCGGTGCACGGGCTTCTCACTGTGGTGGCTTCTCTTGTTGCGGTGCACGGGCTCTAGGTGCGAGGGCTTCAGTAGCTGTGGCGTGTGGGCTCACTAGTTGTGGCTTGTGGGCTCTAGAGTGCAGGCTCACTAGTTGTGGTGCACAGACTTAGTTGCTCCGCGGCATGTGGGATCTTCCGGGACCAGGGGTCGAACCCGTGATCTCTGCATTGGCAGGCAGACTCTTAACCACTGCACCACCAGGGAAGTCCTACTAAGAGTTTCTTAAAACGGTAAACATGCAACCCTGTCATTCAACTCCAAGGTATTCACCCAAGAGAAATGAAAACAGGTGTCTACACAAAGACTTCACTGGAATGTTCATAGTAGCTTTATTTGTAATAGCCAAAAACTAGAAATAAACCAAATGCCCAATAACTAATAAATGAATAAACAAGCTGTGAAATATCCATACAGTGGAGCGTCAGTTAGTAATAAAAAGGAATAACTACTGATGCAGACAACAACATGGGTGGTTCTCAGAATCATTATGCTGTGTGAAATAAGTCAGATACAGAAAAACCACATACCATATAATTCCATTTATATAAAACTCTAGAAAATGCAAACTAATCTATAAGTGGCAGAAAGCGTATCAGTCCTTGTCTGGGGAAGGGATGGGATGATGGAAATGTTCAGTATCTTGGCTGTGATGGATTCATGGGTACATGTGGCTCTCAAAACTTGTTCAGTTGTAGACTTTAAGGAGGTGCAATTTATTGTGTAAAATTCAATAAAGTTGTTATTTAAAAAATCTCCTCCTGAATGTTCTTCAGGCCACTCAACCTTCACGTTTCTAAAACTGAGCTCATAATCTTCCCCTCCCAACCCTATTTCTCTCTTTGGTTAATGTTTTCTTTCTTGGTTGATGGCCTCATCATCTACCTGGTCAGCTAAGCTAAATAGCTTGGTAACTACCTTCAGTCCTCCTTCTTCACACCTTTAAACCTTCTCAAATTTCTCTCTCTCCCTTTTTAAAAAATTCAGAAGTGTATTTTAAAAATTATGGTAAAACATACACAGCATGAAATTTACCATTTTAACCTTTTTTTTTTTTTTTTTGGCAGTACGCGGGCCTCTCACCACTGTGGCCTCTCCCGCTGCAGAGCACAGGCTCCGGACGCGCAGGCTCAGCGGCCATGGCTCACGGGCCCAGCCGCTCCGTGGCATGTGGGATCCTCCCGGACCGGGGCACGAACCCGCGTCCCCTGCGTCGGCAGGCGGACTCTCAACCACTGCACGACCAGGGAAGCCCCATTTTAACCATTTTTATGTGTACAGTTCAATAACATTAAGTACATTCACATTGCTGTGCAAAAAGCATCACCACCATCCATCTCCAAAACTTTTTCATCTTCCAAAACTGAACCTCTGTCCCTGTTAAACACCAATTCCTCATTCCCCTCCTCCCCCAGCCCCTGGTAACCAGCATTCTGCTTTCTGTCTCTATGAATTTGACTACTCTAGGTACTTCATATAAGTGGAGTCAGACAGTATTTGCCCTTTGGTGACTGCTTTAGTTCACTAAGCATTAAGTCTTTAAGGTTCTCCATGTTGTAGCATGTGTCAAAACTGCCTTCCTTCTTTTTTTTTTTAATTAATTTATTTTATTTTCGGCTGTGTTGAGTCTTCGTTTCTGTGCGAGGGCTTTCTCTAGTTGCGGCGATTGGGGGCCATTCTTCATTGCGGCGCGTGGGCTTCTCACTGTCGCGGCCTCTCTTGTTGCAGAGCACAGGCTCCAGACGTGCAGGCTCAGTAGTTGTGGCGCACGGGCTTAGTTGCTCCGCGGCATGTGGGATCTTCCCAGACCAGGGCTCGAACCCGTGTCCCCTGCATTGGCAGGCGGATTCTCAACCACTGTGCCACCAGGGAAGCCCTGCCTTCCTTTTTTTTTTTTTTTTTTTTTTTTTTTGCTTACGCGGGCCTCTCACTGTTGCGGCCTCTCCCGTTGCGGAACACAGGCTCCGTACGCGCAAGCTCAGCGGCCATGGCTCACGGGCCCAGCCGCTCTGCGGCATGTGGGATCTTCCCGGACCGGGGCACGAACCCGCGTCCCCTGCATCGGCAGGCGGACTGTCAACCACTGCGCCACCAGGGAAGCCCCCTGCCTTCCTTCTTAAGGCTGCATAATATCCCACTGCATGCATAAACCACATTTTATTGATCCATTCATCCGTCAATGGATGGCTGGGTCATCTTTGACTCAGAATGCCCACTGCTACTGGAATAATGCTCTGGATTATTTCAGTGGTCTATTAACTGGCCATCCTTGCCTACTTCTTTCACACACCTTCTAATCTGCTGCCAGTGTGTTTTTTCTGTCCCTCCACTGCTCAAAGACTTTGTGTACAATTTCAAACTAAAATGGGATCATATGGATGATGCTGTTCTGCAGGCTTTCTCCCATTCCACTTTTGACCACCTCTCATTAGCTGAAATTTCTTTATTTTAATCCAGTATATATTTCCTGGTCACGTCCTCCCATTTCTCCTAGATCTGCCCTTGAGAACAACACTGAATAATTACTTTGTTCTTCTACATGGCAGACAACCCTTCAAGTATCTGAAGACAGTCACTGGGTCTCCGTTTTCCAGGCCTTTAGTCATTCCTCAGAGACCATGGTGGCCCCGGCTATTCTTCTCTGCTTGTGATCCAGGTTGGTCAGTGCCCCTCTAAAAATGGGACGCCTAGGACAGTATCTAGTCCTCTAGATGGAAGGTAGGATTACCATCTCCTTTCTTCTGCTGCTCTATTCCTGTAATGCAGCCTGACATGCCACTAACCTTTTTAGCTCCAAAGCTGATGTATATTAACTTGCAGGAAATTCAACTATTCAGAGGTGGGTTTTTTTCCAAGTAAATTTTAATGACACCATCGGGCCTCTGAAGCAGGGATGGCCAAAAGAAGGAAGAGGGTGAAGACAGGAGAGAATCTCTTCCTTGTCAATTCTGCCCATGTATTAAATGTTGACCACTCCTGATAGCAAATGCAGCCCATGTCCACACCCACGCCTCCCCCTTCAGGCCTCCTATCAGTCAGTTACCCACCAAACTCCAGTCCCTAGTAAGTGATCGCCTCTTCGGCAATCTGCCTACACGCACAATCTCACACACAGGTCTCCTCCTCGCACCATCAGTTCTATCCCTGATAGCTACTGGGCACTTGTGGCCAGTGATTAGAAGCGGGAAATGTTGGCCATTGCCGTAGAACACACATATCCAGGAAATGCATTTATCTTAAAGTTCCTGGCAGTGCAAATGCTGAGCATCAAATAAAAGCCTTATCAAAAAATATGCAGGTAGGGCTTCCCTGGAGGCGCAGTGGTTAAGAATCCGCCTGCCAGTGCAGGGGACTGCCAGTGTAGGGTTTGAGCCCTGGTCTGGGAAGATCCCACATGCTGCGGAGCAACTAAGCCTGTGTGCCACAACTACTGAGCCTGCGCTCTAGAGCCCACGGGCCACAACTATTGAGGCCATGTGTTACAACTACTGAAGCCTGCACGCCTAGAGCCTGTGCTCTGCAACAAGAGAAGCCACTGTGATGAGAAGCCTGCGCACTGCAACAAAGAGTAGCCCCCACTCACCACAACTAGGGAAAGACCACGCGCAGCAACGAACACCCAACGCAGCCAAAAACAAACAAACAAACAAATAAATAAATATGCAGGGAAATGGACCAAGAAACCAGTCGCCTATCTTGCCTTTTTCCATGGAGATTCTTCATAAAAGAAATGTTGCATTTTTTGTTGGATTTTTAAAGTAAAGTACAATATATTCAATGGGAGAGGAGAAGGACTGCTTTTCCAGGCAATTTCCTTGAAACTTCAAGTCATTTAAGAGGAAAGACAGTTGAACAAATTTTGGTACTTTTTTCTCTTATAGTCAACTTCAGGCTGATGGTTACTTAATAATCCTCCATACAGACATTCCTTCCATCAGATCGAAGACGCCCACCCTCCTAACACACACACTACCAACACTGTCAGCATTCTCAGAGCCTCTTAGACATTCAGAGCTCATATTCCTCCACATGGGAAAACTATCCCCTCCATGGCGTTCAGCCTCCTCTCCCTTCCATCCTAGACAGGGACGTTGAGGACCTCGGTCATCTCCTCTTTTTCCAAAATTATCCCCTAGCTCTCTTTCCATTGGCTCCTTCCTCTCCTCCTTTCAATACAACCAGGACCCTCCAATGTGGAAAACCAAGACCCTCCAATGTGCTGAACATCTCAAATGATTATTCAACATTTATTCCTTCCTTGGATTCACTGCTTACTCCGTTTTCATTAACCTGCAAAATTATATCCTCCGAAGGTCAATAGGGACGTTAGGTTGGACACATTCAATGGTCTTCATTTGGAACTGATCTTCGCGTAAGCTTTTCCTTATCTCTTTGGGATCCAGCAGGAGTGGGGGAGACCTGGGAGCGGTAATAGATGCTGGGGGTTTGTGGAGGTTGCTGGGATTGGTTTTCCCTGCCAGACTGTCATCACCCACGCTATGCCCTTAGGGACAGCACTATCGAGAAAAGTTTCTTTGTGTAGGAAAGCAGCAAATTCTTTGCCCTGAAGATGGCGTCAGAAATGACCCCAACCCCGTCCTTTCCCTACTAATTGTAACTGAATGGTAGGTATGCTTAGGTCTGAGATGGGCCCCGTTGCATCTCTGATCTCCACATTGGGTGGCTCTTCACCTGAAAATCTGTCAGTCGTCCTTTTTCAAGAATTGCAGCTCTCAGCCATCCTTAATTCTGAATTCAGTATCTCCTCCATTTCTTTGTCCTTGTTTCAAACTGTGTTTCTCTCGGTATCGTTGTCTTTCACTGAGCCTCGTGGTCTGTCCCAACAATGATCTTTCTATTAGCACGAGCATCCCCCAACCCACACTCAAAAATCACAGTTCCCTCCTCTTGTTCCCACAGAAGCACTGAGTTGAGAAATGTCTTAATTAATTGTGGACTCCCTCTTCTTCAAAAACCATAGTTGCTAGTCTTGAACTTCTTACTATCATGAGACCAAAACGGAACCTTGAGAAGTCAATCCTTTAGTTACATCACCTTTAAACAATTATGTAATGACTTTACCTGAAGAACTCAGAACTCTGCCCCAAGCCACTGGGGTTTTGGTTAATGTGAACTTGCAGTGCATCTGCCAATCATCCTAGAGTCACCTGAGTACCTTATACCTGGAGAAGCAAGAATGATATTCTAATAAGGGAATTTGATAGCTTGAAGAGCCACAGGTTAAATGGGAAAGTCTCCATCAATACAAAGCTAGGAGCCTTGGTCAAATTCCATGTGTTCAAGTTAAATATACAGATGTGAAGATATCTATGGATAGCTCCATTCATTTTAATGATTGAGAAAGAGTTATTAACTTGAGGTTTGAAACCAATTTCAAATGTGTACAGTCTTCTAGTGCAAAGGTTCATCACTTTCATCAGATCCTTAAGGGGTTTGTGGCCTCCAAAAGGTTTAACAACCTCTGTGTTAGCGGAAAGATAAGATTAAAATCAAGATATTAGGGGCTTCCCTGGTGGCGCAGTGGTTGAGAGTCTGCCTGCCAATGCAGGGGACACGGGTTCGTGCCCTGGTCTGGGAAGATCCCACATGCCGCGGAGCGGCTGGGCCTGTGAGCCATGGCTGCTGGGCCTGCACGTCCGGAGCCTGTGCTCCGCAACGGGAGAGGCCACAGCAGTGAGAGGCCTGCGTACCGCAAAAAAAAAAAAAAATCAAGATATTATTATTTTATGCATTACTAAATGCAGTAAATAAAAACAGCAAGTAACTTCCATTTCAGCAAACAGCAAGAAAAAATGTTGAATACTGTAACTAGTCGTAACATGATTAGTAACTGTTTGAATGCTAATATAGATAATATTATTCTAGCATTTTAGACACATATGGACAAGTATTTACCTTAATATACATAAAACAAGTTTATCAGGGAGGGGCAAGTTCAAATACAGATTTTAACCTAGACTGGAAACTACCAATAGACTTATTTCCACTATTGTCTAAGAAAAACTTCAATCAGGCAATTTAAAGGCAATACGAATACAAATAAAATCACAATTTAACATAATTCCTCAGTTACAGCATCTATTTTCTTATACTGGATAAGAAAAATAAATGATTGTACATGCTTTATAACAGACTGATTAAAAGATATACTATGGAAACTCCTTTCATAGGCAATTTCTGCAGCCAAAAATCAAATTCAGAGCCCACATTTTTAAACCCAGGTCCCATTCAGAGTATTCTAAGAATAGTTCTCAAACTGCTGAAAAGCATCACTTCCATAAATCTATCTTAGAAATGGGTTTTTAAAATTAGCAAGTTTGTGAGAGCCATACACAAACCCATCAAGTTTTTGTGCACACTGTTTTTTTACATTTAAAATGTAACGTATTTATTTATCCATTCACTCGACAAATATGTATTGAACCTCTGCTACCTGCCGGTACTGATCTAGGTGACAGAGTTACAGCAGTGAACAACACAGACCAAAAATATATAATGACACATAAATATAGCTTCATTATAAAACATTCAGATACAGAAGCATATAGAATGAAAAAATCGAAGTCGTCCTCCTGGAGGCCTGCTCCATCTCAGTTCTTCTTTTGTAATATTTACTGTTAGCAGTATTTTCCTCCAGACTTTTTGTTTATTTACCTTAGGAAGGATTTTTAATTAATTAATTTAACATCTTTATCGGAGTATAATTGCTTTACAATGGTGTGTTAGTTTCTGCTGTACAACAAAGTGAATCAGCTATACATATACATATATCCCCATATCTCCTCCCTCTTGTGTCTCCCTCCCTCCCACCCTACCCATCCCACTCCTCTAGGTGGTCACAAAGCACCAAGCTGATCTCCCTGTGCTATGCGGCTGTTTCCCACTAGCTATCTATTTTACATTTGGTAGTGTATATATGTCCATGCCACTCTCTCACTTTGTCCCAGCTTACCTAGGAAGGATTTTTAAAACAGCCGTGGGCCAGGGTTCAATCCCTAGTCAGGGAACTAAGGTCCCACGTGCCTAGTGGCACGGCCAAAAAATAAAAATAAAAATTCACTTGTGTAAAGTGTACAATTCAATGATTTTTAGTATATTTGCAGGTTTGTGCAACCATCATCATAATCTAGGTAAGTGGGTTTTTAAATTATAAATATATGTATAATATCTATAATTTATTTTAAAATTCACTTATCTAGATTATGGTGATATACAGATATATGTATATATAACTTTCGTTTTTCAGTTAGGACTAAACCTTGAAGACTGTCTCTCAATGTCAGCATAGACGGATTTGCGACTACTTTCTACAAAGAGAGGAATGTGTCCTAGCTCCGTCTCCCTTGTCAGGTTCCTTAGAAAAAGGATGCTGAAAGACAGCAATTAGGACTGAATATAGTAACCCTGTTATTTCAACAGACGAAGAGAAGTTAGTTGATTTACAAAATGTCTTGAGTCCAAAAGTGAACTGGGAAAAAAAAAAGGTATAGAAAATATTTTAAAACACACAAAAAGCTGGCAATTTTGAGTGTCTTGAAATAATAACAACATTAAGAGCTAACAGTTATTTAACCTTTACTACGCGCAAGACACTGTTCTAAAAGCTGAACACACAGTAACTCCTAAGTCCTCACCATTCCATGAAGTATTTACTGTTATACCCATTTTACAGACGTGGAGACTAAGGCACAAGAGATCAGGTAATCTGTCTACGAAACCAATAAGCTGAAAAGAGGCAGAGTTGGGCTTCACATCCAGGCAGACTGCCTTCGGAGTCCACCCTCTTAACTGATTTGATGGAATGCTGGGGAAGGGTGAAGGACAGGGAGTGGTTTAGGATAAAAGTCAGACAGAGCAGGCAAAGGGTTTAGCATAGTGGCTGCCTCCTAGTGAGCACAGAATAAAAACAAACGAACAAACAAAGTAAAATAATTATTATATTCTGTGCTATATCTTTAGGGAGAATGCTCCTCCACTATTAGAAAAGTAACATTTCTGTCACCAGTCTACAGGTTTAATTAGCTGTCCTCATCTTGAGCTGCTCCCATTCTGCAGGGTGACCGATGCCACTAGGCTTTCTGGGGGAGCCTCCCAGGTGTGAAGCATAGCACTGCAAAGGTAAAGGAGGCTACAGCTGAGCCCAAGGAGCTTGTAGGAGGGAAAACAACAGTCAAGGTGCTGCGGAGACTGATCCTGCGGCGGCCACCAGTGGAGAAATCAGAATGATTTAGGCAATCAGGAAGGTTCCCAGGAAGGAAACCTTGAGATAAGAGTTGAGAGGTGGGTTGAGTCAGATGTCAAGTAACCTTAGATGCCCCTGAAGGAAATGCAGAGTCGCTAAGAAGGTGGAAAGGTGTGGGGAGGCCTGGAGGGAATACTTAGGAGGCTGAATGTGAATGACTCCGTCCCAGCCTGGGACACACGCTCCACCCAAAACATCTGTTGTTCTTGCCAGTTGGTTCCTTATCTTTTGAGTCAAACTTACTTGTCTTTGAGCTTCTCAATCACAATGTAGTCTCAACTGAAAATAATCTCAGATTGGTTTTGCATGCTTAGTACTGAAGCATCTTTTCAGCGCTGGAGAAGTTTTAGTCCCTTTTAAAAACATCAGAGACCGGGGCTTCCCTGGTGGCGCAGTGGTTGAGAATCCGCCTGCCGATGCAGGGGACACGGGTTCGTGCCCCGGTCTGGGAGGATCCCACATGCCGCGGAGCGGCTGGGCCCGTGAGCCACGGCTGCTGAGCCTGCGCGTCCGAGGCCCGCGTACCGCAAAAAAAAGAAAAAAAAAATCAGAGACCTATGAAAAAGCTGGACAAGAAAGGATTTTAGAGACCCCCAAGGGGGTAATTAAAACAAGTATGACAACCGGCAAATCCCTGTCACTTCAAAGTCACAGCCAGGGTGGAAGGAAGAGCTTAGTCCAGGGGAAGGTGTGGGTTAGGTTTACATGCAACTTCCTTACAGTCAGGGTTAGCCTTTCAAATTCACAACAGGGATAGAGGAAGGTGCCCTTTCGCAAGTATGCTCAGACAGAAGGAATGAATTCTGATTAAAACCAAGGAGGGAAAATGCCAGCTTAGCACTGTCAACAGCCAGAGCTGGAAGTGAGAGAGGAAGGAGAAATCCAAACCAGCAGTGTTCTCTTAAGACAGTTCCTGCATTTTTTTTTACACTGGTAACTAATATGTTTATTCACATGAACTGGCAAAAATGAAGTATTATTGTAAATTCACAGTATTTTCAAATACCAACTATTTTATTATATTTATTATATTTCAACTTTTTATTATGGAAAATTGCAAACGTGCAGAAGTAGAGAGAAGAGTGTAATAAAACCTCGTGTACCCACTGTTCAGCTTTAACCATTACCAACACACTGGCTGATCCTGTTTTCATCCATACTTCATCTTACTGGATTATTTTGAAGCCTTCATTTCACCTGTAATTCCCTCAGTGAGCACAGTCATTTTATAGTCTGTCGTGTGTGTGTGTGTGTGTGTGTTTGGCTGCGCCACACAGCCTGCAGGATCTTATTTCCCCAGCATCCAACCTGTGCCCCCTGCAGTGGTCCTAACCACTGGACCGCCGGGGAAGTCCCAATCATTTTACGGTCAAGCCTGCTTTTCTGATCCTGCCTTTCTCTTCACTCTCTTCCATCCACTCTGGGCAGTAATCTGAGGACAACAAGGAGACCGATTTCAGGAGAGAAGCAAAGTCTCCATAGAAATACCAAACTGGCCCAAAGGGAGAGAGTGAAAGCCCTGAATCAGGAAAAGACCAGGAGGCACAGCCAGGCCCTTTCCCACCCGCTTCCCAGGTGGGGGCGTCAGGGGCCTCTGGGAGCTGGAGTGGGGCCTTTGAATGGCAGAAGCCTTTAAGATCTGCCGACTTTCATTCTGGCTGCTTGACATAGCTTTAGAGGCAGAGGAAGCAGGCACTGCCCAAGGACAGGTAAGATGCATTCCCAGAACCACCCAAGGGTGCTGCTGAGGACGTGGTACTGTAACCCGACTGACCGAACCAACCTCTGGTGAAACCCTGTCTGTCCCCAAGCCCCTCTTTACACCAACCTGTGGCCTCATCCACCCCGACACCTTTCCCTCCAACCTTAGGAGGATGTGTCCTTTTTTTCCCTAATAAGTTTATTTATTTATTTATTTTGGCTATGTTGGGTCTTCGTTGCTATGCGCGGGCTTTTCTCTAGTTGACGCGAGCGGGGGCTGCTCTTCATTGCGGTGCGCGGGCTTCTCGTTGTGGTGGCTTCTCTTGTTGTGGAGCACAGGCTCTAGGCACGCGGCTTCAGTAGTTGTGGCTCGCGGGCTCAGTAGTTGTGGCTCGCGGGCTCTAGAGAGCAGGCTCAGTAGTTGTGGCGCATGGGCTTAGTTGCTCCACGGCATGTGGGATCTTCCCGCACCAGGGATCAAACCCGTGTCTCCAAGGGCTTCCCTGGTGGCGCAGTGGTTGCGAGTCCGCCTGCCGATGCAGGGGACGCGGGTTTGTGCCCCGGTCCGGGAAGATCCCACGTGCCGCGGAGCGGCTGGGCCCGTGAGCCATGGCTGCTGAGCTTGCGCGTCCGGAGCCTGTGCTCCGCAACGGGAGAGGCCACAACAGTGAGAAGCCCGCATACCGAAAAAAAAAAAAAGAAAAAAGAAACCAAAAAACCCGTGTCTCCTGCATTGGCAGGCGGATTCTTAACCACTGCGCCACCAGGAAGCCCAGGATGTGTCCTTTTTGCTCCTGGTCAGCGTGTCTCCTTCCACCCTGCACCCTGGTGCCCCCTCCTCTGCTTTGCCCAGCGGCCCTTCTGCCTCTCAATGGGCAAGTCCTCTGCAACACACCCAAATGCCATCTATCCGTCCACACGCGCCCCGACCGCCCACCTCCGGCCCTCCTCTTGCGGCTGCTCCCCCAGCTCTCCCTTCTTTGAAGCCTCACCATCTTCAGGAAACGTTCCTGAACTTGCCACTTTCCCTGCCAAGTCACAGCTCCTGCCATGCCTGTGCTGACTCACCGGCCGTGTGCTCAGTGTACCGCCCGCCGGGGCAGTGTGCAGTGCATCCCTCTCTTCCAGCGGGGCTGAAGCCCCGAGGCCATAGGCCAAGTCTTTCTGCTGCATCCCTGGCTCTCAGGCTGCTCACTCAGAAGATGCTCAGAAGTGTTTGTGGGAAAACAACAGGGACCCAAAGATGAACAAAACCATCCGTGCTCTCAGAGTAGCTCGGTCTATACAGTGGCCGCCCTCCAAAAGCGAGGGGTCAGAGTGCTTGGCTACTTCCTGTTCTTCAGGAGGCTTCCCCTCACTTTCACGGGAAAACTCCAGATCCTTTAGCACGACCTGCAGGGCCCTTCTGAGCCTCACGACCTCTCAGTCCAAGCTTCTGCTGCTCACTGAGAAGAACGCCGCCTCCCACTACAACAGGAACTTCTCCCAGCGCCCTACGGACTTCTCTCTTGTGGTTCTCTCCCTTGCCGGGGATCTCAACCCTTAATCCAACTGGCCACTTCCTGCTGAGCCTTTCAGACTCAGTTTCAGTGTCAGCACCTGTGGGAAGCGAGCCCTGACCCTAACCCTGGTGTCTTCTCCACTGGACTGCAAGATTCCTGGGAGCAAGGACCTTTTCTTCAACCATGCATGCGTCCCTAGCCATGAGCACAATGTCTGGCACATATAAACGTCTCAATAAACATTTGATGAATGACTGAATGAGGGGAAAAAGGAGCTGATTCCTTTCATTTCTGTCACTGTCGAAACACAAACTGATTCTTCACGCCAAAGGAAGGCTAGCACCACAGTTTGAATTTTTAGGCCTTACGGATTAAAATTTCAGGAAACAAGCCCACCGTGCTTTGCTGAGAGTAGATTAAGCAAATTTCTAGCACAAGGTGACCCGTCTTTCTCCCCAGTTTCACTTCTGAGACACAGTGACTACTTGCACAGTGGACATACCTACACAACAATTAACACAAGCCAGAAAACTCAATGACTCACTGAATGTGGCATTGAGCCACTGCTCCCATACCATGCTGTATAAAAAATTTAAAATTGAGCGTAAATGTGTCCATTTCTATTCCCAGTCATGTCCTAACCCATGGAGTTAGTTATACTAACATCATCCACAAAAATAAAGATTAATCTATGAAATTTGCTTTTAAACCATAGTTTCACGGAGCTGAAAATGACCAAAACAGTAAACCTTTTTTAAAAAAAAACACCTGTCACCTATTAACATCTTTGTACCCAGTCAATACAGTGCTGCTACACTTAATCTCCTCCAATTTTGCTCTGAAGGTATCCTGGTACCTTTTCTAAAGGTATCCTGGCTTTCCCCTGTCTTTCATTTTGACAGTCAGGGGCTTTCCTGATCAGAACTTGAATTCTTCCTCTCAAACTTCTCTAAATTCCCCCTCCTCCTCACTTTTCAATGGTCAGAATATCTGAAAATATTTTTTGCCCATTAATCACTCATTAGTTGTGCTTTTAGAAATCATGCTCAACAGCAGCACAGCCATTCTGCTTTGCATTATCTTCCCGCCTTTCGGTTCCTGATTAGATGGGTCTTTCATATCTAAAATACACTTTGGAATCTCATATTCTTAATTTCTATTCAAAGCCCAGATATCAAAAGACCTATTCCTATTTGGCTCTTGACCTCTGCCTGGGGGTGTGATGATAATAAGAGAGGAATATTAGTGCAAAATTTTGGTCTTCTCTGAGGAACTTGCTAAGCTGTTCGGTTAGAGAAGATGCTGATACTACAGTGATGAAATATCAGTAATAATATTTTATTTTATTTTTGCTGCATCGTGCAGCATGTAAGATCTTTGTTCCTCGACCCGGGATGAACCTCGCCCCCTGCATTGGAAGCACAGAGTCTTAACCACTGGACGGCCAGGGAATTCCCAATAATATTTCCAATTTATGTAATGCTTTGCTGTTTTCCAGGCCCACTCATGTTCATTTGACCTAAGATAATGCTGTGATGTAGATGCTATCTTCTTCATTTCCCACAGAAAGAAACAGAAGCTCAGCATTGTTAAGTGTCTTAACCAAGATCTCTCGGGTCATCTAATCCACTCTCGGTTTTAACTTTCACCTATAGGCTAATAATTTCCAAATCTGTTTCATATCCCAGACCGCTTCCCTGAAAAAGCCAAACTTTTCTGTAAAATTACCTGCTTGTCAATTGCACGCAGGTGTCCACAGGCAGCCTGAACTCACAGGGTGGAAATCTGGACAATCAGCATCAGATACCCCACCGTTTCCTGTGCAGGCAATGGCACCATCATCTATGTAAGGTAGCCCCAGCCAGGAATCTGGAAACCTAGCACCAGTGCCTAGACGGGGCACATCATCAACCCACGCATCTGTTGTATGAGTACTTTGGTGAGTGAATGAGTGAGTGGGGGCAGGGCATCCTACCTCTTCCCTCACCCTCAACCAGAAGATTACTGGTCATCAAATCCTGCTGTTTCTACATCATAAATCTCTCTCAAATCCTTTACCTCTTTCGCATCCCCACCTTGCCTCCCTTGCTGGATTGTGTCAGAGCTAAAATGAGATTAATACACATAAAAGTGTTTTGCAAAGAATAAACCTCTGGGAGAAAAAAAAAAAAAAAGAAAGGATAAATCCCCCTGGAAGCTGTTACTAAACTTACTTGGCCCCAGTTTGCCTATTCTTTTCAAGCTATGATTTTTCTGCCCTCCTGACCTTGCTGTTTTCTCTGCTGTGGCTTCCAGAGGCCCATCGCCCTGTTTGTACCTAAATACCGCTGATCTCCCCGCACCAGCTTAGCAGCTCAGCTATGTACCCTTTTATGTTACTTGCTTCTTGATGACCAATGGGCTATGGCAGATAGAAAAGAGGAAAACGTGATCTACTAATTTCTTTAGTTATATGATTATTGGCAGTGTTTTAGGTATTTTAATTAATGTTGTACTTTGTTTCAGATGTATGTTTACAAGCACTATACATGTAAAACATTCTGGTTTTCCACGGACACGGGAGAACGTGAGCCTTCTGGCTCTGATGCAAGCGAACGCTGGAATAACCCAGCCATCTCCTTCGCCCCTCACGAACCCAGAGCAAATTCCGACCAGTTGGGTTTCCCACAGAAGGGGTCCTGGTCAGCCAGGCAGGAGTACAGCTCCACCTGCAGATGGATGCACTGCCTTCGGGTGTGTGCATGGGTATGAGTGATCAGTCGTGGTGAGCTTGGTTAACGTGAGGCCACTGCTGAGAAATGGAGCCACTTCCGCTCCAACAATAATAATGGTAATGAACAAAATAACAGATTTCTGAGCCAGACAAAGAGCGTCACGACCACAGCAAAGTGGCCAAGGTAAAGGTGCTCTGGGAAGGCCTTGTGGTAGATAGTCTGCTCACCTTGTGGGCACGGTGCCCACATCACTCTGTGCTGAGTGCACCAGTGGAAAACCATGTTGCTAAATATAACGCTATCTCTATCCGGATTCCATTTTCTCTCCAGCTACCCCTCATTTTTGGCTCTCTAGGCATTTTTCCCTTGTTCTATAGAAGATCCGTTTCACTGTTCCCTCCTGGTTTTACTCCTGTCTCCCTAGAATCATTGCCTTAGGGAGTCACCCCACATGTAGGTCGTGCACTTGCCCAACACAACACTGCAATGTCTGCACGTATGTTCGGATGTCTCTGCACACTTGGATGTAGTACAGATAATTCAACCTTAATTTGGCCAATACTGGATTTTCCCTCCTTACGGCAGTCAGTGGTACCATCATCCAAATAAGCTAAATCAGATCCAACAGTCATTCTAAATCTGTTCCTATTCATGTCCTACATCTCATCAGTCAGCAGGTCTCATCTATCCATTGTCCCTTCACATGGTTTGCTTTGCCTCTTACCTCAGGCCCCTGACATCACTCATCTGGGTTGTGATGTGGTCTTCTAACTGGTATCCCTGCTCTCCTCTTGTTCTTTTCAAATACATCCTCCACTTGAATGCTACAATTATCTTTTTTGGGTATAACTCTGTCCATGTTATTTTCCTGCTTAAAACAACTCAATGGATTCCCTACTTATGGGATAAATCCAAACTGGCCATTATGTCCTGCACGTCCCTTCACGATGGGACCCCTGGCTTCTTTTCCAGACCCACCTCTTATCTCTCCCAGTCACCCAGGATCCAGTCGTGCAGAACCACCAGGATACACTAGCAGTTTCGGAAGCAGGTCACATGGTTTCGTTCTTCCTCGCCTTTGACCACATCTGGAATTTCTCCTCGTGCATCCCAACCCTCCACATTCTCCTGGAGAACTGTTCATTCTTCAGATCTAGCTCAGGTGTCAGTTCTTCTGAGAAGCCCTTGGTAACCCACTGAAGCAGAGCTGATCACTCCTTGTTTTGTGAAGCCATTGTACTGTTACTGCATGTTACATACTCTAGGGCAATGATTTATTTTCTTAACCCTCCCTCTTTTTGTAAAGTCCTAAGGGTGGGAATTGTATCTTACTGCTTTTTTGTTTTTGTTTTTGTTTTTGTTTTTTTTTGCGGTACGCGGGCCTCTCACTGTTGTGGCCTCTCCCGTTGCGAAGCACAGGCTCCGGACGTGCAGGCTCAGCGGACATGGCTCACGGGCCCAGCCGCTCCGCGGCATGTGGGATCTTCCCGGACCGGGGCACGAACCCGTGTCCCCTGCATCGGCAGGCGGACTCTCAATCACTGCACCACCAGGGAAGCCTGTATCTTACTTTTTTTTTTTTTAGCAGCAACTAGCAAAGTGCCTGGCACAGCTAACGAAGGTTTGTTTCACTGAAGAGTGAGGAGGAGTCCACTGGCTTGACGCTGCTCCTGGCTCTGCCACTGGCCATCGCTTTCACCTCTCTTAACTTCTGTTTCCTCAACTGTAAAATGGGAAGAACTATAGGATTTCTATAAAGATTGAATGAGATAATACTGGTAAACAGCACAGTACCTGGGCTTATAAACCATGGCTTTTTTTTTTTTTTTTTTTTTGCCGCACGTGAGGCTTGAGGGATCGTAGTTCCCCGACCAGGGATTGAACCTGTGACCCCTGCAGTGGAAGCTCGGAGTCTTAACCCACTGGACCACCAGGGAAGTCCTGTGTCACGCTCATTTTATATTTGTTAAATTGCTTAAAACACATTATATTCCAGAAGCAGTGTTTTTATAAAACATGAAAAGAATTACTTAAAGCAGAGATGCACCTAAAGACACACTACATATACCTAGGGACTACACTTTAGTTTGAGGACCCCAATCCTACCAATCCAGTTGGTAGGATTATTTTACAAATGAAGGTAATCATCAGAAGAATTTACAGGCAAAATTTCTTTGCATAAATTACAATTACAAAGGAGAATCCTATATAACAAATAGTTCCATGTCAATGCAGAAGGTCCTTGGAAACAATGTTTTATTGATTTGTGCCCCCCAAGTTTTTATTAGAAAAATCTGGCACATGCTGTGTACTACATACCCCCGGAGATTCACAGTACATATTACCATACTAATAACTCAAAGACATCATGAAGGGAATCTACCTATTTAAGTTCTTTCTTTCTTTTTTTTTTTTTTGCCACGTGACTTGCAGGATCTTAGTTCCCTGACCAGGAATCAAAGCCCTGTAGTGAAAGCATGGAGTTCTAACCACTGGACCACCAGGGAATTCCCCGATATTTAATTTTTTTAAATACAGCATCCCGCAGATGTATTTACCACAGAACCTTTGCTTTGAGAAACAGCTTGACATCTTGCAGGAACCCCATTTGGGAAATGCTGATCTAAACAAATCTTTCACTTCTCCAGACCAAGTATCAAATCAAAATATTAGTAGAGAAAGAAATATTTCAGAAATTGAATTGATGAAAGATATTCAGGAGCCAGAAAAGTATCTTCCCTCTTTCCCTATTGGCTATGGCTAGTTTTCACTATTTTTTTTTCTAGAGTCAATAAATTGGAAAAGTGATTTTTAACAACTATATTAACAAAATACCTATTCAGCAAAATAAATGTGCCAAGGAACTTTCTAGAATAGTTTTAGTGACATCCTATATCTATTTGTGCATTACTGAAGTGGATATATTTCAAAATTAATTGGAACAAGGTGGTTTCTGTCATCAAATACCTTACCATTTAATGCAGACAACCCTTCAGACTGACAAATACCTTAACAAAAGGTATTTTTAGTCAATGTTCATTGCTAAGGAGGAGAGCAGAATAGGTTCAGATTTTTAGGCTAGGATTCTTGTTCTTTTAAATACTATACACGCTGAAAGAGATTTAAAGTATAAAATATGAAAATAAATCTTTTAAATTGAATTTGAAATAAGAGTTGTGGTGGATTTCCAAAAAGGAGGAATAACCTTAGGATTCTACCCAAATTTTTGCTCCAGTTCAGGGGTTCTCACACTTTAGCAGGCTTCAGGAACTACTGGAAGGCTTCGTCAAACACAGATGGCTGGACCCCATCCCCAGAGTCCCTGGTCCAGAGGTCTGGGGTGGGGCCCAAGAATCTTCATGTCTAACAAGTTCCCAGGTGATGCCGATGCTGCAGTCCAGGAAGCCTATTTTGAGAACCACTGAGAATCTAGTTCTTGTACTGACTCCCTTGGGATTCTCACTCAACAAGTCTGGAAAAAGCTTCATAGGTGGTTTCAATGTGTGCCCATCTCAGAGCTCCTTTTGAGCTCTGAAGTCCCTTGTTTGGGGATTTTGGTATAGGATACCCTTGTTCTGGCTCTGTACCTCAAATCCTTTGCAGTTCTCTCCACGGTATTTCAGTACACAAAAGCAAAACCAGAATGCTTGGAGAATAAAGGCGGAAGACAGAAATGTAATTAGTTTTACAGCTGATCATCAGAATTTACTGGAGGGATAGCTGGAACATGTAACTACAGATTCTCAGCTGTCTTTGCTCCGACCTCCTTCCAGTAACCTGGAAAACGCAGTTGACCGAGCTGACCAGCAGTGTAATTAGAGGTTGCCCAGAAGTCTGCAACTACCATATACTTCTACATCCATCTTCCTTTTCCTATTTCCCTTCACATTTGTTTAATTGTCTGTGATTTTAAGACTCAATTTAGAATCAGCCATAAAGGTATTCCGGTACAGTGGTCAACAGTCAGATGGATTCAAGTCCTGGCTCTGTCATTTCGTTGCTGAAGGACTCTGGGAGAGTTATTTAATATTTCCTAACCTCAGTTTCTTTTACTATAAAATAGGAAATACTTCATATCATTGCTCTTAGAAGGCAATGAGAAAATGCATGAAAAGCACTGAGCCAGTGCCTGGCACAGAGTAAGGGGGCGATAGATAGCCCACAACTCATATTACTAACAAAAACTCTATGAAAGTCCTAGAACAAGTGTCAATTTCAATCTTGAGACTCAAGAATCATGTTAAATATTTTCCTTCCTTCCTTCCTTTTCCTCTTTCTTTTTCTTTTTTGTGATGGATGACCAGGTAGGCAGGTCTGAGGCCTGGCCCGACAGGCCTGGACTCACTGTAATATTTTTCACTGAAACAGCCAGAGATGTCACTTTCAACGTAGAAGTTCCTGCCACGCTCATGACTACCTTTATTATTGTTATTTTTTTGGCTGGGCCGTGAAGCTTGTGGGATCTTAGTTCCCCGACCAGGGACTGAACCCGGGCCCTTGGCAGTTATGGTGTAGAGTCCTAACCACTGATCACTGGACCGCCAGTGAATTCCCATGAACTACCTTTAGTAAGTACCAAATATTATCAAGTATAAGGCTTCTGATTCTAAGATGCAGCATTATATTATGTAGCACTTAGGAAGAAAAAAGGCTACCAACGTAACTATGAGATAATGCTTTCTTATTTACAATTTTTATTCTATACTTTATGAAGCTTTTAGACTTAGAGTTTAAAAAATAATCTATCATGCTTTTGCATACACAAAAAGGAAAATACAGGCAAAACAAATTGCTTTCAAATATTCCTGAGTTGTCTCCGCATTCAGAGTCTCCGTCTTCTGAATCCTTGCCTGACTCAGAGCCCTGTCACTGCCTGTTCACTCAGTGTCATCCCTTGTACCATCAAGGGCACTGGCAAAGCAGCATTTCTTAAGAGAATCCGAAAGTACTGAGAGCTCTTGGGGCTAGATTCTTTGCTTGCCTATTTTTGATCCCTGTTTTAAGAATATTGCCAAGCACATGATGCTTTATCATTTCCCCCACTCCCTTTCCCATAAACATTTGGTTCCCAGGGATTAAAAGAGTGCTTCACTCTTCCTTCTGGGATTTTATTGCAAGCAACTGACACCAATTTTCCAAGTCCGGACACTGGTGTTTTTGATGTTCATGGATATGTAGGCAATGACAACTGTAGCCTGGCCAACAGATTGTGAGAATCCTCATTTATAAGAAGTGTCTTGATTTCATAGATGTTGGTAGTAAGTAAGTCAATCAAGCCCTGAATTGATCCTTGCTAGAGTTCAGCTCTGTTTGGTCATTTGCAGAAAACACAGTATTATTATTATTATTATCATTACATAAATTTATTTATTTATTTATTTTTGGCTGCGTTGGGTCCTCGTTGCTGCGCGCGGGCTTTCTCTCTAGTTGCGGTGAGCGGGGGCTACTCTTCTTTGCGGTGCGCAGGCTTCTCATTGCGGTGGCTTCTCTTGTTGCAGAGCGCGGGCTCTAGGCACGCGGCTTCAGCAGTTATGGCATGAGGGCTCAGTATTTGTGGCATGCAGGCTCTAGAGCTCAGGCTCAGTAGTTGTGGCCCACGGGCTTAGTTGCTCCGCGGCATGTGGGATCTTCCCAGACCAGGGCTCGAACCCCTGTCCCCTGCATTGGCAGGCAGATTCTTTACCACTGTGCCACCAGGGAAGCCCAGTAGTAGTATTATTAATAGTCTTTGCATTGCACCTATTTTTTGCCCCATAACAACTTGAGATAAAATTCACATACCATATAATTTATTCATTTAAAGTGCAAAATTCTATGATTTCTAGTGTATTCACAGAGTATAACAATAAATCAATTTTAGAACAACTGCATCACCCCCAAAAGAAGCCCTGGTCTCATTAGCAGCCAGTAACCATTCCTCCCCTCAACTCCCAGCCCTCCTAACAATTAATCTACTTTTCAACTCTACAGATTTGCCTAATCTGGATATTTCAAATAAATGGAATCACAATATACGGTCTTTTGTGATTGGCTTCTTTCACTTAGCATGTTTTCAAGGCTCATCCATGTTGTAGTGTGAATCAATACTTCATTCCTTTTTATTGTTGAATAATATTCAATTGTACGGATAGACCATATTTTGTTTATCCACTCATCAGGTGATGGACACTTGGGTTGTTTCCACTTTCTTGGCTCTTATAAATAAAACTTCTATGAACATTCATGTACAGGTTTTTGTGTAGATGTCATCGGTCTTCATTTCTTTTGGGTATACACCTAGGAGTGAAACTTCTGGGTCACATGGTAACTCTAGGTTAAACCATTTGAAGAACTGCCAGACTGTTTTCCAAAGCAGCTGCACCATTTCACAACCCTACCAGCAATATACAAGGTTCCCAATTCCTCCGCATCCTTGACATCATTTGTTATTATCTGTCTTTGATTATAGCCATCAGTATAAACATAGTGGGTGTGGAATGATATCTTCATTGTGTGGCACTGCACTTACTATTTTTTTTATATCTTTATTGGAGTATACTTGCTTTACAATGTTGTGTTTGTTTTTGCTGTACAACAAAGTGAATCAGCTATACATATACATATATCCCCAGATCCCCTCCCTCTTGAGCCTCCCTCCCACCCTCCCTATCCCACCCCTCTAGGTCGTCAACAAAGCACCGAGCTGATCTCCCTGTGCTATGCGGCTGCTTCCCACTAGCTGTCTATTTTACACTTGGTAGTGTATATATGTCAGTGCCACTCTCTCACTTCGTCCCAGCTTACCCTTCCCCCACTGTGTCCTCAAGTCCATTCTCTACGTTTGTGTCTCTATTCCTGCTCTGCCACTCGGTTCATCAGTACAGTTCTTTTTAGATTCCATATATATGTGTTAGCATACGGTATTTGTTTTTCTCTTTCTGACTTACCTCACTCTGTATGACAGACTCTAGGTCCATCCACCTCATTACAGATAACTCAATTTTGTTCCTTTTTTATGGTTGAGTAATATTCCATTGTATGTATGTGCCACATCTTTATGCATTCATCTGTCGATGGACATTTAGGTTGCTTCCATGTCCTGGCTATTGTAAATAGTGCTGCAATGAACATTGTGGTACATGTGTCTTTTTGAATTATGGTTTTACTCAGGGTATATGCCCGGGGGTCAGATTGCTGAATCATATGGTAGTTCTATTTTCAGTTTTTTAAGGAACCTCCATACTGTTCTCCATAGCGGCTGTATCAATTTACATTCCCACCAACAGTGCAAGAGGGTTCCCTTTTCTCCACACCCTCTCCAGCATTTACTGTTTGTAGATTTTTTGATGATGGCCATTCTGACTGGTGTGAGGTGATACCTCATTGTGGTTTTGATTTGCATTTCTCTAATGATTAGTGATGTTGAGCATCCTTTTATGTGTTTGTTGGCCATCTGTATGTCTTTAGAGAAATGTCTATTTAGGTCTTCCACCCATTTTTGGATTGGGTTGTTTCTTTTTCTGATATTGAGCTGCATGAGCTGCTTGTATATTTTGGAGAGTAATCCTTTGTCAGTTGCTCATTTGCAAATAGTTTCTCCCATTCTGAGGGTTGTCTTTTCGTCTTGTGTATGGTTTCCTTTGCTGCGTTGAACTTATTTTTAAAGTACTTTCACTTGCACTTTCTCATCTGATCCTCACAACATGTGTCAACATTCTTTATCCACAATTAAGGAAGCAAACACTGACTGAATCACTGACTTTCTCAAGATAGTTCAGTTTGTGGCAGCATATGAGCTAACATGCGTGTAGATTCTGAAACCATGGCTCTTGTACCACACCAGGCTAGTCTAACCTCAGCATAGCTGCCTGCTACAGAGTAAGGTCAAGAATGATAGCGGGCTATAGGTAAGACGTGGAGGGTGGGAGGAGGTTGGTACAGGACGTAGTACTGCCATAGCATTTTTGGTGATGTGACGTTGTTACTGGTTTTCACAAGGCAGTAATAGCTAGCGGACCATAATGACCTGCAACAGCTCAGTAAGATGAGTCTGATTTTGGGAAACGGCCCAGTTGCAGCTTGGGAAGTATAGAGGCCAAAGAAGTCTACAACTTTCAACAAAGTCTACAGCTTTGCCTTCACAGCCTACAGTAAAAGACTGTGCAATCCACATTAGTCTCTTTTTGCCACATCTGTTTTTGGAATTATAACACTAAGGAAGAATAATATTCTAGGTCTGCCTGTTTCACAGTAGGTATAGTAGACAGCAGCCTTGGCTGGTAAGCTGGATTCATTATTTTTGGTGTTCATAAACCGAGAGACCACAAGAATTTTCACTTATGCTTACATTTTCTGTTCATGAACTATCTCCTTTATGTGTAAAAAAATCAATATTTTATGAAATAATCTCCTTGGAGGTTAAGTGCTTCAGCACCACTCTTTTCTAGTTAAAGAAAATCCGCATGATACTAAAGGCAGAAGGCATTTAAAAGGAAGCTTTCCTACCTCACTAATAAAGTCTACTTCCAATCTTTGGACCATGAAACATTATTGGAGTTAAGGAGTGCAGCAGGTTGATTAGCATGTGGTATGTCTACTGAAGCCAAAAATTTTTTTTCAGAATATTTCAGATGTGTTACATTCTTAGTATGACAACAACAAAATGATGTTATTGATAGGGCCCACTCTCCGAATATGCTGGTGTGTTGAAAAGGATTGGTGTCCTTTGCACATCTGAGACAAGCTGGGGTTACCCTGATCATGCTGACAGCAGCTGCTACTTGTAGCACCTGGCACTGCTTTGTTTTTATTTATTTTTTCAATTGGAAGGCAATATATAACAACATTAAATAACCTATATCTAACAACTTTTAATTATTATATTTTGCTTTGAAACCCTTGCTTACTGTAATTTATAGAGCTGTAATCAACATGCATATACTATTTTGTATATTCTTTACTAATCTAACGTAATATTATAAAACTTTCTACTTTATATTGTATTCATAAATATTTTAGTGGCTGTATAATATTCTGTCATCAAGTGCTAAGCCTTTTCCTATTGTCGGACACGAAGCTGGCTTCTAGGCTGTATCCTTGTATCTAAGGCCTTTTGCTCCTTTTTTTTATTTCATTAGGAGTCATTCTCATGGAGGAAAATTTACAGTTACTGAACACCTCTTGTACACCACAGACTTGATGTGAATTATTCATTATTTCTCCAACTCTATGAAATCGTGTTTTTTAAATTCCTATTTGGCAGGCAAGAAATGAAGGTGGAGAGAGGTTGGATAAGAGGATAGCGATACTGGCTCCATCGGTGGGCATTTAACTTACGTGTCTCACATTCCTCATCTATAAAATAGAGAAAATAATAGTGACCACCTCCTAGGGCTACTGGGAGACAGTAGCTATAAAGCACTGAAAGTGCCTGGTACATAGTAAGACCTCAATACTCATGAACAGCGCAGCAGGAGCTACTATCACAGTCCCCCTTCCACTGTCACTA